>NC_085934.1:12125000-12750000 GCF_963556715.1 Cydia fagiglandana
TGCAAATGCAAATGTCATTTCAAGTAGGACGACAATCGATCCTTTGTGATGCAAGGCAACATGTGAAAAATTACATAGGTGTGCCACTGTGAAATGTAATAGTAAGTAGTAAGTACCTACACCTTTCGATAAGACATGCTACAAGTGATTGAGACTTTAAGGAACGAACTAGGTTCACAGGAACATAACGAGGTTGACAAACAACACACAATCAAAACGGGGTAAAAGTCACCGGACTTTATTACTGGTCGCAGTCAAATTGCATAAACGAATTCAGTAAATTTGCAAGTCGTCGTGGCAAAACAGTCAAATGGGGCAACTGAAAATATCTCCTTTCAATTGGCTAAATTGGATCGATTAAGAATGATATCACCGAGTCAAGTGAGTTGGTAGGTAGGTACCTTAAAATTATTGAATTGCGTGATTCGCAGCGTCATATAAAGCAAAAATAAGTAAAAATCCTAGTGCTTGAAAGCCTAATACCAACAGTTGACAGTAGAATAAAAGTTTTGCTGGAGTTAAGATTGAAGACGCCAACTATTGGGGCAGCGTCAGACACTGGGAAATTTACGTTATATTATTTGCAGTGATTGCGTGTTATATGTGCACAGAGTCACTCAATTAAGCTGCGTACCTCAGACAATCGTTTGCAAAGCTTTTCAACCCAATTATTGGGAACAGGGTCCTCGGGAATGAATACTTGATCTGCCTCGCTCGCCAGAGCGGCCACGAGGGCCAGGTAACTGTAACAAGCGGCCCGGGGGTTGGTCATGCAAGCGGAACCCATCTTGCACATTAAATGATCAGTATAGGTACAGTCAGAGTTACACACCACCATAGGCTGGGTCAAAACAAAACGCCAGTGAAGCCTGCCAACTGAATTTAAACCTTGAGCGCACTAACGCTACGGATCGTGATGCCATGGCCAAATTCTGTAAAAGAAATTAGCGTCCTTGCGCCGGTGTTTCGCGGTCCGTAATGTCAGTATACTATAGTCTGTATCTTTAGGTATTTAAATAAAAGTAAACAAAATCTACCCTCAAATGGCTCCTTAAGCCAGTTGAGGGTAGATGAAAACATTACATGATCGAATAATGTAGGTTACAGTCAGGTCGTTCAGTGGCAGTGGCATCCGGGTGGTTTTGTATTTAGTTGAACTACCCGAAAATGTACAAATTCTTTGTTTATTTTTATTTAAATACCTAAAGATACAGAAATAGCAGCCTCAATGAAGTGAATTAATAGAGGAAATGGATAGTGATCCTGCTCCCACATATATAACAGATTAAATCCTTGCCTGGATAATCTTTTCACATAACTTTTTATGCCAATTGAGCGGCGCTGGTTCCTCGCATATAAAGGTATAAGTAGCGTCCGTACATAGGCTGGTGTAAACTGCAAGAAAACTAAACAAGTACCAGTTATGGAATGGCCTGTATATGTTTCATCCATGAATGCTGATGGAAAAAAAATCAACGGGTGCAGGGGGCAAGGCGCATATAAATGTAGAAGCTTGCCTGTTCTAACTTATCACATAGTTTAGCGCTCCAGTCAACTGATGGAGGCGACTCGGGGATAAACACAAAGTCCGCTTCAGACGCTAATCCCGTTACCACAGCAAGATATCTGGACGAACAATTGTTTTTTTAGGTTCCATTTCCTTTTCTGATGCAAGCTTACTGTGGTGATGTATGGTGACTTTGTGTGGTGATGTATGACTGTTTATTATTTTATAGTTAATAAAGTCGAGTTAAGAAATCGTAAAAGTTCATCCACATTATGCGCAGCAAACTCTTGAATATTGAGTTGTACGGCAATATAGACTCGACGTGTCTACTACGTGTAAAAACTTGGAATCAGAGGGCCTACCGCGAACCACGTTCAACGTGTTGTCTCTCTGTCGCACTTGTATATTTGTACGTAAGTGTGACAGGAAGGCAACACGTCGAACGCGGTTCGCGGTAGGCCCTCAGTTCGAAATGCCGAGCGCAACAGAGAAATCTCGGCAAGGCAACCTGAGGGGCTACCGCGAAAACCGATATTCGCAAATTGCGGGGATCTTTCTCTTTCACTCCAATGAAGGCGAATTAAGAGTGACAAAGAAAAATGCCTGCAATTTGCGAACTTCGATTTTTGCGGTTATAGCCCTGGGACATCGTTCACGGCTGTCGCGTGAATTACTGTTTGATGCACTTAATGTGAATGCATCTTAACCGTTTTTTATACTTTTTTTAATTTAAAAATGAAGATAATATGTCTTCGTTTTAGGAACACACCCTGTAATACATACAAAACAGATAACGTAGACATCAATAAAATTACACATAAATATGTACAGTGTACCTACAAATGAGCATTCAAATTAAAACTATTGTTACCTACCCGCAGTGTCTACCCATGACCTCCATGATGAAAGTTCTTTGGTGGGAGTATGCCGTGCTCACGATGGCGTCAATGGCCTCGATGATTCGGTGCAGAGCTGAGTCCGTGCCTATTGTCATGTCCGTACCACAGAAATCATTGTCAATGGAACCAACCTAAAAAAAAAAACTGATAATTGATATATATTCACAACTCTTCATACCAATGATTTAGATTTTTTTTCGTCATAAGCTATCATTTGGTAATTTTTGAATGCAAAGCTTTAGGAGCAATATTTGAAAGGCTTTCCTGCTACACCCTTTAACAAAATGACTTAATATTTTGTGAAATTACTAAAATGACAAGTTTTACCCATCTTCCAATTTTGTACAAAATTGATTGGTTGGTTGGAAGCATTAAGGCAGTCAAACTTTCATTGGGACATGCAATTGGGGTCATAAAACCAGGGATTACACAACCAACCAACCAACCAACCACCCTTTTTCATTCCATTTTCTTTCTTTCAATTTCATAAGATCCTTTAACTATTACATCACCCAGATTAGTTTTTTCTTAACCTTTAGCCTACAAATTGCGAATCTGGCTGCCACATCACAGGCATAGCTTAGTGTGAGGCCACAGGATATTGATAGTTGTTAACAAGGTTTTTTCTTTCAAATAATTAGTATTCTTATTCTTATAACTTACCATTCCCGCAATGTGCAAGAATTTGTATTTCTCTCTTTGATCTTTGGTGATCTTATTATTTTCCAGCAGTTCATCAAGAAGGCTTGACCACTCCTGGCGGAAGAGGTTAGCTCCAGTCAGAGATCCGTCACCTCCGATGACCACCAGATTTGTAATGCCTCGAGTAACAAGGTTGTATGCGGCTTTCAGACGACCTTCTCTTTTGCTAAAATTAAATATCATTATAAATTATTTTTGTAAAAAAGGATAGACGTCAAATAGATTTGTTAAGATAATAGTACTAGGACTGAATAATTCCTTAAAAATACTTATTGAGTTTCTTAAATTTCGTATTCATATTGAAGACAGTATTTTATGATAACAATTAAGTGCATGTAACTGTATGATTACATCTTCCTGAAATAAGATGTAATCATGATGAAACATCCTGGCATAATATAAAATTTATTAAGTATTGTGAAATAACATGAACTCAAAAACTTCAAATACTGAAGTATATTATGGGATGCATAAATTGTTAGTAAATAAATAGGAATGATTCATCAATTTTTCTAACAATAACACTTACATGAAATCCATGCATCGGGCTGAACCAATAATGGTGCCTCCTTTATGAATAATGGAGCTCACAGAAGACCAGTTAGCTTCCTCAATGTTGTCTCCTCCGTCCACCATGCCCTGGTAACCTTCGCGAATGAAGTATACTTTGCATCCCAAGTAAATACCCATTCGAACCACTGACCGCACCGCAGCATTCATGCCCTGGGAGTCACCTCCGCTCGTAAATACTGCGAGCCCCTTCCCTTTATGGGACCCCCTCTCAATAAACCTTTGCGTTGCCGTCACATCCATCCTGAA
This sequence comes from Cydia fagiglandana, assembly GCF_963556715.1. Lineage (NCBI taxonomy): Eukaryota > Metazoa > Arthropoda > Insecta > Lepidoptera > Tortricidae > Cydia > Cydia fagiglandana. The sequence goes on from NC_085934.1 coordinate 12,128,928, forward strand.
GGGTTAAAATATCCCCCGACACCTAAAATACACACATACTCAATTATCACTGAAAATACACAAGATAGTCTAAAAAGTTCACTACATGAATTAAACAATACACATGCCAGTGTTCTCTAAAGTTTTTAGCTCTTATCTATTTGAGAATTACGCACCAAACCTGAATTACAAAATCTTTTTGAATTTGAATCTGTCAGAGATGAACTTCACCAAGGTGACCTTTGAATGACAAGTTTGAAGTTTGACAACAAAATGCTAGTGGTGCCACGTGCCACTGTCGATATTATCGATAAGGTTTTCAGAAATTCCTCACAACTAATTTCATTAAAGATATCAACAAATTTGTATTTATTATTCAAACATTACTATGAACATTGAATTAATTTCAATGTTAAGTTGATGTCACCGTTAAAATATTTACAAGATCCGTTTATTCTAGTTCAGAATTTTACCCTGCAACAAGAACATTTTTTAACTTGGTATCATTATTAGTGTTGCAAGTAATGGAGCTGTTGCATTTTGGAAGTTTTTGGTAATTTTCATATTATTATTTAGTTAAGTAATTTACTTTTGTATTTCGTCCTAAAATTAAGAAAAACCAGCTTGGAGAATATTTAAGAAAAGGAATAATAAGGAATAAAATAAGGAAGTAAAAAGATTCAGTAAAAGCATGATAATTATTTTTATCGTAGATAGTTTCGTTTCGCTATGGAAACACTGCTTAAGTTTTTAGTAGAAAACAGTAGTAAATAAACGAAAGATTTTTCCTGAAATAAACAAGTAAGACCAACTTAAATGTCGCAATCTAGTCATTTACACTGACATAATTTGGTGTGTAGGATATAATTTATTTAAAATGTTAAAATTTTCAGTGTATCACAATATGTTAATATCTTCTTGATACCCACCCAACCTATTATCCATCCGTTTCGTCCCATCCTTTCTACATTTCTCCAAAATGTCTGCGGAATCTGATATGGAATACTCGGATAACGATGGGGACGACTACGATTACTACGGAGGACAAGATGATTGTGATATGGAAGCGGTGGACCGTAGTAAGGCTGATCCCGAATATTTTTTATACTCCTGTCACAAGGTAGAAGAAGTAGAAAAATTGTTAAACGAATCGATTGAATTGCTCAGCAACAGCCTACAAATAACACCTTCCCTGGCAAAGGTTTGTATCACTGTTTCCTATAAACTGCAACTTAAATTTTAAACCATTGACTAAAAAATTACAAAGTACAAACTTTCATAGTCAAGTTCAAGTTTATGTGATTGTTTTTCAGGTTATGTTACATGCATATGAATGGAATGCTCAAGAGATTATAGCTAAGTATAAAAATAATGCTAATGAAGTGCTAGTGTACAGCCGGGTGAAGCCTCGGGTCCCCTCTGCCCAAGCAGGCTCCAGCAGGATGTCCTGTGCAGTCTGCGCCAACACTCCAGCTCTGACCAAGTACAGTGCTCTTGCTTGCGGACATTATTTCTGCAATGAATGCTGGGCTATGCACTTTGAAGTACAAATTATGCAAGGCAAGCCTATTTATTTATTTATACCTATATTCTTAGCTAAAACAGTTGTAACATTCTATGAAAAACAACCTTATTATCTTTATCATAGTAAATTATAGTCTTAATAGTTTTTATGACACATTGTAACTGATAAGAGTGACAAGTATTAGCATTGTTTAGGTAGATAGAGACTCCCCATAAGAGTGTTAGCATTGTTTAGGTAGAGAGACCCCCCACCTTGAGCAAGCTGTGTTGAAATTACAGGGGGTTTTTGGTCTATAAATAAAATACACTCAATGTCAATTTAACTATGACATCATCACGTCAAATTTATTTACATATGTCATAGAGTAATATTAATCAGATATTAATGATTTAATCAGAGTGTAAGTAAACAGTGATAGAATCACACCTGTGACGTGGACATCATCAGCAAATAATGAACAAGGGGCTAAAAATGAAGTGTAAAGTAAGATGTCTAGTGTATGTACATCAAGTTATATTATTTAATATTTAAATGTACAGTGAAAAATTAAATTCATTCTTAAAGTGTCCATGCAATTTTGCAGCTAGTTGTACATGTTCTATAAGGGGTAAGCAGTAATATAGAGCTGAGATGTCTGATATTGTGATGTACAATAAAACCAACAAGAACAAATTCTGGCATTAATCTATCACTTTCATCACTCCTAACCAAGCTCTCCTAGATTAATTTGGTACCTACTCTTTCACCTGATTATGCAATCCTAGAGGTTGGCAAACTTTTGAAGAGAAGAGTAAACCACAGTAGAATCTCAAAACACCACAAAAATTGAGTTCAGAGGTCTATTCTATATCCTCTAAATATATGTATTTATTTTTGTAGGTATCTTGAACCACAATTGCAGATTCTAAGAGCCGTTAGCTAATCCCTATGTAATACCACTATTGATCTTACCTGTTGAATGTTAATGTTACAGGCGTGTCAAACACTATTCAGTGCATGGCCCAGGACTGTGAAGTGCGAGCTCCAGAGGACTTTGTGTTGTCACATGTGGCTAAACCGGCGCTACGAGAACGCTACCAGCAGTTTATGTTCAAAGATCACGTTAAATCACATCCACAACTTAGATTTTGCCCAGGTCCAAATTGTCAGGTAAGAACATCATGAATAAAATGTACGTCAACAAGTTGCAGAGACCAGACCAGTGCCCTGTTTATCAAAAGCTTGTAACTTGCAATACAAGTGGAAGTCCATTTCTAACAAAAGCCATCATAAAGGGACTTCCACTTGTATTACAAGTTTATACAAGCTTTTGATAAACAGGGCACAGAGCCTAAAAGGGCGTATTACGCGATGTTTGCATTGAAATATGTTTGTAGTGGATATTCCAAGCGTGGGTGCGGACGGGCGCGCGGCGGGTGGAGTGCTCGGGCTGCGAGCTGCTCACGTGCTTCTCGTGCGGCGCGCCGCACCACGCGCCCACGGACTGCGCCACCATCCGCCGCTGGCTCACCAAGTGCGCGGACGACTCCGAGACGGCCAACTACATCAGTGCGCACACTAAGGTATGCCAACATTGCGTATAGTTTGTGCACTATACGCAGTCCGACAGTTGAACAGTAACGGTTTCTAAAACTTTTTCTTCAAATTTTTTTACAAACCAGTATTCCGCTTGAGGCGTTTATACGCAAATTAGGCAATGTATGAACGGCCTTGATTTGCCAATCGTCGCCACACCGGTCGCGTCCAGACCGCGGTCTTTCACTGGTTTAACTGCCGTATACGGCAGGCTAAAGCTCTAAACCCATAGGTCTATAGCCCAAGAAATGTGACGCGGTAGTTTACTTCTAGTGTCTTAGGTACATTTTGCCCAAGTTTATAAATATATGCATTATTAATTAAGTACTATAAACTAAAATAGATGTCATATACTAAAGTAAAATTGACCTAGCCCTCCAGTAGCCAATGTTAAAATAACATGAAAATATATTTAATAAAATAATATTATATATTATTTAGTTGTAGCACAACTTGCGGCTATTACTAAAGTATTATCTTTTCTTTTCTCGTTTTGTTCCAGGATTGCCCTAAATGCCAAATATGCATAGAGAAAAACGGAGGTTGCAATCACATGCAGTGCGGAGCTTGTAGACACGATTTTTGTTGGGTATGCCTGGGCGACTGGAAGACGCACGGCTCTGAATACTACGAGTGCAGTCGTTATAAGGAAGACCCTAATTTGACTAATGACAATCAACATGCACAGGTAAAAATACAAATAGTTAATATAGAAAAATATATTGAATACTACTTCAAGGGTCGTCCACACAATTGGCCACGATGAGCGTCTGTGGTTAGCCATCATTTTTATGCATTTACACCCTTTACTTTATTGCATAATTCTACATTGGGCAATTTACTAACTAGTCTAGTGGCTAATGAAATAATATTGATATATTATTAATATTATCCATTTTTTTTTATTATGAATGGGCTTACTCATTTATTTTTGACACCAAAGAACTAAAAACATCACTTTTTTCTGTCATTAATTTTTCTGCGTGAAATAAAGCAGTAGGTACTTATCTGATTTTATTTTCCTTATTATAGGCACGCGAGGCTCTCAAAAAATATTTGCATTATTATGAAAGATGGGAAAATCACGCACGATCTCTGAAACTCGAGGAGCAGACCTTGGCAAGTCTCAAAAGCCGTATTAATCAAAAGGTAACGCTAAGAAAACTATCTGTGTCCTTATCAGGCGATTGCGTACTGAACACGCGCTGAACAACGAAACCACCAAAAATTCATGGATTGTTATAGATGTGTAAGGTAGAAACGAATTCGTGATTTAAATAGCTATCTAATAGATACCTAATGTAGATGGTGCTGTACGGGCTGTACGTGCTCCGTACGGTATACGGCAATTCTGAGGACCTACCATGAACACAGAAAATCGAAATTACGTTATCTTTTTCTCTATCGCATATCGAATATTCGAGCGATAGAGAGACAAATAGTCGAATTGGTGTTCGCGGTAGGTCGTCAAAAATTGATGTTTGACAGACAATCCCTTGACTAAAATGGCGCCATACAGCACCATCTGTTCACTCGGGGGTACGATTATTCGTAGACCTTAGGGCCACCCCACACTAGCGTCTCCCGAACGCCGGCGTCAATTATATGGCTGCTGCTCGACGGAACGTTGGCGCGCCTGCACAGCGATGCCATTTTCCATAGCACTGACTAGATGCCGACGTTCAAAAGCTGCTATGCCGCTATAGTGTGGGGTGGCCTTTAAGGCTACACATGATACTGATTAATCAATGTTTGGTACTATGAAATGCAAGCAATCGTGAAAGTCGCATTGGCGCACAAACCTGACAGATTAGCCAGATCTAGACGCACCATAACTGTAGATTTTGTGTTACAAAAATGTTTATTTATTTATTTAGGTAATGGCGGGGGAGGGCACTTGGATTGACTGGCAGTACCTGTGGGATTCTGCGAGACTACTGAAGCGCTGCCGGTATACCTTGCAGTATACATACCCTTATGCTTACTATATGGAGGTTGGACCTCGAAAAGAACTATTTGAGTACCAGCAGGTAAGCTAAAGTTTGATAGATTCTTAGACTATCGACAAGGTGTAAATTTAATATATTTTGTCACAATTTGCTTGCAGTTTGACAATTCTATAAGAAATGACAGCATGTAGCGCCATATGAGTGAATTGCAAAAAAATTGTACGTAAATAAGCGCAGTTAAGAAGCTGTAATTAGTCTTAACTTAATTGATTCATTTGTGTTACGAAAATTAAACTATGTAAATTATATTGTATTGTATTTATTGTACTTAATTCGTACACATTTGTGACGTCCTACGGGTAAAGGTACCTTATATGGCGGTTGGCGCTTACGCTATTATTAACGCCGCTCCAATATTATTGCAGCACTATGCGACGTAAGCGCCAGCCGCCATAAGGTACCTTTTGCCGTGGTACGTCACATTTACCTAAGTCCTAGAAGTGAAGCGGAAACGCGCGTAATCCGCGTCGGTTCCGCTACCGCGTCAATGTGACGGAGCTTTTAGTCCCGCAAACGACGGTCTTACGTGTTGTTGTTCATGACGATTTGTTTGTTTCTTGCAGGCCCAGCTGGAAGCAGAGATTGAAAACCTATCATGGAAGGTAGAACGGGCAGAGACGACGGATCGCGGCGATTTAGAGAATCAAATGGACATAGCAGAGAAAAGACGCACTACATTACTCAAAGATTTCCTAGAATTTAATACAAATAGTGCTTCCAGCAGTAAAGCATAACTAAACCTCAGTATGATGATACGCATTTTTTTAAAGTTAGTAGTTAACTATGTAACAGCACCCTTGTATATTAATTATGAGAGCTAGATTTTTTTTTCTGCCAAAGTATATTTATAAACAAGAATTTGCAATAATATTTAAGTAATAATAAAAAATGGCAACATCTGTTTTTTATTGTTAATGTTAACTATAATGTTATAGGTATATACTAGCCATGCGCGAAACAGTGCTTCAAAAAGTTATGCTATATCATATCACTTTTTCATCATAAAACGGCAGTGATGCGTTAATTTACGATTGTTTCACATTCATGAAAGTCATGGTTAATTTATACCACTTGATTCCTACATTCATAAAGGAATAAAGTTTAATTAGTTTTTGTATTTTTTGATACATAATATTATTTTAAACTAGCGACCCGCCCCGGCGTCGCACGGGGTAACAAATTATACTTAAACCATCCTCAAGAATTACTCTATTGATAGGTGAAAACCGCATGAAAATCCATTCAGTAATATTTAAGTTTATCGCGAATATACAGACAGATGCGACGGGGTACTTTGATTAAATTTATTACATTTCTTATCGATACTTTGTTTATTATCCAGGCAACATTTTTTTTAACAAGGGTATTCGCAACTTCTAGCATGGCAACTTTTTATAGGGTGTAATTTTTTTTTCTGTGGCAACAACTGTGAAATCTACCAAAAAAAGTTGCCAGATGTCGAGCGAGTCACTACTGTCACTAGTCATGGAGAAATACTCCATGTTCCATGTTACTAGTCAGAGCCATTCAAAATGGCTACCACGAATGACTCTAAGGCGCCCTTGCGCCAAGTAAAAAGGGTACAGTTTGGTATAATTTCACCAGATGAAATAGTAAGTTATGAAAACAGTGTTATTTTAAGTTCCCTTTCTGATAACAATAAAATAAAGTTACGGTGTAGTGGCTGGATTTGTATTTAAGACGCATGTATTCACTGGTCACGCAGTTGCGCTTGTATTATGGTGTAAATGTTATCTGTTTTCCTTGTTCAAAACTTTGTTTATCACGGTCATAATTTTAGTGACCTTTCGTTTTTGTGATATTTATTGTGAAATACGTGTAATGCTGTGCTATGTATATCAAATATGTAAACACTTTTTTAGCGACGTATGTCAGTCACGGAAGGGGGTATCCGCTTCCCCGAAACCATGGAAGGCGGAAGGCCCAAGCTTGGGGGCCTTATGGATCCTCGTCAAGGGGTGATCGACAGAAGCTCTCGATGCCAGACGTGTGCTGGCAATATGACAGAATGCCCTGGACACTTTGGCCATATTGATCTAGCCAAACCAGTATTTCATATTGGTTTCATAACAAAAACTATAAAAATATTAAGATGTGTTTGTTTTTATTGTTCAAAACTGCTTGTCAGTCCGGTAAGTTATCCATTTTATGTTGATTTAAACTGACACGATTTTCACTCCAAATTTTAATTTCAATTTTAATAAATATCCATTTTATGTACCCATGTTACATTTCGTAAGTTTAGTGCTGGGGAAGAATAATCAATACTATTTTTTTTATTCCAGACAAATCCAAAGATAAAAGAAGTTGTAATGAAGTCAAAAGGACAACCCCGTAAAAGATTAACATATGTGTATGACTTGTGTAAGGGCAAAAATATTTGTGAGGGTGGAGAAGACATGGATTTAGGGAAAGAAGGAGAGGAGGCTAAAAAAGGCTCCGGCCACGGAGGTTGTGGTCATTACCAGCCTTCAATCAGGAGACAGGGACTTGACCTTTCTGCTGAATGGAAACATGTCAATGAAGACTCGCAAGAGAAAAAGATCATCATTACTGCAGAAAGAGTTTGGGAAATTTTAAAACACATTACTGGTAAGGATTGAGTTACGCCACTTGGTGGACATTTTTTAAATAATTATATTCCATGCATGTTTTTAACACTGATTGTCCCTTTAGACAAAAGGGTTTTGATATTATCTTTGTCCACTAACTTTAATTGTCAAGACTGATTTATTTTCCTATTTGATGTAAGGCAGAGAAGATATGTTTGTAATTAATATAATTTATATTGCATTTTGATATAACGAAAAATTTTAAAGGCATGAAAAGGAGCATTGCGTTAAGGATACCTTTATAGAAAATAACTTATTGTATCCATTTATATACAAATGTTTTGGTAACAACTGTTTTATTTTTAGATGAGGAGTCCTTTATTTTGGGAATGGATCCCAAATTCGCCAGACCAGATTGGATGATAGTCACCGTTCTCCCTGTACCACCATTGTCAGTGCGGCCCGCTGTGGTCATGTTTGGGGCCGCCAAGAATCAGGATGATTTGACACACAAACTTGCTGACATCATCAAAGCAAACAATGAATTACAAAGGAATGAACAGTCAGGTGCTGCAGCTCATGTTCTTGCTGACAACATTAGAATGCTTCAGTTCCATGTGGCCACGTTTGTTGATAATGACATGCCTGGTATGCCAAAGTAAGTTAGTCAATCTTGTTCAGTTTTGTAATTTTAGTGAACTGAGTGTTGACTCTCTTAGTAAGTAAGGACTTCAATAATCTCTGCCTATCAATGTGTTAGTACATTAAAAGGTAATAAACATATATACGGCTGGAAGTTGTAGTGGTAAATTTAAACTCATTCATATGGCATTCATGTGGTTAAATTAAACTGGGCAATTCTTATTACACTATGAAAAATCCCTCATGTAGCATCTTTGTTACTGACCTCATTAATATTTCATAGTATCTCTTATGTATTGGTTTGCTTCCTTTTCAGAGCCATGCAAAAATCGGGAAAACCACTTAAAGCAATCAAAGCGCGACTGAAGGGCAAAGAAGGAAGGATTCGAGGAAATCTCATGGGAAAACGTGTTGATTTCTCAGCACGTACTGTCATTACGCCAGATCCGAACTTGCGTATTGATCAAGTAGGAGTACCCAGATCTATTGCTCAAAACTTGACATTCCCAGAGTTAGTAACACCATTCAATATAGACAGAATGCAGGAGCTTGTACGGCGAGGCAATGCTCAATACCCAGGGGCTAAGTATATTGTTCGTGACAATGGAGAGAGGATAGACTTGAGATTCCACCCAAAACCATCAGATTTGCATTTACAATATGGATACAAAGTCGAACGCCATCTGAGAGATGATGACTTGGTTATCTTCAATCGTCAGCCAACACTACACAAAATGAGTATGATGGGTCACAGAGTAAAAGTACTGCCGTGGTCAACGTTTCGTATGAATTTGAGTTGTACTTCTCCTTACAACGCCGATTTTGACGGTGATGAAATGAATTTGCACGTGCCCCAGTCAATGGAGACTCGCGCCGAGGTAGAAAATATTCACATAACACCCCGACAGATTATTACTCCACAAGCTAACAAACCCGTTATGGGTATTGTGCAGGACACTCTTACTGCGGTTCGAAAAATGACTAAGAGAGATGTGTTCTTAACCAAAGAACAGGTCATGAACCTTCTGATGTTCTTACCTACTTGGGATGGTAAAATTCCTCAGCCTTGCATTCTGAAACCCCAGCCACTGTGGACTGGAAAGCAAATATTTACCCTGATCATCCCAGGTAATGTAAACATGATTCGCACACATTCCACACATCCTGATGAAGAAGATGATGGGCCTTACAAATGGATTTCTCCCGGAGACACAAAAGTAGTAGTAGAGCATGGAGAGCTCCTCATGGGCATATTATGTAAAAAGTCACTTGGTGCCTCTGCTGGTTCTCTTCTTCACATTTGCATGTTGGAGCTGGGCCATGAGACTGCTGGCCGATTTTATGGTAATATTCAAACTGTGATTAACAACTGGTTGTTGCTGGAAGGCCATTCCATCGGTATTGGAGACACTATTGCCGATCCGCAAACATATCAAGAAATTCAGAGAGCTATAGTTAAAGCCAAGGATGATGTAATAGAGGTCATCCAAAAAGCTCACAATATGGAGTTGGAGCCTACGCCTGGTAATACTCTCAGGCAGACATTCGAAAATCAAGTGAATCGTATTCTTAACGACGCTCGTGACAAAACTGGTGGATCAGCTAAGAAATCACTCACTGAGTACAATAACCTCAAAGCTATGGTGGTATCAGGTTCCAAGGGTTCCAACATTAACATTTCCCAGGTTATTGCTTGCGTGGGGCAACAAAACGTTGAGGGTAAACGTATTCCATTCGGTTTTCGAAAGAGAACTCTACCACACTTCATCAAAGACGATTATGGTCCTGAGTCCAGAGGTTTTGTAGAAAATTCATACCTTGCCGGCTTGACTCCTTCAGAGTTCTACTTCCACGCCATGGGAGGTCGTGAAGGTCTCATCGATACTGCCGTAAAGACTGCTGAAACCGGTTATATCCAACGTCGTCTCATAAAGGCTATGGAGTCTGTAATGGTTCACTATGATGGAACCGTGCGTAACTCTGTCGGACAGCTTATCCAGTTGAGATATGGCGAGGACGGCCTGGCTGGAGAAACTGTAGAGTTCCAAAATTTACCAACTGTGAAACTGTCAAACAAGGCATTTGAAAAGAAATTCAAATTTGATCCTTCAAATGAACGTTATCTAAAGAGGATATTCAATGAAGAAATTATTAAAGAGCTTACGGAATCCGGATATGTTATTGCCGATCTTGAAAGCGAATGGGAACAACTGAACAAGGACAGAGAAGTGTTGCGTCAAATCTTCCCCAGTGGAGAATCTAAAGTTGTACTCCCATGCAACTTTAAGAGAATGATCTGGAATGTTCAAAAGATTTTCCATATAAACAAACGAATGCCGACAGACCTGAGCCCCATCAAAGTTATACAGGGAGTCAAGGACCTTTTGAAAAAGTGTGTCATTGTAGCTGGCGATGATCGCTTATCCGTACAAGCTAATGAGAATGCCACTTTGTTGTTCCAATGTCTAGTGAGATCTACACTTTGCACTAAGTTTGTTGCTGAAGAATACAGATTGTCAAGTGAAGCGTTTGAATGGTTGATTGGAGAAATTGAAACTCGCTTCCAACAGGCTCAAGTGAACCCTGGAGAAATGGTGGGCGCCCTGGCCGCGCAGTCTCTCGGAGAACCTGCCACGCAGATGACACTGAACACTTTCCATTTTGCTGGTGTGTCGTCCAAAAACGTAACCCTTGGTGTGCCACGTCTGAAGGAAATTATCAACATTTCCAAGAAACCAAAGGCGCCTTCTCTAACCGTGTTTCTAACAGGCGGTGCGGCTCGAGATGCTGAAAAAGCTAAGAATGTGCTTTGCAGGCTGGAACACACGACGTTGCGTAAAGTGACGGCTAATACAGCTATTTATTATGATCCTGATCCTCAAAATACAGTTATTGCTGAAGATCAAGAATTCGTAAACGTCTATTATGAAATGCCTGACTTCGATCCTACAAAGATTTCGCCCTGGCTTCTGCGTATAGAGTTGGATCGTAAGAGGATGACAGACAAGAAACTTACCATGGAGCAGATCGCAGAGAAAATTAACGCCGGATTTGGAGATGATTTGAACTGTATCTTCAACGACGACAACGCGGAAAAACTTGTATTGCGTATCAGAATCATGAATAACGAAGAAAGCAAATTCCAAGACAATGACGAAGAGACGGTAGATAAAATGGAAGACGATATGTTCTTGCGTTGTATCGAAGCCAACATGTTGTCAGACATGACTCTACAGGGTATAGAAGCTATCGCTAAAGTATACATGCACTTGCCTCAAACGGAGGCGAAGAAACGCATCATTATCACTGAACAGGGAGAGTTCAAGGCTATTGCCGAATGGTTATTGGAAACTGATGGTACTTCTCTTATGAAAGTATTGTCCGAGAGAGACGTTGATCCGATCAGGACGTTCAGTAACGACATTTGTGAAATATTCCAAGTGTTGGGTATCGAAGCTGTGCGTAAATCGGTAGAAAAGGAAATGAACGCTGTGCTGCAGTTCTACGGTCTGTACGTGAACTACCGGCATCTTGCGTTGCTTTGTGACGTCATGACGGCTAAAGGTCACCTTATGGCTATCACCCGTCACGGTATCAACAGACAGGACACTGGCGCGCTCATGAGATGCTCCTTCGAGGAAACGGTGGACGTGCTGCTGGACGCGGCCAGTCATGCTGAAGTGGATCCGATGAGAGGCGTGTCGGAAAATATTATCATGGGACAGTTGCCAAGAATGGGCACAGGTAAGATTCAAGTAACATATTGCTATTACCTGTATTTTAATAACCACAGATTTCAAATGAAAAGAAATTCATGAACACATATTATAAATTACTACTGTTTTTTGTAAATTCTTGTTTGCAACTTGTATCTTAAGTTTTTGCTTTTATTACTTTGGATCTCTCTCATGTTATAAGCCAAGACTGCAGTCGTAAACATAACAGCCTTGAATTCCAGGTTGCTTCGATTTACTCCTCGACGCCGAAAAATGCAAGCACGGCATGGAAATGGGAGGTCTCGGCGTCGGCATGGGCGTCGGCGGCGGCATGTACTTCGGCGTGGGCACGCCGTCCATGACGCCGCTCATGACGCCCTGGTCCACGCAGAACACGCCGGGCTATGGCAGCAGCGTCTGGTCTCCTGGTCAAGGTATGTGTTGTAGATACAGAAAAGTTGCTTCGATTTACTCCTTGACGTCGAGAAATGTAAATACGGCATCTGTGCGTTGGCATGGGCATAGGCGGCGGCATGTGCTTCGGCATAGGCTGACCATGACGCCACTCATGGCGCCCTGGTCCACTCAGTCTGGTCTTCTAGTCAAAGAATGTGTTGTAGCTATGGAAAATATTTACACGGAATTTCGGGAGTGAAAGTAGATTCGTATCTGTTCACGTAATGTCTGCAACTACATAGAGATCTTAATCTTTTTTAACGCAACGCAGTACGCAGAAGCTATGTTAGAAACGCATTTAAATTTATGAAAACAACACACAGTTGCAGGGATGGGCGAGAAATTATAAACGTGATCTTATTAGGCGGGCTCTACTGTATTTCAATATGATTTTATCCATAATTATTTGAAACTGTTTTAAGTGAGATTCGAACCTGCAATGTTAACCACACTGCTGCTGTACTGACAATTATTTTTGGTAATGATGAACTTAAGCTACTTTAGCCGGTAGTTATGTGGTGGTTGCTCCGAAAGAACGAATCCGCTTATAGTAGGATCATTAACTTACTGCGTCGCTAACACATTGTAAATCAATAATGATTTTATTGAAATTGTATTCCAGTTGGAAGCATCATGACCCCTGGCGGCCCATCGTTCTCGCCGTCCGGCGCGTCGGACGCGTCCGGGCTGTCGCCCGCCTACAGCGCCTGGTCGCCGCAGCCCGGCTCCCCCGGCTCGCCCGGCCCGCCGCTCTCCCCCTACGCGTCCCCGGCCGGCGCCTCCCCGTCTTACTCCCCCACCAGCCCCGTGTACGCTGCCGCTTCTCCGAGCCTCACCCCGGCGTCCCCGCACTACTCTCCCACCAGCCCGTCCTACTCGCCGACCTCACCCAACTACTCCCCCACGTCACCGATGTACTCGCCGGCCTCGCCGAGCTACTCGCCCACGTCGCCCGGCTACTCGCCGACCTCGCCGTCGTATTCGCCCACGTCGCCCAGCTACTCCCCGACATCGCCGAGCTACTCACCGACCAGCCCGGCTTATTCTCCCACGTCCCCGAGTTACTCGCCCACTTCGCCCAGTTACTCGCCGACGAGTCCTTCCTACTCGCCTACGAGTCCGTCGTACTCGCCGACGAGTCCCGCGTATTCGCCCGCATCACCGGGATACTCGCCGTCGTCGCCGAGCTACTCGCCGACCAGCCCCGTTTACAGCCCCGCGTCACCGAGCTATTCTCCATCGTCGCCGAATTACACGCCGACTTCTCCCGCTTATTCTCCGACGAGCCCTTCGTACTCACCCACGTCTCCGGCGTATTCACCTACTTCGCCCAGCTACTCGCCGTCGTCGCCAAAATATTCTCCGACTTCGCCGAACTACTCGCCGACATCCCCGTCGGTTGCGGGCGGCAGTCCGACATATTCGCCGACCAGCCCGCAATACTCGCCGACGAGTCCTCAGTACTCGCCGGCCAGCCCGGCTTACTCGCCTTCATCGCCCCAACACCCGGGCAGCACGCGTTACTCGCCGTCCTCCCCGAACTATTCCCCGTCTTCACCGAACTACTCGCCGTCGTCGCCGGGCTACTCGCCCTCGTCCACCAAGTACTCGCCGACATCGCCAACGTATACCCCTACGTCGCCGAATTACTCTCCCTCGTCCCCTGCCTACTCTCCTTCTTCCGCCGGTCCGACCTCCTACTCCCCGACTTCACCAAACTACTCGCCGACTTCACCGTCGTATAACGAAGATGACGATTAGGTTATAATTACTTAAAATTATTGTTATTGATTTATAATATATATTCGGTAAAACGAATTTCCTATCTTAAAAATACAATTTTTAATTCATACATTGTATTTGAAATCTGCATCGCTTAAAAGCTTTGCCGAAAAGTATTTAAGAAATATTAATTTAGGATAAGAAAGAATGACTGTTTTCGGTGTAAGGAATAATAAAATTTGTGTTACATAATGTTAGTGTAAATAAAATGACAAAAATGATACTGAGTTTTATTTGGGAATGGAAAAGGAAGCAAATAAGTATCAGTTGTTCGCACGTAAAAATTTATTAAAACAACATGGATATAAAAGTAATGAGTGGACAAGATATTTTACAGTAAGTGCGTAAGTATAGTTAGTGCTATAGGCCGAGTTACAAATAACTTACTTATGCCATAGTTTCCAACTAAAACCAGGATCTTACAAGCCCATATCGAGATTTTGATTTACGATGATACTTGCTCATTTCTCAGCTTTAACAGTATTCTAATTATCTCTAATGATAAAAACAAAAACTTCAGAAACATCTAAGTATAACGCTAATATGATTGCCTTACTCTATAGGAGACCCCAGTCGATATACATTTTTACTCATACTCAACTATGTTTATGTTTACTTGCTTGAACATTATTTCTAATTATATTCAGAAATTATAACAATAAATATATGGCTTTTCATCTCTCGGTAAGCTCTTAAAACTAAATAGGTTAGCAACAAAATTTGTTATAAACAGCAACATAATATATTTTCATTTTCAACTATATTTTTGTTAGCCTAATAAGTAGTTATAAATTTAATAATCTCCGGAATTAACTCGTATATTAATGAAAGGAAATAGTACATTTGATAAAATTTCTTAAGACTATGATTTAAATTACCTCGCTATTACCTCGTCCCTAATTACATGTCAAAATACAAACTTATGTCGAAACATATTGTGCTTTTACGCTAGGTAGGTAAACTTCGAACACAGCCATTTTAATTTCTATTAATTTATTGTAATAACCCTATTATAATCTTATTTGAACTAATAACTAAGTGCTTTATTGTTTAATACCTAAACTTCCGGCTCCTAATTCGTTTTGAAGCTCTAGATTGACATTGCTGGAGTAGCTCGCAAGTAGGTATGAAACCATGTGAGTTCAATTATTAGACATACCTATATAGTCCTCCATGTCGTGTCCGACAACGGCGACCTTTACAAATTCCTCTGATAAGCACGTATAACCGAACTTAGTTTTAATGTCCGATCGCACTGTGCACAATAAAGCTGCCCTTGGTCGTTATAAGTGTAAGCGTAGGACTGCTTAGGTCGAGACTTTCTTTGAAGGCGCTTTTTAGATATACCTACGCAGGGTACGTAACGTGTCGCTGATTATCCACCTTTTCATACAAGGCTTATCGTTATCCACGGAAAAACGCCTATTAAGGGGTTAGGGGTTGGTCTGTGTCATTATCAAAGTCAGGTAGCTACATGCCCATCATATGCCGCAGAGAGCTTTTGCGGCTTTAGGTCTACTCTTTCGCACATTGCGGCCAAGTAGGTATTTAAGCTTGTTATTTCCATGGATATTTATGTAGGGAATCACGAAAGCTTACTCGTAAGAGAATGGGCAGTGTTGTCCACCACAATTACAATGTTAAGAAATATTATGTAAGACATAACTACTGTAAAAGCAATACATACCTACACAATATTTAGCTTTCTTTGTCTAAGTGATTAAGCTTGCTAATTAATTAACCAAATTGATTGACTGCCAATAACCTTGGCCAATTTAATGATAACTAGTCGTTAGTTATGGAGATTGTATTGGAAGCATGTGTAAGTACAAATATGTATATACATACCTATATTTTATTACTTTTATTACAAAGCTGGAGCGCCTTAAAATATAATTAAGTAGGTATTTTTAATACTTAATAATTTATTTGAATAAAACTGAGCATTGTTTGGACTTAATTTGCAAATCAACAATATCTGTTAATAGATAGTGGTATCAATTACATTATTATTTTAAAGGAAGAAGTAAGTTGCTCTGGAAGATTTTTTAACTGGGTTGACTAATAAACAGTAAGCATCTCTAAAAAAATTGTATAATAACACATTCATTGCCACTAAGAGCTACGGGTTACGCTCGTAGCGCGTAGCCACGGTTTCGCCGTATGTAGCGCGTAGTCGCTACAAACAGTGTACCCGACAGTCGGGTCCTTGGCCCTGAATGTGATAATTATAGTTAGCTGTTTCTCGCAGTTCGCATTTACTTCCCCCGGTATATTTCGATAATACGGTCTTGGTCAACGTATTCAAAGATGTGTGGTGCATCCATTAAGATGCCGACAGTTCCAGCAGTGGTCACGATGAAGAAGATGTACAGCTGCAATCTATCTATCACCATGGCGACGTACTTCCAATCCTCGCGCGTCTGCAGGGATTTATAACATGATGTTACAAAAGATGTCTATAAACCGATAAATTGGTGTAGGACTGTAGGTACTTCAATGTAATGCTAAATAGGTACATAAAGTATCGATAGGCGAGCAAGGTTGCGGCATCGTAAGTGGCATTAATTAGCAACAGTGAACGAAAGCACATACAATAGAAAAATACTTTTATATAATGGTAGTTAGATAGGTAATGTAAGGGTGTATTCCCATTTGTCCCCTACGTGAGTCGGGGACAGATTCATATGAATGCACCTAAGTATTCTAATTTGTACCCGGCGGGCACAAGCCGAGTGGGAATACACCATGTAAGTTGGGCTTACCTGAATGTAAAGGTCTTCGTTTCTTAAATGCTCTGCGATGAATTCGACCGCTTCAGTTGCTTTGGCGGCTTCAGGAGACAGAAGAAGGGAGTCAGAGCTCTCTGACTCTCGTCTCTCGGCGAGGCCGAGCCCGCCGAGCGCGCCTAAACCGCCCAAAGCGCCCATTTCACCACCGCCTCCAGCCGCCCGATTAATCTTGCAGTTAGGATGATGCAAGTCAGACAACTCCATTGCCTCCATTTTGCTTTGGTTTGCACCGATAGCACTGAAAAGTTAAATATAGGTTCATTCGCGAAGAGGTTAATGTTTTGATTAGCCCACAATATCGTGCATTACCTGATGTGCTTGGGTAGGTCGTGCGGGGCGGCGGCGTGCGGCGGTGCGCCCATGCCGGGCATCTCCATCATCCAACGTAGGCGGGTTTTGCGTGGACGCCGCATTAGCAGCGCGGCAGGCAGGTAGTGCAAGAACACACTTCGAATCCAAAGGGGCATGCTGAAAATAAAAGTTACAGTTAAGGCTTTCTATTTACGAGTATATTTATATAAGGTCAATAGGTACAGGTACTGGACAAGAAGCATAAGATGTACCGACGATCTCATAAACGATCTGCGTATAGATGAAGGTAGAGGGCTTACCGCGAACCACGTTCGACGTGTTGTCTCCATGTCACACTTAAGTAAGAATTTACAAGTGCGACAGAGAGGCAACACGTCGAATGTGGTTCGCGGTAGGCCCTCAGAGCACTACTGGTTATTGTGGATATCTTTAGGAGAGGCCTCTGTCCTGCAGAGGACGTTTTTCAGATGACTTGGAAAGCGTAGCTTAAATGTGTCTAACTTATAGTATTAATGACACTCACCGATGAGTTCTAGGTCCTCTGAAGTTCCAGTTGATGATGATGACCGTGACGAGGATACTGACGGTGTTCATGATGAATGTGAAGAGCAGGTACTTGGCGATGAGGGGCAGCACGAGAGAGGTCGGCGGGAGGATTTTCGATACCAAGAGTAGAAACACAACCAGTGACAGCAAAATGCTGATACCCAGAGTGACCTAAAATAATAATTACAATTTATTTATACCTGCTTTTAATCTTAATTTAATACGAACCTATTAAAAAACTACCAGAGTTTTTATATTAATTTGAACTTAAAAATTAAACTTGTTTTTATATTGTTTTATATTACCTAACCCTTTGCCTATGTACTTATGATTGTTTTAATGTAATAAATTTTTGGTACCTGTTTTTATATTGTACTTATTGAAATTAATTGAAAGTAATCTCGTTTGTAGGGTGCTTATTTGTTGATACGAGCTAGATGCATTGAGACTATTGCCACAGAATAACTAATAGTATTGCGAGTTGCGAGATATCTACGGGCGGATCTTATCTCAAATACATTAATAATTTGTCATATTTCCTACCTACTTAGGTCTTTAGAAGTTTAAATATAAAAAAAAGTACTTATGATTGCGTTACCTTTTCCCCAGCTTCAGCAGGCAGATAGAATACCAACACACAAAGGAACGAGATAAGCACGGTCGGCAGAATCAAGTTGACGGTATAGAACAAGGTCTTCCTTCTTATAATGATATAAAACGTAATGTCCGTCTCAGTAGGATGGTTTCCTTCATAGATGTTCAAATACGCGGGCACTTCTATGATATCCCATGTTCCAGATTTCCAGTAATCAGACAGATCAACGAAATTCTTATTGTTGTACAAGGCGAGAGACACTTGATCGCCGTTGAAAGTCCAAGATCCGAATTTCATGATGCAGGTTTGTTGATCGAATGGGAAGTATGTTACATCGATAGTGCATGAACTCTGTAAAATTAAAACAAATATTATACAAAAAAAAAATTAGGTCACTTCTTTTCCTATTCGGCGTAATGGCTAATAGTGTCTGCACCACTACTTACGAGAGTAAGTAGAGAGTATTGGAAGTATTTGCAAGAGACACCAATATGTCTATGGTAGAGGTACTTGCCCTTAGAAGGCCTTACCTCCGTCATTTGATCTTACAAATATTTTGTTATGGTTACCTGGTATATGGCAGGGGGTACCCAAAGTACTTCGCCATTAGGGTAGATGAGAACGTTAGATTTATATCGCACTTCGTAGTTGCCGTCAGCGCTGTAACAGTGTGTTTATTTATCAACAATGTCATTAACAGCATCATTTAAGAACGACATCAATCGTTGCATTATCAAATTGTGATATGGCTGGTGTCACTGATAAACTGAGAAATATTGTTAGAAATGAATGTAATAAAGCATGTATCTTAGACATAAGTCTTAAAGTTGACATTAGCAGCTTCCGTAATAATTTTGTTTATTTTAATACGGATATTAATGCTATTTTTATAAATCGATGTTGAATTGCACTCAGTGCAATATTACCTGACCTCGTCTAATATAAAAATAAAACGTTAGAGCGGATATATCGGTACTTTGTATGTACATATTATTTATGTAGGTACCTAACTATTACTTATGATAAATACCCGCGTATAGAGAAAAACTTTGATACTAACTTGTTGAAAAGCACTATATCCGGTTTCCAGACTTTGTCAGGGGGTAGTCGCAGCACACCGATGCCTCCGTAGTCAGCTTCATCCCACATCAGCTGATAATCCATCCATACTAAACGTAGCCACACATTAGACTTCATAATTTGATTCTTCTCGTTCTGAAATGTAATTTTTTCTAATATAATAAACAGAAATGTACTTACCTATTGGGTGTTTTAGTTAATGATTGTTGGTCAATCACGTCAGAACTTAGATGTAATTTAGAATTGGCAAACTATAGGAATAATGTTTTATGGGCATCTGATATCTCTTACTGTTTGTCTACAAGACGTTTTCGATTTCGAAGTAAATAGAGATGCGTAGGGTGCCATTGATTTCCAAAGTATTTATTAAATCTAAAGGACATTCTAGCAATGGGCAAGTAAAATGGGCAATGTGACATACAACGTTGATAAGCTGGACGAATGCTAGGCCAAACCGCACGTCGACCTTCTGTGTCATGTTTTGCACCGGCCGTATGAGTTTGTTGTAACCTCTGAATAGATCGCGCACTAGGCGCTCTTCGTCTTCTGAACACCATCCTGTTAAAACATCCACAATGTACCAGTATATAAACGTTTTCTTTCGATTAATCATATAATAGCGGAATTCTTAGATTCGCACGTAATCTGTCACTCGCTTGGTTCGTGATGCTGCAGCGCTCGCAGATCAATAAGACACGACCGCGAGATGAATGTGCATATAACTACGTGAAAACTGAACAGGTATTAAAAAATATTATGATATTCTTCATAAAACACTTTAACTGTAATATATAATATATATATGGAAATTGAATCGTTGCCTAAGATTATAGGTACCTAGTTGTTGTGACACTGTTTAGTTTTTACTAATCGGTTCGTGGTTGGTTTGCATTTGTTCATTATTGAGCTTTACAGTACATAACTTGCTTAGTTAAAACTCGAGTCACACAAATAGTTTAATACACAAAACTAAAAATATATAAGTAATTGTTTAGTAAATCGGTTTTCCTTAACAAACAATTCCTTTTAATAAACACCTCTGTTACTTTTTGAAGCATAGGTATATTTATTTTGTCAATGTTGTTTTGTTTTTTTGGGTATCGTGACTGACCTGAGTAGAGCACAGCGAGCAGTCCCGCCAGCAGCAGGCAAGCGCGCGTCCCGCCCGTCATGGCGGCCCTCTGCCGCGAGTACCGCCGCGCGCCGGCTCCCGGCCCACTCCCTATCTATTCACAAACCATTCCTTACACGACCGGGAGCTCTTCCCTTCTTACCCTCTAAATTCAACAACTTAACGCTAACCAGAGCTCAAATTTATACAGGTCCGCTTGTGGCGATGTCTTTGGAAAGATTTCTGGCAGGGTTTTGAATAATAGCTCTGCCTTTTAACCGAAAACGTTATAACGTAGCTCAAGTCAAGACATACATACTGCATTTTCCTTAGTACATTTTGATAGTAACAGAGGTTTTCTCGCACTCAGGGAATACACTACTTCCTGGCGTTTGTTGTCTTAAGTCCATGTTTTTAGATTGACCCTCATCAAAGGTAAAAGGGCAAAAGATCGTTTAAAGGGATAAACTTTTCTATTTACTTATAGCGTTTTTTGGATAAGACATACATAAGGCATTATCAAATAAATGAGTAGGTAAAACAACACACTCTAATGTACACACTTTTTGTATCAAGAACATATTAGTATCAATATTATATGAATTTTAAACTCACGCGTTTTTAGTTACTCGCGCAATAATGTTTCAGACTAAAAATACGTCAATTAAAACGTAAAATAACTTTATTTTAGTATGATGAGTCACGACAGTTTAAATTCGTAAATTAGTTTCATAAGGTGTCAATGAGAGTACCTTATTATACCCTTATACCCTTAACATTTGAATTTAATACTTAGTAGAGTACTTAAGCATTTAACTAATTGCTAAATGCAGTAGTTTACTTTGATAACTAGGCGAAGATAGAGCGAATACAGAGCAGTACCTATAAGAGCGGTTCCAGTGACCTGCAATGACCCTGCACTCTACTAAAGCCGCCCGCCCGCCCAACCACCACTTAGCGCTAAAATGTACAATACAGACAAGACATGCTCAAGAAAGACTTACGATTTTGCGATTCATGGGTACCTACGAATTTTGCAACACCTGTCTAATGGTATTTTCGGCTGTAATACATTTGTACTCATCGTAAACGTCAGCAGTAAATTCGGGGTAGGTACTTATTTTCCGAGAGATAAACAATAAGGAAAATATATGTTTTCTTTATTCTTTATCTTTGCATATTAGTGCATGAGATAAAAAAATCTTACTTTCCTTATTTATAAAATATCTATATGCAAACGTTGAATTATCATATTGTTTTATCGCATTCACTGCCAGGGGGCGTGGCCTAGGAACAATTAACTTGTATCATACAAGCTGTATGACATATGACAGTGAACGCATAATATGCGTTAGTGGCAGTGAATGAGTTATACTGCCTCCATACCTAGGTTCATGTACGAGAACAAAATATGTTTATCATACCCAGTGGCGGATTTGCAGTCTTTGCCGCCCTAGGCCCCAAGCCTTGTAGCCGCCCCTTTCTCAGCATCAGCACCCATCATATTGACTACATTTAGATCAGGCAACGAAAAGATATATTAAAGAGAGAAATGCTTGGGACACATTTTTTACTTAGTAACTTTTTTGGACTCGTTAGGAGGTGAACATATCAAAAGTAGGGGGGTTTGGTTTGAAGGTCACATTTTTCGGTTTTTCGCTTATTATATCTCAGAAAGTATACGTCCTTGTGACATGATCATAGGAACATAGGTTTTACGAAAAAAATAAGCAAATACTTATTCATTTTAAGCGACAGTTTTACCAATAACATTGACTTTTTATGTACCTACAAAAACACTCAAAAAATCTAAAAAAGAAACATAAGAAAATCATTTTATTTGCCTAGTTTCTTGAATAACTGCTAAACTATTAATCCTAAAATTATAAAAAAAATATTTGAGATTCTTACAACGAGCTCTTTGATTTGATATGTAACACGATATAGTTTGAAAAACTTTATTATTTAAATTTTCTCATTTACCTCCCAAAAATGGCCTCCATATTTAAAATTCATTTATTTACGTTACACGTTCATCTTTGGGTCACAAACTTACATATGTGTGCCAAATTTCAACTTATTTGGTCCAGCAGTTTCGGAGAAAATAGGCTGTGACAGACGGACAGCCAGAGCCGCGCACAAGTATGGAGGGCCCTCCAGATATCATAAAAATTGTAGCTTGTAGCAAATTTAACTAACTTTCATTTTGTATAATGATCATGTCGTTAGAACGCATAGTTTCCGAGATATACCTAAGCAAAAAACTGAAAAATGTGACCTTCAAACCTCTCTCTTCCCCCGGCTCAAGGGTTACGGCCGGGGATTTTTGATATGTTCACCTCCTAGATAGTCCAAATAAAGTTAGGTACGAAGTCAAAAATTGTGTTTCAAGCATTTCCCTCTATAGGTATCTTTTTTTGAGAATTCGTCGCCTGGCCTAATTTTGAGTTATTTTTTGTTATCATCAGCTAATTTTTTGTCACAATTTGCCGCCCCTAAAATCACGCCGCCCTAGGCCCGGGCCTACTGTGCCTTATGGGAAATCCGCCACTGATCATACCATACATAATACATACCATAGCGACAATGGGAAAATTTAGAGTCTAAATATCTGGTCATACACGGATTTAGCTTTTAATTTATATTTTCTGTACGTAGTACTTAAAAGTGAAGAAAATTGGTAACACAACGCAATAGTGGTATGTATATAGATATACTTAACCCAATGTCGTTGATAAAAAAAAGTGTAAATTTTTTGTGTGTAGATACGACCTAAAATGTCCGTGTAGCATTGCCTCGCTAGCTTTTTCACTTATATAGGTTAGGTTTACGTAATCAATCAAATCGGCATCCAATTTAATTTGCATTGTTTATTTTCTTCGAGTTGGTTTATTGTAGGTATTTATTTATTTTAGGGCGTCCGCTAGCTGGCGCGGTTGCACAGAGCGGGTGAACGGGTTAACGAAAAATTGAATGAGCAACGCTAACTGGCGCATTATTTATTCTGTGCTGGGCCGGCCACGTGCGATGGATTTTACTCGTATATGATAATACTAATTATTCTGTGCTCGTATCTATACCTATTGGCACCCGTGTGCGTACGCCCGCTCTGTGCAAACGTGCCAGCTAGTGGACGTGGTACGCGCTAAATAATCTCCAATTCAAATCAGAGGTTTTTTTTACGGTTGCAGATCAGTAATAGTGACCATTAACTAGAACTATAGGTACATAATATACATACCTTGTACTTAAAATATCGGTTCATTATTTTAAAATTTTTGTGACTTCAACAGACTGCATATTCATATGGCATCCTGCACACCTAGAGGCATCTAACTATCCAGACAATACCTAGGAAAAACTACTACTGCTAAAAGGGACTATATTCAATACGAGTACCTACTTACTGTGAAATAGATATGTAAATGTACCTAATCACGTAAACGGCTCTAACGATTTCGTCAAGATTTATTTTATAGGAGCAATAGACGGAAAATTTAAATTGAAATCTATAAAATAGCTTGTTCTTGGAAACGTCCGTATTATTTCTAGTTTAGAAAACTAGTTTCCCATTAAAAACAGAATTGAATTCGTTATCTGCACTGCGTTAATCAGGCTGAGCAGTCGAAGGCATGCACGGGAGCTCGCCCGGCGGCGCCGTGGCCCTCTGCGCATGTGCCAACATCCCACGGGATAGCATCGATTGTCTTCAACCACGGTGCTCGATGCGTTCCCTAACCGACTGCCAGGAATAAATAGGTCAGGGTTGCTCGGTCACACAATAAAATCTACGAGGTCATCGTATAGTAATAAAACTTCACATTCTCATTCGTTTATATTTAATAAACAAAATGCAATTCAGATTATTAACCCTAACAATTGTACAAATCATTGGGACAGAGGTCGTCCGTCGCCGTCGGAGGCCGCGTACCGCGCTGGCACCAGCGGCCGCTAGTGGCCACAGGCGCCGTGGCCGCGCTACGCGGCAGCCACCACTCGGCTCGCTCTCGTCACGCAACCGACACAGAGTGGTCGATGATACGATATTTACAACAATAAGTAAACAAGGAAACTGCGTTCCCGAACGAAAACATTGGCTTCATAATCATAGACGGTCCGCAACTTCCAATGGGCCGTTTTAGATTATATACAAGCGCTGCCTTGCAGAAGAAAAACATAAAAAGCGATGCGAGGGTACATTGCTTTCCAAACGTGTATCCGCGCACTCGCTTTGTTATGCGATGTTTTCCTCCTAAAAGGGTAACAATGTTTTCTAGAACTAAACATTAAAGTATAAACTGTATCGTTATTAACATGACTTTTAAGGATTTTATTACATAATTCATCGAACATAATCGTTATTGCGTCGTATCTTAAGAATAATAATGTTACTTGATGAGGTATAGCCGGTGGCAGTGAAATGGGTAAGATGGTACTTATGCGTTGACTCATTGTACTATGTCGTCAGTAATAGGCACGTCAGTCGTACATTAGGTAATACGACAACATAAAATGGATGTGAGTAGACTGGTTGATTTTTGACTGATTCATATGAATAAATGTTCAAATTCGTTATGTTTACTTAATTCTTAGGATAGGTTGTTTGTTTATTAATTGTCAAAATTTTAATAATGGGGAGCGCAAAAGCTAAGATCGGCAGTTTACGAACTGCTTGTTATTAAGATACGGTAACGGTATTGAAAAGATGTATAAACGTGTTATCATGTATGTTAATTTATTATTTGTATAACTCGCTCCGAAAGACCAGGTACGATTTTAATAAAATAATACTTTGTTTAACTACAACTTTTAACGAATGTTTTATTAAGCTATAAGCCATGGATATTTTACCATTTATAACAATATCGACCCGTTCACAACGAGGCATATCACAACCTGTACCAATTGAATCAACATTGTTTGTAAAGTTCTATACTAGCTACGGACACAAATACATCCGAAAATAAATAAGGGTCGTAACCACGATTCACGGAATCGAACAAGAATAAGGAAACAAAGGGCCATTGCCTTACTGCCCAAATCCTAAACTGTACAATAGATTTCAAGAATCGAGAAAGTTTTAACAAAGTTTAAATTTTAAATGCGAACCAGGTCGTTCAACGGTATGAAGGAAGACGTTTTTGTGCTAACATTTTTATAATCGGCCGCCGTATCGGCTTGCAACCATTCTCAATTGTAAGTACTCTAGCGTGGACCTCTTGGCTGCCGCCATCGCCACGGTGTCTCGGACAGGATGGTGAACTTGGGACCACTTATGTAAGAAGGGCATCGCGCTGTCGCCGTGCTATGGTGTGCACGCGCACCAGTCAGTGAAACCTTCCCCTAGCGTGACAACGATTCTTCAGATAACAAGAGCAAGAGCTGCTGGTGGAAGGAAGAAAACTTTAAGGGGATTAAGATGGGCAGTATTCGGTTGAGCGCAGGGGGATGGCAGTTCGATCAGCGTTAACTTATTACTATAGGGAGGCGCGGGGGCGGAGGCAAACGGCGGCAACTTCATCGCCGCAGCGGCCGCGCCCGCGCCGACTCGCACATCACAACTTAACAAGTATTCGCGGTATCACAGATCGTTACGCACGAGCAGCCGCAGCCGCAAGCGGGCGGGTCGCTACGACACCATGATGTGGGGCGCGGACAGCAGCACGGCTAGCGTGGCGATGATTGTGAACAGGGTAAAGATAATAAGGCACAGTCTGTCCACGACCATGGCGGCGAACTTCCAGTCGCGCGAAATGTCCGCGTCTTCGTCATCTTTGCGCATCTGGAACAAAGTAGCCAAGTAAGTATGCACTCATATTATCAAAATTAAAGTTCATCTATAATGGCATTAACATTTACCTGATCTGTGATGACTCGAATTTCTTTGAGAATGAGCGACAGCTCATAGTCGACACCGAAGCAGCTGTGCGCAGCTATCCCCGCCCCGTTCTCCTCTCCGCCCCCCCTGCAACAGTTATGGCTCTGTAGACAATGCGGATGCCTGCGCTCTACACTACAGGTGGGACCGAGGATTCAAGGGAACTACAGGAATTATGCTCAAAAATTTAATGAGACCCATGACCCACAAAAGCTTATAAATTACTGATTGATGACTGATTCGACTAATAGCTATTAGGGCCGGGTGACTGCGGAACGTTCGAGGCGGGGGTAAAATATCGAAACCGTGCTATTTACGGCGGCGAGTAGTGTTCGTGTAGATCGTCGAGGGACCTGTAGTATCGGCAGCAGGGGGGCTGCTGCGCGTGCCCGTGTCGGAAGTCGTCGTCGATATCGAGCACGTTGGCGAGCAGCGATTTGGAGGAGCGCTCGCGCAGCTCCAGGTCGGGCGGCGGCGGCGCGCGCGTCGGCGGCGGCGTCGCTGCCGAGCCCGGCCGCGACATGCGCAGGATCCACGGCAGCCAATACAGGAATACGCATCGGATCTGCGTAAAACCACACGTATAAGTTAAATATTCGAGCACGGTTTTCATAATTCGTTTAGTTATTTTATGAGAAAGGGCCGAAAAATACTGTAAGACTTATTTAATATTTTGCCAGCCCTGGCCATCGGAGGCCACATTGTCTTTTATTTATGTATGTCATTATTTTCATAATAAAAATACCAGCATAAAGATTTCAAATAAATATAAGTCGAATGTAGAGTCCTTAAAGTTAATTGCACCGACTTGAATATAACAAAGTGAGGGTGTATCATTATAAACGTCATGTTTGTTTATAAACGTCATTGAATTTGAATCTGAATTTTCATAGGAATTTGACTCTACACTTTGAATGCCATGCAAAGTGAGCTTGGTCCACCTGTACCTAATATAATACAAAAAAAACGAAAAGAAAACAGACTTACCCAATCGCTCATTTCGTGCGTGTCCGCGTGCCGATGGTGGTAGTTGAGGATGAGGATGGTGGAGACGACCGAGGAGGCCACCATGAACATGATGCAGTTGAAGTAGGTGCCCAGCAGCGGCACCGCGTCCGACGTCGCGGGCATCGTCTCAGCCACCATGTTCAGGAACACCGTCAGCGACAGCAGAATCGTTACACCTGAGACCATGATCATCCATCCATCGATCCATCATCGGAGAGTCATGTAGGTACTATGAAAAACCGGCCAAGTGCGAGTCGGACTCGCGTTCGTAACGTGTAATGAAACGTCTTTAAAAAAACCCGTAGGGTTCGAATCAAAAACTAAGTAATTAAGTCCGACTCACGCTTGACTGCACATTTCTAATAGGTTTTCCTGATGTCATTGGTAAAGAACTATATTGTGTATTTTTTTCAAAATTTTAGAGCCCGTAATTTCGGATATAAACGGGGGAGGGAATGGTCGGACAGACAGACAGGTGCACGAGTGATCCTATAAGGGTTCCGTTTTGTCCTTTTGAGGTACGGAACCCTAAAATACGGTGCAGTAATGACGGAGATATGAAGAAACAAACATAAAAAAAACATACAACCGGATTGATAACCTCCTCCTTTTGAGATTTGGAAGTCGGTTAAAAAGGGGTATTTATTTACTCTATGTATTTGATTTCGAGAGTCTGATATGTCGGAACGGTTGCACATGCCATCTTCTCGGATTAGCTGATTGTTATACTCGCAATCTAAATGACTTATAATTAGCTTGAAATCGTATTAAAGTGTTGTGAAGCGTTACCCTTTAAAACGTAGTGAATAGTTTAAACTGTCCTTATTTAGCACTGAAATTATTATGTATTAATAAGCTTATTGTAGTTATACCACTTATACCTACTGCAATTCTAAATAAATTCATCCGTTTCTTTTGCTTTTCTAAAGGGATTAGATATTACCAACTTTAGTGGTTAAGCATTTTATTTCAATGATCGACAATAAACAATAATAAACACTACGCATGACGCATACGCTGCGCTCAAATGCATAGTATAATGTTCCGTAGGTAAGATGAAAAAAAAATGAAAAAATGTTTATTATGTACAATTGGAATACAAATAGATGAGTCCTCCTTGTAAGTATATATGTATACCTGTATCAGGGAAGATACTTTAAGCGCTGATTTAGACGGCGCGCAAAGTCGCATGATGTGCGATTTTAGTTACATTGCGGACTGTAGTGGATTACACCCAATTCAACCGACCAATCAAAACTCGCAATGGTATGACTCTCGCATGCGAGTTCTCGCATCGTCTAAACGGTGTAGCAGACAAACTTACCTAACGAAAGTTTCTCGCCAGAGTCCGGCGGCAGCGTGAACCCGAGCAGAGCCATGGAGGCGATGAGCACGCACGGCACGATCAGATTGAAGAAGTAGTACAGCGTCTTGCGCCGGATCACCACCGCGAACGTGATGTCGATGTACGGCTCCGGACAGCAGTTGTAGTAGATTTCGTTGCGCTTGCCCGGCACCCCTGAGTTTATGACACATAATAAATAATAGTACTACCGTACAGAAAGGAATCTTCCTACAAAACCGAAGTTTGACAGCGGTTCAGGGTCGAATCATGCTGTCCCTTTCTAATATATGACACTATCCCTTCCGGTTTGTCAAAATTCAACCCATAATCTTATCTGTGATCGTGCACGCAAAGGGATGTCTAGCTGTGTCAATCCTAATAATTGCTCGGAGCAATGCTGAGCCGAGCGGAGCCGAGATTGGCCGAAGTCAGGAGTTTCGCACCCCTGGTTATTAGGGTGATTCACTTTACTAAGGAAAAAAAAAATCTTAGTTTTTCCTTACTTACTCCACAAGTTTTATTTTGTTCGTTTGATCGAAAAACGTATGTGCACCAAAAATCAGCCCATTCTAACAACGCTTAGTGGTCGCTATGATTTGCAGGTAAATTTTATTTTACTAAGTATGGCATTTTATTCGCACATTTGTATTTGTATGAGAACGCGGAACTCATTGCATTACGCCAGGAAATGAGTCAATACTACAATGAGGCGATAAACCATCAACAACCCAGAGATGATTACCTTGAACTGCTGAATTTGTGCCGTATCTTCCTCGGCAGCTCGGAAATAACTGCTGAAGCTAAGTTCCGCAAGCCCGGGACTTCAAGCTCGTTGGATGGCGAAAGCTACGAGTATTTACTGTCTAAAAATATATCTATTTCAAGACCAATTCACACTGACAGCAGCAGAAAAACGATCGATTACACAGCTATCCCTGTTTGAGAGTCTCCTCTACGGGCGATATTGGAACGAAGCTCCGCTAGCAGCAAAAGCACCTCTTAACGATGCAAACTTTATATCACAGCTTCAAGACTATCCTAACAAGAAGATTAGCACCATTGCTCTGAAAGCATTTCGCCGTCACCTCTGGTACTTTTCAGAGCAATTGATCGGTCTTTCTTTATTCGATCCAAGAATTACACCCGAGACAAAAAGAATAATGGTTCAAAATCTCCAAAAACCGCCAACAAAAAAAGCTTTGAAAAGACCAGAGGGAAAAACCTTTCAAATACAGCAGCCATTGCCATTAGAGATTTTTTTTACTCAAAGAAGGAAAACTCTGTTTGACTTGCTTGTCAATGAGGGCCAAGACAAGTCACAAGCATTTCTAGTGAAAGATCCTTCAGAGTGGCATACTGATGAAATTTACACTGAAATGCAGGAAAAAGTCCACCAATTGAAAGTAGTAAATGACTGCGCAGAGCGAGGTGTTGCTTGAATACAAAAATACAATTCTAGCATCACAAAAAATTAACAACAAAAACAATATCTTCTCCGTGTCGTTGATATTCACAGAAAGAAATATCCAGTTGCGTCGAAATCTAACGTATTGAAAATGAGCTCGGGAGAAAAGGAAAAGTAGGGTATTGAATTATTGATTTAAAGATAATATGATTATAATTTTACTTAAATGTTAATAACATAAGTTAAAAATTTGCAATAAAAGTACCATATACAAAAAAAATACTGCTTTTCTTTGTACTCGAAAAAGTGTCATTTCATAGCGACCCCTAAATATTATTCGATTTCGTTTAAATTTTGCATAGGGATATAAGAGGTGATATGGAACAAAAAGAGCCTTGTGGAAAATACATAATCAAGAATTTTATTTTTTGAATCACCCTACTGGTTATACACAGATTCTGGTTCCTAAATTTGTCTTTATAACTTCAATATATATTTTACCGATTAATATTTTAAATAAAATAGATAGGTAACTTTAAAGGCAGGCGTACAGGGTGGTCTCGCTTTTATCCTCAAGCCCAATTTGTTCAATGTTAACTTGTGTATGTGAGCCACAAACAACTACATGGAAAAGTTAAAACAAAAATAATATACTTATTTACACGATATATTACGTTTGACGCTCACCTATAAGCTCCCATTCACCGTTCGTGACAAAACTGCTTATGTCCCCACCCGCTTCGTCTTGAAGTTGAAGGTCCAACTGTTAACAAATGACAGAACGATCAGTAAGTATTGGGTGCGTCTCATAATGAATATGCACTTTTGGTATAATTTCAGTTTATAAACGTTCAAAAAGTATAATCATCTTATGTATAATGCACTAAATGTATATTTTCAATTAGTATAAAATAAAAATAATATAACATTCTGTACACATATCGTTGTTTGGTATACTATACATATAAACTAACTATATTTAATATAACATTTATTACGCATATAAATTAAAATAATTAATAAAATTTCATATAATTATCTGAACAAAACATTGGTAAAATTATTTGGATAGGATAGCTCAGAATTTTAAAGTTTATAGTTCTTAACCAATAATAACTGTCAGAAAAGTAGGTTAGGTTAGGTTTGAACTGTGACCTTTAGAGAAAATAATTTGGCCAAGTCCGAGATAGCTCGAGGCATTTAGTGTTCCGTACGGCTACCATCAGTTTGGCATTGACATAAACGATATCGTGAACGTAATTTACTTCCTATAGGTATATCTCTTTCGTACTAATATGTCAGTACGAGTGAGATGCATAGAAAGTAAATTACGTTCACGCCCACGGAAGCGTTTATGTCAATGCCAAACTGATGGTAGCCGTACCGCTCGCATCGTTACATTTTACAGAGGTTGTTTGCCTGTTACCGGGTACCGTATTCAACTACACACACAGAACAATAGTACAAAGTGTCTAAGTGCGAAGGCCGAAGGCCGAGCTTTAACAAAATGTCATCGCTTTAGCACAGAGCAATAGTACAAGTGTCTAAATGTGAAGGCCAAAGGCCGACCTCCGCGTAGCCCGAAGGCCCGAAGCGTCCAGGATGTCAGTGCTTTAACACAAAACAATAGTACAAGTGTCTAAATGCGAAAGCCGAAGGCCGAGCTCCGCGTAGGGCCGAAGGCCCGAAGCGTCCACGATGTTAGTACTTAAACACAGAACAATAGTATAAGTATCTAAATGCGAAGGCCGAAGGCCGAGCTCCGCGTAGGGCCGAAGGCCCGAAGCGTCCAGGCTGTCAGTTCTGTGTTTAACCACTGACATCTTGCAGGCGTCGGGCCTTCGGCCCTACGCGGAGCTCGGCCTCCGGCCTTCGCATTTAGACACTTGTATTAATTACCTGTGTTTAGAACTGACCTCCTGGATGCTTCGGGCTTTCGGCCCAATGCGACTTCAGCCTTTGGATCTTGCGACTTAGACACTTGTACTTAAAAATACTTGGAAAAGTTACGGGAGGCGCGCGTCTGTCGGACGCTTCGGATCTTCGAATCGCTCCTTCGGCCTTTGCATTTAGTTAGATTCTTGTACTATTGCTTTGTGTTTGAATACTAGGGATGTACCGACTAGTCGCCGACTAGTCGGGAAAGCCGACTATCCGGCCTGATTTGTAGTCGGCGATTAGTCGGCGACTAGTCGGCAAAAATGGCCGATTAGTCGGCACTTTATAAGTGACAGAAAAACAGGGCAAAAAGAAATAAACAGCAATTAATTGACTATATATAATAGTATAAAATAGGTGAAAAGATTATTTTCACCTATTTTACCCAAATTCCTATTTAGGATGCTCTCGAAAACTTTTGTTCGAATTATCGACCATGTGATCGCTTTCGTATGTCCGATTGTCCGGTTGTCGTATGAAATATAGCCTTAGGATTTATTTATTTTATTTTATAGCGTTACTATAATATGATGAATAGCGCGACGAAAGGAGTAAAACAATTGTTTTTTAAGTGCATCTGAACCGAACTTAGACGAAACTAATGATCTGGCCGACTAGCCGACTAGTCGGCCGACTAATCGGCCATCCGAGCGCCGATTAGTCGGCTAGTCGGCTAGTCGGCCAAATCAATAGTCGGCACATCACTATTGAATACCGAAGTCGAGCATCTCGCGAATGCTTGATGTATTATAATAATTTAGAGTAAGGCCAAGCGCGCACCACGATTTTTTGTCCTGCGATAATTTTGTCGCAGAAATGCAACGTATGTGTTTATATGTTAGTGCGCGCATACGCGACAAAAAAATCGCAGCGATTTTAAAATTGTGATTTGTCACATTTTTCCGCGATTGTTCGCGACGCGATTGTCGCAAAGTGAATTGCAGCATGCGGAGTTGTATGGCCCCGCGCGCACTATGATAATAAAATCGCACCCCGGCCGGACCTCAGTCGGCATTTCGCTCTCCAAACCCCCACATCTCGGCACCTGCATCTCCAATGGAGTCTCAAAATGAGACGCTAGATGTTGACCATTTAATTATGGAAATAGACGGGGATCACCTTTGTGTTATGCTCAAAGTCATACAGCAATCGCATATTAAAGACGAGTTTCATGACAAGCGACTGGTCGACTTTTTCATTTTCATCGCAGTGCGCGCAGTCCTTCGCAGGAGGAGATCTAAATGGCCACATAGGAGTAGCAAATAACGCATTTAAAAGAGTACACGGAGGTCACGCATATGGTACACTGAACGATGCTGGTAAGGTCATTCTCACAACAGCAGCCGCTTTCGATCTTGCCATCGTAAATTCCTTCTTTGCTAAGAAGCCAGAACATAAAATAACATACAAAAGTGGCCAGACATCGTCACAAATAGACTATATCCTAATAAACCGAACCTGTATCAGTCGAGTGACTAACTGTAAGGTTATTCCGGGAGAATGTGTTACCCCCCAACACCGCATTCTTGTGATGGACATGGTGTTTAAGAAAACATCCAAGGAGAAACCAACTCAAACTCCAGAACTCACCAAGTGGTGGAAACTAAAAGGTGAGAAAATTCCTGAGTTCTGCCAGCAACTGGAAAATCTTGTTGTAGATGACGAGTCGAACGTTGACACCTTATGGGAATATCTAAGAAAATCCATCATAACTGCAGGAAACAAAATTCTTGGTCGTACAAAAGGGGGAAGAAAGACCGATAGGGAAACTTGGTGGTGGACGACTGAAGTGCAAAACGCGATTCAGAACAAGAAAACTGCTTTCAAGGCCTGGCAGTCCACCCAGACACCTGAAGATCGCGAAGTATACAAGAAAGTTAAAAAAGACGCCAAGAAAATTATAGCTATCTCACGAGCGAACTCCCAGAAAAACCTATACGGACAGTTAGCTACCAAAGAAGGTCAAAAGAATATTTACAAACTTGCGAAGCAGCGTTCTCAGAGCGCAAAGGATCCTACCAGGTGTAAAACCATTAAGGGCTCAAATGGAGAATTGTTGTATCGTGATAGAGATGTTGTAACAGCCTGGCATCAATATTACGAACAACTGCTAAATCCAACATTAGCAGCTATATCGCTTCCAGAAATGGAAACCAATATAGGCCTTATACCTCCAATACTCCCTGGTGAGATTAAGAAAGCTTTAAATAAGATGTCCAACAATAAAGCCATTGGCCCTGACGGTATCCCGGTGGAAGTTTGGAAATGCCTTCGCGAACAAGGAGTCATGCTGCTTACCAATCTCTTCAACCGTGTTCTACTCTCCTCCAAAATGCCAGAGGCATGGAGATTGAGTACCATTGTTCCGATTTATAAGGGAAAAGGAAGCAAGTATGAGTGCAATAACTATCGCGGTATCAAGCTTCTAAGCCATACTATGAAGCTGTACGAACGAGTGATAGATAGTCGACTAAGAGCAGAATGCTCCCTGTCTAAGCATCACTATGGCTTCGTACCTGGCTTATCTACTACCGACCCTATGTTCGCTCTGAGCACGATTGCTGAGGAGTACCGCGCCAAAAAACAACCATTGTACATTGCATTCTTGGACATGGAAAAGGCATTCGATCGAGTCCCAAGGGACACGATCTGGTGGAGCCTTCGCAAGAAGAACGTCCCAGAACAGTATGTCCATATCATAACCGACATGTACAAGGGTGCAAGGTCAATGGTAAGGACGGTAGTGGGTGAAACAAAATCTATAGCGGTTAAGGCAGGCGTTCATTAAGGCTCAGTTCTGAGTCCCTTCCTGTTTTGCTTAGTTTTGGACTCACTCACCGAGGCTGCGCAAAACTCAGCAAAGTGGACTTTTGTTTACGCTGACGATGTGGCTATTTGTACCGAGAGCCGTGTTGAGTTACAGGAAGCACTCCTGTCATGGAAGCATCAGTTACAGGCCGGTGGCCTAGTGTTGAGTGTTGCAAAGACCCAATTCATGTCCCTGAACGAGCCAGATCCATGCGACAATAGCCCAATTTCCATCGATGGGCAACTAGTCACCATGTGCGATCAGTACAAGTATCTGGGTAGTATGATGCACCATTCTGGGAATGTGGAATGCAACATTCAACACCGAATAGCCGCTGCTTGGCTAAAATGGCGGGAAGTGACTGGTGTTACGTGTGACAGGAGAATGCCGGTCAAACTCAAGGGTCTGGTATACAAAAGTATAATAAGGCCGGTCCTTATGTATGGCAGCGAGACGTGGGCAACGACTCAAAGACACGTGCATACCATCCAAGTTGCCGAGATGAAAATGCTGAGGTGGATGTGCGGCGTTACCAGGCTCGATAGAATCCGTAACGAGTACGTACGAGGAAGCCTGGGCGTGCGCGACATTGCCGATAAAATGCAGGAGAGCAGGCTGCGATGGTATGGTCACGTAAAAAGAAGGCCTTCTGACTACGTAGGAAATTTGGCGCTGCAACTTTCCATCCCAGGTCGAAGATCTAGGGGCAGACCCAGAACAAGATGGAAGGATGTAGTGCTAAAGGACATGAGTGAGTGCAAGTTATCCGAGGATGATGTCGTGGATAGGGCGAAGTGGAGAAGGTTAAGCAGGAAAGCTGACCCCACCACCATGTGGGATGGATAGCTAGGAAGAGAGATCGCAGTGCGCGCAGTGAATTTGCTGCGATATATTACAGCGCGATTCTAAAATTGTGTCGCAAAAATTAATATCGTGGTGCGCGCTTGGCCTATAATACCTTAAAATGTAACATACTCCTTCAATTTGAATTTAGAACTCATTATTATTTTTTATTTGATTTTGTTTCTAGTTCTATGCCATATATATAGACTTTAATATTATTTAGAACTGCTAAAACACAAGATCGGCTTACTTTAAATATTTCGTCAATTTTACCTTTGTTTCTATAAACTGTGATATTTAACTGTCATATACTATTAATGTCTTCCAAAATTATTTTCTCGTAACAGGACTGAGGGGCTACCGCGTAAACCGAAATTCGCAATTTGCGGGGATCTTTCTCTTTTACTCCAATGAAGGCGTAATTAGAGTGACAGAGAAAAATGCTCGCAATTTTCGAACTTCTATTTTCGCGGTTATAGCCCTGAATCTTGTTGCTCACCAATCCGTTCAAAAATATACATAAGTACTGAATATAATTAATAGATATTATAATTATACAATTAATACAGAAATGTAATGGTACTTAATGAAAAGGAATATTGTGTATATTGTTTCGACGAATCAGATACTCTCAATAAAATCTATACATGAGGCCAAAGCTGTTCATAAATATTAAATGACTTTATTATCTCTATACGCCTTACCAACTCTATGTGTCCTATTGTGGAAAAAAAAACACAACGACAGTCAAGAACGGAATTCTTAATTTGAATTTTTCAGATTTTTGAGATGCCATTGCTAGTCCATTGCTTGGAAAGCCCGTTCGAAATTGAAACTTATTTGCAATATAATAAGGTCGTATTTTGTAGATCTCTCTCATACTTATAGTAGGCTATTGAGATAAAATTAAATATCCGACAAAAATAAGCAAGCAGAAAAACTTTGTGTCAAAGACATAAGTCATAAATTTCAATGCCAAAGTTTTAACTAAGGATGTTTCTCGCCTAATATGAATTGACCAGTGTAAGCATCAGTTAGCTAGCCCTAAGCAACCAAAGGTCAAGCTGCAGTTGAAAAACTAATAAAGATAAAGTTAAGCTGATAATTTTCCCGCCGTCTCCATGCTTCTTTAAGTTGGGTATTGACTGGTCAGCTGCCTGTTAGCTATAGTTTTCGCGAAAATCGCCAGGACAGAGGTGAAAATTTTTGTATGAAAACTTGCAACTTTAAATGCATTTTTTGACGAAACTATTGCAGTCTAAAATGAAGTCAAAATCAGTCCATCGACTCAATTTTTTGCAAGCTTTCTAATGGTACCCCACACGATTCTTACAAATGAAAAAAGTTTCAGCCTACCCCCCTCAACCCCCTAAATTTCCCCCTTTAATAAGAAATAAGCAGTTTTGACTTATTCACAATATGAGTGGTGGTAATTGCTATAACTGTTCCAAATTTTAGGTATCTATGTCAAACGTTCTCTGAGAAAAACGTATTTAACTGATTTGCAAGACCGAAGTGATCCCATAAGTGTTCCGTAAACAAAGTTTTGTACGGAACACTAAAAAACTGCTACCAGAAAAGTGGGTTAGGTTAGGTTAGAACTGTGACCCCTCAGAGAAAAAAAACTGCTACCAGTAAAGTGGGTTAGGTTAGGTTTGAACTGTGACCCCTCAGAGAAAAAAAACTCCTACCAGAAAAGTGGGTTAGGTTAGGTTAGAACTGTGACCCCTCAGAGAAAAAAAACTGCTACCAGAAAAGTGGATTAGGTTAGGTTTGAACTGTGACCCCTCAGAGAAAAAAAACTGCTACCAGAAAAGTGGATTAGGTCAGGTTAGAACTGTGACCCCTCAGAGAAAAAAAACTGCTACCAGAAAAGTAGATTAGGTTAGGTTTGAACTGTGACCCCTCAGAGAAAAAAAAACTGCTACCAGAAAAGTGGGTTAGGTTAGGTTTGAACTGCGACCCCTCAGAGAAAAAAAACTGCTACCAGAAAAGTGGGTTAGGTTAGGTTAGGTTATGGAAAACACGTAATTACGTACTAATCACGGCAAACTCAAAGTATATTGTTTATACAAAAAAAAATTAAGAGTGAATATAATTTCTCTTCTTACCCACACATAATTAGAAAAACATTTTATGGAGCAACTTTACTATCCATGCTATCGTCGTAATTGCATCTCTTATATTTATTGTGTGTATATTATATTATTTCAATGTTATACATTTTCCTACTTATCATAAACGATATTATATGTAAAGTACATTATACAATATAAAATTATAGAATTCATTGTTATACGTATCGCACGTTATACTAATTGCACGTTATGCCATTCAAAATTATACTAATTGAATTTATATATTCTGAGCAATATATTATAGGTTTGTATACGTTCTATTACTTACCCGTAAGTATTAGTGTCACATTTTAACAGATTAATACTTGACTGTATCAATTATTTTAAGAAATATTTATATATTTCCAATGCAAAAATGAAAATTATGTCTAATCTTTGTGGTGAGTAGAGTGACAAGAAAGTGGTTTACCACTTTTCGACTCTATCATCTGATTGATAGAGTTGAAAAGTGGTAAACCACTTTCTTGGCTGGCTGTACCTAACTTCATAGGTTCAATGCCAACAAAAAATTCGTTAGTATTCCAACTGACAATGTTCCCAGGAATAAAAATGTTGATAAATGATTTCTTAGAATAACAATTTCTCATATCTTATCATGCGGTCTTCTTCTTCCTCAGCGAGTATACGCCCACTGTTAGGCATACGCTTCTCCTCTTGCCAAGAGAGGGACAAGGAGAGCGGCGAGTCCCACACACCGTGCGTAAAATGCATTCCCACTCCGTCAAAAAAAAGGCATACACCTCTCCAAATCTTGAAATGATGCGGTAGCAGTTTGGAAAGGCAAAAGAACTCACTTGATATCCATCGTATGTCCAACTGCCGAACTTCATCTCGCAGCGCTGGTCGTCGAAGGGGAACCAGGTGATGTCGATCTTGCAGGTGCTCTTGAAGATGCCGGGCGGCACGTACAAGCACGAGCCGTTGTTGCGCACCACTACGTTCGTCGGGTATGTGCTGTCGAAGCCTTCGTCGGCGCTATATCACACATAATGTACCTGTTATTTAGGTTATCTATCTATCTAATACCTTTACCCGAGAAATTCTTTTATTTATTTTATATATTTCGGAAACTGCTCTAAGGATTTCGATGAAATTTGCTATAGGGAGGTTTTAGGGGGCGAAAAATCGATCTAGCTAGGTCCTATCTCTGGGAAAACGCGTATTTTTGAGTTTTTATATGTTTTCCGAGCAAAGCTCGGTCTCCCAGATATTTTAAGCGTTATACAAGGAATCGATGTATATCTATCTTTTCAACTGTCACTTTCTGCTCATGCTGCAAAGAGCGACTGGTAATTTTAAAGTTCTTGTATTAATTATTATTGTTTATAAAGTTAATTACAATGACTTATTTACAAAAGTATCGTTAAGCCCGTAAGGCTCAATCCATTTGCAGTAGATTGTCTATAAGTATTTTATGAAAGAGAAAATAGGTTTATGAACAGCAATGTGTTATAATATGAACAGCAATGTATATAATAAATATTTATACACTTTTCTGTGTCAAAGTTATCAGATTAACAAGCTACTAGGCCGTAATTTGTCTGTTTCGTAACATAACTAAGCTGACGGTTTAGACAGTATTTAGAACGTTTTACTTAACTTCAAGCCAGACAAGATATGACGGAAATGCTCTACTTAGGTTTATTATTTGTTATTGTAGTTTAGAAACTATAAATTTTTTGGAATAAGTGACGATTTCATTAGTATAAACAAGGAGATTTATAAAAAGCTGTTGTAAATGTTGTTTACCTATTGTACATGAGGACATCTGGTTTCCATAGCCTGTGGGGTGGCACTCTTAAGTCTTTGACCCCGCCGAAATCAGACGTGTTCCATCTCAAGTTCATATCATTCCATTCCTGTAGAGACAAACATATAGGTACATGTAAATAAGAAAATTAATTCGTTCCTCAGGTTATAAGTAAATTGGTAGGTTTTTAACTGAGTCTCTTTACATTAATGTAATCTCTAAACTCGTACACAGTAATGATCATCGTTCATTAGTTTATCAGAATAATTAATTTGACTCAATTAAATTTTATTATTTATTTTTTAATACATAGTGTTCTTATAAAGCTCCGTTAATTTCGGCGTATGGCTATGCACATTTAAGGAAATTAAATGGCGATCCTCCTTCCTGACAGCAGCGGGAGAACGACAGATGTCCAGATATGTATTGTGCAAAATGCCGTCTGGCAGACGAAGGGTTATACAAAAAAGAAGTATATAGTGCCTTGTTATACAGAATTATATATATTTACTTATTACGTTATTCCAGACCAGATGTATGTAGAGCTGGTTAAAAGAAGAATTAGGCAAGATTTTTCAGTCTTCCGTACCCAAAGGGAGACAAATAATGGAACCCTATTACAAAGTCTCCGCATCCGTCCGTCTGCCTATCCGTCTATTAGCGGGCTGTATCTTTAAAACTGTGACCTAGACCGAAAATCCTGTGATGGTACGGAATCCATGGGGCGTGAGTAAGACTCTTGGCTTGGCCGGTTACGTAAGTAAATATCCACAATTATATGATGAGTGTTTTATTTGTGTCCATTTTAAAACTACCTACTTACAATAATGTCAACATAAATGCCATGCAGTTTAATTCGATCAGCAAACATGGATACAGTAGATGGGCTAGTCGTAGGTATAACTAAGTAAATTTTGCGGCTTTTAAAAAGAATAGTAACAGCACTCCATGTAAACATACTGAGTTAATGGATACACTAACTAATTGCGTAATTGCTGAACAAACAGATAAACACATTAGGTCATGTCAGGTGAAATAAAGAGTACCTATAGCTACGTATGTATATATATAATATATATACTCACCAGTTTGAGCCAGATGTTCGTTATTAATAGCTGGTTCTTTTCATCCTGCGAACAAAATTGAATTGCTGAATATACATTCCAAAACATATGAGCGTTTTAACCGCTGACATTATGTTAAACGATATTAAATTGCAAGCAATTACGTATCACCCACAAACCGATCCTTAACACTCATTTTAATCAAGGCTTAACACAATTCCAACAGATTACCACGAGATTTAAATGTCAGGTGATTCACACCTAGTCAGTAAATCATGCGAGTTTTTATTTGGTTACCATTTTTGTTGTAAGTCGAATCGAAAAGTGGAGACACATTTTAATCCAAGGTTTTAATCGATTGATATATGTATAATAATAGAATTGGTGTATAAAAAAATTTTGATCATGACGGCTCCCTTAAAATTCAGTCTACTGGCAAATAATACGCGGTGATTTTCTTCTTAAAGGAAAGTTAATATTTGGAATTGGGATTCTTAAAAGTAATTTTCAGAATTTAATTTTGAATTTCTTGATCCTTTATTTACAAACAGACCTTCTACGACCCTTTGCCTTCATCAAGCTAAACATATAAACATAACAATTCTAATCTCTATTAGATGGTAAAGCCATTTAACAACACGCTAAGCTAAACTCACAAAGTTCTTTCATTATTCACGAAGAAAACGATGTAACTTAAACTGAACGGATGGCGTACATTTTCAACAACGATAATTCATCTTTGCGCTGGTAATGTATGCACCCTTAATTAGATTTAGATTTTAGATATAGATTTCTTTATTTCATGATAAAAATTATAAATTTGCATTATGTTTCTCTTCTCATCATGATCCAGATGATCATCATCAACATGGTTAAGAAGCAGGGTAGGATGGGTAAGGTACAACTACGTCTTAGTGGACCACATTGGCTATGTTGGTTTCTCCTACACATTCTAGTTATAACGTAGGGGCCCACTGATTAACAGTCCGCCGGACGGTATCGGCCTTTCAGTTAGAACAAAATTTTGACAGTTCCGAACAACTGACAGGCCGATACCGTGCGGCGGACTGTTAATCAGTGGGCCCCTTAGAGGGTAGTTGCATTGTACGTACCACGTCAATGATCTGCATGAGCGTGAGGCCGAAGGAGAGCTGCAGTGGGTCGCTCTCGTTGACCACCGGCCTCTCCAGCACGTTGTAGTGGTCGAGCAGGTGGTGGAGCAGCCGCTTCTCGTGATAGCCGCCGCGCACCCCTGTACAAACATCACCTGGTTTAGAGCTTATACAACTATGTCATCATCATCATCATCATTCGCTTGCCCTTATCCCATTCATTTGGGGTCGGCGCGGCATGTCTTTTTCTTCCATACGTCTCTCTCGCCCGTCATCTCATCATTCACTTGCGTTCGCTTCATATCATCTCTCACACAGTCTATCCACCTTTTTCTCGGTCTTCCTCTCCCATTACTTCCCTCCACATTCATTCGTAATACCTTTTTCGTCACATGACTTTCATCCCTCCGCATCACATGCCCGTACCACGCTAGGCGATTCGCTCTTACTTTTTACTTTACTTGACTTTTTTTTTAACTTTTTCTTAGCTTATACAACTATGTATAAATTTATTACATGGAGCATTCTGGAAAATGGCTACCGTTTGTCCCGTACAAACGCGAATTTTCTGAAGATTTGCAGGTATAATAAGAGTTTCATTTTCTATGACAAATGGTCAAAAATAAGCTCAGAAAAATAATCGCCTGCTTTAAATGCCGAAAAAAAGCCACAGAAAATAAAATGCGTTTGTACGGGACAGCCCGTGGAATGCTCCATTTGCTTTATAGTGAACTGGGTAAAGTTTCTTTATTATTAGTGCTTTATGATAGCATGAACACTCGTAGCAAACCCTACGAATTATGTGTAAATTAGCTTCATCGTCATATCAGCTGGAAAATATAATTTCTTAAGGCATTTCTACCAATTAGGTATCGTTGTTAAAAAATACAATTATTACTTATGTGCAAACACAAATAAAGGAAAGATAGCACAACCACTTAATGAAACCAATTGCAGGTTCTTTTATTAAACACGTCGAAAACATAAAAGACGAAATATGAGGCCAATTCGAACGTACTTTTTGACATCAAATTGAGTATCATTGTTAGTTCTGATAATCTTAAAAATGTAAGATTAGTTCTAAGTTAATTGTATGTATTTAATTCTATATTAAAATTTAAAAAAATATATTCCTGCTCTATGTCCATTTCCCTCGTACGGGTCCGTACACTTGGCGCAGGCACGGGCGAATGATATCATCTTGATGTCAAAATGTATATTCGATCTGGCCACTAGGACATTCAACTTTTAACACGCAAAGAGGCAGACATTTTACAGGTTTCAGTGAAATATCAAAAATAATCAAAACTTTCTATCTGGTAGGTACTTGAAATGTTTCATGATTTTATCATACAACAAGTTGTATGTATGTTATCAAGATACAACAAAATCAATCTTGCTTTCATTACCCGTCTTACATCAATTGATTTATACTAAAGCGACTGGGGTGTACCCTGACACAACAGCTCCATCAGAGTATCTGCCGTATTCGAACTTCAAGATATTCACAAGAGACGACACGTATTAG
Organism: Cydia fagiglandana; assembly: GCF_963556715.1. Taxonomy (NCBI): domain Eukaryota; kingdom Metazoa; phylum Arthropoda; class Insecta; order Lepidoptera; family Tortricidae; genus Cydia; species Cydia fagiglandana. The sequence continues at coordinate 12,172,439 of NC_085934.1, forward strand.
ATCCATTCTAGATACGTTATAGTTTAGATATCAACTAGTTCTCTTTTGCAGCGCAATTCGGGCAACCAATGTCACTTTTACGTTAGAGAGAGTAAGATATCTATTAGATGTGAATTGGATCTCTAAGTCATATCCTGTGGAAATCGTTCAAGAGTATCTCTAGAATCGCGCATATGTCAAATTTGACAGGTTAGATCTTAAACATATCGTTATCGTATCTTGCGGTGATGTCTAAAAGATATCCAATAGATGTCTATTTCAAAATCCGAATCGGGCCCTATAGCTGTTTCGATTGTGGTTAAATTAAGAAAGTTTTTGTTGTAATATTGTCAAACCACAACAACAATTGTCATAAATTTGCGATGTAACAGTCAAACTGTCAAAACGGAATGTGAAATTATGTGCCTGACTGTGCAGATGGTATCGGAAATTGGCTTGGGATTTGATAGACAGCTATATAAAATGTGTCACTTCACACCTCACTGTGATAGTACCTACTGAAAAAAACGGCCAGAAAGTTTTGCAATTATTATGCTGGTGAAGGTAATTCCGGAGGTGTGCTTATTTACATGATGGTCTAATAGGCTAGGTATATAAGGACGAAAGACGGAGCATTCCACGGGCTGTCCCGTATACAAACGCATTTTATTTCCTGTGTTGCGACTTTTTTCTCGGCATTTAAAGTAGGCGATTATTTTTCTGTGCATATTTTTGACCATTTGTCATAGAAAAGGAATCTCTTATACCTTTAAATCTTCAGAAACTTCGCGTTTGTACGGTACAACGGTAGACAATTTCATGGAATGCTCCATACTAATATACTCACGAGGTAACCAGATAAACTTTCAAACTATTTATCTCACATGATTTAAAAAAGTCTAAGCAATTTGGGGATATATTTTTAAGTTCCTACCTTAGGTTCCTTGTAAGTACCTACATTTAAACCCGATGTAAAAAATATACGCCATAATCTTACATCAATACGAAACTGCTGTTGGGCTTGAAAATATTGAGGTAAGCACTACCCATTTCGAAAAGTATTCTTGGGTAAAAACGTCAATATTCTTTTCAATACCTACTTAACGTACAATAGATATTCGAAATATTGGATTTTAATGATGCATTCATCTATAGATAAAATTATTCAAGAGGATGTAAATTGGGTGAAAAAATATGATGATTTAAGTAGATATCTTTATTGCACTCGTACGAAGCCGGGCCGGGTCGCTAATAGTTACTGATGTAGTCAAATCAGTAGTAAGTGTAGTCCATTTGATAATAAAGTAAATGAGGAGATAAAATACAATTCTTTAGGTAGGTAGATACTTCAGTAAGTACCTATACTTATCAATTGATGTGTTGAGTTTATACGAAAATATATGGGCATCATTCGTTCGAACAGATTGTTTAAGATTAATTGAAAAAAAAGGCTGAATAGAAGAATAAACGACACTACCTTTGGACACTTCCCAGTTTACTTTACAATTAACAAGCATTAATAATATAACGTCGCGCTTTGACTGATCGGTAACATCCGGTCATCGTTCAAAGAAGATTAGAATGATTGATCTTTCGCTTTTCTATCATGACATTTCTAGACTAAGCCCGATCAAAAAATAAAAGGCTTTTGTTCTAAAATCCGGCTGCGGCAACTAAAGCACTTTCGGCGTCCTGTTACCCCACTATAGGCCTCTTGGGGGCGGTTAAATGCTCGTTACGTACATTATCCGAAAGACTCTTGAGGTTATTTTCATCAAGTGGAACTCAAGGCAGTCTTTTGTGGAATTACAGCTCGTAGTCGGGGCGGGACGAAAATCTTTGATGTTCCGTGCGTGACTAAGCGTTTGTTTGGAAAAATGGCAGGACGTGTTGACGCACATAATAAGAAGATAGGATTAAGATGGAATAAAAATATAATAATAGCAAGTACAATTATGCTTCGAAGTGGTTACCTATTCTATTTACTAACAACTATTATTAAACATATAAAATACTAGAAGACACCTAGAGATTACGTTTCTGGTCTTGAAATATTGAGAAAGACGAATGCTCGAATGGAAAGAATATTGTCTAAATTAGAAAACAGAGGTTAAATAAAATAGGATAGAGTGGAGATCTGTACTATCGTAGTATGTAACAAAGGATAAATATTGCTAACGATGAAGAACACCGAGTACTTTAAGTAAAAATAATTTTACAATATTCCAAGAGTATTTTTAGCAAAATCTAAGCAAACTCCGTAGAATGGGCTTATTTTCTTAATGAAATCGGTGTGTAGGTAGCTGAGCTGAGCTGGCCCAATGCGGAGTGTCGACAAATAGGTATTGCATTGCACCACACTTAATATTAAGGTTTAAGATATCGCGAACGAGAGATTACGTACGGAAGAAACTGATGCTCTGATGGGTCACAACCCTCAACATTAGGGTATCGTCGCAAGGAGGAGGAGGTGGCAATGTGTTTAAATAACTAATTGGGATCCGAGAGCGCAATTAACGGAGGCCTGGGAGATGAGAAATTTGCCGGATGTTAACTATATACCTATAGATACGATAAATACGAGAATGATGCTTATTTTAGTTTTAACTTCATAAATGCGTACTTTAATGTTCGGATAAAATATTCACTGCTGAACTGTGCTACGAGCGCTACGCCGTAGCTCGTAGCAATGCTTTCCATGTAAGTTACATAGCAAAAATGGTCCAATTTGTGACAAAAATGTACCAAGGCATATAAGCTTTAGCTTATTGATATAACAGACCAGGAGGTTAATTCAAATTTACATTTTGACATCTACTAACGTATTTACGTGCTAAATGTACGGACATCTATAATGTTTATTATACTACGAGCGAAATGCACGTGCGGATGATAACAAAATGATATCATTAAAGATATCGATATGTACGTTCGAATTGGCCTCGATAAGACCTTAAACTTGTTTCATCCCCAAATTTTTATGTAGGTATCGCTTTCAATGAGTCTGATGTAAACGGGCTTTAACCGTGATTTTAGGATGACAGTTTAGGTACGGAGGTGCGCTGTCGACTCACCCCTTGGCCACAGCAGGCCCAGCAGCAGCAGCAGGCCCGCGGGCGCCGCCAGCAGAGCGCGGCGCGCGCGCCCGCCCATGTCAGCGCCGCGCCGCCGCCGCGCCGCGCGCCGCCTCCCCGCCGCGCCGCGCCATCGCCCGCCCGCGCGCCCGCGCCCGCGCCCGCTTCCGCGCGACACCCACCCTCGCGCTACGACAACTACACTCCCGACCCTCTGTTAAACACGATCAGTTTAAAATTTAATTCTTTTGGCGTTAACATAAATTAGAATGATCACGACCGCTCGCCGACGGCCTCGCTCGCCGCCCAGATCTCGAGCATCGCCGACTGCGTTACGGTGAGGTTTGTAGTTACGGTGTGTTTTAAAGCATTGTTGTTTAGCGGAGTGCGGCCGACCGTGGGGCAGCGGAGCCGCCGGTGTGCGGACTGGCGGAGCGGCGGTGGGCGCGCAGCCGCGACCCCCGCGCCGACCCCGCACCGCTGCCGCCCATTCAAGTCGCGCCGCCGCCAGCGAGCCGCACGCAGCCTCCGACCTTGCCATCTCCCGCCAACGACGGGGTTGCCCAATACACTTTTCGCTGAAACCGATATCAACAGTATCCCGATGTATCACGACAGTAGATCTAGGCCGTGATGCATCGGCAGAACGAATAAATATCTGAAAACTATGGTCCCTTGTTTCCTGATTACACATCATGAGATACTTCAGTTAGCCGCATTTATTAGGTACAGTTTTAATAAGTAAGTACATGCTACATATCGTCATGGTAGTCAATGTTAGGCGTATATTCCCGTGTTAATGTCTAATAAATCAAGTTAAGTAAATCTCAAATTAAAGGGCAAAAAAGCGCGGGGAGCATGACATCCCCTCCCTAAGCTCACGCTTCACCCGCACATTGTCGAAGACCTTCCGACACTCACCACCTAAATTATGCTAATTTGCTAATAGGTATTGCTTTTCAGAGAACATTTGATTATGCTTTGCACAGGGGGAAAATAATTTCCAGTCACCAGTGGAGTCAAACAGGGTTGTGTGATGGCTCCAACTCTTTTTGCGTTATATTTCTCCACAGTGCTTGAAGACTCACTCCTTGGATGCTCTGGACAAATACAACTAAGTGTTCGTTCTGACAAAAGTGTATTTGACCTAACTCGTTTCAAGTCTAAAACGAAAGTCAAGAAGCTCTCCGTTCTCGAGATTCTCTATGCCGGCGACGTTTGCTTAATGGCCGATAGCATGGAGGCGCTTCAATCCTACATGGATGCTCTGCAAAGGTCATGCCTTAGATTTGGCTTAATAATAAGCATATCCAAGACCCAAGTGCTAAAACAACCAGCCCGTAATTGCGAAGCGGACACTTCCAATCTAATTATAGAAGGGAAACCCCTAACCGAAGTGCCCTCTTTCAAGTATCTTGGGAGCCAGATCAGAAAGGATAACAGACTAGCCTCCGAGATCCCATCTAGGATTGCTAAAGCTGCGTCCACTTTCGGTCGGTTAACGCATCGTGTCTGGGGATCGCATGATCTAAAGCTGCACACGAAGTTGTCGGTGTACAAAGCCATGGTTCTTCCGATTCTTTTATATGCTTCGGAAACATGGTGTTTGTACAAAGGCGACATTCGCTTGCTAGACACGTTCCACTTACGTTGTCTGCGTTCCATTCTGCGTATAAGATGGCAAGATCGCGTCCCCAACACTGAAGTACTTCGTCGTTGTAAGATGCCTGGCATGGAGGCGCTCTTGATGAAGGGTCAGCTAAGGTGGTGTGGGCATGTTTGGCGTATGAGTGATTGCAGACTACCGAAAGCCGTCTTCTATTCCCAGCTATCAGCTGGTAAACGGAACCAAGGTGGGCAACACCTACGTTACAAGGACGTGCTTAAGCGCCACCTAACTGCCTGCGGTATACCACCTGACAAATGGGAGGAGTATGCTTCCCTGCGGCCAGAATGGCGTTCCCGTGTCAAAACGAGTGTAAAAAACTTTGAAGACGCTCGTCTCACTGATCTTGACGCGAAACGTCAGATACGAAAGTCCCGGCCGAAACCCTCTTATAATTACACCTACAATATATCTGGTCAACTGTACTGCCCCACCTGCGATAGAATTTTTAAAAGTAAGTTCGGCTTTGCAAGCCACATTCGAGCTCACGCTCGTAACTATTAGCTAGGGTCGCCGTTGCCGATTACGGCATGGATAGCTATATATCACTGACCTGCATCAAGTTTTCATAAAAGTAGAGAGCTTATGTGATGAATACGGTGCGAGTGTGCGTATCTATTTTTAATGAGGCGGATACAATTTTGATAGGATATGGGACTATTGGGACTACTATTGCTATTCATGCCTATTAAACGTAAAGTAATATTTTACAGTCCTCCTTTCATATCTTTAAGGTGAGGTAGGCCAAGGCGCACAGCTACCCATAGTAAATCCAGTTTTCATAATTGATTTCTAGATTTATAATGAATCTAGAACGTCAATACAATACATCCAGAAAATAGAATTTCCGAACTAATTTTTACATAAAGCATGATCTATTGTATAATACCATAATAAATCAAACAACCTTGATTTAATTAATACATGTACTCGTATTAATTGATTTTGAAAAGCTGTTACAAATTTTTATTGCTGCTAAACTAAGAGAAGCCTTTGAATTAAGAACGTGAAAGACGCTTAAAATATACATGAAATAAGTTTGATTTGTTAGTACTGTGCGCCATTAGGAGTATTCCTAATATCCAGCAGTTCTGTTGACGTTGAGCCGAGCGCGAGCGGGGCTGCGGCGTTGCAGGCATTGCTGGCACGGGCGCGGGGCCGGGGCGGGGGATGCTGCGCGGGTGCGATCAATGAGGGCCCAGCCTCCGGCCCCGCGCCGCACCGCACTGCCTTAACCCCGCTGGAGTTCTCCGCACTCGCAACATTTGCCGAGAAACTTGGAGTGCCACTTTATATGTGTATGTACTTTTCGACTGGGTAAAATATGCGGCAATCTGTACGGCGTTCATTATGTATAAAACGGTGCCGTAAAAAACAGAAGGAAATTTTCGGCGTTGTAATTTCTGTTAAAATTCATACACAAAATGTTCGTTTGCCTGTTTTAAATTTTGATCCAGGTCTAATTTAAATGTTTTTCTAAGAATTTGAGTTGAAGTGCTTAAGTAAATATGTAGATACCTGCTGAAAATTCAGTGGGTGAGTTAGGACACACCTGTGCTACTGGAGCGATAACCGTACATCTTCGACTCTATTCACGTAGTAGTTAACTTCCATGTTACCAGCTGATAAGCGTATATCATCGCCTAATGAGGGGAGCTTAACGTGATCATCTAATTACGATAGCGCCAGTGGTAGTTCCAGATGATACACATCTTTGGTACACTTACATTTCAATTTATCTTAACCGCTCTTTTGTTGCCTGTTGGAAACTAAGTTCATATGATAATATTATCAATTATATTTTTATACGTTTTACTGTCTCCATCATTAACAAATAAATATTTTGACAGTTAAAGTTCAATTGTCCGTTATAAATATATGCTTTCACTGTAATGAAAATAATGAGAGATTAGAAGAGAGAGAGAGAGAGAGAGAGAGAGAGAGAGAAAGAGAGAGAGAGAGAGAAGAGAGTGAAACAATGAGAATGAAAGTAGCTAATTGTTGGATAAGAAGTGAGATAAATAGTTAGCTGCTAAGGACAATCGCGCATTTGACAGGCATACCCGTACCCTAAGTAACGAAGGTCTCAAGAACCACTGCCACCAGTTTTGACATTGACAGATACGCTCGTGTCTAAGTAAATTACGTTCTATACATCTCGCTTGCACTAATATGCGAGTACGAGCGAGATGCATAGAAAATAAATTACTTAGATGCCGTGGTGGTAGCCGTACTTAGAAGGTGTCAAGTGGGTCGTAAACCTCAGCCGTCAAAAGCAACCTCACCTCACCTTTGCTACATTACGTATTTTTGCTGCTCTGTCATGAATCTTGGACGTGGCTATACTCATATACACTCTAAAAAAAATTTGGTTGACCCTATCAATATCTTGATGTTCGTAATCAAGCATCTTGATTCCATACGAGCCTAACAAGAACTTAGATACATCAAACAAGGTAATTCTAATTGCTATTACTATTATTATGTAACTGAACCAATTAAGATGTTGTTCAATATTTACACGAAAAATAATTATGCTAACTAATTGATCTTAGCAAGATCAACTAAGGGCTTGATAATTATTATCATGATACTTAACTGTACCAATTAAAACAAACAAGTTACTTTAACTAAGATGTAAATCAATGTTAACATGAAGAATTACTGTATTAACTATTTGACCCAAATAAGTTCTACTAAGAACACGATTACACCGACTTATGCACCTTATTAACCTGAACTAATATATTGGTCAATTTGAATCTTAATTGTTTAATCATTTCAACTAAGATGTAAATCAATGTTAACATGAAGAATTACTGTATTAACTATTTGACCCAAATAAGTTCAACTAAGAACATGATTACACCGACTTATGCATCTTATTTAGTAGCCTGAACTAAGATATTGGTCAATTTGAATCTTAATTGTTTAATCATTTCAACTATGAAGCTTGTTTAGTACAATACCATTCTTGTTCAATTTGTACTTACTTTGTCTCATTTAATTCAATAAGTAGTTAATAAAATATAACAACAAAGAAAGAGATAAAACATAATTAAACTAAATCAGGCCCGTAAAGTTTTATAAAAAGGGGGTTAATGAATAAAACAAAAAATATTACAATAAGATAAGACGTTATTTATTCATATAAACAGTTCGCTTTCAGCGTTACCACTGGACGCATTCACACTCGTTGGTCCAATCGCGTTCACACTTGTTGGTCTATCCAAGCACACTACACTCACAGTATTACTACGCGAGTTTGGTTCAGATGTCACTGGTTATTTTTTATACAAACAAATCACAGTATTCCACACATTTTACAGTTTAAAAACCCATCTTCACGATTAAATTTTTCGTTTTTGTGAATTTTAATGGCTTCTCTTACCAATCTTGGTATATAGTGGCGTTCTGTCGAAATGACCTTGGGACTATGCAACTCGATCCAGCAGTGATTTGTACCCGACCCAAGGAGACGCTGAGCAATAGCTGACTTGCGTTATTGTTCTTGACCGCAGCGATATGTTCTTTAATTCTACAGGCAATAGTGCGTTTGGTCTGCCCAATGTGCGAACTACCACAACTGCACTCAACTTTGTATACACCAGGTTTTTCCAGAGGAACAATTAATTGAATGAGCTTAACGCAACTGCATGCTACTGAGACTGACTGTCGCACGGTCGCATGCGCCCTGAGAGGAGCGCGGGCGGGGCGAAGAGCGGGTACTTACTTATCTCTTGATTGATCGGATTAACGGATTATTTAATTTAATTATTAAGAAAATTGATTTAACAAATAATTCTTAGTAGAATGGAATATTAGTTTCGTAATTAATACAACAACTTGATCATAATAGGATTGAATGTTTTATCTTCGTTGTTCTAAATATTATATGTTTAGTTGATTGAACTACCAAATCTTATGTAAATCAACAAAGACAAAATAATCCAATGAACTATTAAAATATTCATAACTATTAACATATTTATCTGTTCTTATTAGTTTGTTAAGGATTGAATTAACCTACGTTACATAATTATGCCAACAAGTTAATAATAGATGCAAAGTATACAATTGTTAGGATTAATAACATACCTACTTTATTATTTCAATCACAGATACACTTATTGTTTTAAGTAATCAGCTTTCTTTGATTTATATAAGATCGTTATTGTTGTAATTAACTTAACGGCAACTAAGAGAAAACTGCTCTTAGTTGGTCTTCATTTTTTAGAGTGTAGGTACTTGATAGAGAAATCGCTGCTAGGGCTAAAGCTTTTACTCTGAAACATGTATTTTCACAATTACAGTTAAAAAAGCTCGATTTAAATACAATTGTGATTTAAATTTTATTGATAGAAACAAAGAAATAAATTAACAAACATAATAAAACTTACAAAAACTATAGGTAAAAAATTTGCCCCAGATCGCCGTCAACGGGCAAGGTGCCCAGAAGGCTGGCCGTATTTCCCCGCTGTATAGCGATGCTAATTAAATTAAAACAAAAATAAATTTAGTATACCAAGTTGTTTGGAAATTATGTACGAAGTATAATTTGGTATAATTATTCAAGTCGCTTTTTGGTGAACGAAAGCATCGCGAGGGAAAAGGACTAACCCCAAGGCTTAGTTTCCTTTCAGGGTTGCACGGTCTGATGGCATAGGCTTTTGTAAAAACTAGTAGTTAGGCCAATTCTGGGGAAAAATGACCGAGCGGACGCAGACCCAAGGTTCCCATGAGCCGTGGCGAGAAGCCGTAAAAGTAGAAGTGAAATGTGCGCTGTTTAAAGTTCGCCGAGCACTCTTATGAGTTCAAGGTACAAAAAGCTTGCTAGAAAATGCGTGTTTGTATGCACCGCAGTGGGTTGCTTGCTTACTGTAAGTAAGTACATATGTAACATATGTATTTCATTTATACATTATTATTATGTTTTATATGGGCCTATGAGTGTCGCTTCGACCAAGCTGTGATCTATTGTGACGGCCCTTTAAAGTTCATTACTAATGCCCGTTGAATCCAGGAAATTCCAGATTCTTTGGGCCGTAATGCTCTGTACCTCATAGGGTTCCAGTATATGTCGCCCTAGGTAGGTACTTCTTTTGGACATTAGTGGTCCGCAGGAGCAGAGAATGTGCATAGCAGTCTCCTCTGACTCTTGGCAGAACCTGCATGTCGCATCTTTTTTTTTCCCTATTTGAAACATGTGTTTGTTCAACTTGCAGTGTCCAGTCAAAATTCTAGTCACCGCACAAGTTTTGTGTCTTTTGAGCCCTAGAAGCTCCTTAGCAGTTTTACTGTTGAACCCTTTGATTAGAGCTTTCGAGTGTTCTTGTCCTTTTACGAACTTCATTTATACATAGTCTGGTTGTTTACCAATGGGGCACAGGGAAAAATAATTATACTGTATTTTTCTTATGCTAATACCTATTATAACCCCAAAAAAATGTTTGTATGTAAAGTCGGTTTACGGACGATAATTTTGCGTGATAACGTCATAAGAAAACGTGGCCGTAACGTTACCATGGAGTTCTGTCCACAGGGTTACCATGGAGATCTGTCCACAACGTGACACTTTTTCATGCATGCTAACGGTGTTCATCGATTGTTACTGAACTGACAACTTGTTTGCTTATAGCTTAACACTTTGAGTGCCCGGAATTCGCTTGGCGGGTTCTCTGTTCGTAGTCGCCTTCCTCTACAAAGCGGGAAAACGCTGGGACCGGCCACGAGAACGCACGAAAACGTTGGCAGTGAATGCGTTAATAACTATCTGCCATCTAAGAAGAAAAATCGTACAATTAAAGTGTGCGGTATCGTGAAAGCGGTAAACGTCGGGCAGCGGGCGCGGCGCGCTCGTAACGAGCGAACACCCTTCATTATCAGTTTCCGCGACATTAGCCGCGCGACATTCCGCGACTCGCTGCACTCGATCTACTGTGACGCTGCGTTTTTTTAATTTGAAAGTTCTGACTCTAATATACTTTTTTTTTGAAGCTTGAATTACGAGATAAACATTGGACTCAAATAAACATTAGATGGGAAAATCTTACGCTATTAAAGCTTAATATCTGGGAGACGGAGCTTTGCTTGGAAAATATATAAAAATTCAAACATGCGCGTTTTCACAGAGATAAGTAAGACCTAGCTGGATCGATTTATCAAAATCGCTGTCAACTTTGCTTGGTCTAGCTCAAGCACATTATTAACTTCATTACAGTAAATATTTTGAAATACTTTTTTCATTACCTATGTTGTGTTCAGTATTTCTTAGCGCCGAAACCAGCCAACATGACCGTAACGAAAAAGCTTCCACTTAAATACACTAGGTAAGGGGACAACTCCAAAGTTCATATGCGCGTTATGAGGGTCGTAAGGGCCAGATACGGTATTTTGACAGCTCAAGGGATAAATCTAGGGCACTATGTACTGTGGGCACAGAGCCTAGGGGCATAGCAGCGCAGGTGTGATTTTGTCACAACAAGGACGGTAATTAACTTACCAATTTCTAGTAGGCACGAGTACAGTCACCGGCAATAATATGTTACACAAGAAAGGCCGCAAACATATCTGACACGATCTTATTTGTAGAGCCGTAAGAGCGTGTCACAGTAACATATTATTGCTGGTGACTGTACCTAAAACGAGTATGCGCATGACGGGACCATTATAAAAAAAATATGAACTACAAACATAGTTAAGAGTTAAGCAATCAAAATTGATTGGCTATTATGACATTGATAACTAACGAATTTGCATTCCGGGAAATAATCAGAATACTTTTATTAGACAAACACAGGTTTTATGACTGGATCAAACAAAAAAATATTTTTCTTAAACATATGGGGAAAAAATTATAGTCTTTATGTTCGTGATAATAGGCTGCAAATATGAATACCTACAGGTCTTATAACTGGATCAAACAAAAAAACATTTTTCTTAAACGTATGGGGAAATATAGTCTTTATGTTCGTGATAATAGGCTGCAAATATCAATATGTAGGCATTTTAATGGATCGCCGGAGAAAAACACTATATTATACATCGACATGAAAAGAATTGCCGGCCTCTTATTAGCCGACAATACTTATTCCCCGGCGTCGGTAGTAATGTAGGTAATATTTATTTAATATTGTAATCACAGCAGCCTTAAAAGTAGAAAATAGTTTCAGGCTATGCATTTATAAACTAACTACATGTACTCGTAAAAAGATAAGGCCGACAGGTTCTTACCCAAAATGGGCACAATTTAAATAGCGAAACTGTTCGTAAATGTAAATTCGCAATCAAACACGCAATTGCATCGAATAGGAACAAAAAGTGAAGGTATTAGGCAGTTGCTAAATTAACTGCCGATGGATTATAAGGAATCAATAGATGCAATTGTCGAACGCAATCTTGTTGGAAGTCTTTATTAGGCCAACTGAAGCAAATGGTACTTAAATGGCAAATGTGTTCTGTACTAGGAAGTTTGCGAAACTTGGAGAAAGCGCCTAAGGAGTAGCTAGTGAATAGCCCGCTTCGAACAAAAGCGGTTCATTTGCTGGAAACTAGGCGCAATAATGACCGTCCCATAAGTGAAATGTCAAAAGTAAAGGTTAAATGTTACGAGTGCACGGCGTGGGCTATGGACTGCAGCCTGGGGTGATATGCCATGCGCTTGCGAAGTTGATCGCTTAGGCGAATACATTTTAAGATCACTTTTCGATCTCGAATACTTGTTATGGAAATAGAGGTCAAGTTTCTATGGTTCGTTGAAGAACTCGACTTGCCTAGGCTCGTGCAAGCAATGCGAATAGACGGCCTGGAGGCTGCAGGGCTATTGCATACTCATAGCGGCGCCGGTTGCGGGCTAAGTATTGAATACCTATGGACGAAAGCTTGGCCTGGAAACTTCATGTTAACTTACTAAAATATTATAATTCAATCGTACGTTTTTCAAGATTAGTTTAGATCTTTTCATCATCAGCCATTGCTGAAAGTATTGCCGACAGGAAAAAACGAAGAGTTGAGTTAAGAAACCGAGACTTAAAAATCATTAATAGGTAAATATACGAGTTTCTAAGATGCGCAATATTTAATATATGAAGAAATACATAGTTTAATTATAAATACTTAATTAAGGTTTTAAGTAGGTATAGTACACGTCGTATTATGAGTAAATTACAAAAAAATTGTACATAGTTAAGCACACACCTAATTAGTCTAAAGTTAATTGATTCCATTGTGTTACCACAGTTAAGCTATTTCTATTTAAGTTAGATGAATGAAAGTTTCTTAGCGTAGGTACGCTATAGACTTATATGTGTACGAATGATGTACAATAAATACAATTTACATAGTTAATTTTCGCAACACAAGTGAATCAATTAAGTTAAGACTAATGACAGCTTCTTAACTGCGCTTAATTACGTACTTTGTTGCAATACACTCATATGATTGCATAGAGCTAACACAATAAATGTTTTATAAAGATGTTATATTTGCAGCTATTGTGTACGTGTATCTTGTAACAGGAAACAGGGTCACAGCTTTATTTCCCAGATGGGTCAGGCACAGGCACGACGACAGTGCCCAAAAACTCGGGCTTACTTTCTGATTTATAGACGTAACATTTCTCATTACTTAAAGGATGAAGGGTTCATGTTTTACTTTACGTTTCACTATTAGGTACCTACACACTAAACGGGAAGAACTTCTAATCTAGGAAATGTAAAAAAAACTTAACTAAGTACCTACTTAAGGTTCTTTTATTCCTACTGTACTTCGTGGAAACTTTTGTTTCTAGGTACTTAGAATCAAAATTAAAATATTTTTAAAAATCGACAAAAAAACAATAATTTAACCATCGAAAATGCTCACAAAATTTCACGAGAATCTGTTGAGAATTGCGACCTGTAGAGGTGAACATCCGGACATACGAAAGCATTTTTGCCCAAGCTGAAACGGAGACCTTCGCTTACGCTCGGTCATTTAAGTAAACACATTCTTATCTCATTGTATGGCATGGTACCCAGGTCGAATAAAGATACAAATAATGATGTTTGGAAATTGTGGGATTTTTAAGGAATATTTTTTGTGAAATCCGTACAAAGGTAATTTACCTTACTTAACCTTCTAATCTTTCATTATTTAACCAAGGATAAAAATAAATTTCCAAATTCTGAAAGAAGTAGGGCTTCGATTTTTTAAAACGGCCGAGCTTTGTTTACGCCAGGTGGATTGTACAACACCGTAGTAATGGTTTACACCAATTTATTTTCTGCCGACCACCGCAACCGGGATAACTTTTATTTACTTTGTTTTGCCTAGTTTCTAGTTGTGTTACCATTTGGAGCGCTAACATATTGTGGAACTTTCTATGTCGGTGCTGGCATCTCTAGACAGCCGCGCTAGAATGTAGCTTTTAATGGGTTTGAACGGTTAAGGCAAGTAGGCAAATGTTTTGTCTTAATGAGATTATCAGCCGTATTCGAACAATGAGATACGTCAAATACTAGATTTTGAAACGATGTGGGTCGGATATGTCAGTGTCAAACAAGTGTCGAATACGGCTGTTTGTTCAACTTTATCCTCTTGACGTCTAGAAAAAAGGACGTTCTTAATATACTGCGTATACTTACTTACAATAAGTACAGATAGGGGGAAATGTAAGGATTTCTGGTTGACTACAGAACCCTACACTGAGCGAGGCCCGACATGCTCATGGCCGGTTTTTACAAAGGGAGAACTTAAAACGGCTTAACTGATGAATGTACCTATATCAAATAATAGTTACTTAGATTTTAGTTACATATGTTAAAAATGAATTTACTAACCTTATAAATTCATCAACCAGCTTTTTCTTTCTTACAGTTCATATGTACATATGTCAGCAGGACAACAACTACTACCTCGAAATTTTGGCACACGTTTCGAGAGTCACAACTAATATAAATTAAAACACTATCTGAGAATTAATTCAAAGATTTAGGGTTTAGTTAGACTATTACAGCTATATTATTATAATTTATTGTTACCTCAAATACGTATACTTGTATAGGTAGGTACGTGAAATTCGAAAATACGTATACGGAGCACTCAATAATTTATCAGCCCGAAATAAATGTTAAAATATATGTATGTACATAGAAAAAGTGCCCAGGGCTGGAATCCACCAGCGTCCTCTGCTATCGCGGCGGCAGGTGCCGAAACCCCTCGGCCAACCGGATCACACCGACATGGGTCGAATTTTTCCAACGTATATATGCAAACACGGAGGGTTTATAATTTACATAGCAATGTTTCTAGTTGAAATAACACAAATTAAAATATAGGGAAAAAAATCTAATATATTTTATTAGTCCTTATCGAAACCATGCAGTAGGTACAATACCGGGGTATTGCAGTTCATTGCTTTCCTAACAAACATTTTTTTTACATGACGCGTGTAGTAAAGTGACTGCGCACGCGACACACACACGTGGCTTTTTAGCTAAAGCAATTTCAACTCTATTTCCTATTGAAAACAGTTCATTAATATTGTTTTGTGTGAGGTGAAGTCGCGTGACCGCTGAATGGCTGCCCGCAAATTGCACATTACACGCATTCACCTCTGCAACCGGCCATTACTGCATTCCCGCTTATTACTTCATAACTAAACTGACCATAGAAAATGTTACATTTTTTGCCCTAAAGCAATATCGATTTATACCTATGAAACGATATGTTATTTAAAGGACACAAGTTTCGCAAATTTTAGTGGGCTCCGAGTTATTTCGGATACTAGGAATGGGGAAAAAATAATGCGCTTTGATTTGAAGTTAGATATCGTAGGATGGCGTTGAAGTAGTTTATTTGCCTATAATAATTATGTATGTATTTTCCGAACAAATGATAATGTCTTTATATCGTTAAAATGTTGCTGTAAAAATCGTAGCTAAGGGAGTATAAATACCACTCACTCGAACTACTGCTAACTCGGGTATCGTCGATTTGGAGGTTACTAGAAAACTCAGACTTGAGATTAAATACTTTTATTATTTCTCTTCCATTAATCTAGCTTAGGTATTATTACAAGGTTGTTCCTACTTCCACGACCAACACTAGAATGTCGCAACTGGCCCGGTTCCCCATCGTTGCTCCCTTCCCCCTTCCAATCACTAATCACCTGTCAGAATTTCCACCAATCACCGATCAGTATTTTCGCGCCATAGACGGCTGTCTATGGTATAATGGCGTATGGCGTACCGCGCATTTCATCGACCAATCCTCGATAAGTATTTACCCGCCATTTCAATATAGACCGAAATTGTCTATGTTGAAACGGTGTTTCCATGTTTTTTTATTGAAAATAACAATCAAATTAAGGCTGCTATACACGAACCCTAACAATCGACCATCCTGATGACGGTTCCGTCCCGGAACACGTTCCCAGGTGGAAACCCTAACAATCGGGATCTTGACCAGTTGCACAAACTTCACATCATAAAGTTTAGGTAGGTACGTATTTGTTAGTATTGTTAAGTAACAACACTAACAACTACTAGAATTGAATATTTTTAATCTTACTTTTACATACAAATTATATATATTTAAAATCAATTAAATAGTATTCAATTCAAGTTGTCAAAGAACCAACAACTATATTATATTACACTCGTTTTAAATAACTTTTACAGTTTTATAAATCTCAAACTCGACTCGCGTATCACGACATGTACTTATGAATTCGAATAATCAGATCAAAACTATCAATAATGGCAAAAATGGCTTTCATATGAAATAAAACAATTTGGCTAGATTACATTTATGAATACCTATGAATTTAATCACATTCTGATATTTCGAGCCCCGATAGTCAACGAACTGATTGAGTAAAAATATATTAAATAATTGTTTTATTTCATAGATAAATTTACTTGATTGAAGATTAAATACATTAGTCAGTGACCATAAATGCCAATAACATGTCTCGATGACATAAATCGACTAGCTTACAAATCAAAATATGTTGTATAATCGAGCAAATCATTCATACAATTTCATGATCAATAGAAAAAGCAACTTTCGAAAAATCACTTAAGACTTACTGCCGATCGATTAGCAGTAGCTTGCAAAACTAGTGGAGTACCCAACGATCGATTATGGGTATCCACTTTAAGAACCTTGGTTTTCGTCCGATCGAATAACGAAAAACCGACTAAAACCCCGAACGATCGATTATCGGGTTGCCTTACCGTTGGCCCCACAAGCCGATCGATTACTCGTGACGGGCGCGGAAGGACTTGATCGAGTTGCCTCGCCGTTGACCTTAGGAGCCGATCGAATACTCCTAAAGGTGCGGGAGGACTTTCGCAGCATCGAAACACGAGTCAATCGTCGTGGTCTGAAACAACATTAATCATCCTGTAGTTACATGCTACTTTTACTATGTTGGAATACAAATGACAATATATATTTATAATCGACTTATGACATTAGTCTCGAATATTATCATCATCATCATTACTGTTACTATTAGAGTCCGAATCATCGTCATTTACCTCGAGGGCAGCAATACTGATCCAAGGTTTTATACGGTCCGCAGCAACCGTCGTAGGTCGTCGATTTTCTGTACATGACAGCCCTGGCACGGGAGCAACCGTGTATCTATCCATACCTAAATCCTTAATAATACGGTAAGGCCCTATGAATGATGGCATAAGTTTTTTACTCTGACCGTCGTTGTTAAAACATGTCTTAGTTATTTTGACAAGGTCTCCTACTTTGTACAAGCGAGCTGGTCTCCTACCTTTGTCATAATATTTTTTTTGTTTATCCTGTTCTGCATCTATCCTAGCTTTTACTTCGCTACGAATATCGGATACATCCCTATCATCTCTGGTATCACGAGTGATTATGTTCAACGCGGGGTTCACCTCACTATTCATACCCGGACCAAACATTACCTCTGAAGGTGCTCGCCCAATAGTCTTTTGAATAGTGTTATTGAGGCCCCACTGAACTTTCCCCAGGTGGCTATCCCAGTTCTTTTCGCCAAACTTCACACTCAGCGACCTCAAAGAGTCGAGCACGGTGCGGTTATACCTCTCGACTTGACCGTTTGATCGGGGGCTAGCTACCGCATTTAGGATGTGCTTAATACCTTTGTCAAGGCAAAAACGCTCAAAGGCGCGAGAGGTGTAACAACTGCCGCGATCGCTAATAAGACGGTCAGGGTTCCTAAACGTGCAAAATATATCTTCTAAGGCTTTGATTGTATTCTGTGTGTTAGTATTTCGAACAGGCTTCAAAAAACAGAATTTTGTGAAGCTATCCACAACAACAAGCAAATGGGTGTAGCCTTTATTGGATTTGACGAAGGGTCCAAGGTGGTCAACATGTAGCGTGTGGAAGGGTACTTCCACTTTTTCGATAGGGTGAAGTAAACCCTCGCGAGTACTTACATTGTTCCTTCCGTACGCACACTCAATGCAAGAGTTGACGTACTTCCTAACGAATTTGGTCATCTTGGGGAACCAATAACTTTTTCTGATTCTCTCCAAGGTCTTTTCTACCCCAAAATGACCAATTTCGTCGTGGTTTAATCGACAAAGTTGCCACCTCGCACCCTTCGGTACAACCCATCTAACTTCTTCCTTATCACCACCCAAATAACGGTATAGCTTGTTTTCCTTTATGACATAATTGTCCTTTATATATCGCAAACCCTTTTCGTCCACCCCGTCACTCAAAATTGCCCTTATCCTATTTAACTCCGAATCACCTAACTGAAGAGTATGCAGCCAGTCCTCTTCGCTGATGGACATTACGATTGGAAATTGATCCACAAGAATATCTGACGGTTCCGCAATTGGGTTACGAGAAAGAGCACCTACGTGTCCCATTTTCGTGCCAGCTCTATATTCGACGGAACAGTCGAACTCCTGTAGTGTCAACCACCAGCGCGCTATCCGAGGGATAAGATCCCTTTTCGAGAACGTCGACCGCAAGGCACTACAGTCTGTAACAATCTTGAATTTTCGCCCTAACAAGTAGACCCTGAATTTACGAAGAGCGCATACCACTGCCAGAGTTTCCAACTCATATGAGTGGAAATTCTTCTCTTCTGGAGAAGTTTGACGGCTGAAATAAGCAACGGGGTGAAAGGGATCGTTATCTGAGGATCGTTGCAGAAGTATGCCCCCGACACCTAGCCTACTAGCGTCCGTGTGTAGCTCCGTCTCGGCTGCCGGATCGTAAATAGAGAGTATGGGCCTTTCAACTAACCTTGCCTTCAGATTTTCGAACGCCTCTTCCTGACTATCTCCCCACTCCCAAATAGAATCCTTCTTTAGCAGTTTGCTGAGCGGCAATGATATCTGAGCGAAATCCCTAACGAACTTCCGAAAATAACCCGCCAACCCTAGAAATTGACGTACGTTGTGAACGTTCTCAGGTCGGGGAAACTTAGACACGCTCAAGATTTTCTTTTCACCTGGCTTAACTCCTCTAGCACTAACCTCATACCCCAAATAATCAATCTCCTGACGCAAAAAGTGACATTTCGACATATTGAGAGTAAGGTTCGCGCTTTCGACAGCCTTCAACACGTCTTCGAGGCGCTCTAAGCATTCCGCGGGGCTTTGACCATAAATGAGAATATCGTCGATGTATGCTGTCGCCTTACCAAATCGGGCCGATCCTAGTATTGAATTGATCATGCGCTGAAAGACAGCAGGAGCATTTGCTAGCCCGAACGGCATGCGATTAAACTCGTATTGACCGTCGGGGGTAACAAACGAGGTGAAGTGTTTGCTATGCTCTGAAATGGGAACTTGGTAATACCCAGAAGCGAGGTCGAGAGTGATAAACCAAGACTGCCCAGCGAGGCGAGCTATCTCGTCCTCGATAATGGGCATAGGGTATCTTTCTTTCACAGTCACCGAGTTCAACATTCGATAGTCGACACATAACCGAAGAGATCCATCTTTCTTTCGAACAAGAAGAATGGGACTCGCGTAGTCGGACACAGACTCTCTGACTATGCCAGCCTCTAGCATCTCTCCTACCATTGAGCGCACCTTTTCTCGTTCGTGATGAGATAGCCTATAGGGACGATAAACGACCGGACGTTGACTGTTCAATTCAATACTCATCTCAGCAGCGTTGGTGCAACCTAGACTAGCAAGAGAAGAAGCAAAACAATGCCTATATTTCTTCAGTAAGTCTAACAATTTATCTCTATCATCGGAAGACACTCCGTCGCCTATCCGGACCTGCTTTACATCAAACTCTGTCTCGATACCTGTATCTGTGGGGACCTGGGCAACTTGCTTAGAATAGAATAGAATAGAATTCTTTATTGCGAAACCATGGTACATTTTGTTGTTACAGTAAAAGGTTGTGAGAACACATGGCACCCTGTTAGGGCATTGCAAATAAAATCTTACATCTAGGTAGTTTATAAGCATTAGGACTATGCCTAATTTAAAATTAAATTAAAACATTTTCTACTTACAATTAAATAGTTGTACCTACTTAACTACATTATTATTTACACAGGGGATTAGTATTAGTACCTGGTAGTTACAAAAGAAAGTTATCTTCCATGAACTCTTGGACGGAATAGTATGCCTTCTCTATTAATACGAATTTTAATTTTGATGTGAATGAATTTAAGTTTTCTATGTTTCTGATATTGTTAGGCAGTTTATTGTAAATCTGGATGGCCCTGAAATAAGGGCCTTTTTTGTAGATGTCTAAAATTGGTTCCGGAGGGACGAGCTTATTATTTCTACGTGCGCTTTTACAATATTCAAATAATTTTATATTCTTTCTGACAAAAATTGAAATTTCTAGAATGTACAGAGAGTGGAGAGTCAGAATTTGGAGGTTGGTGAAATGTTTCTTGCAACTGTCGATTTGTTGTATATTAGTAAGTATGCGGACACATTTTTTTTGGGCTATAAAGAGATCATGAACGTCACTGCTATGACCCCATAATATAATACCGTAACGAAGCCAAGCTTGAGCGTATGAGTGGTATGCGGACAAGGCGCACTCAGTATGTGTGTTTGCCTTTAGGATGCTCAGGGCAAAAAGGAAAGAACATAATTTAGATTTTACTTTTGATATGTGTTTTTTCCAGTTGATATGGGTGTCAAGAGTTATCCCTAATAGAGTGCAGTCTTTGTCTTCTTTTATTTTTAGATCCTTCAACAGCGGTGTTAAATCGGTAGGTTTTTTCTGGTAGGGCCTGAATTGTATTAACTTTGTTTTATTTGTATTTATTACTAAATTGTGATCCTGTAACCAGTCAGAGATATTTGTGAATGTTTCTTTAATGTGCGAGTAGTCATTGGAGTCGTTGTCATGTCTAAACAGGAGGGTAACGTCGTCAGCAAATATGATAGATTTGTGGTTGGTAATTTTAGAGAGGTCGTTAATGTAAATTAGGAATAGCAAACATCCTAATACACTACCTTGGGGAATAGAGCTATTAATAGTGTGCCAGTTAGATTGCGGTTTTATTAGTTTGTCGGAGTCTTTACAGTGGTGGTCTATTTGTACGTACTGTTGTCTATTGTTCAGATATGATTTTAGCCAATTATGAGCATTTCCGCGAATTCCTATTTCATACAGTTTGGTGAGTAATATGGGGTGAGAGACCCTGTCGTAGGCCTTGGACATGTCCAACATAAGACCAATTGCGTAGTTTTTAGTTTTAAGGTGTTCCAGTATTCCTTGGATAAATGTGTAGACTGCTAAGGTGGTTGATCGATTTTGGCGGAAGGCAAATTGGTTCTCTTCTAATAGGTTGAACTTTTCGAGAAAGTTATAAATTCGGTCTGCCATACATCTTTCAAATATTTTTGAGATTGTGGGTAGGAGAGCGATTGGTCTGTAGTCAGCAAGATTATGCTGGTTTCCGCCCTTTTTTAAAATTGGTTTTATAGCTGTAATTTTTAACTTGTCAGGAAAACAACATTCATGGAAGGACTGGTTAATTAATAATGTGATCGGTGGTGTTAGTTCGTTGTTACATGCTTTTATTAAACCATATGCATGCGTTCTGCACGACAAAACACAACATTTGGCAGAATTTGACAAGAATTTGCGCACGGCATTACCAATACATATATGCTCCCCTTAACAGGATGATAAAGACCGCCACTTACAATGTATGTCTCGTTAGGTCTACCGGCTATAGACTGCTTCACTAGGACATCGCCATCGAATGCTGTTTTTGTCCCGACCCTAACTGAAGCTGCACCATGAAGCTGCACAACGCTGAAAGTGTGGTACCGCAACAATGATTCGTCGTCTTCAACTACATCAACGCAGGTGAATTCATTTGTAATATTGAAAAACTGCAGTTTGTTGGCATCCTTGTATACTGTTATATGAGCCTGCTCCGTGTAAGACTGCCCTACCAAAATGGGCCTATCCAACAATTCGTCGTCGACAGCTCTGAAACTAACAGTGGCTCCTACCCCGTCAACCGAGAGATCAAGTGTCAGGCTACCCAACGACATAGTTAGGCCATTACCGAAACCCTTCATTAGTGTTGGAATATGGTCGTGCGATATACCCAACTCCTTTATCGTAGATTCCCTAATCAAGGTGAGCTGGCTACCAAAATCTATAAATGCCTTAAGAGTCCTACCCTGCACTACTACATCCTTGAAATACTTAGAACTGGGTCTAGAGGTAACATCAGAGTCAACAAGATTAATTTTCATGACCTTTGGTACGGTAGTGTTAGAACTAGTCGATTTATCGCCAGGGACGCTATTCTTAGTAAAGCACTTTTCCGCTGTATGGCCTATCCTGTTGCATTTTGTGCATTTAATGATGGGTTTAGTACAGTAAAGGTAACTATGACCAGGTTCCTTGCAATTATAGCAACCCGATTGTTGCCCCGGCTTAGGGCCAGGTTTAGGTTGAGCTGTACTATTTCCCCCGACAAAAGTATTACCCATGGTTCTATTTCTGACATGGTAACGATCTGAACTAATTTGACTCGATTCTTTGTAACTCATCAGAAAAGGCAGTAATTGATCCGGGTGAGTACAGCGCAACGCTAAAGCACCAGACCTAAGCGTTCGATCCGTGATTCCATGTATTATGCAATCCGCGGCGCGTTTCCCTACTATGTCACACTGGTTAACTAGACTCAGTTTTTCGTAATAATATACTTCTATGGGTTCATTAAACTTGCTTTTTCTTTTGAGCTCGTCTTCCAAGATCTGGCCATAGTTTTGGTCACAAGGAAACGCGTCCAGCAACTTTGCTTGCCACTCTTGCCAACTAAAGAGAATCGTATTTAGGCTTTCGTACCACGTCTTGGCCAGACCTTGCAATTTCTGCATGGCGAAATGCGTGGTAGTCCTCTCATCCCAACCATACACAGCAGCGCATTCATTAACCTTCTTCAACCAAATATCCATACGTTGATTTTTGGTTGAAGGGTCAAAGCCAGGCAAGATGTTTTTGTGGTCTATTTTCTGTAAAGGCTGTTGTGTGGGCTGTGCAGGTGGTTGGGATGTAAGACCACCCCTTAATTGCAAAATTATATCAACTAAATCCTTTTTGGAAAAAGAAGGGCTACGTGACCTTTCATATCGTCCAGCGTCGTCACGATGCTCGGCTGGTCGCTTGGCCCGTCTCTCAGGCCGATGCTCAGCGTGCTGTTCCACCTGCTGCTCAGCTTGGCTTGTGACACGTTGCTCAGCGTGGGGTAAGGTGTGGTGCCGACCAGCACCTCTAGCACAACTGGCCGCGACAGGCGTGAGAAGTGACAGATCGGCGCGACTTGGCGGCTTGTCGCGTGTTGGCAGCACAACTTACGCGCGAGAGCCGCGACAAACTCGCGATCAGGTGTCACTGTCAGAAAATGACAACGATCGCGACTTTGAACTAAAATCCGTAGCACAACTGCCTATTTTGAGACAAAATATTCTCTCGTCTTTATGTCAATCCGCGAGTCGAAGTCTACGCGACTTTATAACGCGACTCGCTCTCGCGGGTGGTTTGCTTGTACTTTTTTAACTAAACTCATGATAATTATAACTTAAAAACAAGTTTCATATATTATGTAATAATACAATTTGTATAATTACTTATTGCCCTAAGGAATAAGGAAGTATGGAACAATCACTAAATGCGTTTTACGCACTCTTATATTGATTATGCACGGTGATACCTACAAGTACCACAACACACCCATCATGTTTACAACTTTAATTTCAAACAGCTAGTTTGTAGGTACTCAATTAAGTAATTAGGTACATATAGGATTTTTAAATTTCAATTCAGGTTCGTAAGTTTGTAAAAGTAATCCTAAGACTTCCTTACACAAAACTTTCATCAACCTAACAACGGAGCCCGCTTGCTTGTAGTGTACATAAATGAAGCCGATGAGGTGGGTAGGTACAAATGTTCAAAACAAACTATCCAACTTATTAAGTAAGCCATAGTCTTAGTAGTAATATTTAGGATCACGGTTAGATGTCTAATTTCAACAATCTCTTACTATTTAGGTACCGTTTGGAACCTTCCTCGACTTCAACAAAACATACCTATAGTCCGTTTTTTTTAGCATTAGAAAGAACTTCGCAGAAGTAAGCTTGTGGTTCCAAATCCGGCACTTTTAGCGGTAATAATTTGAAGTAAATTATATGTATTGACCATGCTACATTAGATAATTCGATAATTATTAACAAATAACGAACCTGATAAAAACTGCACGCTTGCTTCTGTGGAGTTCTTTCTAATGCTAAAAAAAACGAACTATACATGTGGCCTGTGCCCGCTGCATCGTACTGTAACATAATGATGTAATACGTGGCTATAACAGGATCATGTCCGGCTCAAAATCATACTTTGTATGAAATATTATCAGTCATCACCCACTAAACCATTCCGTCCCCTGCCAACACCATACCGTGACGTGACTGGACCGAGCCGACCAACAATATTTTGAAGGAGTTATTACGCTCATGTCGTAGTCTGCGTAGGTAGCATAGGTACGGTTATCATATGGTCTACCATATTGAAACTCCTCTAGATCAAACCCGTGTTCTAGATGTTTCACTTCATGTTTGACAGGGCCTGATACGATCATGCTATGATACGTTGCTGTCAGCATTAGGTATGAATTGGGCCTTGGGGAGCTAATTAATCATGGCTTCTAGGAGTTCTAGGGACCTACCTACTTTATTTTTGTTTCTTTTCAGGTAAAAATACAGGAGAGAAAAAAAACAATATTTAAATTAATAGTATATTGCTTTGCCTTATATATTCTTGCAATATTCGACTTCTTATTATTAAACCTAATATATATTAACATCTAGAACCACTATAGAGAAATTGTAAGAATCTTCTTTATTACCCTTGAAAAGTATTATCTCTCTTCCTTTTTCTTCGACATGCGGCGTAGGACAATTAAATATCACCCTGGAAAGAAAATTGGTTTATAAACAAGACAATAAAATATGGTCATGACTTCATCGAGGACTATGAAATAAGCTTCTCATATCAATTTGTCAAATCATAAACAGTTAGGTACACAGTACACACACATGCCATCCATTATTGGCACAAGAAAAACTATATGAAACTTATTTGAGAGTTACTGTGGAAGCTTCGATAGGTATGCCATAACCATCGGGGTTATTATTAATAGTTCACTTCGTCGGTGGTGTTCTTAAAGCTAAAGCGCTTCTCACATCTTAGTTAATTTAGAAAAGGGGACAGCTCCGCGTTTGAAACCTACAAGCTTGCCTACTGTATTTCTTTTCCTGAATCTCCACTTCGGGTCCCGTTGGCACGTTCCTGTTAATAATATTTTCCTTTGGGTGCTGGGATATCAATCGTATCTAGGATAATGCTGAACTTATTCTGAAAAAAAAAACACTATTTACAACAGGAATATGAGAACAAACCCAATAATAGCAATTCCATTATTTTAGTTACTTACAAAAATATTTTATTTAAAAGGTTTATTAAACAGAAATTTTTAAACAATATATATTTTAAGGGATATTATCAATATTAATTATATAAGGCTCTATTACTTACATTTTTTCATATTTTTTCCCGTAATTAAATGTTGGCAAAATTTGAAAGTTCCTTGACTTTGACAGGAAAAACTTAACCATCGACAAAAAACTAGATTTTTTACCACCAAAGAACGAATGATTTAGCGCATCCCTGGTTTCCGATTCAGTGTTGCCACTTGCAAATATCGATTTGTTTAGACTTTGATTTCGCCGGGTAACACTGACGAGTCGCGCCGCGACTTTGAGTTCTCTACGCGGCTATTGCAGTCGCGGGTACAAGTTATGCTACGGAAATCGACAGATTTGACAGCCGCGGGAATAGCGACTCGAGTCGCGGTCTAAGTCGCGGATGCAAGATGTGCTAGAGGTGCAGGTGGAGACCGGCTGCGGTGCCTCCGACTCGTTGATCTTCTGTCGCAGTTACGTCTTGAAGAACGACGCCGGCCTTCAGCTTCCCGAAGTCTTGCTCTTTCTCTCTTCAGCTCCATTTCCAGCATGTGACATCGCATGCTGCCAGATTCTCGACGAGGATGACACGTAGGACTGGGACTTCGACTTCGCGTGGCTTCTCTGGCTTCATTTGGTTCCACGTCATTTGGGGTCTGAAGCCTTCGTCTAGAACCCCGATCAGGAGGTTCCGGTGAAGACATGGTGCCTGAAACTCAAAACGAAGGTATTAGAATAATTCGTAGTAACTACCACCACTAATAGCATTGATGTCAACTGTTTTTATTTATTTAATAAGAAAATAGTTATAGGAGCTACATAACAAACCACAGGAATGTACTAATAGGCAAATAGATGCATTATGGCTTGCACTACCAGAAAACTATAGGACTTAAGAGATGAGTAAGCATGATGCAAAGAAAACAAGTACCAATTGATATTTAAATAAGTTCGAAGCGTGAAGAACATGTTTAATAGTACTGGAGCACCAAGATATCACAAGCTTAATTAAATAAAATGAAACCTTTGCATAAAAAATTGTTACGTTTCTATTGGAAACTAATTAAACTTATTCTTGAAGAATACAGAAATGTAAACAGCAACACTTATTTCTATTGAATGCTATTTAACGAACTCAAGAAAACAGTAGGTAGGTAGGTAGGTTTCCTAGTTAACACATGTTGTGACGTCTACCCGAAAATTAAGAACAATTAGGATGCTAAGTAACAAAACCACTTTTGTAATGAATGTTCATGAAAACTATGGGTTACGGCACAGGATAGTCGAACACTGCTATTAACGGTTGTATGTACCTGTTGTATAACACGTCAGGTAAATTTATTCTACGTACGTAGAAGTCTTATAGCGATGAAGTTAATGTCTCGAAAACTACAGCACTATCGAAAACACTAACGAAATTTGAACCCAGATAATCGTAACGAAATTAATCACACAACTGTATTTCTAAAACTAATGGGTGCAAAATTATACCGTGATACGTTAAAAATAAAAATTGTGGGTGTGTACTTACGTTTTGGTTGCGTTTTCCAACTTCTGAAATATAAATACCACTCACTCGAACTACTGCTAACTCGGGTATCGTCGATTTGGAGGTTACTAGAAAACTCAGACTTGAGATTAAATACTTTTATTATTTCTCTTCCATTAATCTAGCTTAGGTATTATTACAAGGTTGTTCCTACTTCCACGACCAACACTAGAATGTCGCAACTGGCCCGGTTCCCCATCGTTGCTCCCTTCCCCCTTCCAATCACTAATCACCTGTCAGAATTTCCACCAATCACCGATCAGTATTTTCGCGCCATAGACGGCTGTCTATGGTATAATGGCGTATGGCGTACCGCGCATTTCATCGACCAATCCTCGATAAGTATTTACCCGCCATTTCAATATAGACCGAAATTGTCTATGTTGAAACGGTGTTTCCATGTTTTTTTATTGAAAATAACAATCAAATTAAGGCTGCTATACACGAACCCTAACAGGAGTGACCAATTTATTTTATCGACTGACGCATTGACGCAACACGACAGTTAACTAGAGTACCTTATGGCATTTTATAAATTTATTTTATGTTTAATACCACATATGGGTGCCACAAATATTTTAAATACAGTTATAAAAAAAAATCTGTTTACTATTCTGTAACCAAAAAACGTAGAACGTCGACAAATA
Source organism: Cydia fagiglandana (assembly GCF_963556715.1). Lineage (NCBI taxonomy): Eukaryota > Metazoa > Arthropoda > Insecta > Lepidoptera > Tortricidae > Cydia > Cydia fagiglandana. Next base: position 12,200,326 of record NC_085934.1, read on the forward strand.
TAAAATTAGAAAATGTTTTGGTTAGTAGGCAAAATCACAAAACGCAATTAATATTCGACTAAAAACCTCGAACAGTCTGAAGAAATGAAGAATGCCTTCCATCCCATTTATATTATTTTTATTTTAGGCACTTACAACTTGTTTGAAGTGCTGCTTTAGCTATCGAGAGTCGTAAAATAGATTGTTTTCTCCCTTTGACAGTAGTATTGTTGCTTACAGTACAGTGTGCACTATGTATAGAGCCACACGTAGTAGGCACTTATGTCATATGTCTTTAAACCTATAGGTACCTGGTTTTTCCAAATCATAAAATGCTACGCACGACAACGAGATTTTTTCCGTTTCTCCCGTCCCTACCATCCAAGTAACTTAATGGCAGGTAAATGTAGAAAATTGTACCTACGCTTGAAACCCTGTTGTGAAAGCAAAAGCTGTGTGTAATTCTGTATATGTAGTAAGAACCAAAGTTGTTACTTGCTCGTTGTTCGAAATTTTTACGACACAAATTTAAAAGCCAGTAGCTTGACATTCCTTCAAAACTGAGCGTACATCGTAATGTACATTGGGCGGCACAAGGCAAGAGAAAAATGCGAAAAAAGGCATCTATGGGAAGATGTTAAACAGCAATCGAAGTTATGGCTAATTATCAATAAATATCTTTCAGGAAACCATCGGGTATGTGTAAGAACTTACCTATTCGCAGCTACCTACATATACTCAATGTCCCAACCAGAATAACTACCGGCTGACAACAGCAGGCCAGCAACCCAATTCCATTACGGCGATTATCTAAATCGGCTGATGTGGGCTGGAAGGGTTTCATCAATATTGCATAAGCTGTGAAACATTATACGGTTTTGTCGTTATTGGCTGGCGAGTGGTGCAGGTCGCGCTGATTACTTATTGATGACTGCGGTCCGCGCCGCCGCTGAGCAATGATAAATTTGGACCAACTTTGTCATTGGTTAAAGAAGAAATTTTATCATACCGACAAACCGACCGCAGGAGACGCGCGCGTGGTTTACTGCCATCCATATTGCGGCCGGAGAATGTTTTGTTGTCTGTAATAGGGTCACGATCTATAGGTACAAGACTATAAAACATATTTGGAAATTATTGACGCGTCTCATTTTGTGCCTGAGCACTCTGTAATGAGCCGTCAAGTGTCGGAAAGTAACAGTGGAATTTTCTTAACGAACTCTCGGCTTGTTAGCTTTAGGAGGGTAAGTTGTGAGAATATATGTTCTGGAATTTGTTTTGTTTCCTAGAATAACGCTCTTGTCGGTAACCGACTACAAAAAAGTAAGCATAGTTCATATTTTTTATATTATTTAATCACAACACCACATTTCAAGTTACGATATCTGGGAGACCGAGCTTTGCTAGGAAAATATATAAAAACTCAAAATTGCTTTTTTCCAGAGAAAAGACTACATCGATTTTTTGCCCTCGAAAACAGCCATGTAGCAAATTTCATCGAAATCGTTACAGCCGTTTCCGAGATCCCTAAAATATGTATTATAACAAAAATATATACAAGAATTGCTCGTTTAAAGCTATAAGATAAGATTACATGGGCGTTGGGTAATTGTCATCGGAGTATAGGTATACAAATATAAATGGTAGCCGAAATACGAAATGAGGAGTATAAGGATGAATTTAAAACGAGGCAAAATCCTACATTTAGAGGCCCACCTACCACTACCACCACCTACGATATATATTTTATGGTCTGGACAAGATGCACGTTCATACTTACTGTTTGTGCACATGTTTATCAAAATATATTGATCAATTCCTGATAACCTAAACCCACGTCGTGGTTCATTTATATCTTGGTTGCATAATAGTTAGTACCTATACTTAAAACAGTTAGTACCTATACTTAAAAGTATTTTTTATAGGGTATTCATTCAGTAATAAACTACCTTTAATAAAATAGAATTTTAACCTGCTCGGGCTTCAGTTACCGATGTGCAATTAAAAGGAATCTCCGAATTCACGAGAGGGAAACTTAACTAAAATCTATGAATATACACAACACCACATCATGGTTAATTCAAATATATACTCTTACTTAATTAAACACCATGTTAACAACAAATTTCTCTTGTTAATGTTTGCGAATTGCATTTAAAAACGCAATGCTTCGGTGTAGCGAGCTGTCCTCGGCAGATGCGTTACGACAGCGTCCTCGCACAGACTTTCCATAATTGTAATTATGTTGTAGATTTTTTGCAACTGTTCGTTTATCTTTATAATAAAGTTATAAATAAGAATCATGACTGGTTTCACCAGATGTCCTACTTCCCTTGGAGTCAGAGCTGTGAAAGGGCCTTTTTACAGGCACTTTCTTGAAGAATCCATTTTGACTTTTAACTGAAATTTACGATTTAATTTCGATTTTTCTTAATTTGACAATAACTAAAAAAAATACTTGTTTAAACTGATTCAAAGAATAAAGTGAACGTCTGATTTAAAACGGCAAGAATGAATTTATTGATGATAAAGTAGCGCCTACGCCTACGTTATGCAGATTTTACGAGAGTACAGTTAGGGCCGGTTTATGTGTAAACACACACACACCTTCCGCAGACGGTCGCTTGACTCTCATTGACTGCATTTGAGTAAATCTCACTCGCCCGGTACGGAAAGTCGACGATATTTATTAACCTGAAATGAGAAAAATGCTGATAGCCTCGTTCACTCCCCATTTAGAAGGGGATTACTTGCTTACCAGTCGATAATGTAGGACGTTTGCGTATATGGCACGGTAACATTCAAGTAGATTTCGTATGAGACATAAATGCCGGACTGCCTAAACTTAAAAAGTTACCTATCACATTTTTTAATTTAAAACTTCGTTCATTAAGGTAGTCGGTTGGAAAGAAATACTTAAGTATATAGGTAATAACTAATTCATGTTACAAACGGGTCTAACGCGTTTTAATATAAAATAATGAAATTGAATCGCGTTAGACCCGTTAGTAACATTAATAATGTGTACAAAACGCGAGAGTTTAAAGTGTTAGGTTAACCATTCTAGCACACCATATAAAAGTAAGTAGTAGGTAGGCACTCTGGTGGGTAATCCAATCTGAATTTTAACTGCAACCAACTTCTGTTTCCAATATGTCTAGCCGTCCTTAGCTGGCGTTTTCGTTACAAGTAATTCACAAGGTCATTCACCTTTAAAATAAATTGCTTACAATGATACCGAACAGCGGGCAGTGCTTTGTTACGGCCTGAGGACCTGTCGGCGTGACAGCCTGTGCCGATGCAGTCCCATTCACGGAACTGATTTGACTGACAGCTTTATATTATAAAAACCGGGCAAGTGCGAGTCGGACTCGCGCACGAAGGGTTCCGTACCATAATGCAAAAAAAAAACAAAAAAAAAGCAAAAAAAAAAACGGTCACCCATCCAAGTACTGACCCCTCCCGACGTTGCTTAACTTTGATCAAAAATCACGTTTGTTGTATGGGAGCCGCATTTAAATCTTTATTTTATTCTGTTTTTAGTATTTGTTGTTATAGCGGCAACAGAAATACATCATCTGTGAAAATTTCAACTGTCTAGCTATCACGGTTCGTGAGATACAGCCTGGTGACAGACGGACGGACGGACGGGCGGACAGCGAAGTCTTAGTAATAGGGTCCCGTTTTACCCTTTGGGTACGGAACCCTAAAAATTATAATAATTGTTCAATATGTAAGTACATCCAACTGTAAAAGTGCATTCCTATTACTCATTTTATGAATGAAAAATCATCCACTTTTAATTTTTTTAAGCTTATGGTACCTACTTGTGACAATGACATATAGTAACAGCACCAGTCATGGGACATTTAAGAGGGAATTTGGAGTATTTGTGATATTTCCCTAATACATGTGAATGGTCTACCGCTTAGCGTATTGAAAGATGAAAGTCCTACCCGTCTTTCATGTTTCAGGCGTGTTGTATCAAAGATACTGCAATGAGTTTCCACATACTTAACAAATTAAAACTATGCTATTTTTCTCCAGTCATGGACACCAAAGCTCCAGTAATGGGCCCCCCAGTAATGGACACTGCTCTATCAGTATAAAATAGTGAAATAGGTCATCAGATCTGGTCCATGTTATCATAATATTGCATTATCATCCGATTTGCATATTTAATTACGAATACAAAATTTCAATTCAATCGGAAAACGGGAAAGTGGCTCAAACTCGGCTACCAAGATTTGACCCACACTAAAAAACGATATTAATTTATCCGAAGTCCGAGCATACCTCCTGGTTGACATATTTCGTAACTAAATTTACTTCTGTATTGTTTAAACATGAAATGATGGCATGGCAAGCATCATTATGTAAATTGTCCCATTATAGGAGGTATGCAGTTTTACAGCTCCTATAATGGGATTGGGGCAAATACCACTATTTTTTTTACATCTGTGGAGTCACAACATAGTATGTTGTATACCTTATCTCATGGTAAATGCAATTAACAAAACACATTCCAGTTTTCATCAAGTATTAATTAATTAAAATTTAATAAATTAACTCACCTCTCTTAGCGAAGTTGTTAAGAATTCGTAGTGGTATTTTTTTTCAGTGACACGACAACTTTTGGGTTGACGCCAATTTCTTAAAAAACAACCAAATTTAATAAAAATTCAAACTGAAACAGCTCTAGGACTCTTATTTATGATAATATACAGGCAATGTTTATAAACTACTTTTAGACACTTATTTTACAGGATTTGTGGTTTTTTATCCCATTACTGGTTCCACGCCCATCTTAGGGTACACTACTATATAACAAGAAATATTTACCGCTTACAGGAGTTACAAGGCAATAAGTACTTATACCTGTACATACATAACATACATTCGGCAAATCGTGACAAATATCAGTGTGACCGAGACAACTCGGTAAGTATATGTATATGTATCCGTATTGTAAATTTCTTTTTTTAACACAATTGATAGGTACTCATTGTAGGATGGAAATAACATTTTAGAAACATTCTATATACTTGTAGGTAACTATCATTAACACAGGTGATCAAGCCGTAAGATCTGCGGAATCTAGACTAGGTATTTATTATTGTTAGAATCTTTAAATAATAGGTAGGTACGTATGCGTGACAATGTCGAGATGAATTTTAAGCCCCGTGAGAATGCCTCTTGATTTGAAAGCTAAATCTTTACCTAATTAAACACCTACCCATTACAAAAGATCCAAATTAACGCGTCATCATGATACGCCGGAGAGAAATTTAAAACAAAACTACGATGGTTTGTTACGTTAGGAACCCGTTACGTACGATTAGATTATGCTCGTAGTCAGGTAATGGAATCTACTATTTTGTTTATTTTTTGTTTTAGAGGTGTATTAGCACTTAGAGCGTCGAATGATTAAATTAGCAATTGATTGGTCGACACGACAAAAAGAAAGAGTGAATACAAAGTTATCTTTCGTGTTATCTTTGCGAGAGAATGGTTTGTATTGTACATGTACTATCTACTTTCACTGTTTCAGTTCGTCAACACCTCGGAGCACCTCGGTCTAAAGCCGGGACGGGAGCAATGCGGAATATTCTAGTCGTGGCGTACAGTTCGATGCATGTAAATATGCAATCGACGTATTTATACCAAGAACAGCGAAGCCAACCCAATAGGTAAGTGTTACGGAATTACCTAATTCAATTAGAGTTGTTGAGTCGGCTTCGAAACGAAGGTAAGTTACGCCTCGATAGTCGGGTGAGCAAGATCGTGAGGAAAAAGTGTTGATTTACTGATATAGAAAAACACCGGGTATATTGTTGCCCTACTTGAGCTAACTATATTAGAAGAGGACTTAGATTTACCTCTGAAATTACATGTCATCACTAGGGGATTTTAGTGTAAAAGAAAGATAAATAGAGAAAATGAAGTTAGTCAACCATCTCTCGTCGGGTCGGGTTAAAGTGACATAGAGAAATGCGAAACTTTCATTAAGATTGCGCGCTGCACGGTGTCAAGTGCGATTATAAGCAACTTTGTGGCAGGGCGCGCGGTGAGAGCGCGGCCCGGTTGCGACCGGTCGGCCCCTCCAGCGGCGTACGCGCACACGCCGCTCTGCGCCGCCGACGTCGCGACGCTCGCTCGCTGCGCACCCGTGTGCGCTACACACTTACCACCGCGATTCCCGGATTTTCTTCGCTAATGTGTGAAGTCTGACCGACAAGTGATTCGGAACGTTGTTAAGTGATATTCTGAAATTTACATTTGGAACAAGAAATAGGGTGAGTATTCGACACTCCCAGTAGTTGTTAAGGGAAGCAGAACGTAAACAAAACAGGTGCGGGTTGCTGCGGCTCGGGAAGCGGGCTAAGGTCATCGAGGCGAGTACGGCTGTGCGGTAATGAGATTAGGGCGGGCGAGCGAGCCTGTGATCCCGCTCGAGCCCGCAGCGCCGGGCGCGCGAGGGCGATACGTCGCCCGGGTGTCGTATAAGTACGCCGTGCCCGTATCTCCCGACTCCTATAACTAAACACGTATATATGTCCCAGCGACGCAGCCTCCGTTTTCTCTTCGAATTTTCCCTCGTCGCGTTTTACGTGACTCATATTGGCGATAAATGCCCTTAAATTAATTGTTTTCACTTAATGAGATAGCTCTTTTTGCAATATAAATTTGGTTCATAATATTATTTATATATATTTGTAAGTGACAATAACCTCTATGCACTAACTTTATAAGTCTAGTTTGGGCCCTGTAGTTGCCAGGCAAAGAATGAATGAATGGTTTTTGAATGAAGCCCGCTATTTACCAAAATATTTATGTTTAAGTATGTACATATCTATATATTTATTTCTATTAATTATTATAAACATTAATTTAATCAATGAAACATTGTTTCAGCATTGTTATAAATTAGCGATGTTTATTTTGTTGATGTTTGCCTTACCAAGTATATGTTAGAAGGATTTTTCTTGTTGCATGCAAGAAGCAAAACAATTAATACCTTCTGTGATACAAAAAAATAAAAACAAAATTTTATATTGTAAATGTCTTATGCTGAGTTGCAAATAAACCGTGCCAAGGTAATAAATGCCGATGACATGTCTCTAAACACGCAATAAATGACATCATGTTAAAGATATTCACTGTATTTAGGCAAATATTCCTCAATGTCCGTCTTCGGCACTTCTCTCATATGCCACTGACTGACCAGTTGTTCGACGTTCTTGCCCTTTTATTCAATTGTCTGGATGACAAGTGATGTTTAATTCTTATTGCAATCCTCGCATAATGACAGAGGTTCTCACGGTACGTTCTTATTAACTAGTCGTCAATCTACTAACTGCATACGTAGCAAAAACTGGTGCGATAACTACCAGTTTGGCAGACCTTTTTACAACAAAGCGTATAAATTAGTACTAACTATAATTAGTCAAAAGCATGGAAGTACTGTTGCCATATTGTCTGTTTACAGTTTGTTTTGTACTCGTTGTATCGGTAACAGGTTTCCTCTTTAGGCAGCGAATCAGCTTTTTGGTATGAAATAAGAGGTACCTACTTTTGGTTTCAATTAACGTTTTTCTTTAAAAAATTGTAAGTTGACAATGTACATAACTGTTTCCAAATAACAGCTATATTCACTGTATAAGTCATAGAAGTAATTCACAAAATATAAACGTACACTAATAAGTTGCTACATTTAAAAATAATATTTAAACACAGGTTCTTCCATTGTTATTTTTATTTATACATTTATGTTCATAAGTATACAACACGAGATTCAATCGCATATCAATCGCTATCCAACTATCTACTTAGGAGGAAGAAAAGTTTCCTCGTTACGCAAACTTGTTATCATGTTTCGAATAAGAAAATGAAGTAAAAGAAATAGGTACCTAAATGCAGATGTTTTTAAGTAGGTACGAAATACTGTTATGCTTTTGAAATAGATATATACTTACATTGTTTTGTATTCCGTCTGCTAATACATAACAATCATGATGTCACTATAAAAAATGTTAACAATTCATTCAAGTCGCCCGTCAGGTTCAGTTACAGACGGCGTGTTTTTTGCGAGTTTGTGAGAAAACTTGTTAGCTAAAAACGGGCTGTCGCAAGACAGGCTTTTTGGTGTTTGCCTTTGATTCGAGCTCATTGGTCAAGCACGGATACTTGTAGGATGTTAACCCCTGGAGGATTCGCACAGCCGCCGCGAGTGTCTGATGTCATGCCAATACGCCCACTTTGGCAAACCATTCAGCTATCAATGGTCATTTACATTTTAGAATAATCCGTAAAAACTTTTTATTGATTGCACGGTGTGAATATCATTTTAGAAAACACTAACGATTGTAGCCTACTTCCCAAATATGTACCGTTATTGCAAACACTGTCTAGAGAATATACCTAGTAGGTAAATACATACTGAGGTAAAATTTTCAAAAAGAAGCCGATGTAAAATATTCGATTCGTGTTTAACAAACTTTAAAATCGGTCAACCACCTAAATAATATAACAATATCGTCTTTTCAGTCACAATTAGGTACTGAATGAGATTTATAAAACACAGCACAAGTCATCTTAATTAATAGGATAGACAGGAATCAGGATAGAGGGCCTTCGCTTCTCTATAAAAACGTAGTCCCTGTTTTCCATCCTAGAATGTTGATATTACGGACAATATTTTTATACAATTTATTTTATATTAACCATTATTATGCCCCTTCATTTGTTTTTTTTTTGTTTTGATTATTACAAGAGTTATGGGCGTAAAACTCCTTTCGTCTTATTTAGTCTCGTCGTTTCTCTAGTTAACATGTGTAGGCCCGATTCGAACTTTCAGATACGTCAATTATAAGGTACGTCTAGATACGATATGGATTAGATATGCGAGTGTCAAAAGTGACGTTTCTTCAAACAAAAACGCATCGTAACACTGACATATCTAGACGTAATATTTGATGTCTTAAAGTTCGAATCGGGTAAAAAAACACTCGACATATTTCGTATATCGGTATAACTATATTATAATGATTTCTTTAATATGTGTATAGCTTATTGTTTTGGTGAAAGGTTCCTTTTTCCGCTATAATAGGTATTAGTAGGAAGTAGTCTAATTTAATGCCCGCTCGATGATGTTTTTATGCTTATAATTTAGTTGGCAGGCTCTCGTGGGCGATATTGCGCCGCGGGAGACCTGCTTATTAACTTTTTCGTTTTGCATTCGACCAAAACAGTAAACTCAAGTTTTATATTAGTCTTGGCTTGATGCTCGTGTCCCACGTCTTACACGAAAGCCATTTTAAGGAGCTTGCTCTTCCTAATGTACGGCAGCGCTGACAAATGTCAAGGCACTTTGAAACTTTTCCCGCCTTTCCTATGTAACATTTATGGCGAAATTCAATTTCGCATTAAATGCACAATTTACCTCCAATTTTCAGATGAAAGGTTTAATGTCCAAGCCTTCTGATCTTTGAGAAAAGCGTTTTAAATTTAAGAAAGGCTCAAAAGGTTATCGTGGACGGAATCGGTTGTTATGCCTCTGAACTCGCTGTTTTTGGCGACACATCTCGATAACGTCTGGACCACTCGTCCCGAGGCGGGTTCTCAACGAGATATATTATCTAACTTATTTCAATTTCGTTGGAGATAAATGCGGAGGAGGGCGCTGCGTGATGAGATGAACTTCTAAGTCTCTAGACGCTGACATATTGCCGACTTGCGGCTTGTGACGCGCCGACTGGCCCCGCTGCTATGTAAATGTCGAATACCGATGGAGTCATAGGTTGTCTCAATATGAATAAAACGGCGAATTTGTATAGAAAATCACGTTTTTACATAATTTTAACGGGTTTTTGAGATGCGGTTACGATTTCGCGCATCATACTTAAAAATAGATTTAAGCACTTTCTAAACGCGAGAAAATGCTAAACGATTTTACACATAATTAACCATGAAACCTGCACTGCACAAGTCTAAATCCTGTCTGTATAAATAGGACGGGACGGCCGTCGTCGGTTAGTGCATGGCTACTAGACACGACCTACAGCGATAAATAAGCAGAGCAATCAGTTACCTAGCAAGCGAGTTCCATGGGCTGTTTGTTACTCATGTTACTGCATTTAGCTTGCACAAGCGAGGATCGCCTAATTAGATGTAGATAGCGATTACCAACAGAAACAAGCCAGTAGCAACAAACTTGTAGGTATTGCATGTTTCGTTTTTTATGCACCCATCGTGGAGGGGAAATAGCTAAACGCCAGCGCAATGCCGGCGCCGTGGCTAATCGTAGAAAGCGCATAAGTTTTCAAATAATTGCTTATTCAATATCCTAATAACGAATCTTTGTTTCGATGCTTATTGCAGGTGAAAGTTCAATGACCTACCATTTCTTATGTTACATTGTGTGGGTAGTCTATGTTGGTAGATAAAAATACAAATTGTGTTGTTTTGTCGTTAGCTAGGTAGGCACCTACATATTTTATTTACGAATGTAAATAAACATTATTAAAATTATTTACACCGGCTACTCAGTATCACTTAAATTAAATATGTCTCATTTTTTGATAGTGAGTTTTTCCGTTTTTTATTAAAGTGCCACAATGGGTAGGTATACTCAATTACTCATGTAAATACCTATAGCCAAGAAAGCACCCAAGAATGAGGTAAGCCGCTATAATTAGTTTCTTGGACAATTGTGATAATGAGAAAAGTCTGATAAAGTTTGTTTGCCTGATAAAGTGATAAAGCTAAGTGGAATGATAATGAAGCACAGGTACTTGATTCCATTGTTGATAAACAAGCGCAAGTCGCACGCGTGAGAACATAAAATGTTGAATTCAATTGCAACTGGTTATATTTTTGGATACAAATTAACATTACTACTTTCACAACCACACTTTGAATCAAAACAAACATAAACAGTTATGTTTAAAATTTCAAACTTATCAGACCATAAAAGAGTAATGTACTAACCTCATTTTGCTCCCAGCCCATCGACACCCCATACTTTGATAAATTATGAAAGCCCTTGTTACCAACATTGAGGCATAGAAATAATCTTATCGAATTAAAATGACTGCTGTTGCATTTTGGTGGCACATACCATACTTGCTTTTAACATAGACGTATTATACTTACTTTTCTTTAGGTTGGTATGATTGGTAGTAAAACGTCAAACGTCATTTGAATTGTCGTGAACGTGAAAATACGTGGTTATTTTTTATTGTAATTGGTAAAATAACTTTAGCTGTTATTTAAATGGGGGCCAAATCTTTAAGGAAATGTGAAGTTTGTAGTGGGTGTGTAAGAAGACTAACTACTGACGCATTTTTGGCCAAATTTCCAACTTGATCCGAACAGGTCGGTAAACTGATGTTTGTATGCAATATTTTAATTTTTTACTTTGAGTCGTTAACAGTTACTAATTTAATTAGTTTTAGTCGTGTACAATCCATGATTAAAACGAAAATATTTTGTGAATAAAGTATTTTTAAGTAAAAAACTAAGTAACCTATGACACGAATAGTGTACGACCAATTTTATCGATAATCTCTTTATTTCAGATGTCGATTATGGGCAAAGCTGAGGAAAAGGAAATGAGGATTTGGCGTATTTATTTACCTATTCAAAAGCTGAATGGAAACAAGTTCATTTGTGGAAATCATTCTCCATCCAGTGCCTTCAATAAAAAGGGACCAGATTAAAAAAGAATGCGCGCGAATTCAGCATATTGTAATATGCCTACTTGAATAATAAACTATGTTATTTTTATCATGTAAAATAAAATTGTTTATATATATATATATAATGTTCTTTTATTTTATTAATAGGTAGTACAGTAGGTAAATACAGCAGCACGTATCGCACATTTATCGATATCGATAAACAGTAGGTACTGGAAGTGTCGAGCCCTAGCGTTGTTTTTTTTGTGTTGGTAGTATTGTGTGGTTTTTCTTTTTTTAACAATTATGGCCTGGATGCGAGATCTTTAAGCCTGTATTTGGTGTGTTGGGATATGTACGTTCATAATTCGGTTCGAGGATTGTTCGAGAGTGCCGACTCTTAAAACGTAGTGATTATATGCTCTTTGTTTGCTCCATGTATACTTACAATACAATATTCTTATAATTTTGATAACCTGCCAGCATCTTTTGTTTTTTCATATCTAAGTACGATAAGAAGTAATTGATGTTACATTTCACCTAGATACGCAGGTGCTGTGTAATTGGCAATGTTTAAAATGATGCGCGTACACTCGACACTTATGAATATTCATGGTGGCGCTGGCAGCGTCACCGCGCCCGTCGTGCCGCGGCTGCTGCCGTCCGAAATAGGGTTAAATTAATGGCAAGAATGCAGCTTTTTCAGATTTACTACTATAACTACTATGAATACTTAAATATGGCATGGTAATTGAATTAAAAACAAATGTCAATAATATGAATTTAATCTCAAGGTTTTACGTTCTTAGTATACAGGCATAGGTAGAGCGAAGATTAGGTATCCGAATTTCGGAACTCTGGAGTTTTTGAAGCTTGTTTTACATATCCGCCTGTATCATTTATATTTTAAATTCACATTTTGTCCATTCTGATGCAAATTAAACATCAATAAAATGGTTTCCGGACGTCGTATAATTTATGTTTGTAAAATATCGATTTAGTTTTCTAGCGCTACTTTGGTTTAGAGTTAGAGGCGTGGGTGGGCGTAAATTTATAATAAGCGGTAGTATTTTTTGGAGTTGCATAAAATACGTAGCAATAATAATACGAATATTAGTGTCTATATCAAGGTTAATGGTTAACGATTACACTGCCATCAGTCCATCACGAACAATTTTCATACACGATCGAAAGTAATTTGGTAACGGGTCTCAAATTGTAAAACACTTTATGCTGCGAGTAAAGATTCAATTATGAGATATCGGCAAACAATACCATGTATGATAGCGCAATGTTTCTTTGTATGCGATAACAACAGAGAAGTGACGTTGCTGACTGTGCTGCTCTCCATTGGCAAATCGAATGCGAACCAAGATTAATCACGTACGAATTACATGAAACCAATTACTAATTTTATACGTGAGAAATATTTTTCGCACTCACTCACTCACGAATTTTCTGCAATATGTGTATATTCAATATCATATTTTAGATAATAAAATATGATATTGACTTAACTTTGTCTCTTGATAACTTAAGAAATATTGTTCAGATATCAGTAAAAGGATGAAGGAATTAATTAATCATTCATTGCATCAAACAAGCGTTACCTATATATACAGGGTGGAAAGGCACGACGATCCTTCCCGGAAGTATTAGGTCGTTTAAGCGATACAGAGCACATTGGTAATGGTAAGAATCGTTAATCGAGTAAAAAATAAAAATACCAAATTTTCTACTTTTTAACTGTGGTGATAACCCTATAGCATGTGCACATGACGGCTAGATTAAGGATCCCCGTCGGGAAAGCTCGGGTCTTTACGCTTTTTTCCGATCGTTGACAGAATCGCAATGATCTATGAATGACGCCTAAATGACAAATAAATCAAATTAATGCAAAAATATTACATACAATTTTATTACTTTCTTAGATAATTACTTTTTGCCAATATTTAACACTATCTTCTCTTCACATACGGTGTTCAAATGTGCCTCCGTATCTTATAATGTACGCCGCAGCCCGCACCCGAGCCCGCGCACATTACCCATGCGATAGTGTAGGTATGCTCTTCGTAATTTTTCCTCCGCAGATTGTCAAAAGCAGAAATTAGCCTTTAATGTCTCAGTCTCGTCCGCAGTTTCACATTCCGTTTGGTACACCAAATCTTTTACACAGCCCACAGATTTAAATAACCACGAGCATCTAACACGGCATTTTTATTTGAAGAATATGACATTAGATAAATAAAGTTCAATGACAATTTAATTTCAAACATCAGACGTCTTGTCTATTTCCTACCACGCAAGAAGGTTTGTTAGTTAGGTATTCAAGAAGTATTTATTCTTGATTTATTCTTAGTATTTCATTTTTGCAAGTTCTTTAATCCATCAAACACAACCTATATACTTGTAATTTTTTATTATTTTAGATAGTTTTCAATTATTCGAAAATAATTTTGTGAAAAGTGTTAAGAAACTAAAACCTTTTTATCAGTCAAGGAAACCAGAGATATTTATAAGACAATTGCTTACTTTTGAGTGGTTGTCAATGTCACAATTTGAACTGTCGTTGTAAACAATGTTGTGGTTAGTATTATTAATATTAAGGAATAACATAACTACTTCATTCAAGTATTGAACAAGTGGAACCACTAAGAAAGCGAAATTCCTGCAACGATTCTTACCGTGTTGTAAGCAGACCTAAGAATGGTTAGATGGTAACAAATTAGCATAATTTCCTGTCGTATACTAATTGTTTACAAGTAAGTTCATTGACCCTGTCACCTGTTAGGGTTACAACAAAGTAGTTTTTTGCACGGATGTTTAAAAGGCCATAATTTAGAAACGGTTGCCCATATTAACATAGTTTCTATGGAGAAAATATAGAGCTTAGGCTAAACAATCCCCCTTTTGCGGAAAGGATCGTCGTGCCTTTCCACCCTGTATACACATCAGCGTTTTATTTTTTGAACGATACACGATGTTTTCCCATGACTGGCAATTTGAATTTGGTAATATGTAGCATATTTTAATTGAAACAAATTTTCCTTTAAGTTAGCTTTTTAAAGATAACTCTTTTTTAAAAAAACCGGCCAAGTGCGAGTCGGACTCGCGTTCCAAGGGTTCCGTACATTACACAATTTTTAAAAATGTATTTTTTTATGTGAAACGTGAGTGAAATTCTTTAAAAAATCCGTAGGGGTCGGATCAAAAACTAAGTAATTAAGTCCGACTCACGCTTGACTGTACATTTCTAATATGTTTTCCTGTCATCTATAGGTATAGACCTATTTGATGTATTTTTTTCAAAATTTTAGACCCAGTAGTTTCGGAGATAAAGGGGGGGAATGGTCATTTTTTGCTTATTCTCTTGTATTACTTCTAAACTGTTTATTTGAAAATTATAAAAAAAATATTTGAGATCCTTACAATAAGCTCTTTCATTTGATATGTAACATGATATAGTTTGAAAAACTTAATTTTTT
Source organism: Cydia fagiglandana (assembly GCF_963556715.1). Classification (NCBI taxonomy): domain Eukaryota; kingdom Metazoa; phylum Arthropoda; class Insecta; order Lepidoptera; family Tortricidae; genus Cydia; species Cydia fagiglandana. Next base: position 12,215,468 of record NC_085934.1, read on the forward strand.
AATTTTCTCATTTACCCCCTAAAAGTGGTCCCATGTTTAAAATTCATTTGTTTACGTTTCATGTCCGTGTTTGGGTCACAAACTTACATATGTGTACCAAATTTCAACTTAATTGGTCCAGTAGTTCCGGAGAAAATCGGCTGTGACAGACGGACAGACAGACAGACAGACGCACGAGTGTTCCTATAAGGGTTCCGTTATTTCCTTTTGAGGTACGGAACCCTAAAAATAAGAGCTTCTTTATTATTTAAATTTATTTTATTTGTCGTAATTTTGTAGCTCAGGCATAATTAATATATTTTAAAAATAACGTCACACAAACAACTACAAACTTGTTTACAGTAGGTATTTGCAATAAGAGATATAAAATATGCCAACAACATGCAGACAAATGCAAATGTGGTACCAAAAGGCAAGTCAATTTCATGCAATTATGGGAAAGGCCAACACATTGCACAGGTCAAAACTGGCAGCATTAGAGTTACGTAGTCAAACCAATCTACTTAATTCTCTCTTTGGTCAAACTAGAAACATTAATACAAATGCGTTAGTAATTCTATTAACTGATCCAGACTACTTAAATGTGGAACGTAGGACTAGGAAGCTTAAATGTTACTAGGATAGACTTAAGCTAGGACTTAATTTTTCTAAATTTTCTCCCGGAGGAGTAGAAGGACGTCCAGTAAGATATTTTATTTATAAGGGTCAATTTCTGAACACGATTTTTTTTCTGTCCGTGATGAAAATCGCGGGTTAGCATCGGATAATACTTACCATTTCTTTTGTACATAAAGAAGCCACACTTTCACACAGGGTTCCATATGAATTCACTGATTAATTGGTTTTTAGAGTACACTTAAAATACCTAAAGGCTCAAATTACTACTCCCGTGCCCTGTCCGGAATCTACTTTTGAGCATAATGAAAAATCCTACGAAAAATTCTACATTAGTATCACTAATTTAGTGTCAAATACTTAAACTAGATGATATTTACTATCACTGAGCACATACACTATTAACTTCATTGTGGTAAATAACTCGTGATCGAAGTTTAAATTTTGTCCGAGCGCGCGAGTAAAATTTCGTCAGCAAAACTCAAAGGGCTCTGACAGCCGACGTCTGTATCTGAACCGCCTCGTGTCCCGCCTCACCTTTACTGGCAGTATTCGGCTATTTCTCAAAGCAAGCGGATGTACGTCAAGCCGCGGCGTGTTCGAGCAAATCGCATAAGTATTTCGGAATCCGGGTGGGCGACAATTTTTTTCTAATTTCGATGCCCCTTATAAATTTTATTTCCTACATAGCTTTTCAATAACAATTGTCATATTTAGGAGCCCTTTATGTATCTGTATGTAAGCGATAACATAACAGTTTGGTTAAACACGATTTAAATTTTTGGCGATTTTTTTCATTACGAATTCTAATTTCCGTGCCCTAATTTCCATGGAATATTTACCTAAAACAGCTGATTAAGTGGCACGGGAATTAGAAAGTATTACATTTATTGTCAATAAATTTTTAATTGGGGGCACTGTAAGTTAATTGGCAATGTTCACGTCATATTATTATTACATATATATATACAGGGTGATTCAGGAGACGTGAGCAGGACTAGCACTGCGCATTTCTTAAATTATAAGCAACTGTTTCGTATCAGTATTAGTGAGGTTAACGTTAATTTTCTAGTCGTGTTGAAAAAAAAAAGTTATTAATTTATTTACGACATGCATGGTCACCCTACAATTAGAATACTAAACTACCGATATTCTGTGTCAAATTGAATGTCATCACGGTCTGGTTACTTTTGAAAACTCGTATCTCACTCAAGTTTGACAGTTTATTTTCTTCGTAATCATAATGCTGTCATTACGGTTAAAGAGGTTTTATGTTTATTAATTAGGTCTTGTAGGGTGACCATGATTGTAGAGAATTAAATGTGCCCTCGCCAAAAAGTAAAAAAATAGGAAAAAGTGTGGTTGTTTCACCTAAATACGAAGGTGATCGATCGATTATCAGTTACTGAGTGTGCAGGATTAGTCCTGCTCACGTCTCATGAATCACCCTGTATATATATATATTGGCATTGAATATATATTATATGTAATAATAATATGACGTATATCTTTCTATTTTACATTTAAGGAAATCTCAAAGAATGCACAAAAATCTATGAACGGTTTTTTAGTATAAGTACAATAGTACATACTTACAGGGTGGACCCGAATAACCCGGGCAATTTTAATACGTAAGGTAAGGTGGGGTAAGACGACACTGGGGTAAGACTATCACTTGTATGGAATCCTCGTACTGTTAGCCTTGCGCCACCTTACCTTATTCATTGATCATATTATAACATTAAAATATTATATAAACATAAAACTATTTTTGGAATTATTACATATTATAATACCCGTACCTAAGGTTACATGAAACAAAATGAATCAAATTTACAATGGTTTTTTTTGTAAATTTGACAGCGGACAGCGTAAGCCGTATAAAGTTTAAATATCTGGGAGACCGAGCTTTGCTCGGAAAACATATACCTACCTAAAAACTCAAAAATGCGCGTTTTCCCAGAGACACCTAGCTAGATCAATTTTTCATCCCAGAAAACGCCCATATATGATCAAATTTCATCGAAATCGTTAGAACTGTTTCCGAGATCCCCGAAATATATGCAAGAATTGCCCGTTTAATAGATTAGTTGTTATAAATTAGCTTTTCTAATAGGTACAAGAAAAATTAAATATATCCTATTCTTACTATATTATAAATGCGAAAGTATCTCTGTCTGTCTGTCTGTTATCTTGTCAGGCTTAAGCCGCTGAAACTATATCATCTTGATAATACATATTTGGCATGGAGATAGTTTGAGGCCTAAAGAAGGACAAAAGATCTGGGGGCACGGCAGTGCCGCCGCCAAGTCGAGCAAAACAAAGTGGCACGGCCGTACCATCAAATCTCAATAACATTCTATCTAAATAACATTTAATTTGAACATGTAGTCTAAGAATTAATACACTTTAAAATCCCTTAGTTTTGTCACTGGCACAATCACTCTCAATCAATATTATTTTAAGGTACTTCTAGCATACCCATAAGTTCCAAATTAGAAACGTAATTAGGTTTTAGCTTTTTAAGCCAATAAAAATCTAATAATACTGCAATATTAGTCACGTTCTAAAGATAACTGCATAATTAAGTTTGTAATCCTATAGAAATATATGCGATAACAACGTTACCTTTTAGTTCTTACAATTAGTAGGGAAAGTAAAGGTACACTACGGTGGACGATGTGAGTATGAATAAAGATGTATTATGATATGTATATACATAGTATCAGTATGGTATGGGTATGATTACCCGAAAAGAAGGACAGCCTACAAAAAGAGATGGGATCCTATCAAAAAGAATTCATGTAAAAAGATGCAAATCTCGCAACGCAGTTCTTCTACTCTACTACAAAAAAGTTTTGGGATGTAATGTGAAACCAAGTCGGTTATTTTAGTCAGTGTCAGGGGGTATTTTGTAAGCAAGTTTTGTTTAGGAAGATTATGATATTTTTGAGAAATTACTTAACCAACCTACACTTTGAAGATTTTCCCGCAGGGCAGGGACACCCCGTATACCTATGTGTAAAGTAAGGCGGGGTAAGACCAAATTAGTTTATTTTGATCGGGGTAAGACTAACAGTATGAGGATTCCATACAAGTGATAGTCTTACCCGGTGATAGTCTTACCCCACCTTACCACATATGTGTTCAAACAATTTTTTGGGTTATTAATTTATGAAGGCAGCATATTCGATTTCTTCAGATTAACTTACACAATAACTTCTTCTCACTGTGCCCCTATTTATTTCTTAGGATCATTTCCTATAAGACCATATACCAGATCATACACCTTGTACCTATCTACATGCAGATACATAATGACACTTTTTAATGAATAGTTTTGTATGTAAAGGCGGACAAGTTTACGAAACTATTCAAAGTATTGTTTTGAAATATGTACATTTTACTAAGAAAGAGAAATTAGTTGCCATTAAAATAAAGGAAAGGATTATTCAAATACGCAGTTTTTAGTGTAACATACTTTCGTAGATTTGTCGTTCGAAACTAAAATTAAAGAAGGTAAATATGTCCGATGCCACATCAGTATGGTTGCAGTATATTATTGTAGATTAAAATATACATAAATAATAGTTTTAAGTACCAAAATAAGTTAAGAAAACAATTCCCGTGCCGTGTTCTAATTTCCGTCCTAGTAAAATCTAATTTCCATGGACACACTAATTCCCGTGCCCTGACCAAAATTTTAAATTTAAATAACTTTTATAGTTTTATGAATATTTTTATCCCATAAGAAAATTAATATTTATTATATTTTTTATCAAATTCTCAGCATATTTTTTTTTGTGTAATGTTGGTATTTCAAAATTCCATGGAAATTAGACAAAAATGCTCGTTTGGTGAAATTGACCCATAACATCTGACAGTATCTTACCTAGATATCTAGGTACTTTATGGAGTTACATACCAGTTCATACACATACATACATACAGCATATAGGCATATAGGTTACATAGGCGAATGTTAAAATCTAAAGTTACAAAAATACTTGACAAAGACAAAACTAATGTTTACTATTGTCTTATCTTTATTATTGTTACATATATATATAAAGGATAGCCATCGCTTTTTTATGTTCTGTCACAATATATGGTAATGGTAACATGAGAAGCAATAATGACCACGGAACCGTACATACATACTCCGAACTAGTACACTTATGTTTTTATATACCAGCCTTTCTTATTACGCAATGTTTATATCTAAAATACCTGTCTGTAATATGTAGTTTCACTTTTGTATTCATATAAAGTGCTCAATCCCGAGTATTGTTGCAAGCCAATAGATGGAATATTTTCATTATGGCCCAACATATCCCATTAATCATCATTAGCTGCCATATTGTGGTATCTAGTACAGATTTGTTACTTATAGGCAAGAGGTTATTGACATCTTGGTGTCTGATACAAGGGACTAGTATCGTTGATTCATATGTACCTATACCATTTTATTACATAAGTATGTATTGCAATTCGATTGCGCAATAGCTAAAAGTACAAATGGTCCAACGCTGATTAGGTCACCATTTATAATTATTTTTTTATCTCCACTGGTTAATTGATTCGGTCAAGTTATGTTCTAATGTATGGGGAAGACAAACAAATTAGAGCCAGCATAATATGAATGTAGTATACCTTTGGATATCCAAAAAAAAACTGCCCGGTTGACAGTTATCGTCAAAGGGTCAAAGGGATGGGACACTAGTGTGCGTAAAGCACCAAACTCAAAGGTATCATACCTATACTACTTAATTTCAAGCTGGCTATAATTTGTTTTCATAAAACACAATTTGACCGAATCAAATGGTTGGATTACATAGAAATATTGTTTGGTATATGCAGTATCTAGTTAAACATAAGCAAGAATACATCGAATCAAATAATTATGTATTTTAGAGAAAAAAAAAATAACCGTCCCTATTTATTGTTTTGGGTTAATATTAAAATGGAAGGATTTCAATTTTGATAGTTATCGCAAAATTGCCGAGAGCCGTGAGAATGAGCGGCCCTTCGGAACGGGACCCGGGATAACGGACCGGACCGGCCAGCCCCGGGCAATATGCTAATGCTGCTCCGCGAACAGCAGCGCGCGCGCCTCGCCGCCTCCGGTGCTACTAACCCACATCTCGCTATGATGACTGCTTGTGGTCAGCGCATTCCCAAATAAGCTCGTTATACTTTCGCATCGATCGACGAAAGTTTTAAACGATCGGACATGTGGGAAGTAAGTACCTACATCATTACTTTTAACAAAACTCGTCATGACGCTATAATGTTACCAAATTGGTGATTGGAAGATTGTAAGAATATTTTCTTCCCTCCCTCTCTTCAATGGCAATTTTTTAGACATTACCACTTCATATTTTATTGAGAAAAAATACATCGGCTCTGTACAGGCTGGAGTTTAGAAATAGTTGAGTAAGAGCAACTGTAAGATTAAGTTTCGCTATGAAATAAATATCTTAGAAGAAATTGAATGATTTAAAAAATATATACAATCAGCCAATTAATTTTCATGTTCGTATAGCTACAAGGGATCTTAGTAGGATAGCTAATAGAGATATTTAAACATCCATCATGTAAATGTAGGTAATTATTAGGTACTTCACTTGAATAATAATATTAATAATTATATTTTATCCCTCCGCGAAATGGTACCGTAGATACCTTTTATATTTACGTCGCCATTTAGTATTCGGCAAAGTGCAGACGTATAATGGAGTTTATTTCCGATCTTAGCTCATCTTGTACCTACCGACCGTACCGTTCAAGTGCAGCAACAGTGAAAGAGAGAGGCCAGGCGTGCCAGTCCTCGCGTGCCATCCAATGCGAACGCAACTCCAACCATTCATGCATTTTTGTTACGCAAGTTCATGAATATTTTTTGCCTACAGATTCGAGTCTGAGAGCGGTGTTCGATAAACAGCGCCGTCGCGCGTTGTACGCGGCATGGCAGCGGACGTGGTTGGCGAGGACTTTGTCACCATAGTTCCAGTGGGCGAGAGTCGGCCCGCTCCCAAGGAATCTCCAGAGTCAAGAAGTACTTTTGTCACCGTGCTGACGGTGGGAGCAGCGGCGGGCGCGGCGGAGGTGGTCGTGCGCCGGCCGCGAGGCGCGCGCCTTGGGCTAGGACTCAAGTTTGAAGGAGGATCTGCTGCAGCGGAAAAGGTCAGAAGACTTCTTGTTCAGTCATGCGCAGAAGACAGCCCAGCAGCTAACGCTATCGCACCATGGGGTAAACTAATACCGGGTGACGAAATACTTGCGATCGATGGCATCTCCGTCGCAGAATTGACTAGAATAGACTGTGTTCGCAGACTAAAAGATTCTGACGAAAAGTTGACCTTACTCGTACGACACTTTGAAACCACGAACGAATCTGAAAAAGTTAAGACAATGGTGGACTCGATAGCATCAGGCAAACAACCGACAGAAATAACAAGACCTACAACTTTGCCACCACCAGTTCCACCAAGAAAATTGGGCAAGAAAAACTCATTTAAAGACAAACAAACTCTTCAAACTGTTGGTGAACAGAATGGAATTTTGTGCACTGGAGGACATGACAAAGACAATATAATAAATGGACAAACGAATGGAGCAACTTCTAATTTCACAAAATTATCAAGAAAATCTTCTTTTGATAGCCATATACATCGGCAAGGCAAAGAGGGAATAGCTTACTTAAAAAAAGGTTCCCCGGAAGAAGTTAGACGCCTTGTGCGTCGTCTGTCCGACGGTAAAACAATGCCTCCAGATGCCGAAGTTTACATAGACTTACTCTCAACAGAATGGGAACGCTGTCTAGCACTCGCAGATGCAGAGTCAGATGATACAGGCAGTTCAATCTCAACAGTGGTAGACCGACTGGGATCTATGGCTAACTCTGTAGAAAACAGTATTCCGTCCACTCCTACTATGCAACCGAAGACCATAGATATACAGAAAGTCTTAAATTGCATTGAAAACATTGATTCCAATATTTTAAACGATATATCAAGTACGAGGTTCCTAGAAAAGGACAAACTCGATATTAAGGATGAATCTAAATTCAACGATAAAAATGCAAATATCAAAAGTTTTAGTAACTACGAGACTTTGAAACAAATTACTCTGTCAGATGATACGACCATACCCGTTAAAAAACTTGAGTCTAATGATAAAAATAACAACAACACTATTCTCCACAGTACTGTAGAACACAGTGAAACTTGTAAGACGACAGAGAAAATAGAAATCAAGACTGAAACCATAGTTGAAAAGCCTAAACCAATGCCAAGAAATACAAAAATTGAGCGTTCTGTGAGTGAAAAGAAGTCAAGACCTATTCCTATTCCAGAAACTCCTCCGCCGCCTGTACTGGAGCCACTTTTAACACCAACAAAGAAAAATTGTATCGAAACATGGTTGCAACGATCCGAAGCCGAGATGAAAAATAAGCCACCTGAAAAAGTGGAAGAGGCTCCACCGCCTGAAGCGTTACCTCGATTGATAGACTTTGTTCCCAAGACCCATTATAAAGAAAGTGGCACCGAGCCGGCGCCATCGCTGCCGAGACCGACGACGGCGCCGCCGCCGCCGCCTCCGCCCGTGGACCCACGGGAGGACGGCTCCGGCGCTTCCCTCGACACCATTGGCGACTTCGACGAGAGCTGCGATGTCACTGATAATGCGTAAGTACCTATGTTTTAGTTATACAGGGTGTCCCAAAATTCGACGTCAAGCCGTAAACGGATGATAGACCAAGTCATAACAGTTATCATAAAAATACAAAAAAAAATCCAACTCATGTTTTTTAAAAATTATGGTCACTTTAAAAATTCACTAAAAAATCCACATCCTGTAATGGTTCTTTAACTCTTGTTACTACAAATTCCATAATTTATTCTAATTTTTTGTGGATTTTTTAGTGAATTTTTAAAGTGACCATAATTTTTAAAGAACATGAGTTGGATTTTTTTTTGTATTTTTATGATAACTGTTATGACTTGGTCTATCATCCGTTTACGGCTTGACGTCGAATTCTGGGACACCCTGTATAACACAGTAAAGCAATTTAGCAGAAATGATGTAGGTACCTACCTAGTTTGTATAGTATTTAGCTAGGTATAAACTTTATCAAACATGATAAAATTAATTTTAGGTTCCTTATATGATTCCGAAACATCAATTATTCAAAACTATAGCGAACATGATCAGTTAAGCCGTTTTTAGGGTTCCGCACCCAAAGGGTAAAACGGGACCCTATTACTAAGACTCCACTGTGCGTCCGTCCGTCCGTCCGTCTGTCACCAGGCTCTATCTCACGAACCGTCATAACTAGACAGTTGAAATTTTCACAGATGATGTATTTCTGTTGCCGCTATAACAACAAATACTAAAAAGCACGGAACCCTCGATGGGCGAGTCCGATTCGCACTTGTCCGGTTTTTAAGTTATCGCAATAAGCCTTCCCCTCTTAGTAAAAGACGTAGGGGAGGTAGGGGACCATTGGACAATCGGGAGGCTCGGGCACTTTTGACGTGTTGCCTTTCTGTCGCACTTGTAAATTTGTACGTAAGTGTGACAAGGAGGTAACACGTCGAACGTGGTTCGCGGTAAGCCCTCAGGACTTATTACAAGAACCCTGCCCGAGCCTCCCGACTGCCCAATGGTCCCCTACCTCCCCTACAAAGCGCTGTGAACTCCCTTTTGCTTACTTATTATGTAATCGTAAAATGACATACATACCCGACCCCCACATGATACCCACTAAATATTAGCCCCCGTTCAAGGCAGCCTCTTGTGACGGACGGTTAACTACGGAACCCTACACTGAGCATAGCCCGACATGCTCTTGGTCGTTATTAATATAGTGAACAAGTGGACATGTTATATAATATGGTTCGATTAAGATAATTTAGGTACTTTAGTCAACTAATAATAAATCCAAATCCAAAGAAATATTTGTCCAAGAAACAATGAATTCTTTCATGTACGATAAATGTAGCGTCAAAAGGTTTGCTCCGGCGTATCTGTCACCGGCTCCGCTTGCTTGTTAAATAAATACGAGTCATTCAGGCATAAACCTGCCTATCCGTCGTCGCGAACCGCCGCTCGTCGTAAAACGTTCTTCGTTCAGGTTTAACTGTATCCGTACACAGAGGCACCTAACCCGCAGGGGAGAGGAGCCTAAAACTGATACCTCGCCTGGTGCTTCACTGCTTTATTGCAAAATTAAGTGCGAATGTTAAAATAATGCATAAGTAATGATGGTTTGAACACTCTTTCGTTTTTGTTCCGAGTTCCGAAGTTCCGATCGGGCACCAAAGTTATGATATAAGAGAAATTGATCAGTTTGTTAAAACTACGAAAGAAATGTATCATCGATTAATTCGAAAACTAGTATATCTACCATAAAGCTCATAATTCCATAATATATTAGATACAATTTAACTCCAAAAGATGATAACAGTTGGAGTTGTGCTTTGCGTTTTTAATTTTGTTGTTGTTTCACTAAACAACGTGCTCGGATTGGGTAAAACGGTTACTCGTCACTACTTACTTGCTTGTTCTGTTTTAATACTGTTCTACGCTTATTTTTTCATACCCATCATTCAACAAATGACAAAAAAATGGAAATATAATCTTGAACGAAATGTTATTGCGAACTTCCCTTAATTTGCTTCAAACTGATAAATAAAATAGGTCTAAAATTATTATTTGAATAAATATAAATAAACATTCGAATAAATATAAACACAACTAAAGTATCAAAATTAGTTTTGTTATTATATTCTCCTCGTTTGTAGTGATTACCAGCTTTAAGTTATCGGATAGAGCAAAACGGGTTTTTAGGGAGTATATTTTTTTTAAATAAATATTTATTAAATACAAAATCACAGTCTTTTCTTGTCTTATATATCGAAGTTCAATAATTCTTTTGTCGAATGGAATGAAAATTCGTTTATAAAATCAAATAAAAACTAATACTATAGCCCCTCCCCCTTAGCTTACCATTTTAGGCTAATTCCCTAACTACTTGTAATTTGAAATCATATCAACCATTACCGAAAATTGCTTCAATTTATTCACATCTTACTTACCACCTGATACAGTTTGCCTTTCAAATAATTTGACTTGGTAATTCATTACTTAGAGTGGTTATGTTTAAAACTCCTAGAGAAATCTTAATTATACTGGGCCGTTTAAAGGGCGACTCGAGACAAGTAGTTAGGTATTATAATTAGCAAGTCGTTGTTGTGGAAACAGTGCTTGCGGCCATAAACTAATCTCTACCCGCTGCCTGCCGCCCCCCACTTCCACTAATTATCCATACTGTTGTGAGCAAAGGGGTTTGCAGGTCGGTAGTTCTTCGATTCGATGGTCCTAATATTGATTTTCCTTGCACTTTCCTGTATTGAACACACATTTTACGTAGGCTTCAAATTTACAACACAAATCTTGTAAATGTAGGAGAAATTTCTTTTTAACTACTAGGTGCAAAGTAGTAAGCATAGGAAAGTCGCTTTTCACCTTGGGCGAAGTAATCGCTGGTGTGCAATTGAAACCGTCCGTTTACCGAGTAAAGCCAATTTCTAGAAATGTTAGGTACTTTCGCTACCAGTTATTAAAAATATAATACATGTACAATATTGTTTATTAATAAGGTAAAAATCCCTAATTTTATTTCAACAATTGGGTCTTTTTATGCATTACCTACTTGAATATTATGGATAACGCAGAAATTTTATAGAGATTTAAGGTGACGGTCGGACGGACCGCATGATACCTTCAGTTTATAAAAAAAATGTTTGTGTACCTACTCGTATAATTAGGTCAAAAGTCTAGTCTAGACTACAGCCCGGTTAAAATAAGTAAATTAATGCGTAGATTCACAATCAAATAAATAAGTGACAAAGAAATGCAATAAGCACCGGACTATATTTAATACCAGGGCCGTGTTGCATAATAAAATTAATAAACTACAACTAATATTACAAGCGGAACTCCTTTTCTAATAAGTGGAATTAAAAAAGGAGTTCCGTTTGTTATATTAGTTGTATTTTATTATGCAATATGGCCCATGTGTTTAATATTGGTTTTTAAAAAACAATAGTTGTTTTTACTAATTGTTAGTAATTGCTGTTCATTGATTTGAAAGTGAACTCTACGTAGAATTTCAGTAGGAATGTGACTCAGCCAATAGAACATAATTGTTAGTTATTATCGTGTTTGTGTCTAACTCATAGCTGCGAGTTATAACTCACGTTCAGGAGGTATGCGCCTCAGATTAAACCATCCGTATATTATATGTCTTAATTGCTAAATGGCGGCTTTCATTTATTTAATAAAAAAATGGAATCATCTAATGAGTAATTTCGGAGATAAGGAGGGGGGGAGGGGGGTTTCGGACGGACAGACAGACAGACGCACGAGTGATCCTATAAGGGTTTCGCTTTTTCCTTTTGGGGTACGGAACCCTAAAAACAAAAGCCAAACGGGCATGCTTCAAAAAAGTTTTATTATTTAAACGCTAATCGCCAATGCAACAATATCTTCATTGTTTTTTTCCGCAAACAATACTTTTTCCAGTTGCACAGGAACAAAGCCTGAAAGAAAGACGTGTATATTTTATTCGGAACGGTGACACACATGGAAAGTTTTCTCTATTTTCATGCAAACTAGTGGCAACAATGGCGGTGGTGTAGCACGGCACGGGCGCACCCGGTGCGCCCTCGTAAGCTCGTAACTCACTCCGCAAATGCATTGCGAATACTGAATATTGCGCATACATGTATATACGAGTACATACTCGTACTCATAGGTACCAATTTTACATTAGCTCGCTCGCCTAAAATCGTCATGAAATTGGGCATAAGATTTCCCTTTACCTTTATGGTATCTAAGTATAATTGGTATATTTAGTGATATTTAACGATTATTTTACTTTACTCATATTTTATACTTATTACTGAAATTAAATATGCCCTTAAACTAAAATCTAACCAGATGCAGATAATTTTAAGTACGTACACTGGAATTGAATAATTATTAGAGACTTCAGATGAAGTGCCCTAATTATAAGCAAATTCGAAAATTTAGATTGAGTGGGTCAACGAGGGTTGTGAAATTTAGGTCAGCACAATGTAAATTGAGTCATGTTAGATTCGCTCGCCGGACTTGATTGAAATACGGCTTGAAAACTTATTTCAAAAAAGATTTATTTTAGACCCTTAATTCTATAAACGCCTATTTATTTTAATAGGCGCAATATATTGAAATGATAGGTAGGTATATAATATTACGGGTTGTCGTTGTCGAGTTAGACACAACTTTTCACCCCAATAAACCAAAAGATTTACAAACAGGTCGCATTTGAATAATATCGCATTTTGGAGGGATAATAGAATAGGGACGAATTTATTATCGGAAGTATCTTGGTCGGGCACAGCAGTGCGCAAAGTCCTTTATATCAAATATCTTTTTGTTAGGTACATAGAGAGTTAATAAAATGCTAATATTGTGTCAAGTGGGAATGTTGGATAAGAAAGAACCCCTTGTTTTGTTGTTTCGTACAAATGCTGAGTACCTAATATTGTTTATAATAACCAATTCTATAAAACAGACATTAGACGCACCCTTATTATACTACCCACTCTATAACACCGAAATGTATGTTACATAAGTTACAGTTCATCTAAATATTAAAAAAAAACACTTTAAGACTAGTTACAGTTCCGCATTCTAAGAAAGTAAAACGTTTTTCACAAGCTCAAGAATTTAAACTCAGGAACGGTCACGGGTTTGGAGCATGAAATAGAAAGTCAATTGTGATCATTCTCTGACCGCTCGCGTAGCTGATTCGTGATCACTTGTCAATCATTAGATTTTTATCAATTATTGTATGTTCATAATGATAAGAATCAAGAGTATATGTCGTTTGTTAATTTAAAAAAGCTGGCGTACAATTTAATGTACTACATAGGTATAGGTGCATAATAGGTTGTTAATCTTTTACTTTGCATTCAAACGATTTAAATTAAATGTAACATTATTAGCCCATATAACCATTCCAGTCGCAGAATCATCAAAGTGGTAACTATATGTCAGATGTGTCGTAACAGAGTCCACACAATGTGTCTAGAATTGTTTCGAAACAAAGTGTCGTCGCCGTGTCTACACTTTTCCGTAACAAGGTGTCGACACATTTGTGTGCACTTTGCGTGCGGTTTGCGACTAAATCTGACAGCAAATTTGTGACAGCAAATGTCAAAATAAAATACCCCTTGAAAACCAAGGTTTGTCAAACTACTATTAGTGTCTCGTGTGCTCGTAATTCTAGTAAGTCATCATGGGCGATGCGAATGATAAAAATCGACCAAAACCATATAAACACCCAACACCCGTCAACCTTTTACAGAAAAGTTTTTAAAGAAATGCAATACGCTACTAGGTCAGGCAACGAATGCTCAAAAAAGTTGTAGAGGGAAATGCTCGGAACACAATTTTTGACTCCGTAACTTGGTTTGGACAAGTTAGGAGGTGAACATATCAAAAGTCCTCGGCCGTAGCCCTTGAGCGGGGGGGAGAGAGGGGGCTTTGAAGGTCCCATTTTCCGGTTTTTCGATTATATCTCGGAAACTATGCATCTTAGCGACATGGCCACTTATAGAAAATGAAAGTTAATTTAATTTGTTACAAGTTTATTTAGTCAATTTTTTCCATATATTGAATAGTTTTTGAGATATCCGCTATTGAAACTTTATTTAGGGCTCTCAATTTTATCTTGATCTCTACATCAGTGAAGGTGCTAGGCCGTGTTCCACAAAATTTAAAAACAATTTTTTTAGGGTTCCGTACCTCAAAAGGAAAAAATGGAACCCTTATAGGATCACTCGTGCGTCTGTATGTCTGTCCGTCTGTCACAGCCTATTTTCTCGGAAACTACTGGACCAATTAAGTTGAAATTTGGTACATATATGTAAATTAGGGACCCAAAGACGGACATATAACGTAAACAAATTGATTTTATACCCAAAAAATGACCATTGCCCCCCCCCTTTATCTCCGAAACTACTAGGTCTTAAATTTTGAAAAAGATACACAAAATAGTCCTTTACCTATCACGATTATTAAGATGACAGGAAAACCTATTAGAAATGTGCAGCCAAGCGCGAGGCGGACTTAATGTACGGAACCCTTAATACGCGAGTCCGGCTCGCACTTGGCCGGTATTTTTTAAACTCCTCTTGACGCTTAACCGCTGAACCGATTTCGTTTAAATTTGGTATAGAAATAGTTTGCGTCCCGGAACAGGACATAGGATAGATCTTATAACCAAAATCATCTTTTGAAGGTGTGAAAAATGGCGTGAAAATTTGTACGGACAATCAATAACCGCTGAACCGATTTATATGAAATTTGGGATGGTCTACAATTCTACATCTTTGATTTAGTTGAAAATGATAAAAAACATGACTTCAAACCTAAACTTAAACAGTAAGTATTAACTTCAAGAATTCAATTCTGAATTCCCCCCTGCACCACATTTCACACCTTTAAAGGATGATTTTTGAGATAACTTATTATGTCCTGTCTCGGGACTCAAAATATATGTGTACCTTTAAATTAAAACTGTTCAGCAGTTTAAGCGTGAAGAGGAGTTTAAAAGAAAGTATTTTAATAAGTTTATATATTTTGAGTGTGTACTGTCTCTTCCGAAAATCGTTTTTTCCAGATTTATATTTTTCCCATTCGCAATTTTTACCATTTTATTTTTTCTCGATAGCTTCCTTTCCCGAAAGCATTTCTAACCATTCGCATATTTTCCCATTAACTTTATTTTCCAGTAGCTTATTATCCTAATAGATTTTCTAACCATTCGCATAATTTCCCATTAATTTTATTTCCCAGTAGCTTATTTTCGCATAATTTGGATATGTATTCTTATTATATTATGCGGGACACTAACTAAAACATAACTTATTTTTGTAAATCAATATCGTACAATATAATAAGTCGGTTCTGGCGCTCGCCGGCCGCTGCCGCGGCACGCTCGCTTCGCTCGCTCGGCTTCGCGCACTGTTTTGCTCACAGTTCACCTAACACACTCCTCCTCGCTTCGCTCGTCGTCGCACCTATCTATTCCGCGTGCTTGTAAACAAATGAAATATAGTGGGAAAATATGCGAATGGTTAAAAAACCTATTAGAAAATTAAGCTATTGGAAAATTAAAATAATGGGAAAATATGCGAATGGTTAAATATGATTTCGGAAAAGGAAGCTATCGAGAAAAATTAAAATGGGAAAAATTGCGAATGGCAAAAATATCAATCCGGAAAAAACGATTTTCGGAAGAGACAGTACACACTCCAAACATGGCTCGTAGCTTTACTGATGTAGAAGTCAAGATAAAATTGAGAGCCCTAAATTCTTATTACTTGGCCTAAGTTGTGTAGAAGGAAAAGGAAAAATAAAAGTCTTCGGCAGGAATATAAGACACAAATATAATTTTTAGAGTTACTATTTCAACCATCAAACATAAACATACCTTGATTATATTATTCTAGTGAGATACGCATATATAAACAAAAACATTAAAAAAATTACAAGGTCGAAATGTCACGGAGCTTGTGTGAGTTATATGTGAAAAATAAAAACTTTTATGACAAGAAAATCTGGACACAATTTAAGAATCATCCAATTGCGTCGAGGAATCATCAGTATTTTTGCTTGTTTCATTACCTCCTTGCTTCTTTTTTTGTCCTTTGTATTCTGTAGCAATTGGTTAGATCTGAAAATAAAGATAACTTGCGTCGTCACGGATGTCGATTTATAGGTTTTAGGGAGTGCAGAATTCGAAAATGATGACCATTTTATAATCCAAGATGGCGGCTACGCATGTTGTCATAAAAGTCGTCATGAATATTGTTTTATAGGTTTTAGGACGTGACAGGTCCAACAATAGGGTATATTACTGCAATGTTCTGCCGCCAGAGTGCAGCACTACCGACTCAGTAAATTCATAGACTAACTTATACATACTGTGCCTTAAACTGTTTTTTGACAAGTTTTCAAAGACAATAAAATATGACATTGATGCATCAAGGCGGTTTGTTAACAAGTGCCTACCGGTAAACGCGAAAATCTAAGTTTAGTTATCCGCCTCTTTATCGCTCGAATATGCGAGAGTGATAGAGAGGCAGAAACCGAACCCTCGATTGTCGTGTTTCACGATAGGTGATATGTGAGTGACGTAGTGACGCATGTTTGTTTACTGTATGTGTACTACCAGTGCCACCTACGCAGAGCTTTGCCTAATATTCCCTATTGTCTACATCACTGTAATTGAAGTCACAGGCCTCCATGGGCTACGGTAATCGCTTACCATCAGACGGGCGGTGTGGTTGTTTGTCACCAACATGTTAATTAAAAAAAAACTCCACTATATCGCCAGTTAATAAGTACTTATTTTGCGAAGCTAATGACATTTGTCACAAGAAATACGACAATTGTCACGAAATTCCGACACAGAACTCAAGAATTACCGAAAGTTCTTTGAAATCTTGTGACAATTTCCATAATTATCATCATAAACATCGCAAAAGAAATACCTGTTATTGCCGATATAATAAAGTTTTTAAAAATAATACAATGATGGTGACAAACAGGAATACGGCCCGCCCGATGATAAGCGATAACCGTAGCCCATGGATGCCTGTGACGTCAGCAACAATGAGACTTGTCGAAATGTCGCACCTGTCACGTTACGTCACATTGTCACGCCAGTACGTACATCTGAAAATTGTGTGTTCCCATTTGTCCCCATCCCGATAAGGTGGGAAAAAATGGGAAATATTTACATGCAAATCCTATTCCATCTGTTCCCTGCGAGGATAAATGAGATTACATCCGAAAATTGTGTGTTCCCATTTGTCCCCACCCCGATAAGGTGGAAAAAATGGGAAATATTTACATGCAAATCCTATTCCATCTGTTCCCTACGGAGATAAATGGGAATACATCCGAAAATTGTGTGTTCCCATTTGTCCCCACCCCGATAAGGTGGAAAAAATGGGAAATATTTACATGCAAATCCTATTCCATCTGTTCCCTGCGAGGATAAATGAGATTACATCCGAAAATTGTGTGTTCCCATTTGTCCCCACCCCGATAAGGTGGGAAAAAATGGGAAATATTTACATGCAAATACTATTCCATCTGTTCCCTGCGGGGATAAATGGGATTACATCTGAAAATTGTGTGTTCCCATTTGTCCCCACCCCGAAAAGGTGGGAAAATTGGGAAATATTTACATGCAAATCCTATTCCATCTGTTCCCTACGGGGATAAATGGGAATACATCTGAAAATTGTGTGTCCCCATTTGTCCCCACCCCGATAAGGTGGAAAAAATGGGAAATATTTACATGCAAATCTTATTCCATCTGTTCCCTGCGAGGATAAATGATAAATGGGATTACATCCGAAAATTGTGTTCCCATTTGTCCCCACCCCGATAAGGGGGGGAAAAATGAGAAATATTTACACGCAAATACTATTCCATCTGTTCCCTGCGGGGATAAATGGGATTACATCTGAAAATTGTGTGTTCCCATTTGTCCCCACACCGAAAAGGTGGGAAAATTGGGAAATATTCACATGCAAATCCTATTTCATCTGTTCCCTACGGGGATAAATGGGAATACATCCGAAAATTGTGTGTTCCCATTTGTCCCCACCCCGATAAGGTGGGAAAAAATGGGAAATATTTACATGCAAATACTATTCCATCTGTTCCCTGCGGGGATAAATGGGATTACATCTGAAAATTGTGTGTTCCCATTTGTCCCCACCCCGAAAAGGTGGGAAAATTGGGAAATATTTACATGCAAATCCTATTCCATCTGTTCCCTACGGGGATAAATGGGAATACATGCGGAAATTGTGTGTTCCCATTTGTCCCCACCCCGATAAGGTGGGAAAATTGGGAAATATTTACATGCAAATCCTATTCCATCTGTTCCCTACGGGGATAAATGGGAATACATCTGAAAATTGTGTGTCCCCATTTGTCCCCACCCCGATAAGGTGGAAAAAATGGGAAATATTTACATGCAAATCTTATTCCATCTGTTCCCTGCGAGGATAAATGATAAATGGGATTACATCCGAAAATTGTGTTCCCATTTGTCCCCACCCCGATAAGGGGGGGAAAAATGAGAAATATTTACACGCAAATACTATTCCATCTGTTCCCTGCGGGGATAAATGGGATTACATCTGAAAATTGTGTGTTCCCATTTGTCCCCACACCGAAAAGGTGGGAAAATTGGGAAATATTCACATGCAAATCCTATTTCATCTGTTCCCTACGGGGATAAATGGGAATACATCCGAAAATTGTGTGTTCCCATTTGTCCCCACCCCGATAAGGTGGGAAAAAATGGGAAATATTTACATGCAAATACTATTCCATCTGTTCCCTGCGGGGATAAATGGGATTACATCTGAAAATTGTGTGTTCCCATTTGTCCCCACCCCGAAAAGGTGGGAAAATTGGGAAATATTTACATGCAAATCCTATTCCATCTGTTCCCTACGGGGATAAATGGGAATACATGCGGAAATTGTGTGTTCCCATTTGTCCCCACCCCGATAAGGTGGAAAAAATGGGAAATATTTACATGCAAATCCTATTCCATCTGTTCCCTACGGAGATAAATGGGAATACATCCGAAAATTGTGTGTTCCCATTTGTCCCCACCCTGATAAGGTGGAAAAAATGGGAAATATTTACATGCAAATCCTATTCCATCTGTTCCCTGCGAGGATAAATGGGATTACATCCGAAAATTGTGTGTTCCCATTTGTCCCCACCCCGATAAGGTGGGAAAAAATGGGAAATATTTACATGCAAATACTATTCCATCTGTTTCCTGCGTGGATAAATGGGATTACATCTGAAAATTGTATGTTCCCATTTGTCCCCACCCCGAAAAGGTAGGAAAATTGGGAAATATTTACATGCAAATCCTATTCCATCTGTTCCCTACGGGGATAAATAGGAATACATCTGAAAATTGTGTGTTCCCATTTGTCCCCACCCCGATAAGGTGGAAAAAATGGGAAATATTTACATGCAAATCTTATTCCATCTGTTCCCTGCGAGGATAAATGATAAATGGGATTACATCCGAAAATTGTGTGTTCCCATTTGTCCCCAGCCCGATAAGGGGGGAAAAAATGGGAAATATTTACTTTCAAATCCTATCCCAAAATGAGAAATATTTACATGCAAATACTATTCCATCTGTTCCCTGCGGGAATAAATGGGAATACATTCAAAAATTGTGTGTTCCCATTTGTCCCCGCCCCGAAAAGGTAGGAAATATTTACATGCAAATCCTATTCCATTTACGTACAAAAATGTCCCCCTGTCAACTTTCAATCGAGATTTAATCGATAATTTATTCGATTAATATTCAGATTAATGCAATTTCAATCTATGTTAGGTCGACTAAATTAATCGCGATTAAAATATGAGGATTAACTTTTTTTTATTCCACGGCATGGCTCTTACACTTTGAGAATATCTGAAAACGAATGAACACAAGGAGCCATTTTGCAAATCCAGTAACTTTGTTATTACTTTTGACAGCGCGTGTCATGTGTCAACACAGAGTCGACACAAAGTCGAAACATTTGCGACTACTTTGTGACTGCAATATTTCTCAGCCTTAAACCATATTTATACATCATAATTAACAAGTTTCGTAGTATGTAAAGCGTTATTTCTGTTATTTAAGTATAGTATACGCATCGAAGTACTAAAAATGCATCAAATAATATAGTTATGAACACAGGCACTGAGAAGTAAACAATTTCATTTCCGGCTAAACTAAAACAATGTGGTGGCGCGTTGATTATATTACACTTAGTTTATCAAATCACTCGAGCAGTTTAATTCCCCATAATAATTTAAGTCCTATTGTAATATAAATGCAAACAATATATAATTACGTCTTGTAATCCGTTTTAGAGATGGCGTATTAATCAGTGGCGGATTTCCCATAAGGCACAGTAGGCCCGCCCGGGCGGCGAGATATTAGGGGCGGCAAATTGAGACAAAAAATTCGCTGATGATAACAAAAAATAACTCAAAATTAGGCCAGGTAACGAATTCTCAAAAAAAGGTAATATATCTTTTCGTTGCCTGATCTAAATGTAGTCAATATGATGGGTGCTGATGCTGAGAAAGGGGAGGCTACAAGGCTTGGGGCCTAGGGCGGCAAAGACTGTAAATCCGCCACTGGTATTAATGTCACTTATTTTTATTTAACTATTTTTCCATCTGACAGTTTCCATTTGACAGGAACAAAATGAACGAATGAACGAATGATTTTGGCATAAAGTAGTCGCAAACCCGAAACAATGTGTGCACACGGCGACCACACTTTATGTCACTTTGTGTCATGTGTCGACCCTTCCCCATTTCTGGTAACTGTGTCGACACGGCGACGACTCTGCGACTGGAATTGTGACCGAAACAGACGGTGTCGACACAAGATGTGTCAACACCGCGTCGTAACGGCGACTAGAAATGGTTGTATGGGAGGTGTGTGCTCAAATGCTCACAATTCAAAATAATTGAAGGAAGCTTGAAATATGTATTTTGTGTTAAACCTGTGTAATAATTACCTATATTTTATAGGTACACATAGTTTATTGAATAAAAGGTTTCATTACGTCAGTGTTATTTTAACACCGATCTTGGTTGATTAGGGCGGTACCTATTATTTTAACACCCGGTTGACCTAATCGCAATCATTATTTATACTTTGGCCCGAGGAACCTTATCGTAATTATAATCAGTCACAGTCATTCTTAGGCCGACTGGTAACATTTACAAATGACGAACAGTTACCTAAATTAGTCATACTAACGTTTTTTAAAGCATCTTGTGATTTCAATAAAGCGGTGTACTCGTAAATGCGCAATTGTAGATTAGGCAAAACAAATAATTTTATGTTAAGAAATGAAACGCTTTCTGGGTGTAATTTACAAATCTAATCTATTTAGCATTTGCTCGGATGACTGTACCTAGTCATGAAAATCATTAGGAAATTCAAAATACTTCATTTTTAATAATAAGTATCGTTAATCTCGGAAGAGTTCAGTCATTATAGATTTTGACTTGTGAATAATCAGTTCTTGGATTTTTTTTTCATAGGTCCCTCGGGGGGCGGGGGGGGGGGGGGGTCGGTCACTGGGAGTGTAAATTCAAAAAGTGGACTGAATCAGGCTCCTGTGTATATTCGAAAAACGGTTTTTCTTGAATAACTCGGCCATTTTTGATTTTACAGTAAAATCGTGAGGACAAAAATTGTAGGAAATTTGATTCTCTACAAGTTTGGTCCTCACAATTTTTCTTCTAGGATCGATATTTTGGAAATTAAATTTGAAAAAAGCAACAAATTCTAAATATTTTCATCATCTCGTTTAGTCCTCTTCATTTATGCCGTAAAGTTAAAAAAAAAAGCTCAAGTTGCAGGTAAATTAATTTCAGACCAAGTTCCGCAAACAAGTGCCGAGGTGAAATTTCAGTTTGTTCACACCGCAGTGAATGGTAAATCAGTAGCCAAATACAGAATGCGGCACCGGCATTTCTAATTGCCACTGTGTTACACCCACGGACCAGCTGCATAACTGTACATTTACAACTACGGTTTACTTCTAATAACTTTACTTACCTATTTTTTAAATTCGTTTTGAATACATTTATAATAATTAGAAGGCTTAGAAGGTAGGTTTGAGGGATTTTTATTTTTTTGTTAGGTTTAGTTTTAGTTAATTTATTCTATAAGGTACTTTTATTAAGTTTGTTAAATCATTTAGGCAATTAAATTATTTATAATAATTTGTGCCAGTTAGGTTTTGGTATGAAATACATTACTTATATTGAATTTTCTGTAAAGTCTTGATACAATTATGTATAAAGAGTAAATATAACAAAATCCAGTACATCGGCCTTTAATAAACGCTGTTAGGTTTCTTTTAGGTTATAAGGATTATAAAAGTTGGCAATTAAATTAACTACCTTATGTTCAACAGTACACATCATAATAGATATGACTAATAAAATAAAATTACAATTAAAATACCTACCTAAGAAAACTAAACAGGTAACATTATATAATTAAACACAAATAAAGATAACTAACCTGGCTATAATTTCACCTAAATTACACAGCTTCCTGACGACTAACCATAACTAGTATCTTATAAACGTAGTACTTACTAATAACAACACTCCAGTAAGTTGTATGTCCGTCGGTAGACCTTATGTTTTTTCAATAAGGCTTACGATTTGTCAGTTAACAGGGTACATAGGGCCTTTATTAAGTTTCTCAATAAACAAAGTTAAATCTGAAATGGCAAATTTACAGCCTCTCGTCAAGAGGTTAAATATGAATAATTTAAACCAATAACCGTTTCCATTGCACTTGAATAAACTAAAAATTGTATGTAGCGTGTTCGGTCCGATTTCATTGGGTACACATGTATGATTAGCGTAGGTATTTGAAACAAGATTCACTGGGTCAAGTAAATATGCACAGATTACTCGGCAATAATTGCCGAGTAAAGCGGCTAGTAGGCAACATTCCGCGATTAGTGCATCTACTGGGTCAAAACCATAAACCGAATGAGATGCTAATTTAAATTTGCGAATATATATAACTCTAAAGTGAGATGATCATATTTGAAAGCCGTTGCGAATCATCACGATTAAAGTGATAAATTCGTATCGCTGAAAAGAAGATCCGAAAGAGAAATTTAAATTCGTTTTCCCTATTTCGCAACAAGCGTACTGACATATCTGTGAGACAGCTACGTTACGTAAAATATTCGTATTATTTGTAAGTATTCATTGTATTAATTGTTTACAGTTTAAAAGGTCAAGCGTAGGTACAAAGTCATGACATTGCGTAAAACTGCGATCATTGTCTGATTAATGATGAATCCTTATATATTACCTAAGTACATAAGTACAAGTACGAGTATGTGTATCATCATAATTAAGTGTTTTCGTCCAAATTCGGGCCTGACACAATATTGCAACAAACAATGCTCTCTTCGATATAATCAAAGCAGTAACGTTCACGACTCGACCCACATATCCGAGAGAGAAAACATGACCAATAACGAATACGGGGCATTTTGATACGGACTTTCAGTGCTTTCGATTGATCTTCCGGTAATGGATAGGTACAGAATGTAATTGACAGTTAGTGTATACAATGTTGACTTGTCCTAGAATGCGACGGGGTGTGGTTGCATGTAATCTATTAGTGCGCTGTTTTGTTTCGTATTAATGTGCAAGTCACTGACAAGACGACAACACCACAATGTTCGAGTCGAGGTCATGCATGTTCTGTAACGGGCCATCTTCGGTATTAGTGGCATATTCTATGAGCGGATTGAGTGCCCGTAGAAAGGTGATTAGTCAGGCTCCTTTGACAAAGGCTTCGGCTAGCGTCAATCTAGTTGCATTTGCGTTTCGTAAAGTGATGTCATATCCATGACTCGAATAGCCAGTACGCTGTCAGCTAGCTTATTGTCCGTAGGTATATGTTGGATTTGGTTACCTATATTTTTCAATGCTCCGTTTGTTGAACTTATAATCTACAATATTAAAGTGATTATTGCAGTACATATGTAAATATGATGGCATGTGTAACAAAGTACCTAAGTGTTAAAACTACTCTACCAAAGTTGTTGTTGGACTGCAGAAATCAAATAGTTTAAGATACAAGATCAATTCAATTAAGCGGACAATTCTACCCAGTTATATTTCAAGAATTATAATTCTTTATTCGTTATTGAGTAATATATAATTACTCAATAACGGTGGCATTTTGTACAAATACACCTACATCACATCCTAAAATAGAATGGTATGGTATTTAAAGATTATTAAAGATTCTAATCTACTTGACATTTAGCAGATGTTTACTTGCGTTTAATAGGCTGAGCTTTGATCTGATATGATTAGTGTAACATGTGGTGAGAAGTAGGTTAGGTCGTCTCTCGTGTCGACCGCCGCCGCTGAGCGGCCATGGCGCCGTGAGTTCGCTGTGCGATGTACTTTATAATATAATAGACCACTTCGACTCAAGCGGACCAGTCTACGTCTGATCTCCAACCGCTCGTAGTCGTTGAAAGACTTGAGATCAGGTTATACTAGAGATTAACCACAGTCGAGTGAAAACTGTCTATTGAATCGACATGGTGGTGCGGCTGCCAGCGGCCACTCGCGCGGTAACGGTACTCTCGCCGCATCGGCCCTGCAACCCAGACGTTGCTCTCCGTCTCTGCAATCCAATACATCTAATACTGTTATTAAATTTATGTGTGTACCTTGTCGTACTTTCTCTCAGGTGTGATGGTAATCGCCGACATCGATCACGCCGATTTTACTACCGAGGTTCCCTTTCTGCTAGGCTCTGCACGGTTTAATAATTTAACACCCACATTTATAATGCTGCTTTTGAAGACCGTTTACTTAGATAGTTAAAGAAATAGTTAAACTGCTGAGTTTAAGAACCTCGGCAAACGCCAAGACTAAAGACATTAATCGCCAATAACTATCGTCAACGTGTTATAGTTTTTTTTTATTTCCTGTTGGCATCGCAATATCTGGTGATATTATTACTAGCAATTTTCTTAAATTAGTCACCAGTACGGAGCTTTTCTTCCGCGTAATTAGTATTCATAGTTGATTCCCAGTTAAGCGTCAATTGCTTGGTCAAATTGGACTAGCTGAAAACATATTTTAAAAAGAAAATTTACTCACGGTTTGTTAACTGTATTGGAAGTTGGAACGGATGAGCACTGAAAGGACGGGAAATGCGGACGTGGGCAAAGGTTTCTTTCATTATAGTAATTAAAGAATATCGAAGTAATTTTCATGAGAGTGTGGAATTCCAGTCACGCGAGGCGGAAGCGGCCGCGGCGAGCGCCTTGATCTTGCACATTGTGCTATGTGTCACATACACAGATCACCCATCCTCTAGAAAGAACACATAGGACTACATATCATGACAACACATAGGTGCTCCCATACTAGTTTATGTTAGACAATGAGGACGATTGTGCTAGTGCGTAATTTTATATAACTACTTACCTACCTCTGTGTGTCTCAATTCATAATTCTTTGAAATGTGAGAACGTATATAAAAATTAAAAATACATTAAATCAAAATACCCATATATTATTTCAGATAACCAGGATACATACATGAAAAAATTATATAAAAACAATTTAACTAAAAATATTAAAACAAAAAAAGAAACACAAAAACTGAAATTAAAAACACACTGATACAAATAAAAACCAATTAAACATTAAAATTATAATCAAGTTTTTATATCTAGGTATATGACAGCTACACATCCTTTCAGCAATGACTTTTAGATATAAATACATAAATTTATTTTGGCTTACTAAAATCGTGTACATAATTAAATACATGATTGGTGTAAGTAAATAATTAAAATTAACTTGCAACTGTTGTAATTTTCTTACATAATGAATATAAGATTATTGTAAGATGCTAAATGCGGTGCAATTAGTGTCCTCTACAAGTATTATGAGCCTGTGTTGAGATCATGAGTCTTCCTACATCCTTCATAATATTTATTTATTTATTTATTTATTTATTTATTTATTTATGTTAGGAGAACCAACAGCTATAAAATTTACAATAGACAACAAGATTAAAACAGGAAGCCAATTACAGGAACTCACAGGTAGTTACAAAGTAATAAATTTTAAACTAATGCTAGCACCTACGCACACACACATGCGTACAAAAAGAAAGTGGAAAAAAAAAGAAGCATAATTGAAAATGGCAATAGAAGCCTTACAATAGATATGTTATCTAAAGGAGGCAGTCTATGACCACATACATGGAAACATACTGGTGCTGCAGCGACAATAGTACGTCGACCTCATTCACACGATCCCCTCGTTTCTCCCCTGATTGTAGGCAATGAACTATTTCCTCTTACCCAAATGAAAATGTTAGCACCTAAATTGCGAACGTTGAATATTGTAGCGCTGCTAAGTGCTGACCGAATTCTCAAGCCTAAAATGTCACTGTCACTATTATATTAATTGAAAACCATTAAAAGCTTTTAAAATGAAAACGAGCTTTTAGATAGTTCACCGACGTGGCTATAATTTTCCTAACTCGTTATTTATTAACTGTCTGAGTCGCAAAACTGAATGTATAAAATATGGGTCGATGTATAAAACAAATTGCTAATGCAACTTTGATCAATACTATTGATTGAGCACCACCTTTTTACCCTTATACTTTTCCACTTAAATTATTGACACATTTTAAAACAACTAGGTACTTTATTAACTACATACATATGTAAGCGTCTGGATTATCACTAAAATGCGCTTGTGTGTCCAAATGATTGATCTAAGCAAATATACTTACACCTGAGAAACATATTAAAACGTTCATATAACATTTCTAGTTTTGTTGGAAAAAAGACGTAGAGAAGGAGTCTTTCATGATGTATCTACATGTGTATAAATAACTTCCAACCTTGAGTACCTTCTCCCATTTTCCAAGTCGGTTGAATATCGATCCACTTATATGTATTGACGGACGTAGATTAGCCGTGTACCCTTGTGATCATAATATCGATTATGGTAGTGGGTACATAGTAAGGAGTCCGTTAGAACACGTAAGTGCACATAATGTGTGGTATTTCAGTAAGCCTGCTCATGAGATGAGAGAGACTACACCCAACATAATATCTAGCTATCTATCTAGGTAAAGTATTAACGGTTCATCGCATTTAGTTATATTGCTGCCACTTAGAAATCATATTTGAGAATCATTTTCATTACGTGTTGTGTGTCAAATTAGACGCTTCTACCTGAAAATACACGTTGTAATGAAGCGATGGACAATAATATGTCTCTTTTAAAGAGGTATTTATCACATTGAATTATCCTTTTAAATACCTATTATACTCGTACCTATTAATGCCTGCATTACAATACATTAGGTGTCTAATTTCTACATTGAAACATTACAAGACAAGTATTTGGAATCGGCAAAGCACGCTAAATTCTGTCATAATGTGCATAGTTGCAATTTGGGGTTAAGAATAATAGCTTGTGACTTCGATTTTGTATGAATAAAAAAAATTACTATTATGGTTACCGCACCAATCATGAAACATTTAACAGACAATTTTAATAGGTAGTTTTGATATTTCAACACGGACAATTTTACAGTATGCTTGTATTCGAAAAGAAACAAGATAGGTACCAAATGCAATGAGAGAAATGTTTTTCACATTTGATTGGCCACTACACTACAGAGTGTTGGTTATCATAGTCGCCATATGAATGTGTTAAAAGTTAAAACAACTCGAATTGTGCCATACGTTTAATGTTATGGTCCATGTCACGAGGCAACCTCTTCCTACTCCCCTTCACCACTCTGCCTCCCGCACCCTCCACGTTTCGACAGCGCCAATAACATTTTATTAATCTCGTTACTTTTTATTTTAACGAACCCATTTTGCTGTTTCTCTTTTTATTTAACGTAATTTTACATAAGGTTTTTAATTAGTATATGAAAAAGTTCTGCTCTAGTATTTGGGATGGTTTTTCTTCCGGTAATGAATGTTATAATTTTATTAAGTATATTCATATGATGGTGGCAAAATGTATGATCGTCTGGCATAGTCAACTAGTTACCCCTGTAGTGCATGCTATTACTTATTTTAAATATTATACACTTACGACTTGTCACCACGCCACAGAGCAATTTGCTAGTTAGATTAGTTACTCCTAAAATTACTCTACGGTAGGTGTACTTTTATATTTACCTCGTTGTAACATTAGCTTTAATGAAATAAAAAATAGAGTCGTTAAAATCTCCTTTTACATAAATATACGTGGCGGTACCATTCATTAATAAATAATTTTTCAACAGTCAGAGATAGGTAGGTACTTGTGTAGACGGCAGCTGTGATCTTCACGGATGCAATATGTGTCCATCAAACTTTTGCAATATCTTTGTGATAGATAGCTCTTCTGGCAGCAATTTTGATTTGATTTGCCTTTTCGTATTCCCGGCGATTTTTCCAGTGAGCGATTCGGATAGATGGAACGGATATAAAAACTTGAATGTTAATGTTTCCTATTAGTTTTTGGATGCCATATCGATATTATTTTATTAACAATATCGAGAATGTTTTACTTATCTAGAAAATAAAATCATATACTTATATACAATTACCCTTCTTTGAAAACATGTCTCCAGTTGCGTCCAAGTACTTGTCACCAATAAGTTGTTTACCACTTGCGATTTCACTTAGCTGTTTACCAATGTTATCTACTTTAACCCCTTATTTAAAGAACTTAGCTGCCTCTTACAAGCCTTTGTTAAATTTTGTCTCTTTCTAACAAACAGAAATGTCTAAATGACGCATGGGACAAACGATTATCAACGGTTATTTATATTTGAGGGACGATTGGGTATGAATAACTCAATTATAGTTTCACTGTCATTAGATTCTTCATCATTGCCTATTATGTAGGTACAGGAACGTTATAATGACAATAAATTTTATACTACGTGATGTTTTGCACTTTTTCTATAGAAAACAGCCTCTCATCATTTAGGTACAGTCGCCATCAGATATATCGGAGCGGCCAAGGTGTTCGCAATATCTGAACACGCACTCTAACGCCCCGACAATAGAGGCGTGTTCAGATATTTGTGAGCACCTTAGCCGCTCTGATATATCTGATGGCGACTGTACCTACATATATAGTTCCGTATATGTTATATACTAGTTCTTGTACAATGCAAGGCTATCTCGCAGTTAAGAAAAAAAGACGAAAGAAGGCTAACGTAATAACTCAATACTTAACTACCTATAGCATTAACATTCTTCTGTCGATCTGATCAGATTCCGCTCCAATAGGTTTGACCTTAGTACTAGTTTAATTGAATAAAGGGAAGGGAAGGTTCCTGAGCACTGGTTGACTAACCGGTTCAGCGAAGGAAGGTTTAAGTATGTAGTAATGAGACACGTACTTTCGATATGTAGGTAACTGAATAGTGACGTGAAGGCTTAAAGGAGTCGGCTCGCGCGCCGCTTGGCGACATGCAAGGCGATGCATTCACTAGCAACATAATATTTTTTGAAAGCATAGTTTTCCTAATTTTATTACGATTTAGGCTTTGAAGAGTCAAAGTCGAAGTGATCAAAGCAACATGTTCGTTATATCAGTTATCAATGTTAACATCATTACTAGTTTACATAAATATTAACAGTGATTGAATGACGAAGTTAATTGCGGATGTTGACTGTACGAGTACCCACCCCATTTGGTTGTTGGGATCATTATTGTGTTGTGGGCATAATATGTATCACCAATGTTCTTAACTTTCGGGTACAGAAACGGAACAATATGAACATTATTCTATGTATGTAGGTATGCCTCTATGGACTTGGATCCTGGACTCATTTATTAATTATAGAATAGCAACATTTAAAAAAATCTCACCGAGAGCAGGATGCCTATGTATGTACCGGTCTACCTATGATCATTTTTCTGTTTAATGCTTTCGAGGTCATTAGATATAAATGTTAAGGCTTTGAAGCATCGTTGAACAACGAAACAACGATACGTAGGTTGCCCTGAAAGTTTCGGGAATTGGAAAAAATACGCGTTTAAATGAAATAAAAGTACTTTTATTGTTTTTCAAAGTATTCTCCTTTGTGTTTAATGCACTTTTTCATTCTCTGAAACCAGTTTTCAAAACAGTTATTGAACTCTGAACTGGGGGTTGATGAAATGGCCATTTTATAAGCGTGGACTGCTTCTTCCGCGGTCTGAAAACGCTGACCACGCAACCGATTCTTTATTTTCGGGAAAGTAAAAAAATCGTTGGGACTTAGGTCGGGGCTGTACGGAGGATGGTCCAGTAATTCGACTTTTTCGCCCTTCAGATAGTCGTTTGTTTTCTGAGCAGTATGAGGGCTGGCATTATCATGGTGTAGTATAATACGGCGGTTAGGGTTATTTTTTCGCAGTTCAGCAAAAACAATCGGTAAACAAACGCCGATATACCAATCGGCATTGACAGTTCTTCGATCTTCAAGAGCAATAGTCGCCACGTGACCCGATTTGGAGACAAACGTGGCTACCATTTTTTTGATCGTGCTGCGAGAACGAACAACTTTTGTTGGCTTCGGCTCGTCTTCGTAAACCCATACTCGAGATTGGTTTTTGGATTCAGGCTCATATGCGTAAATCCATGACTCGTCACCTGACACAATACTAAAAACGGCAGTTGAGCTTCCTCCATTAAATCTTTTTAGGGTTTTGTGGCACCAATTGACACGGACCGTTTTCTGGTCGTCAGATAACAAGTGAGGAATCCACCGGGAAAACAACTTCCGCACGCCCAACTCTTGCTGTAAAATAACTTGTACCTGACTCATTCCAATGCCTAAAGTCTCCTGAATTTCCCGATATGTAACATGCCTATCTTCTTTTATCAGTTGGCGAACAACATCGATGTTTTGATCGGTAACGGCAGTTTTCGGTCGACCCTCACGTACGTCATCCGCAAGAGACACACGGCCACGTTGAAATTCCGAATACCACCTGTATATTGTCGTCTTCGAAGGTGCTTCACTACTAAAAGCAATAGTCAATCGGTCTCCACATTGTTGTTGTGTTAATCCACTTTTAAAGTCATAATAAATCATTGCTCTAAAACTTTCGCGGGACAGCTCCATTTTCACCAGCGACTCAACGACTTTAAAAAACAATTGAAAATAGAACATTGTTTTTTTTTCTAAGTGGCCAGTGTTTTCGAATAATGAGACTATGCTTGTAACAAAGAGGTATAACACATGTCAAATATACGTTCCTAAGTATGCAATTCCCGAAACTTTCAGGGCAACCTACGTACTTCCACATCACCACTATCACTATGGTGCGAAACTGCTGATGTTAATAGGAACTATTGTTCATACAGTTTCCAGACTATTTCCGTACTTCGAGTCTTCTGTAAGTTCTAGTCTTCGAGTTGTTAGTCTGCAAGTATTCCATATTTTGTGGGTATACATATTTGTACTGGACATTGCATGGTAGGCCGCTCACAAAGGGCCGCGGGGCAAGGGGCGGGGTGGACGGTCACGACGCGGTTAGCCTAGGTTAGGCTTCGGCTCGCGTCCAGCGAGATGCTCTCAATTCTGCCTTTTGATTAAACACGGCGTGCCTCGTTGTTGGTGTATTGTGCATCGTAAATATGCTCCAAGGTACTTACAGCTTAGCAAAAAAGAGTAGAAAGTAAAAAGTGCAACACTGTAGTGTCGTCCCTTTCACATCAATTTATATGTATAAGAGAATGGGACGACACTACAGTGTTGCCACTTTTTCATTTCTACTCTTTTTTGCCAGGATGTAAGTGCCTTGGAGCATTGGTCGGTTGGGTTATTGGGTGTCTAAAACGCATGTTCTGCATACACATTATCATAGTTTTTACCAGTAAAAAGAACAATAGCTTTAAGTTAGAATATATGTACTTATATCAGAGTATCGACGAACAATTACCTAACACAACAATCTGGCAAATGTATTTCGGCAGGGCACCTAGAACGCAGACGTTACGATTACACGTGTAAATATAACGGAAATCTAAGTAGGTACCATATTGGAAATCTGTTGGATATTCCGAACTTCGTTCAAACTTCATCCACTAAGGGCATGATGTGTGTACTTGACATGAATTCATACATATGGTAATGGAAAATGTTTTATCCTGAAGCCAGGCTAAGGCTAATTCAGGCTGCCGCTAGCGAGGTACTAGAGAATTAGAGATTGTAACTCCTGGGTGCTTAACCAACGTGACAATTGTGCGTTAATCGCGTGGCGTAGCGTAGTCATATCACTCTTCCATATTAGTGCGACAGACAGTTGCGTTTCATTCGCTACGGATCTTTAACGATTGGCATGTTGGCTACGCGGCCTGTAGTGCATCATTTCCGAACCAAATAGTTGTTTACAAATACAGTTGCGGAAAAACACGGTACCTACTAAATGAGAATCCGCACCCCGGTGTTGTTGGCATGTATTTAAGAGTATGTTTTAAGATTCAATCCATAGCCGTATATATCGAAAGTAGCAGGTAAAGATTGCTATGAATATTCTTCTATCAAGTTTTAGCCGTAGTATCTACAATCTACATATAATAATATTTAATACGAATATACGTGTTGGATCTATATCCCCACGCAAGCCTATCAAAAGACCGGGATTTATAGGGCCGTGAAATCCAAAATATGAATATTAAAGGTCGTATAGCTGTATCTAAAATTAAGGAATAATGCTAAAACAGAGTACAAAGACCCGGAGCTAATTATAGTCCTACCCAGCAGCAGTGTTTAGGTAAAGTATACACATTATGTTCGTTCCTATCCTACCTCAAAGCATAAAATTGCCTATAAAGTGCTCATTTCTCTCGGAGAGTAGCAGGCTGTAAAACTGTAGCTTCCAAGAATAGGCACCTCTAACGTGCATCAACATAAACGAAGTAGAGCAGAACATGACGATACAACACAATCCTTTTGGCCTTCGTCCCAACGCGCGTATAAAATAACTTTACAGCAAAAACTTACACGCTGTAACGTTGGTTATAAATTAAAACTAGAACAGAAAAATTAACATGAATTTAAAAATAAATTTTGTTTTTGTTGTGTTATGATTGTTAATAGGAAAGTGTAAGTAGGAAAGGAATGAACGATTAAGCGATTACACCTAGGACACCTATTTTAAAATATACATTTGTATTTTAGAATGCGTTTCCAGTAACTTTAAAATCGACGCGAGTCAGACTGAGTAAGGATGTGTAATTCGGTACCTAATATATGATATTTAATCTTAATGTGCACAAAATCAAAAAAAAATGTTTGAATAACAATAATTTACGGCTTAATTTATACTACTAGTACGGCTATATACTTACTAGTCGTAATGGTTCACCCTTTGGGTTAGCTACGAAAATATTTGGAATGATAAAAATATTTTAACTATAGGCACTTCCAGAAAGATAATATTTACCAGCATTTATTTTCAGTATTTAAAATAAATACAGACCTTTTTACTGCCAACGTCTAATACCTACTGCCTTTATCACGCCAGTTGTGAAGCGGTAAGTCGGCGTCGGCACACAGTGTTGTGAGACAAGCAAGGTGAGCGACATTTGCTAGTGCGCAGTGTTCAGGCGAAGTCCGATGCCTTTCTGAAACTAGCCTAACAACGAGCAGGCGGTCCCTGACATTTCGAACACTAGCAGTTTAGCTTGCATTTTACGTACCTAATAGCCTGCTCTGTATGTTATTGTTTGGTGGAATTTTAGTTTGAAATAGATCTTGGAGGATAATTATATTCATGCCAGTACGTATATCCGTAAACGTGACTCAAATGTCGTCAATTTGCATAAATTTACCTGCGCTTTTTAAGATTTCATGAAATGGTATGTCACGATTTGTCCTAGGTGGAGTCAAGCTGGCAATTGACTTTATGTTATACACCATTACTATCTAAAACTGATTGTAGAAATTGTTGCTCAGGTATTTTATTACTTATCCTAGATTTAAGTGCAGTAGTAAACTATTCTGAGATCCATTATGCACAATCGATCGCATATAACTGGCAAACGGGGTTACGACTGACCATAGCACTCACTCTCACAACCTCAAACACGTTCTAGGCTTTAGGGAATTGGGGCATACTTGACTTAATACCTGCACCAAACTAAAACGTGAACAATTCACCAATCCCCAGTCACTTTTTGTACAAGGCTTTAAAATTATTGAAGATATGAATGCGGGCCGGACGAATCGCATAAAATCGTCGATAATTTAAGTCTACAACAATAAATAATCTTTTCGATTCGTGGGAAAGTCTACTTTAAGTATGTTTTCGTGACAAGTAGGTATAATTTCCAATGAAACTCCATTATTGCCATGTTATTTCGCTATACAGGTAAAGCTCGCAGCAACCATTAAAACCGGATTCTTTCTATAGGTTCGAAAAGCTTGATCTTTCTTGTTGACTTTAAATAAATCATTCCGACATTTCCAACGAATATAAGAGGCAGGTGTCTTTAATGAGGAGTAGCCTGTCATTGTAATGAAGCTCTTAGCCCTGATGCGATGTAAATCGCCGTATAAAGTATGGTTTCTGTGAAGCTCTAATAAATGTGTAAATAGTGGTGGTGAAGTGCAGATAATGGAAGGGCGGTGTGTCCACCGGCCGCAGGCTTGACAAAGCGTTACCTACAGTAGGCCAACTGCAACAACAACTGATATAACAGAGTTTCAAGACTAGCTTAATAACTACTGCCTGAGCAGAATGGTTAAACAACGATTTTGATGTCATGAGAACAAAATTTTGTGTGTTTTTTACAATGTTTTGATATAAAATGTTATTAGAGACTGCTAAATGCGAATTATAAATGCGAATTACAATTATGAATTATGACGTTATTCTTAAATAATCGGGAAAACTTAATATAAGGAGGAGATCTAGATTGGAGAGACAGAATTTATATAAACCCGAAAATATAATATGGAAATTTTTCACATTTTCTCTAAAAAATACTGAATAGATGTAATTGGGATTTAGCACACAGATCACCCATTACGTACGTTGTACTTGAATACGGTTTGTCTCGAAAGCATTTTTGTAGGGGGTACAAATGGGGTGGAGTTTTTATTAGGAGCCCGGGAAGTGCAAATGTTGATTGACTTCCGCACGTACGATATCAGTGTAAATACAAAGTAGGTACCTATTTACATTATTTTTATCGTGACAATTCTGTTATTGCAAAAAGTTAATTAATACGCTTTTATGGAGTTAGGCCTACTGTGGCAGAGTGCGCTCAGCAGCAGCGGCGCGCCACCGCCGCCCGCTAATTGTCGCTATTACAGAAATTGGACACTTACACACAATTGCTATAAATCACTGCAATGCAGGATTAAAAGCGCGCCTCCGTCGTTTTGCGCGACTAGGAGTCTAAATAACTATACTTTAAGTAACTTCGCTACTGTTAATAATGTCTTTTTACAAAATATCCGTGGCAAATACATTATAAAGTAGGTACCTAATTGACTTGTTAAGTAATGCACTCGTGATGACCAGGGTTTTAAATTGATTACTACTTTATAACATCATACCGTCAGTCTTAAAATAACCGTACACTTGTAATTTATTGCTACACGATGTAACACATCTATTAATTATAGATAAAGACGAGTAAAAAAGTTGATAGATTTGTATATTTCTTATATATTATACAATAAAATTAAATCGTATAAATAAGGTATATGATATGTTAAATTTTACTTAAACCTTTTTAAATAGGTTTAAGAAATAGAATAGATTATGAAAGTTCCAAATCATATTTATATAAGTAGTAGTCTGCTTATTATAAGACCGATACAGGAGTTATTAGCGGATAGAACGACGCGACAAGTCAAAATAATCTACCTATCCTATATGTATAGTTTTACACATAGATATATCTCTACGGTTCGCGTTCTAAAACATCAGCCACACTCTTGAACGAACTTGATTGTAGCCGTACAAAACGAACAATTAAATTAATCATTAAGTCGAGATGTGTAATAACATCTGATCTACGAACGTGCTTAGCTAAGCGCAGTATCTAGTAGGTATTTATTAGTCACGTACTGATGTTTGATGTAAGGTATCATTTTATATAATTAAAGTTTTATCGTTATTATTAATAGTTGTAGTAATTTGATGCAATAACACTCACTTTTAGTAGGTACATATTTATATGCAATCGTCGTTTGCTCCTGTGCCTAAGTACGAGTCTTTGAGCGAATATTGAATACACATTTAAATATTTTTTCTAGTTTTATCGTTGTCAAAGCCATTTATATTACAAAAAAAAACATAGTTATTTTGTTTTTGTTCCAGAAAACCAGCCGTAATAGAAAACGAAACACGCGATCGAAAATCAACGTTCGACAGCAGCTTTTGGGAAGGTATGTTAATTTAAATAGTAAATAAGGGTACAGAGACTACGGAGTATTAGGTATATCAAACGTAAAGCGGTGGTAGTGGTAGCCGAGTGGTTCAGGCGTGGGAGAGGAGATCATTGTGAAGTAGAGGCAAGTTTTCAACCCAGTGGTTGTGGGTTTAAATCAATATATTCTTCGCAATTTCAGCATCTGCAAATTATCGAGAGGAAACGTGCATTATACGTCTGAAAATAAATTGGACGGTACCTTTTATGTAAAGTTTTCAGGTCACATTACACTAGGCTAGAGGACAGATAGAGATGCAGGTATTGACCTCTCGTTCAGAAGAGGTTTGTCTAATAGAAGTGAAGTTGGATGAATGGAATGATAGAATAAGCAGTTTTGGGTAGACAAAACTCATCCAACTTATATATCAATGGTTCGGTTTCACGCAAGGTGTCTTTTGCTAAAGACAACGATGCCATGC
The DNA here is from genome assembly GCF_963556715.1 of Cydia fagiglandana. Taxonomy (NCBI): domain Eukaryota; kingdom Metazoa; phylum Arthropoda; class Insecta; order Lepidoptera; family Tortricidae; genus Cydia; species Cydia fagiglandana. The sequence goes on from NC_085934.1 coordinate 12,252,683, forward strand.
CACTAATTTGCCGCTTCCTCTTCATTTTCACGACGTTAAAATCCCGGATGCACCCCAAAGGAATCCAGTTAGTGATTCAGTTTTTTCAGGGTATAATGTATACGGGTGTACAACATTTGTTACTACTGGTAAAATAAAATCGTAGAGTGTAAGTACCTATATGTTATCTAGGAATACACTGTAAATGGCAATGGATACCTAACAAGCATTTATCAAATGCGATATACGAGGACCACCTATCTGACATACAATTTGTATAAAATTTGCATGTTAGATAGGGGGTTCGCCGCATATAGTCGTTATTCGAATACATACTCAGTGTCGTGTCCTGTCGACAAAAGCCATCATTGATATAGGTACCAATATTTTAGGTATTCTAATGTGTGTAACCCTATTAAACACAACAAATAAAAATATACCATAATTTTTCCAATATTTTCTCTTAGCGTCGTCATACAATGTACCTAAAGTGTAAAATTTTCTATTATAATCTAAAAAACTTGTAATTTTGTGTAAGATATATCCGTAATCCGTAGATATGTAACGTAATATTCCGGAACTCTAAATAAATATGAGTACAATTTTTAGGGCAGCATTAAACCCATCTCAACCATCCATTGTTACATTTGTTACACATTTGAAGGAAATTAATTGACGCTAACCGTTGCAAATGGAAGAAGACAAAGGATTGCCATGAGTAGATTTGTTTATATTACGAACGTTCGTTCGTTAGCGCTGTGAATAAAGCGTGACTCGTTTTTGTCACTGCAGAGTCCGGTATTCATATCATATCATATCATATCATTTATTCTTTATTTATTTATTCTTTACTGGTTCAACGTATCCTTCTTATCAAGTAACTTCGGTTTAGTAATAAATTTGTCATTAATACTAATCGAATTAGGTAACCTTACCATAATCAATGAGTACCTATGAGAGATTGCTTGTATTGTTTTGTACTTTTTGGTCCACTACCGTACAAAGGTTTTTAAGGATTTGAGCAGATCAACTGCCCATCTGGTTGGAGGCTTCCCATCCTGGTCTTCCGGTTGCGACCGCCACTAATGTAATTTTCTGTCCAAAGGTTACAAGTAATTTGCCAACTACTACTTCTCTGTCGACTTTCCAAGCATAAAGGAAAACTCCGTTTTATGAAAAAAAAATCTTTCAACGCCTACATACTTTACGTAAGTATGTAGGCGTTTTAATTGTGAATTAATTATAATAGTTTGTATATCTCGATAAGAGTACGCAGTGTTGGTGTTTATGCGAGTTTGTACGATGATCATTTATATGTTCAAGCACCTATCACATTGTTTCTTGACAGAATAACACTAACTCGCCACGCCTATGCCTCGTGCTCCAAACGCCCATACAAATACCTACATAATCATTGCAAAACCGTGTTTATGTAAATTTCTTAATCGGTGATGCTGTTGAACCCATAGAGAAATTTTATATTTATTGCATTCCTGGCGGTTGTATAATATACGTTTTATATTATAGCCGAGTAGGAATCCTTGCGTGTGCGGGGTCGTGAAAGTGCACCTTGCGAGGGGCCGCCCGCTTTGTCGCACCTGTCCGCGTATTCTCATCGGTTTCGAATCACTGAAAAGTGATCTTGAGCTCCATACCTACTATGCGTAATCGAAGAGTCCATTAATACTGGTTTTCTTGAGCTTTCGACTCGCCCGTGCTCGGTAGGCGTATTGAAATACACTCCTGCTCATTCTTTGCACATGCTGTAATGCAGTTTCGGTGCAAGGCTTGGACGGCATTGCGAGAATGCCGTAAACTTTCGAACCTTATAAGTACCGTGGGCAAACTGGATACTCGCACGAAAATATAATTAATATTGAGCTACATTTTAAATATTTCTCTTCCGTGAATGTACCTAGAAGGCGTTCAACCCTTCCATTTTAGGCTTTTGCTTACGTCCGTGTACCTACAATAAATAAGGTAAACGACCCAATTAGCACTGTAAAGTACCAACAGTCATTGGCACTTCTTTATGTAAGAATGTCACCACTCCGTTAGTATGGTAGAAGGCGCCAATCGGGGTAGGTACTGTCCTTTTGGCAATATCGTCGGGTGACAAGCAAAAGTCACTAACTAACACCATTGAAATTATTGGAAAATAAACCGTGTTACAAGTGTAATAAAGTGCATTGTTACTTTAATTTTTTGATAGTACTTAGTGACTTTTGCTTGTCACCCGACGATATATTTTGCGGAAAATTTTGTTTCTACATGCAAACCAGAATCAGTATCATGGTCGCCTTTTTATCACCTGTCATGCCATGCGTCATTATCGGATATTTGTTAGAACATGACAGGCATGTTGACAAATGATAAAGAGCCGACCATCTTAGGCCTACAGTATTAAAAAATAATAATAGTGAAATTACGTAAGGTGCCAAGTATCTATTTCAGCTGTTAGAAAAAGGTATCCATAGCATACTTAAAACAGTTAAGTAAGCTGATATTTATCGGTACCTGTATCTTATAAGCGCAAATATAGCTCGACTTGGCCGTGCTTACTTTATAAGTATGCTTATAAGGAAAGTTGTGTTCTGATATCCCGCTGGCTGATCATTAAATTGACAACCACGATCCACCCGTCAACTTTCATTGTTAACCGGCATTTTGCATCCCAGAAATTCGATTTCGAATGCTTATCGCTATGATTGATAGCCATTGTCGGTGGGTAGTTACGTTAAATCGATACGATCACAATAGGAAGAGATTAGCAGTTTTATAGTGCACCTGAGCCATGGATTACACTCGCTCTACTTGAGTGTCTTGTGGACTTGTTCCTTGGGCTACTTATTATTTACAAAAGTGTCAATCAATAACAAATAACACGGTTATATACTACACATTGTCCTGCCAAGTCCAGACTTATCGATAAATAATATTTCTTACATACATAGTGTTTAACACTTACACTTTAACCCTGTAATGTATGTAAGAAATATTATTTATCGATAAGCCTGGACTTTGCAGGACAATGTGTAGTATATAACCGTTTTATTTGTTATTGATTGACATTTTTATAAATAATACTCTCCAACATTACTACCTTTTAACGTTGAAATAACTTAACAATTTCACACACGCTACATATTATGTAGTTACATAATTGTATATGTTAAAGACTGAAACACACCAAATTAGTAAGTAGCAATATTTGTTAATTTTCCACGTAGGTATTAGAATAAGATAATTATACATTTTGATTATCACACTATCATAAATAGTGATTAAAAGAAAGGATACATTTTATATTATATAATAATTACAAAAGTACATAGATATAACTTTTTAAGCGATGACTCCCGAAAGTTGTTTTATTGCGGTCGGAAACGCTGAGCCTCGGAATCCATTAATACCTTGAACCAAAAAACTTTGATGGGCTTAACTTATCCGGTTGCCATTTTAAATTGGAAGTCCTGGAATTTTCTCGAGTGAAGGCTTTAACAAAAAGCGTTTATATTTTGTACGCGATGTATCAGATTCTAATGTAGTACATTTTAAGGTTGACTTTCGGAAAGCTAGCTAAGGTGCAGATGTTGTAACGTTTGGCGGATTCCTGGCATGCCCGGTTTGATTCGCAGCAGTCAGCTTGCTCGGTCGTCGGTCGCATACCGCAATCGAAGCGTTATTTATTCGACTTAAATGTCGCGAACGCCGCCCGCAAAATGCCGCATTAATTATCGTTTCTAATTAAACATTATTTCACAAATGCATTTTTATCATAGGTATGACAAAAAAGAAGTAACGATAGTGTTAGTTTACATAATTATTGTGTGTCGTCTACGCCAGCTTGCGAGCGCTCACCATGCACACCACTAACTGTGTAAATGTTGCGACGCGGATACCGGATGTTACTGACCATACACCCAATTGCCTTGACCTTCTGCTGACAACTGATCCAGACAGGCACTCGGTTTCGGTCTCAGCTCCGCTAGGATCGTCCGATCACTGTCTATAGTCCGTTTTTTTTAGCATTAGAAAGAACTTCGCAGAAGTAAGCTTGTGGTTCCAAATCCGGCACTTTTAGCGTTAATAATTTGAAGTAAATTATATGTATTGACCATGCTACATTAGATAATTCAATAATTATTAACAATTAAAGAGCCTGATAAAAACTGCACGCTTGCTTCTCTGGAGTTCTTTCTAATGCTAAAAAAAACGAACTATAGTGAAATCCGTGTCGATCCACTCTCCTCCTGATCTCTGCCCTAGGGGCACGAGGAGAGTATGGCGATACGAGTCAGCGGACTGGGATGAGATGCGGCATTTCTTTGCGTCTTTCCCCTGGCGGCAGGTCTGTTTTTCTTCGGGTGACCCCTCGTGTTCTGCTGAGGCTGTTGCGGATGTGATTCGGCAGGGAATGGAATATTTCATTCCGTTCTCCGACCTATCGCTCGATCACAAGACCCGAGCATGGTACAATTCGGACTGTGCTCGAGCCGAGGCCCTTAAGCAGTCTGCATACCAGGCTTGGGTATTAGCCCGCGATACCAAAGCTGGAGCACAGAGGGTTCGCGCGAGGAAAAAAGCCTTTAACTCAGCTGCCAAGTCCTGCAAACGGGTGCTTCGAAAGGCTCGATTCGACCACGTCAGTCGAATAGGGGCCAAACTCGCCTCCTACCCTCCTGGTAGCAAGCGGTTCTGGTCCCTGTCGAAAGCGGTCGAATCCAACTTCTGCCGACCCACATTGCCACCTCTGCAGAAACCTGATGGGACACTGGCCCACTCCGCGACAGAGAAAGCAAACTTGTTTGCTTCTCTGTTTGCGAGCAATTCACGTTTAGACGCAGGCTCAAAACTTCCACCTACGCTACCTCAATGCAGTTCCTCTATGCAGAGAATTGCTATTCATCAAAAAGAGGTACGCCGAGCTCTGCAGAATCTTGACGTGAATAAGGCCAGTGGACCAGACGGTATACCTGCACGTGTACTAAAGCAGTGTGCGCCTGAGTTGTCTTCTGTACTGACACGCCTGTACCGCCTCTCTCTCCAAACAAGAACGGTGCCGAAAGCCTGGAGGCTTGCAAACGTGCAGCCAGTACCCAAGAAGGGTAGTCGTGCTGATCCCTGCAATTACCGACCAATCGCCATTACCTCCATGCTCTGTAAAGTCATGGAAAGGGTACTTAACGGCAAGCTGCTGGCATACCTCGAAGCAAATGATCTGCTCAGTGACCGTCAATATGGCTTTCGCCGAGGTCGGTCTACTGGGGATCTTTTAGCGTATGTCACGCACTGCTGCGGCGAGGCCATCGAGAGGAACGGTGAAGCGCTTGCTGTTTCACTGGACATCTCGAAGGCCTTTGACAGGGTTTGGCACGCAAGTCTCCTTAGCAAGCTTCCTGCATACGGCATCCCTGCTGACTTTTGTAGCTGGCTATCTGATTTCTTGAGTGAACGGTCGATCAGAGTAGTTATTGATGGCTGCTCTTCAGACCTCATGGCCATTGACGCCGGTGTTCCTCAGGGGTCTGTTCTCTCCGCAACCCTTTTCCTGCTCCACAGTAACGACATGCTGCAACCCAGCATTGTAGGTTATGCAGATGACAGTACGGTTGTTGAGAGATATTTGGCTAGTGCAGGGGACAGCAGGGAGGATATACGTTCACAGAGAGAGGCCATGGTTGAGCGAATGAACTTGACCCTTAGTCTCGTTTCCCAGTGGGGTGATGACAATCTGGTCACGTTCAATGCCTCCAAAACGCAGACGTGTCTATTTTCCGCAAAACGGAGTCCATTCGACCTGACTCCTTCTTTCCGGGGTGCATCTGTACCTATTGCCAACAGCCTGGAACTCCTCGGCATGGAGCTGAGTTCAGTCCTCAGCTTCGGCAGCTTCATTGAGTCTAAAGCACAAACTGCGGCCAGAAAGCTGGGCGTCCTAAATAAGGTGAAGCGATACTTCACACCTGGACAGCTTCTAACACTTTAAAAAGCACAAGTCCGGTCGTGTATGGAGTATTGCAGCCACCTGTGGGATGGCTCAGCTAAATACCAACTCGCCGCTTTGGACTCAGTGGAGCGCAGAGCCAGGAGGATGATTGGCGACAAGAAGCTAACGGCTAAGCTTCAGTCTTTGGCCCATCGGCGGAAAGTCGCCAGCCTGTCGGTATTCTACAGGTTGCACTTCGGGGAGTGTGCCCAAGAGCTACACGAGCTTATTCCACCGTCCCCATTCTACCATCGGACTTTTAGACGCACGGCCGGTTTCCATCCTTACTTGGTAGATATTCCACCAATTCGCACGAAGCGCTTTGCTTCTACTTTCCTTATGCGCACTGCCAAGGAATGGAATTCCTTGCCGGCGTCTATATTTCCGTGTTCTTATAACCCGGCAACCTTCAAATCAAGAGTGAACAGGCACCTTCTGGGCGAGCTCGCTCCATCGTAGGCCACGTCTACGCCTCGGCTAGTCTGTGGCCATGAGTAAGCCCATTCATAAAAAAAAAAAAAAAATAACTATTATACAAAGAGATATGTTACCTACCAATCCTACATATAGGTTTTTGATTGAGAAACAAGACATTTGGAATTTAAATAGTTAACCTGTAGCACTAAAGAAGAGATAGAGCTCCGTAACTCCGTACAGTTACCTACTTATTTACTCGTACTTACTATAAAAATGAAGGTAGTAAAATACTTAATTTCGCTGAGCTGTAGCTTTTAATGTGGTATACCTAATTATATCTCATATTATTAGTGTAGTCAGATAGGCACTAACTTCTGAAAGACTGTTCAACCATAAAAAAAAAAACAATATAACTAAATGCATATTGCACATACTAGAAGTAGCTAGCGTTCATGGAGTGAGTCCTGTAAAGCTTTTGTACTCTGCTTGCCCTTTTTATAATAACTTGCAAAAGGGCCTCATTATACACTGTTAACTTGCAGTTCATATTCATTTCATACGTCAGCCCTGAGTGGTGCTGAATTGGTCCATCACTCACTGTTGTGTGTCGGTGCCATACCAGATCGTTATGTCAGATGGATCGTCCGACTAATAAACACAAGTAAGCGTTTTGAATTAATAAAAGAGTCGCAAGACGACCTTTTCGAGATACAAATGTTGCGGTTATGACTCTTGTCTCGTTGAGATTACATAAGACATGTCATTGGAGAAAGTTAATTTAGTTTTGAAAGTGAAATCGATTACACTTTCATTCACTTACCTATCTTGTATTTTAAAGTTCGCTGCTGGAACCCCTCGTTCGGTGTAAGGACGAGATCCGCAGGAGATGTGCTATCACAAGATCTGCCGTTGACAAGCTGAACAGAGTCTGGCGCAACCGCAACATCACTAAAACCACGAAAGTCCGCCTGATGAGAAGCTTAGTCTTCCCAATATTTCTTTATGGCGCAGAAACGTGGACGGTGCGTCTGAAAGACCGACGCAAAATTGACGCACTCGAAATGTGGTGCTGGCGGAGACTACTGCGTATTCCTTGGACTGCGTTTCGGACCAATGTTTCGATCTTGGAAGAACTCAAAGTGAAGGAGAGATTATCGTCGACTGTTCAAATACGAATCCTCAAATACTTCGGGCACGTTACACGAAACCAAAACTCCATGGAACGTCTCGTTGTCCAGGGACGAGTTGAAGGCAAGCGGTCACGAGGTCGGTCACCTACGCGCTGGACAGACCTGATAAAATCTGCGACACAAACCACCATAGTCCAATGTTCCCGTAACGCCGAAGACCGTGGCAAATGGAGGCACATTGCGAGGGCTGCGTTATCCACAATAGATACGTCTCATCATACAACCACGACCACTCTGTCAAGAGTGAACGACTGAGGAGGGCTGGAACCCATCAGTCATTCAAATTTTAAGCCGTTTTACTCGACTCTATGTGACTTTGTCTATTGTTTCAGGAATCTCTCTCTTATATGGCGACGCACGGGCTTTTAAAAAAATACCTAAATATTATTAACGTAATGAAATACATACATTATTACCTGGCGGCTTAAAACTCAAAATAAAAAATAAAATAAGCTTTACACATACATATAAGAATACATAAATACGACATGCAGATATGTAAGTAGTCAACATGCCAACAGCTCGGTAACAGGTAGGCAATTCTGGTTGAGCTTTTAGCGCCATGTTTGTCGATATAGGTACATTTTCAATGTTCTGATCTATATTGAGGCTATTATTATAAAAAGGTTTAATAAAAGGACGGGAATGTAAAAAAATGTGCAAACAACTCTGCAAACACGTCGGAGCGGTTTAAAGGCCGCGTCCGGATTGCGAGGGGCGGCGGCACGGCGGGCACAGGCGGCATTCCAACCTCCCGCGGCCATGGCGACGTCACCTCTATGTACCTAGATGGCATGGCGCATTCCGTGATGCCACACTTATTCCCTCCTCTCAGTACTGATGAAAAGAAAGTGCACTGGTGAGATCGGTCCGGCCGCATTTTCTAAGCCTAATCCAACTTGCAAGTTGCTGTAGAAGGCAAGTCTTATAATCGGAAGTGGAGCGGCGCTCAGGGTGCGCGGCGGCGGTTGCGCGGGGCGCCTGCGCGACCCTGACATCTGTTGTGCGCGCGAGTGCCGTCTGCGCTCGCGCTCACGGTCGCCGCCCTCCAATGCCTCTCTTCGCTAAAAATAGCTCGGTTTTACAGATTCATGCTTACTTTAAAGTTAGAGCACTGACTAGAGAGAGCGATTATAAGTTCTATGATATTAGGTGTGCTGTGTTTTTGTTTTGTGGATATTGTTGTAGGTTGTGTTGTGTTATCGAAAGTGCTGTTTTTTCAGTAACTAGTGTTTGTAGTGGTATGTGATGTGTGACGTTTTCAAGGCTTATGCATTCGCGAGCGGGATGCGGGGGAGAGTCGCGTGCGCACTCAGTGTTCGTCCCTGGCTCGGAGCAACGCCCCCGTCAAGGGCGGCGACGCTGCAAATTTGTGCAAGCCCGCCGCGACTCAGTGCATCTCGCCCCGCCGCGGCGGCACAGCGCTCGCCGCCCGTGCTCGCCGCTCGCTCGTCCTGCGCCGACCGGCGCCCGCGCACCGGCCCGTGGGCGCTCACTGCACGCACCGCCCTATGTTAAATAACTGTTATTTCGGTCGTCAATGAGCTGGTTCCGCATTCTTAACTCGATCCTCTTTCTTTGGACCGAGAGATTCGCGGCATTGTTGTTTTAATGCCGAATAAATAAAGTGCACAGCTTTTTGTTCTCTGTGCGAAATTGGGTGTAATGTTTTTGTGGTTTTCCCCGTTCTTGTAACGAAAGTATGTTTTCTGAATGAACTGGAATATGAAACTGGTTTATTATTAAATGAAAGTGTGCCGGTTATGAATTAGTTCACGTGAACATCCTTGAAGTGCGATAGTTCACGATGTTGGAGATGAGGAAGCTGCCGCGGCGGTCCATGTCCCTCTACGGTCAGTGTATATGATTGCTTTTCTGTATTGATAGCATACTTGCAATATTTTATTAAGTTATTATTATTTGTATGTTTGTATGTTTTGTTATGTATTCACTACAATGGTGATGGGAAAGACATAGACATACACATTCCGGAAGTTATTATTATTATCAAACTATTATTACCTGCAATTTAAATACATGTACGTACTCAAGTTCAATACATTAATTTATTCCCTACTGTAGGTTTCTCAGGAAATATTCAACCTTTTTTTAAATTTATTTTTTATAGCAAATTGGATATTGTAATTATGCCAATCGAATTACATTCATAAATAGCGTTTTGAGGAATTAATTTCCAGCAAGTTGGAAACCGTTTTAATACTTTAATTTGGTCCTAAATGCGTGTAATCCGAGTTTTCTCCATCCCAGGAGGTATGCAAAATTTTTAGGAGCCTTAACTTAAGAGATAACTATATACATTTTTTCCTTGGATTGCCAAACCACTCGATGTAGAAGGAAAGGAACCCACCATCATCATACAATGGCACTACCAGCAAGGATTGGTGGAACCTTAGATAATTTATTTTAGTAGGTAACTGGAGACGTCATGGCTGTCAATTTCTGTACAAAACAGTCTGCCGATTTTTATTGGGGAGGGGACGTCAAATGTATTGCTGTTTCTACATGATTTCTACGTAACGTACAAATAGCCATGTCAGTCCATACAAAAGGTCGTAAAAAACGTTCGTAAGTTCGTAAATCGTGTAAGGTTTTCGGCAGAGGGGTATGCTCATAATTGCGACTCCAGTTATTAAATGCTCTATGGGTAGGTGTAGGTAACGTATATCTATTAACTGACGTATCTTAAAGTTTGAACCGGGCCGGGATAATACATTCAGGACCAAATGAAGGTATTAAAATGATTTCTAGCTTGCTGGGAATTAATTATGTATTCGAAAAAACTAATTCAATGTTTTATCGTGAATTGCTCAAAATATGCTAAACATGCTTTATTTAAATCTATTTGCACTTGATGCAGTATCTTTAGTACTTATACCTACGTGCCTACCTACAATCGGAGAACATGATTCGTGACCTGACCCACTGTGAAACCTCTTCACATTTACTGAACCATTGGTATTACATTAATTTACTTATTTAAAAAGCAAAATAATTAAGATAGGTACTTACTGTGAAAACGTGGTCACAAAGGGATCGTCCAGAAATCATGTGATCATATTTGGCCTACTTTTGACCCCCCTCCTCCTTGGTGATATTTGCCGATTTTAACGCAACCCGTAAAGGTAAATACGCATATACTCGTAAAATAGAGCGAATTGTTTATTCTGATAATTTTTTAAATATGTAATGTTGTTTTTGGCTTTCCCGCTTTGAAAAAAAAACCACTTGATATCTTTTCTGACCCCTCCTCCCCCATCGTGATCATTCGTGATATTAAAACGATCACATGATTTCTGGACGACCCCAAATGATAATGATTGGTCACAAATCAGTTTGTTTGATTATATTCAAGTTGTACATTCAAGATGTACATTCAGCGTACGGTACACTTGTTTACCATAGCAGTGTAGATTAGAGATGCAACGGATAGTTGTTTGGATACCGGATATTCGGCCTGACCATCAGCCGAATATCCGGTATCCGGCCGCCGGATATTCGGCCAGCGGAACTAAACCTACATTTTGGGTTTTCAGGTGCGCATTCTGAAGGTTTGACTTGTTTCCTAGTGAACGTTCGCGCGGACTCCTTTCTTGGTTCGAAATAAGTGCGCGTGCAAATCAATGGAATTATAAAATTGTTTTAAAATAATAATCAAGTACGATTATGACCGTGTCTGTTTCTTAAATCCAATTTGTTTACTCCGAAATCAAGCAATGTTACTATCCGGTATCCGGCCGGATAGTAAGTCACTATCCGTTATCCGGCCGGATGGTAAAATAATGGCCGGATAGGCCGGATACCGGATAGTAACCGGATATCCGGTGCATCTCTAGTGTAGATGTAATAAATTAATAATACAAAAATGTTAGTTCGATTTATATGAAATCCTACGTACATACACCTAAACTTGGCAAATTTCTTACACAGTATCTCTTTTGTTAACTTCTATTTTAGAAAGAGGTACGTATTGGTATTATTGTAACTTTAACTCGCGCGTTTAATGTAAGATATGTGCATTTCCGTTTTAGATTGAAATGCAAAAAACATTTGTTTTGATTTCTTTTCATCAGTAATCAGTAATTTATTGTTTTCATAGGTACAAATAGGTCTTACATTAGAATGGTGAACAAGCTATAAACCATGTAAGGGCACTACAATTTAAGTATGTAACTTACAATCTAACAATAATATTACGTAACATAAACTTAATCGCAATATAAATAATTAATGGAAATATTACATTCATGAGATCTTTATATTTCTATTATGTATCATACCTAATATAAATTTAACTTTCAAAAAACTCTTGCATATTATAAAAACTGTTGTCTAGTAAATATTCTGTAAGTTTTTTGTTAAATATATTGTCAACTTTTTCGTTTTTAATATCTGTTGGAAGCTTGTAATCTTTATGCACATTATATAAGGAGTAGAGCTATGGATACTTAAATTTGAAAATGGAACTGGAATTGTATTTCTATCATTTAATTTTAGGGATATTAAGTAAGTATACCCAACAGAATATATAAAAGCTAATTTTCAGTAAGTACCTAACTATTTACTTAAAGGCAAGGTTTATCTTTGGTATTGAGACTATGGGGGTGACTTATATATATATTTTTTTTCTGCATTTCTTTTTTTTATTATTATACATATTTGATTTTTGTGCGGGGTCCCTTTGTTTCCCATAAAGTTTTAAGCCATAATGTATTGTTTGTCATATTATCGTTAGTCATAAAACTGAAACCGTTAACCATCGTTTTCAGGATTTTCGTAAGGTTATTCTATAGATAGGGCTAGTTAGGTTAGGTTTATTTTATAGCAATCCTAAAACATACGCGTTTCTGAGATAAACCAATTATGACTAACGAAAATTCGGACAAACAATACATTATGACTTAAAATTATATGGGAAACAATAGAGACCCCTTTTGTACTTGTGCCCTATAAATAGATACAAAAAAAGGATACATACCTACACCCGCTGGGGCTAAGAGTAGGTATATATATATATATATACCTACATACATATAAGTCCAATCAATAAAAATCCTTTAAGTACTTTGATTGTGAAATTTTAACAGATAGATAATAAATAACTCAGGTCGGAATCACTTGCTATTTCATTTAATTACATAAAGTAAATACATAATAGTGTAGGTATGTATATCTAAGTAGGTGGGTGCATTTGGTCGGGTGCTACACATGTGCATCCGCTCGGGTCTCCTTTGGTCACAGTAACCCTACACATTATTTATAATTATGTACAAATTTTGCGTACCGATTAAATTCGTCCAGTGAGTTTCTCTGTTCCGGTGCGATGACGAAAACACCGACATCCTTCAACTGGTCTAGAATGCTGAATTTCAGTGCGCACGAAACATTTGTTCAAACATAGAATACTGAATTTCAGTGCGCACCAAACATTTGTTCAAACAAATTGAAGCGTGCCATGTCCGCAAAATAAATAAGACATGCAGATATTAATCGCGTTTACGTATGTAAGTAATGCTTTTACGTATTTATTGAAAAAAAAAACATCAGTTGAAACGCGAACCTCATTATAAACGTACATGTTTAAAATTTATTAAGATTTTACACGTGATGTATACACAAAGGGTGATAGTTTTAGATACTCAATCTTATAGTGTTGTTAAAATCAGACATTCGCGATGCTTGCATCCAATTGAAGAAGAAAGAGAAGGTAGATTTTATAGTTTAATGTTAACATGCTTATTGCGACTGTTTGGTACTGACTAATGACAATAATTATGGCATATCGGAGAATGGTTGTAATAGAAGTATAATGACGTGACGCATCATCTGAGCTAATAGGTTGGTCAACTGTAAAGTGACACCACTGGTGATTCATCATATCGTCTCAGAATACTGGTTTTCCATTTTGCCTTAGTCTGTCCACACGTCGCATTCAAGGCCTTGTCTCAAATGTATAAATATTATCGCACCCGTATGACATACGGTCAGTTCTTCTAAACTTTAAGTTAGTGCATAACAAATTTTACGATCAAAGAAGAGCGTTTAATAATAATAGATGCTTTTTGAACAGGGAGGTACGTAGCCGTGGTTGCAATAGTCTTCTTTGGAAATGGTTACTCCCTTTATTTAAAAAAATCAAAGAATTTTATGTCTCGCACACAAAATAGCTTCATATCATTACTGGAACTAAGAGTTTATTTTTTCTTTTTTACAGATCGGGTCAATAAAAGCGATGCCGAAGACAAAAGTCTCTCTAATGATGAGACTCCCCTGCCGACGTGCCCTCGGCAGCCACCCGATGGGGTAGAAACGCCGGCGGACGCCGTGGAGAATGCTCCCGAGCTTCCGTCACGGCTACCACCCCGACTACCCGCCGGCTGGCCAACCACGCGCACCCGCTACTCATACACTTCGAGGACGCAGGATGCGAGAAGTGAAGCCAGTGTGAAAGATAAAATAGCTATGTTTTCAAATGATCGTGCTCCTTCATCAGATCAATTGGACAGCTGTGGGACTTTACCAAAAAATCTAACAGTCCCCAGGAAAAGCACGACGTCGTACACAAACAGCTACAATGAAGTCTCATCTCTGGATAGACGATTAACCAAGTCTCAAGATAATCTCGATGAAGTACCAAGGTCGTATAAAAGACATTCGGAGCGCCCAGAGGTACTAGGAGCCTTAGAAAGCAAGGTTAGGACGTCGAGTAAGGAAACAGCTCAAACCTTGAGTCCTCGACCAATGGACAGTAAACCTCTGTTTTATGGCAGTACAACTACTTTACCATCGAATATAGAAAAAACGTTTAGCCAGCCAGTGTATCATGCTCGCAGTATAAGTGATGACAATGGTGACAAAAGTGTACACAAATCCAATCTAGAATATTTAATTGAACAAAGAAAAAAATCTTTGTCTAAGCTCAGGGGGTTGATAATACCTGAAGTGCAATCGCCAATAGTAGATTTACCTGAAATTAAAGTACAGGATAATATATCGAAATCGTTTATATACAAGTCCAATCTGAATACGAGTATAAGCAATAAGGAGACCACAACAAGTCACAAGAAGATAATTGATTTAAATGAAAGTAATTGGAAAACAAATCTTTTACCAAATAATCTACCCAAGTATTCGCCAGCTTTTAAAAGAAAGTCTTTACAGGTGTATACACCTTCTTCATTATCGAAAGAGTCTACTCCTGAAAGGAAATTCAACGAAAAAGTCGATGCTCTTAATAAGCTTAATAGTAAAACTTTTGCACCGAGACCTGCTCGAACAACATCTGATGTTAAAAATGGAACGTTACCGGCTAAATTCTCTATGATCAATCTTAATAAGGGCTTCAGTACCGACTACAAATCCATTTTGAACAATAATCGGGATTACAAAAATGTCGAAATAAAAATATGTACTGCCACTGAAATCGTAGATAGTGATAATGATTCTGCCATGAGCTCAACACAATCTAGCTATCGGTCATCAGCATCATCACCTTTACACAATTTAGACAGCATAGAGTCCGATAGCTCTCGCCTTTCACCTAGAATATCACATTATACGACATACTCACTAGTAAAAACTGAAATTCCTGCAAAATCAATAATTTCAGAAAAAACATGCGAGGAATATGTTAAACGTAATGTATGTCGCTCGGTATCATCTGATACAAATGTTTCACTCAGTTCTTCAGCGGGATCGGCAGCTACTTCAGGGTCGCAAGCTAGTTGCAGCTCTTTAGAAAGTTCTGTTGCTGACTCAGATAAAAGAAAAGGTTCGAAATCCTGTAATATAGATACCATCAACAGGCGAAATATTTTGGCTTCGGCTAAATGTAGGAGCGGTCGCGATGCTACGCTGAAGTCACCCGTAGTGGAAACAAAGTTTTCGCACGAGTCGTACGAGAAATCACCCAGCCCAACGCGCAATGCGTCTGAGCGCCTTTCTACACTCACGTCTTCCGTGAGTGCTATTTCGAATAAAGGCGATACCAGACGTCGCAATAAGGTGATCGCTGAAACTGATTCTGACAGCGACCAAGAGGTCAACGTGCGACAAAGAAAAGCTGACTTTAAGAATTCCAGACTTAAGAGAAATTCGAGTTCAGCGAATAAAACCAAGCCGAGCGAAGTGGTCATAGAAACAGCAAAAGTCGAAGATCCGCCTAAAGTGATTTCAGAAACCATAATTAAAGAAATAAAAAAATCGGGCCTTAACAGCTTTAATAATGATAATAAAGTTCTTAAACAATTAGAAAAATCTAGTGTACAAGATAAGAAACATGATATAGTACCCACTTTGCGAGAAAAAACCATATTGAAATCAACAGTTTCACCTTGTTCACTCAATGTTCGAACAAATCTACCAATAAAAGAAAACCTTCCTTATAAAGTCAGCAATGGGAATGGATTTTTGAGTGATAAGAGTGATCTAAGCTCTTTGGAGGAGAGTAAATTACCGACGCAAATAGTTCGGCTACACAAAGGTGTCAGTTCCGGAGTGGGCCTCATTCTAGCCGGCGGCATTGACTGCGAAGCGAAAGATGTCACGGTAAGTAACACAAGTGTTTCTGTAATTGTTTTGTTTCAGATTGGTGTCCTTACATTTCGTAGACAAACGGTAAAAGGAATGTTTATTACTAGATTTGACTTTTATTTTTATTTATGGAATTTCAAACTTTTTCTCATGTTTTTGGAGATGTAATCTTATGTTATATTTTACTTCAATATAAACAATCTTATATATTGGTCAAAACAACTTGCACAATAAAAAATGATATGTTTTTTTTCTACAACACAGTAGAGTAAAATGGTCGGTAAATACAAGTGAAATTCGTAAAATAATGAAATCGATAGGCATTTACGTTATAAATTGCCTTTAAATTAATTGTTCTTGTTCCTTTAAAATGTACCGAGTTTGTGTTTTTCAGGTACACCGAGTTTTAGCAGACAGCGTGGCAGCGAAAGCTGGATTAAAACGAGGGGCTAAGATTCGCAGCATTAACAACTGTAGTATGGTGGGCTTGACCCACGCGCAAACTGTTGCTATCCTAAAGGTTATTTCCTATTCCTATTCACTTTTGCAATGCATATCTTACCTTAAATACAATTATAATACTTAATTACTTAGTTGACGACCGGTCTGGCCTAGTGGGTAGTGACCCTGCCTATGAAACCGATGGTCCCGGGTTCGAATCCTGGTAAGGGCATTTATTTGAATGATGATACAGATATTTGTTCCTGAGTCATGGTTGTTTTCTAAGTATTTAAGTATTTATATATTATATATATCGTTGTCTGAGTACCCACAACACAAGTTTTCTTGAGCTTACCGTGGGGCTCAGTCAATTTGTGTAAAAATGTCCTGTAATATTTATTTATTTATTTAATAATGTTTGTAAACATCGAGCATGGTATCAATGGAATCAGTCAAAATTGTCATTTTGTTTACCGAAATGGCTACCTAGTTGGCGGTATTAGGAACTATTTCACACAAACTTTTTTTTTACTAATTACGTGTTTATATCTCAAAATTGGCGTTGCGGCTCTTATAATCAAATAAATCCAATTCTTATAGCTCGTTGATTTTTTTTTATCGTCACATTTGTAGGAAACCGGGTATAAATAATAATTTGCTTCAGGTAATGTAATGTAGGTAATGGTTTGCTTTCAGGAACAACGTGCAGAGATTGTGATTGAAATTGAGAACGATATCCAAGATAACACGAGTAGCGTAACATGCGGCTCTGACAATGGTAAGATACTAATTTTAATGATCACATTACAGATTTATTCATAATGTAGGTATTCATAAGAAAGTCATATTCATATTTACATAATACAAATAATAATGCAAATCCATAGGTATGTAAATGTCGATAATATAAGGCATCTAGGTCAATTGAACATTGCATATAACCGTGCCGCTATCATAAAATAAATTATGTAGGAATTTTGTAAAATCACATGAAACGGTGATTTTGTTATGTTAGTCACCCATTAATTATATATGAATTAACAACTATACGGCAATAAATAAATAACGTTTGTTAACCAAATTATCAGTTTGGAGCAATATGTTCCTATATTTTTGCATTAGCGCTACCTTTTTTTTCATAAGCGACCATGTTGCGATTGCTTTGTTTTCATTTCTTATTCATCAATATTTGGATTTTCAGAAACTAAGTTTGTGATAGGTAATAAATAATAAAACCTGTGGTCCGATTAAAAATGGATGCAATATATAGGGGTTTAATTGTATGGGAGCTACTTACATTGCACATACCTACATGGTCAATGCGCCTTTAGATGCCTACATGATCAATGCGCCTTTAGATGTCTACATGATCAATGCGCCTTTAGATGCCTACATGACCAATGCGCCTTTAGATGCCTACTGCCTACATGATCAATGCACCTTTAGATGCAAACTTGTATGATGAACCAAAAGTTTATAATGATCGATACGTTCTTACTATCTAGCGGAGTCGAAGGCTCGTTATGAGGGCGAGACGGAGAGCGCAGAGCGAGGGTCCGTGGTGACCGTGCTGCTGGACAAGGCCGGCGGCGGCGCGGGGCTCGGCTTCGGCCTCGACGGCGGCCGGGACTCGCCGCAAGGCGACCGCCCATTGACAGTCAAGAAACTTTTTGCAGGTACCATTTTTATTACAAAAGTAATATTCTAGCTGGCCTAGTAGCCAAGACGCCAATCGCTTATGCTCTGTAGCGATCGAAACGCAACTGTCACTGTCTCGCTAATATGGTAGAGTGATAGAGATACATAACTAATGCTTTTCGTTGTCCAAGCGATAGCGATTGTAACCTTGGTTATAATCCCATAACCTACGCACACGGGAAGAAATTAAATATGCTTTCGATAACATAATAGGATTAACTGGTAGATAATGCTTTTTGGCATTAAGTTCGCTTTTTACACAATTTTACTGTGCAATAAAGTTTACATAAAAAAATAATTCTTATTTCAATTTTCCAGGCGGAGCGGCAGCACAAAGTGGACGTATTCTAGTCGGTGCTGAACTTCTTTCAGCGGGAGGAACGTCGATGGAGGGATTCACGCGTACTCAGGCCTGGGCCGCGCTCAAGGCGCTTCCTGCCGGTCCCGTCACTTTGGTGTTGAGAAACCCCGTAGGGAAATAACCCCACATTTACTTAAACGCCTGATTAGGCGAATACGTAAGAAAATGATACTTGTGTGGCCTATTTAAATTCACTATTGGAGTATTTTGTTGAAAATAGGCAGTGCGGGGAAATTGGAAGGCCTAGGGCTGAATTAATTAGGCGACGCTTGCGCGCGAGATCCGGTTAGCACTCAGCCTAACGAGAGCCATTTATCTGAACGTTTACTGAACGGGAGAATAAAAAGATGCTAACTGACACCATTCAATTTAGCGAAGTGCGTCGGATGCGAGGGCCCGGCCCGCTCCTTGTACAAACACAATTTACTCCCTTCATTTAGTCAGTAGATTCGATGTACATAACGTTGTGCCAATTTGTCCCTAAACTAAATGGAAAGATTACTTTTTATCGTTTTAGGACCTCTTCGAAGACTGTTTCGTTATTTTAAAATATTTAAACTTTATTGGTTGAAGCTAATAGGAATGTATTTGCTAGTCTAGACAGTGGAATGGCAAGCGGAGATGCTCATTGCCTGCATTTTGGCGCAGTACTTAAAGCTGTCTATAAGTGTTTGCAGTTATCCGATCTTGTAGAGTGCCATCTTTGGATTTGAAATTTACTTAATCTTCGTCAGAATGATACGCACTTATAGTATGTATAGTGTGGACAAAAATTGAGTCACTAAATTTTCTCACATTCAGATTTTGCTTTTCTCGCATTTCTTTAGTGATTTACGTACTTGCATGGTTGGGCCGACTACAGATATGTATTTAATGCTATTTATTAATATATTCTTTCTGGCCAATCTGTATTAAAGTTAAATATAACTACCTAATATACGTATCCTTTCTATTCCTCCTATATGTATACTGTATATTTACTTAAATATGACTTTAAAAGTCTTTGTTAGTAAAATTCGTTCACTGAGTAGATTTACTTTAATACCTAGTAAAGAAATCATCCTCAACATTTTTTACTGTATTACCTACTCTACAATATATAGCGGTACTTGCCATCGTTTAGGCTATTTAAGTCTTACTTTACCACTAATTTGTAGCAATTAGTCTTAGAATACGTTGTACATAACTAAGAATATACTTAACTACTTGTTGTCATTAGTATTTTTCTAAATAAATATTATGCAATTTATTCGTTATTGTGCATACTCCTATCTCTGTTAGCCCCTTCGTCTATTGTTAAAAACCTAAATTGCCTTATTTATTGATTTGATAAGCGTAAGGAAAAGAATGTTGCAGACCGTTAATTTATATTTTGTACCTAATTATGTTATTATTTACTTGTAATGATAAAAATAATAAACTACTTACTTTCGTCCACTGTCTACTTTATTATTAATCGCATGCATGGCAAAAACTTGTTAGTCTTTACTTGTTATGGAATTCTATGCCTCATTAACGAATGTGCTGAATGTCAAAGTGAGGTAGCATTACTAGGATCTACTTAGCCGGAGGTTTAATTTCATCGTTGTCTTAAATTTTTTTAAAGATTTACTATTAGGTAAGTATTTATTAGAAATACATGAAGATACTGTGTGGTGTAAAATTATTTCCACGATCTACAAGTAGACTTTACAAATACCTATAGTCAAATGAATGTAGCCTAACCTTACCGATTTTGTGGAGATGTTGCTTTATGCCCCAATTGACATGATTGGGGCCATATTCATAAAAAACAACTTTTAATATTTTCGTTTAAATGATACTTTCGATGGTAGTTACTGTCAGCTTTCATGAAACGGGTTCCTGCTTTGAAGATTTTACACAGACCACACATTAAGTGTAGGTACGTATATTTACTTGTAAAATGCTACGCTTCCAGCAGTAATACGGTGTAGAACTAGAATTTGTTAGGAATTAATAAAAATGTATGCTTTTCGTACTTAAGGTAGATTTCCAAGCAAGTTTTTTGTTTCCTATTTGCCAGCACACAAGCACCACAAAGTAACTATTGAAATATTATGATAATGTGATATTTGCAGTTGCGCCTACTTTAAGGTTCCACAGTACTGGCTGTAGGTGAACTCAGTCAAATTTGATTTTGGATAGCAACGGTTCCATGAAATGTTTGTTTACCTTTAGATTTGTCAGTCGATCAATAACAGTACTCATAAAAGGTCTGAATAAATTTATAGTATTGGTTTAACTGCGTTTTAAATCTCTGCAAAGTCTATCCCCCACAGTGGTTATGGTGCCTATGCACGATCAGTGATCGAGAATAGTGTTAACCGTATTAGAAATAATTTTTCAGCGAAATGAGTAGTACTACTGTTAGGATTGATCAACTCAACGATAAAAACTACGAAACATGGAAGATCCAAGTAGAAGCAGTGTTAATAAAAAACGACGGATGGGGATACGTTAATGGAAGTATCGAGAAACCAGATAAACCAACTGAAGCAGCCGAAGCAGCTAAATGGGAAATAGCAGATTCTAAAGCTAAGTCCGACCTAATTTTATCCATAACACCAAGCGAATTGCGACATGTGAGAGGATGCACGACTTCGCGCGAGGTATGGCTAAAGTTAAAGAACATTCATGCTTCCAAGGGACCTGCGAAAAAGGCTACGCTGTTGAAAGAGTTGTTACTGCGTAAATTGGATGAAGATGGTGACTTGAGAGAACATGTCATGAGATTTTTCGATGTAATAAGCCAATTAGCGGACATGGATATTAAAATGAATGATGACTTGACGTCTATAATGCTCTTGTATAGTTTGCCGTCCAGTTTTGATAATTTCAGATGTGCCATAGAATCTCGAGATGAGTTGCCAAAACCAGACGCATTGAAAATTAAGATATTAGAAGAGGAACATTCCAGAAATCGAAAAGAAAGTGTAGATAAGGCACTTCTTGTGAAAGGAAAGAGGTCTTCTAAGCCAAAGAGTGGTACAGAGCAACGTCAACACGCATGTGATGAGCCGACTAATTCGAAATTTAAGTACAAATGTTTCAAATGTCACCAGCATGGACATAAAGCTTCCGAGTGTACACAAAAGAAGAAAGAACAACGTATAGATAGTGCAAAGTATGTGTCGAACTCAAGTGACTTACAAAATGTTGATTCCAATTTTGTAACATTCAATTGTGTTTCAGATGTTAATGCTGTTTGCAACGAGAATGGAGA
This sequence comes from Cydia fagiglandana, assembly GCF_963556715.1. NCBI lineage: Eukaryota > Metazoa > Arthropoda > Insecta > Lepidoptera > Tortricidae > Cydia > Cydia fagiglandana. Next base: position 12,274,552 of record NC_085934.1, read on the forward strand.
TTGGATCGTCGACAGTGGGTGTACGTCACATTTGTGCAACGATGCGGATAAATTTGGTACTACATTACTACCGTTGTCCGGTAAGCTAAATTTAGCGACGAATTCGAGCACAAACGTACAAGGTAAGGGGACAGTAAGATTTTCTTCATGCGATAATGATTCTAAAACTGAAGTGCAACTGCCTAATACTCTATTTGTTCCGGATTTGCGATGTAACCTAATTTCAGTAGCTAAAATTACTGATCAAGGGTATAGCGTTACGTTCAAGAAAAACATAGCTAGCGTTCAAGATAGCTATGGTAACACTAAACTTGTCGCGAATCGTAAAGGTAATCTTTATTACGTTGAGGAACATTGTGAAGGAGTGTCAGCGATTTCTGAGCGAAAGGCTGACGTATGGTCGTGGCATGAGCGTTTAGGTCACTTAAATGCGAAAGATCTTGTCCGAGTCTTAAACAAATCTGGCATGAACTTAAAGATGACAGATGTAACTGAGTTGTACGATTGTGATATTTGTGCGAAAGGAAAAATGAGTAGGTTACCCTTTTCTAGGTCGAGTGGGCCATGCGATGAAAAGTTAAGAATCATTCATTCTGACGTCGTAGGACCCATGCAGCATACGTCAATAAATGGAGCGAAATATTTCGTAACCTTTATCGACGATCATACGAGATGGTGTGAAGTGTATTTTCTTAGCAAGAAAAGTGAAGTCTTCACTACATTCAAGGTATATAAAAATCACGTAGAGAACCTATTCGGACGTAAAATAACTTATCTCCACACAGATAACGGAGGCGAATACTGTAATCGAGATTTCGACGAGTTCCTGAAGAAAGAAGGAATAGCAAGACAATTGACAATTCCTGGAGTACCTCAGCAGAACTCGGTAGCTGAAAGGAAGAACAGAACTTTGGTAGAAATGGCAAGATGTATGCTGATTTCATCAGGACTTTCTCCGGGTTTCTGGGCAGATGCTGTAGCAACGGCTTGCCACGTTAGAAACCGTTGTCCGACCAGAAGTCTTGAAGGTGAGATACCTTTTGAGAAATGGTTTGAGCGACCTGTCAAGTTAGACTACTTACATAAGTTTGGGTCTAAGGTACACGTCTTGGATAAGTCAACCGGGAAGGACAAGTTCGCACCAAGAAGTCTGGAAGGAATCTTTGTAGGCTATCCTAGAGATCGCAAGGGTTACAGAGTATGGATGCCGAAACAACGACAAGTTATCATGTCAAGAGATGTGAAATTTCACGAAACAAAAAGTGAAGATATAGAGAACGTGAACCTGAAGATTGACCCCTTTGAAATCGATAAGGGAAGATCGGTAAATATTCAAAATCAACCTTTATCGGTAGATGTAGAATTCCATCCGACTCAAACTAGTGGAAATCCGGTCATACATATCTTCAATCACGAGGATGAGTGCATCGACTCATCGAGTGATCGTGATCCAGAGCCCGAGGGAGGAGATGATGTTTCCGTCGAAGCCCGCCAAATGACAGACGATCCAGACACTGTCACCGAACCATATCAACATGATCATCATCAAGACGACGTTCATGTTGATGGGGGGAGGATAGTTAAGAGAGGTCCAGGGCGACCGCGACTGGAACGAGGTCATGTTGGACGTCCACGGAAGATATACAACATGGTTGACGTAGAGCCACAGGTTCCATTGGAACCACAAGTTCCCTTGGAAGGAGGCGTAGAATCGACTGATAACTCATCAGTAGACTCACTCATCAATGACGAGTATGCAGACTGTGAGGATTTCGTTGGAGTCGCTGAAATAACTCTGAAGGAGGCCTTATCCGGTAATGAGCGAAAAGGATGGAAAGATGCAATAATTTCAGAAGTTAAAAGTTTAATCAAGAACGATACTTTCGATGTTGTCAAGAAACCTATGGGTCGAAATGTTGTTGGTTGCCGCTACATATTGACAACGAAGTTGAATGTCGACAAAACTGAGAAGAAAAAAGCCAGACTAGTTGCGAAAGGTTTTAGCCAACGTTACGGCGTCGATTACCAGAAAACCTTTGCGCCAGTCGCTAGGCTTGACTCGGTAAGATTATTAGTCGCACTTGCAGTGGAACTAGATCTTGAAATTCATCAGTTGGACATCAATACGGCATATTTAAATGGATTATTAGAAGAGGAGATATATATGAAGGTTCCAGATCTCCTAGATGAGTGTTTGCAAGATCTAACACGATTGGAGCAGCCAGGTTCAGTTTTGCATGAAAAGGCTAGCAAGATGTTATGCGACCTGAGGTCTGGAGGCAGTGTGTGCAGGCTCAAGAGGTCGCTGTACGGGCTTAAACAAGCTGGTCGTCAGTGGAACATTAGACTGGACGAGCAGCTGAAGTGCATGGGAATGCAAGCATCTTTGAATGAGCCGTGCCTTTATTTTAAAAATATAGATTCGCAAACTAAACTCTTTGTATTAGTTTACGTAGATGACATTCTCGTCGCTTCGCAAAGAGGTGAATGCATACAAGATTTCAAAAAGGAACTGGCCACTAAGTTCGAATTGAAAGATTATGGCATTGCGAAATATATGTTAGGCATAGAGTTTGACAGATGTGACAAAGGAATGAAATTGTCACAAGAAAAATATATTGACGATTTATTAATTAAATTTAATATGCATACAGGTAAAACGATATCTACGCCTATGGAATTTAAACAAAAGTTAGAAAAACCTGTGAGTAAGTGCAGTGAAAGTGAACAGTATCCATATCGTGAAATTATAGGTTCTTTGATGTACCTCTCTACGGGAACGAGACCCGACATTACGAATACGGTGGCTGTATTGAGTCAATTCTTGGATTGCCCTAATGAGGAATGCTGGAACGCTGCAAAGCGCGTGCTGCGATACCTAAAGCATACTAAACAATATGGACTTGTTTACAAAAAGACAGGTAAATCATTGCATGGTTACTCGGATGCTGATTGGGGAGGGTGTTTGATAGACAGGCGTTCTTATTCCGGTTATGTTTTCATGTTAGGAGGTGGATGCGTGTCGTGGAAGTCACAGAAGCAGAAATGTGTCAGCACCTCATCCTGTGAATCGGAATACGTAAGCTTGGCCTCGTCAATGAAGGAAGCAGTTTACTTAAACAGCTTGCTTACTGAAATTGGGTTACGTAAGTTTGCACCATTATCTTTACATGTAGATAATCAGGGGGCGATTTGTCTTGCGAACGATCCAATGTTCCATTCTCGGAGTAAACACATTGACATAAGGTACCACTTTGTACGAAGTGTATTAAAGGACAATAAGAGTATTGAGTTAAAGTACTTACCGACCGACTCAATGCTTGCCGACATATTAACGAAGGCTTTGCCTAGAGAAAAGCACTACAAGTGTATGCGTGGTTTGGGCATTGCTTGTTAATTGTTTACTTTTGTAATAGTTGTTCTTTGATATCACTTTAATTTGTTTGTATGTTTTATTGTGTTACCATTTATTTAGAATATGCACATTAAAGGGGCGTATTGAAATATTATGATAATGTGATATTTGCAGTTGCGCCTACTTTAAGGTTCCACAGTACTGGCTGTAGGTGAACTCAGTCAAATTTGATTTTGGATAGCAACGGTTCCATGAAATGTTTGTTTACCTTTAGATTTGTCAGTCGATCAATAACAGTACTCATAAAAGGTCTGAATAAATTTATAGTATTGGTTTAACTGCGTTTTAAATCTCTGCTAAGTCTATCCCCCACAGTAACTGTTAAAACCCGATGTATGATCATTGATCATTGATCTTTTCCATGCCCGACTAGAGATGGGTAGTGAGTAAATACTCACGGATAAATACCGAGTAAATACTCAGTATTTACTCAATTTACCCGTATTTACTCGTTTATACCCAAATTGGTGGGTATAAACTATATAGAGTGCTGAAAGGGGCATATAAATTTGAAATATAGGTATATTTTGTAAGCCGCTACTGGATTACGTACTCAAAATTGTAAGAAATGTATTTTTAAGAGGGGCACTCCATACATGTAACTAATTGTCACAAAAAAAAATCTCAGAAACCACCAACATTTTGCACATCATTAAATGGGTCTTTAAAAATAACTGGAATGTTTCTAAGAACATTTTTGGATAAATTGAATATTTTTGGAAAAAAACCCTTTCGAAAGGCCAAAATAATGTTTCCCTCTCTATAACTTTAGAACCAAAGTTCAGAAAAAATATGAAAACATATCGGGAGATTAGCCGCATAATAGAGTACAAAAAGCAATATTTTGAACATCATCGGTTGAGCCATTTTTGAGTTTTCTTTAAAAAACCCTTAATAAAAGGTCGTAAGTGCCGCGTAAACACGCACTTTTGCGCGACATGCACTTATCTAGAACATCGGTAGAATTTAAGTACTCATATTTTTAAAGTAAATACCTTCTTATTTAAAACATAATTGTTAACAAAATTTTCCTGTCACTAATAATTACCTTTTTTTCCTAAATTAAGCGTCCTCTATGCTTTTTATTTTATAGATATTGTTAATACACGTTAGCACTCTTCAACAAAAGACAATTTTGTTCTTTAATCTCACTTTTTGAATATTTTATAAGCAATCGTTTTTACCCACCTAAATGAGTAAATACGGGTATTTATCGGGTGCTTTGAGTAAATACCGAGTAAATACTCAGTATTTACTCACCCCTACCCATCTCTATGCCCGACACATACAAAAACTATAATAAAATTGTCTCGTACACTGTTGAGGCTGCGCAAACAATTGTATTTAGCATTGTTTATTAATATTATTAATTACATAATCACAACACCGATGTCAAAAGGATACCTATTTCTTGACTAGGTACTGAGAACGAGTGACAGGAATAAGTCATTTTAGTGGTAATTTTTTTAGAATGTTATTGAAAACACGAAGAAGTTTAGAATACATAAAAATGCTAAGTTTAGAGTCAGACCAAGAAAAGTCTGCAGCGGATTTGTAAGCCCACGCAGTGCTAGTGTTATTTTAAACGTCAAACTTCTATGAAATTATGACGTTTAAATAACACTAAATCCTGTAAAACCAGTGTGTAAAACTACCTACTTAGGAACTATAGTCCGTTGTTTAGCATTAGAAAGAACTTCGCAGAAGTTCGCTTGTGGTTCTAAATCTGGCACTTTTAGCGGTAACAATTTGAAGTAAATTATATGTATTGACCATGCTATATTAGATAATTCAATAATTATTAACAATTAACGAGCCTGATAAAAACTGCATGCTTGCTTCTGCGGAGTTCTTTCTAATGATAAAAAAACGAACTATACGTCGTTATTGTGGGATTGTAATATTTTGCTGCGATAATTTTGCTAGGCACTGGAACGGCGCCGCGCCATTTGGTTCATTACCTATTAGTCGGAGCTGCACAGAAAATCGAAATTATATATATGTACTTATGATTATAATATTTTTCAAACTCGAAGGATAGGATGACACCTGTGATCTCCATATAATTTATAACCTAGAAACGCCAAATCTCGTAAAATTGTACTTATATTAAAATGCCGTGTCATCTAGGGTTGCCAACTTTTTTTTGGTGGAATATAGTATTTTCCAGAATAAGGCATCAAAAATATAGTACATTTCAATAAAATATAGCACTTTTAGATAAAATACTAAACATGGGTGTAATTTACGTTTAAGACGAAACAGGAGCTGAGTTTTAAATATTTTAGGTAAATATACCCGTCTCGCTAACGGATGGGGCTCCTAAAACTAGTGCGATAAGGACAAGGCGAAAAATCCTGCGTAAAAATCTCAAAAATCGAGGTTTCGTACTCGACTGTTTCCTCCTCCAAAACTTAACTAATCTTAACCAAATTTGGAAATCTAAATGATTATGAAATTATCTGTGTCAGACAGTTTTGCTTTTTTGGCTCATTGATATCAGTTTTGAATACTACGCCTCTCATTGCGACATAGTCAATGAGGTCATTTTGGGCATTTTTGAAGGGCTCTAGCGCCTTAAAAACCAAAAATATCAAAAAAAAAGCAAAACGGTCCGACACAGATATTGACAAAATTAATCTGTTTTGAAAAAATCATTGCTCTAGCATCAAAACCCACAGAGGAAACAGTCGAGTACGTTTGTATGGAGAAATGACCACTCCTGTTGGCTCTTAATCGAAAATATAGTATTTTAGCGTACTATATATTTTTCCAAAAATATATAGTACAGAGAGCCAAAATATAGTACAATACTATACAGGGTGATTCAGGAGACGTGAGCAGGACTAACACTGCGCACTTCGTAAATTATAAGCAACTGTTTCCTATCAGGCCGCGTAGCCAAGATGCCGATCGCTTACGCTCCGTAGCGATCGAAACGCAACTGTCACTGTCACACTAATAAGGAAGAGTGATAGAGAGACATAATGCTTTTCGTTGTCGAAGCGATAGCGATTGTAACCTTGGCTAGGCCGGCAGTATTAGTGAGGTTAACGTTAATTTTCTAGTCGTGTTGAAAAAAAAAAGTTATTAATTTATTTACGACATGGATGGTCACCCTAACATTAGAATACTAAACTAACGATATTCTGTGTCAAATTGAATGTCATCACTGTCATCACGGTCTGGTTACTTTTGAAAACTCGTATCTCACTCAGGTTTGACATTTTATTTTCTTCGTAAAAGAGGTTTTATGTTTATTAATTAGGTCTTGTAGGGTGACCATGATTGTAGAGAATTAAATTTGCCCTCACCAAAAAGTTGAAAAATAGGAAAAAGTGTGGTTGTTTCACCTAAATACGACGGTGATCGATCAATTATCAGTTACTGAGTGTGCAGGATTAGTCCTGCTCACGTCTCATGAATCACCCTGTATAATATAGTACTGTCATCCTACCCTTCGAGTTTGACAAATATTATACCTACATACTGGCTGCCGAGTTTTTATAGCACGGTAAGATTAAAGTGAGTTATGGAGTCGATATTAAATTCATACTATACTCATCCTCAAATAATTTCGCCCTAAATTGCTATTATAAACATACTATTTATATTCGCTAATAAATAACAAATTATACAAAATATTTATATTTCACTTACGCTCAAAATAAGTTATACTTAAACAAGATTGCCACATCCTCCACCCCGGGCCCGGTGACGTCATCTTTTCAGACAAATTTTAACTTTACTTTAAGACACGGGGCCTCAAGAGGTTATTCACCTCATTTTTTTTAAATTGGATTATTTAGTTGGAAAATGTTTACCTGCCTGCTTATATATATATATCATTTATTTATTATCAGGCAACTAAGGCCCAATCCATAACAACCATCTTCCATGACAATTTCATTTCAAAGGATACTAATTGTAGCTCTAAATGTCAGTTTAAAATTAATGAAAAAAAATTAAAATCGAATACCTACTTAATATTAATATTTTTAACACTAAATGGGTATTCTACATAACTACTTACTAAATTCTTGTAAACGGCAAATAAATGGGAATGATACACACGAGACATTATTTTATACTGTTTTATTTTGTATAAAGCACTACGCATAATCTATTTTAAAAATGTACAAAAATATGTTACATTATGATTATTTATTGCAGTAATAATTTTTTAACATATTTATCTCTAGGTTTTAAAATCGTACATAAATAATATTTATAAAAATTATAAAACGCTACTGTTATATTTTATAAGCGCACCTAATGGACTTTTAAATAGTATCTATAAAAATAAGTTAGTACCCTAATTAAGTTTGTAATGAGCACTGTAAAGTGCAAATACATTTTTCAACTCGGTGTAGAGTCAATATCACAGACAATTTTAAAAATTGTGTCAAAGTTTGGGCGTAGTTCTTTGTTTAGCTTTTATCTTTAGTTTCATATACTAAATCCTTGCCTAACAAGGTCACTAATGTCACTATAGACTTAATCCAACACTAATATCTTTACAAACTTTGCTTAACTAATCTGTGAGCCATAAAATTACCCTTCAGGTTTTAGTAGATGTACCTAACATACAATATGCTACCAAAATACCTGTACACATTAAAAAGTGTTAATTTTGGTTAATACTTCATTAATAATAGGCTCGGTAATAAGTTACTACAGCAACAGAGCGTTCTTCATATATAGATTAATATGGAAAGCACATCCTTCTTTAGAGCCCTGTAGGGAGGACTATTTACTTATCAAGGACTATTTATTATCTTCTCAACCAACCGAATCAATTAGCCAGGTAAATGTGTATATTTTAATGATTACACATATCATTATCATCTTTTTACGATGACATATTCGTTAACTGCGAAGGAAATTCAAAGGCGTATGTGAAGTCCCCAATCCGCATTGGGTTAGCGTGGGGAATATAGCCCAAGCCCTCTCGCGCATGGGAGGAGGCCTGTGTTCAGCAGTGGGACGTATATAGGCTGAAATGATGATGATGATTCGTTAACTTAATAAAACAATTTATCTGAGATTTACGCGTTGAAAAAATAGCAACAAGTGCAAGTATGTATGATATAGCTACACATAAGTTATTTCAAATAACTTGTTTGACATAACGTTGGTTTGAATTTACCAAATAGCCGTATTCGAACAATGAGATACGTCAAATACTAGATATTGAAACGATATGGATTAGATATGTCAGTGTCAAACAAGTGTCAAAATTGACATTTCTTCAAACAAAAACGTCAGTTTTGACACTTGTTTGACACTGACATATCTTTTCAATATCTAGTATTTGACGTATCTCATTGTTCGAATACGGCTGCCAGGTCTACATAACTCGATGCAATTTGACACATAATTTAGGAAGTTCTGTACTTATAAGTATTTCCAAAATTATGGTCCATTCTTACATGAAGAACATACGTCTGCAATTGTATGGGTATATAATTAAAAAAAAATCTTAAAATTATAATTGTATAGGTACTTGCCGTTACATTAATATTTTAAAGCTTACTCAAAGCTGCATCCAAATTCCATCAATATATTCAATAACAAATAACTTATTCAATCCTAAAATATGCGTACAATTTGTCAATTTTATTGCCAGCTCATGTAAAAATTGAGCACTCCAAGAACATTTTCTATTTGATTTAAGAACTCTACTTCGATAAATTAAATTGAAGTCAAGTTTGAGTAATAAGAACAAGTTACAAAAATATTTATTTTGGCTGTCTCGAAGTACTTACACTAGGTACCTATGTGTAAATTGTATATGTAATTGTTCGTTCCATATTTAATTAAGAGGCTCTTTGATCTAGAATTCTAGATGGTCCACTTTTTGTTTATTTTAAGTAACGCTTGCTTTTAGCGTAAGGTTTTTACTATAATTAGTAACTAATATTGCATCATAATAAATCCTTCTTTAGGTGTACGGAAAATAGCCAGTAGCAGGACGCTTAAGAATATGCTCTCACTTTATAGAAAAATGTATACCTACTCAGTTTTTAATAGCGGGAAGTTTTTTTTATAGGATTGCCAACTTTTTACGTTATATATAGTTTACGGCCATGATGGTTTAGTAAGGTTCTAATAATCTAACAAGAATAATTCTGTATTGATGATCAATGCCCAATGAACAAGCGATCTGCAGTAATCATGATTCTGATATCCCAAGCCGCAAACTAAATGTTTAAGTCATTCTTGAGATGGCCAGCTCTACAGTCCGTTTTTTTAGCATTAGAAAGAACTTCGCAGAAGTAAGCTTGTGGTTCCAAATCCGGCACTATTAGCGGTAATAATTTGAAGTAAATTGTATGTATTGACCATGCTTCATTAGATAATTCAATAATTATTAACAATTAAAGAGCCTGATAAAAACTGCACGCTTGCTTCTGTGGAGTTCTTTCTTATGCTAAAAAAAAACGAACTATACCATCGAGTTATAGGGATGACTCATTTTGTCATTTATAACGTTTTCCTCGATCCATTCTCCTCGTTAGTCAAGCTTAGGATAAAATGGAAACTTAATGTCTAAGGAGTTATTTAATAGTATACAGTACAGAACTGGGGGCCGATATTCGAATTTCGACCGCTCGATTTCCTGTATTTCGTTCAATAATATCTCCACTACTAGGTATTTCAATTCTACTAATAGAATTGAAAACGGGTAGTCAATACCACTCGATTTCGAATTTCTAATACTCGTATTTCAAAAATTAGCATTTCTCCCTTTTCCACCGATTTTCGAGTGCCGAAATCGAGCGATCGGAATTCAAAAATCGCCCCCCTGATCTGTCAAGCGGACCCCAGGCTCGTGGCAAAATGCCGGGATAACGTGAGGATTTAGGTACCTTGTGTTAACCGATCGTGTGTAATTTATTGCTAGGTAGAACTTCGCTGTATCTTCTCGGATTAACTTAATTTTTGTTTGGCGAAATCAAGCAGACCTTTGTAGGCCGAAAGTAGGTAAGTATTTACAAGGTAGAGTAATAGTCAGTTTGCGCCTGGTGCGGTGGGCCGCAGCAGGCGCAGGGCAGTCAGCGCATCGGCGCCGGCGCACGCCGCGCCACGCGCAGCAGCACCGGGCCCGCGCGCACGTCCTTGAACAGTCGGATGGCCTCGCCGTGCGTCAGGCCCGCCGTGCCGCGCCCGTTTACTGATACGATCTCGTCTCCTGAAAATAAAATTATAATGATGAGTAATCCGTTCTGCGGTGTACCACCACACCACCTCCACCATGTATGTTACGAACAGCGTCCTTCATTTCACAAAGAATACCTACTTACATTATGAGAGAAAGTACAACACAAATCTCTAGCACCTATGCAATAATAATATTGAATAAATAATTAATGAAATCTTATCTAGAATGTAACGTGATTTCAATCATTTGCGGTTGCTCTGGTTTAGACGAATAAATACGAATTTGTAATGAAGGCAGAACTAGTTCCGCATTTTGATGAGGTAGTATGAATAATATGTAAGTAATCGATTTATTTAGATCTGCCACAAATGGAGCACAACAAGTGGATAGAGGTAGTTACACCCACATAACGATATAAAATTTTAGTGTATAAAATTGCCATGTGACATAACATAACATAGTAAGTATTACCTAATACCAGGATTTACCACTGACATTTTCTGACTGAAAAGTGACCGACATTATTAGAAATAATCGAATAGATACGTGTCTGGAATTTTTTATACATGTAGGGTGACTGCTATAGTTATTGACCACTAAGTACAATCATAATCGTAATCTAAGTACAACAATAAGACTTCTATTGGCTTGTTTCTTTCTGATTTGTTCGGAGTGGCCAATTACTATGTAGTGGCTAGGGTTTGCACGACGGATCCGAAATGTATGGGAAGATCCGCGGATCCGGATCCAGATCCGGATAATTTCATACATTTCGGATCCGGATTGCAAACCCTAGTAGTGGCCAATAATTGTAGCAGTCACCCTAATACAGTTACCTCAGAATGATATTTTAAGTACACACGTATTAATAGTTATGTAGATTTTATTAATTAAATTGTAAAATACCAGGTTAACGAGTTTTTCTACTCGAGTACTTTTATCTGTCATTTACATAGTCACGAACGAACATATAAGGGCATAAATTATTCATACTCCTTAAAAGTCTATAGTCTATTGCCCAAAAAAGCACTTGTGTCGTTTTAGAGACATTACGATACGGTAAGCTAGTGCAGGGTAGCAGGTGCCACATACCGGTACATTGCTCCCAACGTGACAAACGATTGAATGCATACGGTTTTTATTAAAAAAGAAACAAATTTGTACTGAGTTCATTGCTACCAACATAATAAAAAATACTTTTATACCCTACAGCATCACGACCCTGGTGCGGTGCGGTAGTGTGTAACGGCTTTAAAAAAAAACATAACCATAGACATTACTCGTTTGTTTCTCGTTTCCCGCCTTTCCCGGTAATTTCTTGTTCTTTGAGTACTTTGCGTTACTATTTGTTTTGCGTTCATAAAAAGTGTTGAAAATGGACAAAGAGGATTACATTGTGTCTACACCTGAAGAAATATCCGCTGCAGCACAAGCAGCGACCGAAAATTTGTTGCCTAAGTACTAAATCTCAGCACCTATACGACAAATCTTATGAGAAATGCATGGCGTGGAGATTGGAGCACAAAACTTCGTCATTCTCTGAAAACGTCTTTGGTGTATTTTCAAAGACTAATTGGAAGCACCGGATCAGATCTATCTTTTAAGCAAGGTTGGTATATGTTATAAAATTTTTTGATACACATTTTTAGGGTACACAGTACAACGAGCTATATTTATGTACAATTTTATATTTTTGCATTGAAACTGAATATTATTTAATTCTCCTTTTTCTTGTTACAGGTTGCAGTAATATTTGGTATTATGGGTGCTTGTCGCATACAAGAGCTACATACATATAGTATAATACCTACTATCCAAAATTTACATTGACATTGTCATAAATAAAATTTTGTTTATATTTTTTTGTATTTTATTTAATATTGCCTACTCATAGAAAAAGCATTGTATGCAACGTTGTATAAGTAGTCAAAAAATGCTCATGGCGTATTTATTAACAATGTTCGCCTTCGGCTCACATTGTTACCCACGCCACTCACATTTTTTGACCCCTCTTATAAATCTGTTGCATAAAATACTATTTTAATACTAGTACTTATAAATCATTCATATTACTTAATCGCAACAATAGGTTCTTATCTTAAACGTTGTTGGCCTTGGGCACGGGCCGTATGCGAGTGTCCACTGTGCCCGAGTGACCTCCAGTCCATCACGACTACACCTACACTGCATGCGTGTAAAAGGAAACACCTACTAGTTTTCCATTAGCCACCTTGTCACTGGCTACAAGTAATAATTACGCACAACTGGTATCTAATTAGGTGCCGATAATTGAGATGGCTCGCTGACTATACAAGTACCTATACATACTTAATCACGTAAATACTGGCAGACCTTCGTTGAATTCTACTTAGTTTAAATTAAGATTTATCCTCCTTCACCTTTCCGATGACGTAACCTTTATATCGACATTTATATCGCGTACAGGCAGGTGTATGTAGGACGAACCTCACTTAAGCGACTGTAACTCAGGGGCAAGAAATACCAATAAATTGCAGCTGTCGACTAACCGTTTCCAAGGAATGTATACTGCAATGGTTCTTACACCACGTTCGACGTACTTTACCATGTTGCTCTTTAATCTTAAAATGATAAGAGCGTTGAGACTGGAGCGATAAGAACTGTATCAAATAGGTTGTTCGTCAAGGAGATTACAATTTTAAATCAACGTTTTTCTCTAGCTCAAAGGAATTCTCTGAACGGTAACTAACCTTCGCGCAGTAAGCCCGATTCGGCAGCTTGTCCGTTATTGAAGATAGTCTTGACGAAGATGCCCATGTTGCCTCGCGGAGAATCCCGACCACCTACGATGCTAAACCCGAGCCCTTTCCCTCCTGCTGATTTGGTGAACCGAACCTGAAATATGTCAACAGATTTTTATGTCTAATTATATATACAGTACACATAGTACAAGCTTTGCTTAGTTTGGGGCTAGGTTGATCTGTGTAAGATATATGTCCCCAGTATTTATTTTTATTTGTTTTATTTATTTATACAGATATATATAAATACTACGTGGTCGACGGTTTACCATTAACATAATTTTTACAAGTTTTCATTTAACTTGTATGTATTGACCCACTTCCCGTTATTCGATTGAACTGAACCTTCACATACATACCTAATGTAAGTTGGGTAACAATTCAATATTAGGTATATATAGTACTATCGAGCTGATCTGATGTTGGACACAGGAGGCGACTACAGGAACTATAGGAACTCTGGGATAAAATAACGCAAACTTAAAAGTTTGGTTTTGTTAGAATTGTCTAAACGAGAAACTTATTAGTTGCCTGTTGAAAGAAAAGAGCAGTCAACGATAAAAGCTTGGTGGTAACAAAAATGAATGTTTTGCCAAAATACTTATTAACTAGATACTGACCTCAAAGGAGTGTACCCCGTCGCGTGGTTCTGGCGGCGGCGGTCGTTTGGTCTGTTGTCCTGAAGTAGGAGGGGCAGGCGGCGGGCGCGCGCTCCTCGGCGTCGCACTCACGCGCAGCTCGGCCACACCGTTGCGCAGCGGCTGCATGGGGTCCTGTCGAGACTGCACTCGCGGCAAGCGGTAAGGCTCTTCCCACAACCTTTGTGCGGGCTCTGGCGTTAAGCGACTGTATCCATTTCTATACACCGGAGCATCTAATTCAACGTTTTCACTGTAAGGCCTTCGAGTTCTTGATTCACTACTCTTTCTACGTTCAGGTATATAATTAAAGTCTACCACGTCCCGATTTTCGTCGTCTGGACAGATTAAGGGAGCACGATCGCGAGGCGCCGGCGAAGCTTTAGCGCGGTATACGTTTGGAGAGCTACATCGCCGACGCAGAGTGCTTTGCCGCGGAGGAGAAGGCGATGGTGGTGATCTCACAGCAGTTGGGCTAGGAACGTAGAAGGTAGCAGGTTGTTGCTGCGGTTGCGGGGCAAGGACGTCATGTGCAGATAGAGCCCGTCGTCGAAGACCTCCACCGAGTTTGCCTAAGGCACGAAGGAGATCAGGCGCTCCATTAGTCACTCGTAGAGATGCCGTGGTGTACACCTTCCCACGATGTCTGAAGGACAGCTTAGTCGGCGGCGCCGGCGAGCAGTGTGGAGGCGGGCGCGGCGGAGAAGGCGAGCATCGCACGGGGCTCGGATCTCGGTTGCCAGATCCAGGTCGTAGCCGCGAGCAACGGCGGCGCAACTTTCTCCATCTTTGTGACAGGTTGGCGTTCCAACTTTCTTCTGAAAATTAATTTTATCGTTTAAAACAAGTGTTATTCACATGAATATGCGATATTAGTCGAGCTACGAAAAGCTCGGACTTTTACTAATGTAAAAGGTACACAATCTATGTTAGAGCTTGTCTGGTTGCAATTGTAAAGTAGGAAGTTACCTTTCTTATTAGTATCGGCGTCGGAGGCGTAGTCGTGGGAGCGCGGGGGCGGTTGTGCGGGCGGCGAGGCGGGCGCCGCGAAGCTGTGCCGCAGCGGGGTCATGCGGAGCAGCCGCGGCCGGTCGCCGCCGCCGCGTGAGCCCCAAGCCGGCGCACCCATGGCTCACCAATCCCTGGAACGGTTAAATGTTCGTTGTGAACAAAGCCATGTGTGATTCAGAGACTGACGTCACTACTATATAATAGTCCTTGATGCTATAATAATAAGTACCTACATACAGAATGTTTTTATAGAAGATACGGGAGTAGAAGCTATATATAAGTATATAAGTATGCGCTACGAGCGTGTATCAAGAGTTGGTGGCAATGAATTTGTTAAGGAAACTGATTAACATACAAAGATAATTTTCGTAAATTCGGATTTGATTTTTTTATATTTAATACAAAATAATTAGGTAAATACTGGTAGCATAAATCTACCGCTGTTGTAAAACAGGCCTTATAATTAACTCAAAGAAATAATTGAAAACTATGACATTGACATGTTATAAATTATTTGTAGTAAGTATATAAGTTAGTTTATAGGTATTTATTGTAATATGATTGCTTGACAATTAAGACATGTCATACGGTCTACAAGATATCTGATGTCACGATAATTACGATTAGGACTCTTCGATCGTTTCCTGCTATTTTTATATAAATATTGTATTATATATTGTATATTTATTTAGATAGGTAATACTTTTTACAACATGCTCGTTCAGACGGTCTAGCATGTGTTGCGTTCTCGCGCGTGATTCAATACATCAAGCGCGACTTCAAGCTACTTCAAGTGAAGACTCGCGCGCAAGAACGCAACTTATGCTAGACCGCCAGAAGTTATTAAAACATCGTTACAGTAACAGTTCGTTATACTTAAATCTTCCGTACAATACCCTCGGCACTTATCACGCATCGCTAAATATAGGAACAACTTGTACTCAAGTGGAGAGTTTAGCCTTAGCTTAGCGGACCGATTCGAACAATCCTTATAAAATGTCACACCGCTTTATGATACTTATACGAATATCTATTAGTGTCAAATGTGACGTTTTTGGGTGAAGAAATGTTACCTCTGACACTGACACTCCGATAACGTTCTTGGGCCTTATTCGACAAGCGACGCTTGACTTATCGTGTTGCTCTTCCGTTGAATCTGAACAATCCTGTGTCAAAATTTGACATTAGCAATCCACAGTTAGGTGACAACCAGACCAAACCATTATAAACCTTAAAGTAGTAATAAAAAAAAGTTGATATTTGTTGAATTATTGGTTGTGCCAAAGGATATTATTCGCACTTGATGAACATGCGATTCATTCAACTGTTGAATTGAAGTGGACGCGAAATCTGACAGTTGTACATGTCGAATAGGGGCCCTTGCCATAAGCGCTTTTGGGTAAATAGAGTAAAGACTTTATCTACGCTGTGTTTATAAACATCGTTGGAATGAATCCGGATTTGAATACTCCACAAGCCCACGGATTGACATTAACGCCCACACCGGCCCATGGGTTTAAGTCAGCAAACAACTGGCTTCCGCTGTGTGAGAAGCAGTGTTGACTTAGTTCTAGTAAATACTAAAGATTGCAACTATCTACGTCTCACGGCCCAGCTGGTAAACAATACACGGAGTTACTGCTTTGTTTAGCGGTGACTTACTAGGACTGATGCTAGCTAAAGTGCCTGTATTAAGGGTCCAAAGTCATAAATATGTGGGAAACATTGGAATATAAATACCTAATCAAAGCGGAGAGCAAAACCCTAAATGGAATTGATTAATTAAATAATAAAAAAAATATATAATTACTGTCCATAACTTATTTTGTTACAGTAATTATTAATAATCACTATAATCAGTTGAGTTCTCAGTGCTGAAGGCTCGAATCGAAGTATAATTTCTTGAACACGTGATGAAGTTTAATCTACACATTATACATAGATTTAATAATACCTACAATATATTAATAACGTGCATGTACAGTGAGTGAGGCGTATATCCGACACATAAAATCTAGTCCAGGAAGGCGTATGGGTGTAATGAATGCAGCCCTGTAATAAAGATAGCATGGTAATGCGGTGCATCTCGTTATAATTAGACGCAGACGGCGTGTCCGACCGGCGCGCGCGCCATCGTTGCGGATATCCGCTCCTGCGATCGAATACTAAATAGGAACCTTAATTTTTTTAAATACAATTTAGTTACAATTCAGTACGTCAGATATACAAACAATTATCTTATTCGTGAGAAATTCCCTGAGGTCACACACCGTAAGAAGAGGCTACGTTTAACGTCGTGTATAGGCATAAAACTGTCAAAGCAGTATGCATTAGCAAAGACAAGGTAAACCATTTTGTGTAAAAGACGTATTTTTAGTTGTATTTTGTAGGTATTTTTTGTATTTGGGTCTATATTGGGGGTGAGCAATAAAGAATATTTGTATTTGTACATGATAGTGCGACCAAGATGTACAGACATCAAAAACATACATTTTCAAAACTCAAATCGATATTCTGAATTTATGGTGATAGATACACCACCCACCCAGTATTCTTTCGACCATGAATTAATCACTCAATTAAGTGCAAGCATTCGCTTGCGTGCTTCAACTAATCTTACTAGTATGCTATAATGCACTAGTATTACGCTGCCCCACGCAAGACCGTTCGTGCTCGATCTTGACACAAATCGCTGGAAAGACCGTAAAACGTATTGGACGGGGGGGATACCGTAAATTTGTTAACGACCAAAAGGCTGTTCGTGTAGGATATAAATGGTGGGTAATTTTATAGGGAGCGTTGTGGCGACCGCAGGACCAGCATTAATCTCGAGGAACCGAGTATAACATGTAAACACTAAACAGTAATCTATCTCCAGCATCTCCAGCCATAAGGATTTCCGGGACGACAAAACACAAGTAATAAGCAGTCGTACGTATTAATATTTCGTACGTAAGTATGTTTTTGACAGACGCTAGATATACAATTTTTTGGTTTTTCGAGCCTGCTGAATTAAGGAAAATAAAACAAAAATAAAGGGAATGCTAATTACATAGCGAACCGATTACTTAAACGGCTGCGTCAACCAAAATATCCGAAATATGTCTTCAGACACGTAAACGCGTTTACAGTCGCTTCATTCGGGGTTCACTAAGTGGTCATTCGCGATTGTCAATCTAACCTGCTTGACAGACGCGCTGGATCGTTCTAACCACTTTAGAAATTCAGGTTCGATATTCAAATATTGGACGAAACGACTAATCCTAGTCGCAACTAATCCAGTCTGTCGTTACCGCTGCCCACGTAGGGAATGTAGGATCTACCATTGGATGTTTTATATATGCACGAGTCTGTGTGAATATGGACTACTCTATTAATTTTACTCTGGTGTTGGCGACCACAGGACGAATATTAATCTCGAGGGAGCAAGTATTTCGGTGTGGACACTAGTGAGTAATTAAATTCCGGGTTGCTACGAGATGGGGCGATCTTTATTGCTGATAAACGACCTCGGGACAAAATAAAAACCGGGCAAGTGCGAGTCGGACTCGCGCACGAAGGGTTCCGTACTACAATGCAAAAAAAAACAAAAAAAGCAAAAAAAAAAATCGGTCACCCATCCAAGTACTGACCCCTCCCGACGTTGCTTAACTTTGGTCAAAAATCACGTTTGTTGTATGGGAGCCCCGTTTAAATCTTTATTTTATTCTGTTTTTAGTATTTGTTGTTATAGCGGCAACAGAAATACATCATCTGTGAAAATTTCAACTGTCTAGCTATCACGGTTCGTGAGATACAGCCTGGTGACAGACGGCCGGACGGACGGACGGACGGACGGACGGACGGATGGACGGACAGCGAAGTCTTAGTAATAGGGTCCCGTTTTACCCTTTGGGTACGGAACCCTAAAAACAAAGGGGAGTTTTATTTGGGAACAGTCAGAACTTAAGTTAAACGTCGATTGCCAGACGCACGATTAGGTAGGTACTTATCTACTGACGGCGTGTTTACGCGTGTAAATGTTCTATTTGTAGGGAAAGTAGACTCCTTTTGTTGAAAATCATTTATTAACAAACAAGGCAGTGGTATTACTAAAAGAAATGATTAACTAGCTTAAACCTAAAATAGGCCCTTGAAGCATTAAATTAGATTTATTTGTATTACTATTTTTTACATAGCCACTATAAACAATTATAAACAATTTTTTTTAAAAGTTCATGATAGTTATAATGTGAACACAGCTATGTAGTAAAATTAGTGAATTCATAGTTGCAAAAAATAAAACAAAGCACATTATTTGCGTCCTTGTTTATTTCTTTTTATTACAAATAAAACTAAAAATGACTTCATTGTGGTTTCTCCAGAGGCATCTCCATTGTCTGCGGTTAGATGAAAACCTCTTAATAAGTATTGTTAAAGAATCACTTTATTTGTTATTGGTAAACACAAACTCTATTTTCATATTTCACTGTGACAATGCAATTTATGACGGCTTCGTTATGCTAACAATGAGCAAAACAGTTTAGATAGCTGTATGCGGATCGGAAGTTTGCATTAATTAACGTCAGGGCCGCATTTAGCGCTAGAACTCGTGATTATTTTAAATTGATAACCGAGTAAAACATTGTTAAATATGGGTAGGTACATTTTATTTATTATCCTCACGGTTAAAAACTTTTTTGTAGATATTTCTGTATCATGGATTACACAAATACTTAATAAAAACACTTTTTTATTCCTGTAAGTTAAGAGCCCTAAATTCCTATTTCTGGCTGAGATATATATTATACGAGTACCTATTATAAACAACATCTGTATCAAAGCAGCGCGTCCTATATTTTTTATATACCTACACAACTTTTGAGACTTAGAAAGGAAAAGTCGACTAAAAAGATTACTATAATTCAACTCCTAATAATAGTACATTATTGCAGAGGCCGGGAAAGGGCAATTCGTGGATGAGTTTCGATTTTGTCGGACGACGCGAAGCGGAGTCCGACAAAGAAGACGAATCCACGAATTGCTATTCCTGCCGAGGCATATATAGTGCTTTTCTCCAAACATGCGAGGAAATAAGCTAAAGTAATTATTATTTAAGCATCAAGCATCACTCAAATCAAACCTTCACATCCAAAATGTCAAAAACAATTTCCCTCTTTAATTAATTTTTAAAAGTTAAAAGCACAAACTTATTCTGCCATTCAGTACCATTCAATATTCGTTCATTCAATATAATTGCGCAATATAGTTTGTCAAACCAACTTTGCAGTCAGTAAGAACCAGGAAAACTACACCCATCCTTTTCTTTTGGGTGCTAGTACTAGTGTAAGACAAAGATAGTATGATTCTCTTTGTCTATGTTTGAAATGAGAAAGTCCTTTGACAAACTATGTAAGCTTTATGAACACGGATGAGATTTAAAAAAAATATAAAAATAATCTTTGATTTTATTAAGCAGTATTCGCACGATCATACACGTGAAATGATAGCTGATCGGGTCGTGTAGAAGCGGCTCGCGGCAATAATAATTGGCTGTTTGCGTTTATTATTATTAAAAAGTAAAAAACACTACAGTAATAAGTTATTACTGTAGTGTTTTTTTACTTCCCGTCCGCTAGAACAGGACAGCGATAGTTTGATGTTTTTTAGTTAGAGTTTGACATTAACGAAGAACTTCCCGTACTATTTTTGCTACAGTAAGGTGAACATTTCCGAGCATATTGGAGAAAAAGTTATTTTAAATGTAACCTAAGCCTATGCTGGATACGGCTCTGGAGCCGTTAATTCGGCGGGTCCCGTTGCGCGCCGAATTCGGCGGCGCCGTGGTCACTGCTCTTCCGGCGCGCACTATTCGCCGATCGATGCAATTACTTAACGGCACGTAAAAACTCAATATTCAAAAAAATAACCTTCAATTTTTACCTGTATGACGTGGAGGTAGTGTATTTCGAGTGTTGTCTACCTATGTTTTAATTATTTGGCACGACACGGCTCAAATAGATTTTGATATCTATTTGGGCTGCGTCGTGCCTATATAGTTAGATCTGTAAAATATCTTGGGAACTGACTTCTCTATGCAAGCTTCCTCGGATACATTTTATCCTAGTTAGTTATCAGAAAAAAATTGATTGTATACCTTAAGTCACAGATGAATGCAATAATATCAGATAGGGCACCACACTCGAAGTGTAGCGAAGTGAACTTTTATCTTATTGTTTTGGTAGTAATGAAGTACCTACTCAAAATTCACCATTTCAATTTCATTGACCGTACGTAAGAAATTAGAAATAATAAAATATGTTCAATGCTTTTCAATGGCTTTCCATTCCCAGCAAAGCAAAAGCTACTTAGCAGTCATGATTGTATGTAAATCGTGGAGATGGGCCGTAATTGAATACTCAGATCACAGACGCGCCGTCTAGATTGGAGCTACAGTACTGTCTGGATCTGGAGCTAAGTAACTTCAAACACTTAGGCATGCAGACGTGTAGGGCACACATTCAGCAACAAACAGTTCAATGAGATCGAATTCAGTCTCGGCCTGCATTTCAGCGTTAAAATTGTATGGAACTTACTCAAAAAATAACTGTGAGAATCCACATAAATATGAACACACGATTTAAAAGTATTTCTTGGCTATCACATATCACAATATAGAGCCTCCGATCCTATTACAGATCCGTTCGCAGACATTTTGTTTTAGTAGAGCATTAGAAAGCCTAACGACTGAGATAATTAGGTAATACAATTAATATTTGTTTCGGTGATATATAGTAGCTAACCGTAAATTACTTTCAAAAGAGGTTGACATTACCTACTAACTGCTAAAAGTGGGCTAAACGAGCCATTTAGTGCATGACTACAAATAGATGAACCTATTATCAATATAATATTATTAAACCTACTCGGCGGTGACAAATCCACGACTCCTACGTTGCAGTTCCATTTTGGGACAAGTTCGAGAGGGAACCATGAAATGTCTAATATATGTCTAATTAAAGTAACCTAACACTTGTTTGTTTTACCAAGAAATTGATAAACTTTTATTTCGTACAAATATTTCTTAATTTATACAATGAGTTTGATTATCAACTTTCACATCCAGGCAATGTGCATGTTTAAACATCTTTAAAAAAAATGGACATCCATCATGGGAATCGGCTTGTACGTGAAAGCTGCATTATCATCAGGCTCGTATAATAAATGTACATTATGTAGCGTCAGTGAAGAGGTACTCCAAAGGTTCTCGCCCTGCGGGCCGCTTTGTAATCAAGTGGGGTAGCCATTATATCAGAAAGTTGTGGTTCATGCATGTTCTCAAGTGCTTGCTCAGATACAATGACACGTGAGAAACGGCAAAAACCGTTCACTATATCCGTTGCCGGCGGATCAATTAAAAGGTTCAAGTAGAGCGCCAATCACTGAGGAATTGCGAGAACTATACATAATTTGTTACACGAAATATGTACTGTTATTTGTTAATGTTTGCTGTTGAAATCCAATTAAAAAGACTAACGAGAATAGTGCGAAGAT
Organism: Cydia fagiglandana; assembly: GCF_963556715.1. NCBI lineage: Eukaryota > Metazoa > Arthropoda > Insecta > Lepidoptera > Tortricidae > Cydia > Cydia fagiglandana. The sequence continues at coordinate 12,297,094 of NC_085934.1, forward strand.
ATCTAACGAATGAACCGAACTTATACACCTGCCGTACACACAATGTTATTATTTCCTAAAGTTTCAAATCGTATTTATAAAAACTTTTTAGACTGAAAAAAAAAACATTTTCTTGTTCTTGAGTTATAGTTTGTTTTCCTTCTGAACTACAACCCCGAAAAGTCAATTGTTCTTCTGTGTCTTCCGCGATACCTATTTAATATTAAAAAAAAGACTTAATTTTAGAGGTTAGCTATGATCGGGAACCATTGGTAATGTCTTCAATTTGTAAGTGGTACCTAAAGACGCATATTTCGTGGAAATTTTCGTCCTTTGAAAATATCAAAGTTTAAATAGTTTTTATCTTTGTTTTCCTAGTAAAGTCCTTAAAATGTACAAGGCTATGGTATAGCTTAAGGAATTTATAGCGTGTAACGGTTTCGTGCCCATGTTGCGCCCACACTTATTAACGAAACTCAGATTTATGCGTCGCCGCGATAGCGATAGTGGCACAATGGGCCCTACGGAATGTGACCCAACACTCATTCGGTAGACTTATGTTTATCTAGCCGATATCTACGCTGTATAACCATATCGTTCCGCTCGCAATGACGCGGACCTTTGCTTTAAACTTAATTCACGAGTGTCAGTAGAGCAAATTTGATATAACATTTTAATGAATATGAATGGCTCCAGAACTGTCGCACTCAATTTACAGCAAGCTTATACTACTTATATATATTATTGGCGATAGCAAGTCGGTCGCCTTTCGGCTCATTACTGCAGTTGCAGCTCTCAACTGTTGCCATTATATTGTTCACCATCGAATTAAGAACCTACCCATCAACGCTGCTCTAGATCCGAGCTCATCGAACGAATCTGGGAAATTACTTCTCGACACTGCTATTATGTTCAACCTCCTTTATTAGTTTTTTCTCAAGAGAAATCAGTTTGTGCTGGTTCCGTTTAATGTTAAAGCATTATATCATTGTGATCTGTGTCCCAAGTAGATGGAGAGCACGAACCTATTCTGTACGAAAGTCTAACAAAATCGCTGACAAACGATGTTTTCTTTCCTCTGATAACTATGCCCACTCTATAAGCTGTCTCGGCGTTGGATCGCTCATTGTAATCACCATAAGTATGCCTACCACCAGGGCTTAAACTTTCTGGGGCTTATTTATTAGTTTAGTCAGTAAAGACAATAAATTTCGCATTTATAGCGAAGTTGCCAGTTTGTCATTGTAGGACTTGTAGGTATGTTTACATGACGACGCAAAGGTTTAGGAACAATAGAAGTAGAAGTCCGTGTGAAAATATTTACATACTTTTGGTTAGCGATGATGTAATCAAGAATTATTGTCTTTATGCGAGCAAGTACCTTAAATTATCATAATTTATCACTTAGCGACTAAATCTTCTTATTCATTTCGCAAACGTTCGCATTGTTAGGAACATAAAATAGACAAGGTCAGATTCACAACAATTTACCTGCCCACTCTGTCCATAGTTATAACTAATCGTTCAAGAGTAAATGTGGACCGTGAATAAATGCTCTTCTGTTTAGGTCTGACTTCTCAAATGGAGATAAATTATTGACAGACAGAAAAACTTAACTGCATGATTGCCTTTTCTCGATGCTGGTGGTCTCTGCAATTCGTATTCACTTTCTCTGCGAGTAATATTCAAGTGCTATGAAAAAGTTTAACATTTAACTTTGATTCAAACAGGTATTTTATGTTGCATTGCATTACGCCGTAAGTTATTATCGCTCGAAGATTCGCAACGTCAGAAACGTGGAGGTACCGTGACTAACCACTTTTGTTATGGCGGTCTTTGCGGCGGATGTCATTAAACGGTCGGCTGACTAGGAATAGTTGATCGTGCCAAAAGCTAAGCCCAAACTGCAAATATGCTGTATTTGGCTATCAACACCATCAATTAAAAATAGCTGTTATGATGATTATGAGCCTAATATAAAGGCTCATAAATGCGAGAGTTAAAGTTACTGATGTGTTTAAACTGATCAAGTATCATTTGCTCTTCATCGCTTTATTTAAGTAGTCTATAATGATTTAGAAGCACGCAACGCGTAGTTTGGTAGCGGGTTTCTCAATTTAATGAAAGACGCTTTATGTAGTGCAACAAAGGGTTCAGTGTGGGTTCTTGTGAAGCATTTCTCGTCTAGTAGCTCTTGCCTTTGAGCCCTGGCATGCCAAAGCCGACCCGGTACAAGCCGCCATTGTCCAGCAGTTTCATTATCTCACGCGTGGGAGATCCGGAATACGTGGATTAGATCTAGTTCTACTTATGTTGCAGTACTTAAATTTAAAATAACTAACACTACGACGTCATCTAAATGTTTTCGTTACCAAAGCCGCCGTTGAAAGCCGAAATATAGATCGTGTCTACATTTGTTCGTATAGATCAAGGATGGTTTGAAACATCCGTGGCTTTGTACTGAATCACGTCTACAATAGAGCGAACTCTACATTACGAAACTTGCATGAACTTTAACGTTTCCTGCGTTGCGAATATTGCGGTGGTAAAACATTAAATGCTCTTACGTCTCGTGAGAATTCTCTATTGGTGTTATAGACGGGTGAACAAAGCTGTAAAAAGTATTATGCGCTCGTCTTTTGCTTTGTCGAAAACAACTTAATTATTACTCGTTCTCGTTGGTGGTCGCTCTTGATTACTAAGAGTAAGATTTTAATTACAGACTTGCGGGAAACGGTAAACGTTGGTTATTATAAAACTAAAATATGGAAACGTGTTGCATATAGTCAGACTTTTCAAACAAAGGATTTGGTGCTGACTAAATAAACAAAGACGGTAGTTAGATAAGCTGTGAATCTTTCAAGTCCACACTTGTCCCTGCCCATAACTGGGGCATCTTGTTTAATGACACCAGTCGCCTTTTAAGGGATCTCCGAGGCGAACGGACTCAGATTTTGGCGAAGATATTAACATACCAAGTAATATTTAAGCTTTTCATAAACACCGCCTCTTAATAAAGAGTCTTTAAAGATAAATTTAAAAGATTTTTTTTTGAACTTTTAAATATCTGTAGATTGCAGCGTTAAATCAAGGTCTATATTTATTATGCTGAACCTTGCCAGGGAAAGGTGAAGATAGGGCAGCCGAGCGGAGGGCGCGAAAATATTAAGTTAACGACTGACGATCTGTAAAATACCTGCCTACTTGTTGATGAGATCGTTTTATCACGTTTAAGGAGAGTTTCACGTTTAAAGAGAGGTTTCCCTGCTCTAGCATCGTGTGTAAACTTTTTACTAACAAAACTAAACAAATTATTTACATATTTGCAAGTTCACCATTTACACAACAATATCAACAATGCGATGGATTAATCGTCTAATGGATTGATGTTCCACAATACCGCAATATGCATACGGTATAGGTAATAAGGGGAGGGTGGCTGGATGCATGACGGCGACGACGTCTGCATACTTCCAGCCTTTGTATTCGAAAATCACCTTTATCGTCCCTGTTTTAGGGGTTAAATGCTATAGGTTTGGTATAATATATAGCAGACGGAGTGTGACGAGGGTTTAAGGTACTGCGAGGGGAAATACTGGGGACGAATTTAACAACAGCTATGCAATGCAATGCATTCGAGTGTTGATATTAGAGATTTATTTAATTAATGGCCAATTATGTTATTTTTAATATACTCTACATATTTCTTATTTGTTGAATACGCACTAAAGTACATGAGTATTAAAGTAATAACAATTTAGAAACAATAGCTATGTAAAGGGGTGAACTTATTGCTATAAAATATCTTTCTCTATTGTTGATGTTAATGTGATGACAATTAGGTACTTATCAAATTTTGAACAAATCAATAGCACAACGTCGTCGTTTCATCTATCGCTTATTAGACAACTAAGTACCAATTCAATATAAAAACATGATTATGACTATTATAGAACATGACTATTTAAAAATATGATGAAACTAAAGACAAATGTCAATAATTAAACATTATCAAAATCTTAAACCGCTAAAATTTTCCAAGCGGCAACTCACTTCTAACCGTTACGTTTAAAATTCATCATAAACACAAACCTTTTTTTTAATTTATCCAAGTCATGCAAACATTGGCGATCGTTTGGCACTTTAGTTCAAAAGTCGCGATCATATTAAAAGTCGTTAAGTTTCAAATCGATCATTCAAACTTTATATGCAGTCGGCACAACACAAAACATATCGATCGACGCAGCTGATGCACTACACGATTGCAGCCGGCTAGGCGACAAGCTGCCCGACGCGGCACGTTCGCCTAAGGCGAATGACGAATTAATACTAACATAACCTCAAACAAAATTACGCGCGCGCCGTCGAGAAAATGCTTTATGCTGTCCGTACTTTGTAATGGGGTTCAATAAAGACGAGGAAGGAAATATTGATGGCCTAGTGCATGACAAGGATAGACGATTGTCAAAGGTGCACGCGCCGTAGTATGTTAAAAACCGTCTGCCGGTCATAGGGGCCATTAACGAAAAAAAAAAACAATATAAGGAATTTTCGTGTATGTATGTTTGCATATCAGTTACTTACTACAACGGAAATAGACGGAGTTGTGTAAACCTTTAACGTTCACGGTAAACACTGTTAACATTTCCAATAACTGAAAAACACCGCACCTATTATGATAAGAAAATGTGCATACACGATATTGGGTTCAATTACCAGCAATGTGGCAATGCGTGAAGAATAATACAAACTATTATAACTGGAAAAAATAATAGGTGATATTAATGCCATTAATTACGTACCTGGGGGCCGATTTTTGAAATTCGACTACTCGATTTCGTGTATTTCGTTCAATAATATCTCCACTACTAGGCATTTAAATTCTACTAATAAAATTGAAAACGAGTGGTCAATACCACTCGATTCCCAATTTCTATCGCTAGTATTTCAAATATTAGCATTTCGCCGTTTTCCACCGATTTCCGAATGACGAAATCGAACGATCGAATTTCAAAAATCGGCCCCCTGTATGATATGTTACATAACTCATTTATTTGTATAGTAGGTACCTACTTCATAGAAAGAACGCATCACATAAAACATCAAAACCTTTTTTCACTCTCCACTTGAACATGTAGACAAGTTGAAGACCAAAAAAAAATATCAAAGCGTCAACTGTTTGTGTACCTGCGCAACGTCTGCGTCTCCCGGCCCTTCCCAAAGCCATTGAAGCGTGAAGAATGAATGATTTTTAACAGCCGCTAACAAAAGTCGCAATAAATCCTGGCTACTCTTTGTATTCTAGTGGTTGTTAATGTTTAGAATTCCTTTTGTTGTGATCAAGACTGTTTGTGGGTGAAGAAGTTATTGATCTAACCAAACTCTTTTACTCGTAGGTACCTACTGACCATGCCTTTATATTAAATACAATTGTTATGAACCAATGCTTGTTAATAGCATACCTAGATTTGAGAACAAAGCTGTTACTTCAAGAAGGTTTGAAGTTAACCTACTTAAAAGGAATACAAACAATGATAACGAACTGACTGATTACTCGTAAAGTCGGCTGACCGTAATGATGAAATCAAAAATATATGTTTAAAATGCTGGGTTATTCAAGATAATATACGAAATGTTATAAAAAAAATTAACTATCCATATACGGCACTAACATTCAATGTTTTAAACGTCGTTGTTTCAAGGAGAGTTACATGGTTTACCAATACATTTTACTGACAAGCAAAAAGGATCTCTACTCCAAGTATTACTAAACTTAAACAGTTATGCTTAGTGATCATTATGCTAAAGTAGTTTTTAGGTGACTGTCATTTTGTATAATTTAGTGAGTACCTTATGTGTAGGACGAAGCCCACATGCTCTCGCGCCAGAACGTCTGCAAGGCTGCGCTTACTAATGATGAACTCATGGGCACAAGGAACAGAAAAGGTGGATTATTAATAGTACTTAATTATACTTGTAATCCTTGCCAAATAACGTCGAAAGACTTGTCAAAAGTGTATGTAACTCTAACTATAACAACGTCATGCGTATTCATTTTTTGTGAGCATGTTGTTATTCGTTTTATCTCGGCTAGCGTGACGTAGGAGGAATGATCATGTTTTAAATAATGACTTAATTACTGTGTTGTTCATCAAACAAACAAACAAATAAGAAACACTTGAGAAACTACGTGAAGAGAGATCTATTTATTTGATAGGTACACTATAGTTACCCATAAAATCAGCTAATACTAATTGAGTACTTAGGTAGGAAAATTTCACTGAACATTTTTCTTAAATGTTCAAAGACTAATGTCCAAAACCCTCTGTAAATATTCGGGTCGGACTCCTGCGGTTTTCTTTAATTCCACGTCGGACATGAATCCACGCACGCACCTTGTTTGTAAAGGCAAGGGATACAAACGTCCGCGGGTCGCCTAGCGGCGCGTGCTTCCTGCCAGCACGACCACGTCCTAGCTGCCCTAGCACACGCAACATTATAGCATTCTACCGCCAAACTAGTTTTACTAACATTAAGGAGAAACAGGCTATGCTTGGCCGTCTTGAGCACGCGCACGATTTACACAATGCGTGTCATGTTTTAACTCCACCCTTCTAAAAGAATAATGTCATATGTGACAAAAAATTTCATAGTTATGTTTTATTTTTTCTAAAGGCTGATAGTGGCGTTCCATACTTCGTGGTACACGTTTAGTCCGTGGGTCGTTTTCATCGATAAGTGGCAGCTGTTTGCGAAAGAACCAGACTGTAATCCTATGCAGAGGTCAGACTCTTATATCGATAAATAAGTAAGGTACTTGCACCTAATAAGGCCCAGTTTTAAAGCTTGCTCAATTTCAAAATTTCATACTTTTATAATTGTAAATGAGTTTCAATTTCTCGCCCATGTTTGGTTAGTACCATAGACAAAATTGCAAGTTCATATCAAAAATGAAAAAAATAAAAAATTAAATTAAAAGTGGGCCTTATTAGGCGCAAGTACCTTACATTAACACATTGTGTTTGTAAATACATATAACCGTAAAAATGGTTGATAATGAACTTGCAAGGTTTGCATGAAGTTCAACTTTTTTATGAGGTGCCTCAGCCTATTTACGAGTAGGTAAAATTGAGATGGCTTGATATGTTTAATATTATCAAACATTAAGTACCTACATACACATCGATTTTTGGATGGAGGTTATTTCAATTACTTTACGCTGCGATGAACCTGATTTCGGTATAATATGTTTGAAACATTTTTAGGGGAATCTCTACCCCATGTTTTACAGATGGGTTGATTATTTAAGCCAACACCCCAATGTGTCGGGTACCATCGTAGTGATTTATGAACTACCTCCGTATAAATGTATCAAACGTTTTTTTTCGAACTGAACATATAATTTTATTCTTTATCATGAGAATCATGAAAAAAATTGGTTTACTTTTCCTGAAATCTATTTTTTCCCTAAAATCAACTGAAAGCTTTGGAAGATTTGACGTGAAAATATATCGTACGTATAGTCAAACTATTCGCATTAGCATCAACACGGACACTTCCAAAAATATGTACACAACTACTCTAATGTAATGGACAATACGGTCGTGTACTTACAATACTTACATACAGTTATATTTATCACTTTATCCGTGTCGATATTTAATACCTTGCATGCAGTGCTTTTATACTTATTTAAGTACTTGTTTAAGTCGAGAACAATTGATTCTTAACGACAATGAGGCTGGGCTGGAGCCGTAGAGGCCCTTATAAAATAAATATTTTGGTAGCAAAGGTTTTCTATACTGTATTGTTTTGAATTAATTCTCGCTACGCAGTTTGATTTTCTTTTGCTCTAAATTGAAATATCCCAAGTTTAGAAATATGTTGAAGTCTTTTCAGGGCACAATCGCCTAGAAATTAGGCTTACAATGGCGTGTCAACGAAAATGAAGTTGGGTCGCGTTGGCTCTAAAGTTGAGATTTAGGGCGTTTACAATAAGAAGCTTTTGTTTCTGTAATGTTATTCCCATTGCTTACCGAGTGCGTATCATCATCATCAGGGACTCGATTCTATAGACAGTCGCATAATATTGCTTTTCTTTAAGGTAAACGTACTGGTGCTCGACGCGGTCCCAGTACATGTCATCTTGAAACTTAAGTCATTGTCAATAGCAAGGTGATCGAGGTTATCGACAGCAAGGTGTCACTGTCACCTATTGGGCATTAGCATGTCGAGCACTAGTACGTTTACGTACATCTCTGTCGCCAAGGAGCTTTTATACTTGTAAGTAGCTGAATGTCGAGCAGTAGTACGTTTACGTACATCTCTGTCGCCAAGGAGCTTTTATATAAGTAGCTGAATTTAGTAACTACAAATAAATTTCGTCAATTTGACTGAGGAATTGTAAGACGGAAAACTCCAATTCCTACTTAAGGATGACTCACGTTAGACCGGGCCGTGTCCGGCTCACAGCTTCCGACGCTTACTTTTCTATGACATGACAGGTGATCACGTGATGTTTTCCATAGAAAACGATGCGCCAAAAGCTCCGGCCCGGACACGGTCGCTATAATACAATCCATCATGGAAATCAAGCCTTCATAATACGTAAGGCAATAATTGCGGACAGGGGGCCGATTTTTGAAATTCGACCACTCGATTTCGTGTATTTCGTTAAATGATATCTCCACTACTAGGCGTTTAAATTCTACTAATAGAATTGAAATCGAGTGGTCAATACCACTACATTCCAAGTTTCGATCGCTCGTATTTAGCATTTCATCGTTTTCCACCGATTTTCGAGTGACGAAATCGAGTGAACGAAATTCAAAAATCGGCCCCCAGGTGTGCATAAGATATCTCCGACAACACATAGGTAATTGTACCAGATCGGGAAAACATATTTTTATGCTGGTCGGGCAGAAGTCGGTGAACTATGGGAATCCATCCCTGCGCCGTGTTTTGGTTCCGGGCGCGTGCGCAACTGGTTGTAATCAGAACCGTAATCGTGGCTGGGCCGACGCGTGTGCGTGGTCACGTAACGGACGTTAAACTATAACAAATTATTTATTCCGACAAAAATAGAACATTAAGGTGGTTCGCCTAGGTTACTCAAAACTTAACTCTCGCTAGATGGCACCACTTTTGCAAAATTTCAGGTTTTATTTTTTTGTGAAATGGTCATGGTATTTGTATACTTAAAAGTATGTTTCGCGCACTCTTTAAATAAATATTGAACAATTAAAGTAAACATTGAATACTTCATTGTGCAAAAACCACCTTTTTAATTCGACGGAGTGTTGCTGTCACGCTTTTTCCTAGTATTACTCACACATGCAAACAGTGTTTCCGTGATCCTTGTAGTAGACAATTTCACACAACGTAAGTATGTTGCATTGCAATAGCGTAACGGTATGTTCGTGGAAATAACTACGTGCAAGAGGATTGGGGTTCAAGACTGGTGCGAGTAGGTAATTTCTTTTTGTTTCTCCTTTGTGTTATCTTACCTTTAAACGAGCAATTATTATATATATGTTACTGTAAAAGCCCGAAGTACGGCAAAACCTAGGATTTACCGGTAAAACCTAGGTTTTACCGATGCCGATCGGTAAAAGCCCGAAATGTTAAATCTTACTAGTTTACTTCGGGCTTTTACCAACACCGATATGGTAAATCCTAGGTCTTACCACGGCAACCGGTAAAGTTTGAATCATGCACTGATTCTTGAGATTATTAGATGAAAAGTAGGTAGGTTTGGATCTCCCGGTTCTGCTGAAGGTGAAAGAGAACTCTAGGTACTAGCCTGCATCGTGGCTAGGCACCCAGGTTTAGGTATAGTTAACTTTAAAACCGAATCTGCAGCTGGCCACTTTATTGAGTAATAGAAACGCGTTCCGTATGTGTTTCGCTTTCCAGATGACCAGGGTGCCTAGCCAAGGTGCCAATGGTTTACGCTCCGTAGCGACTGAAGCGCAGCCGTGTCTGTCGCATTAATATGACAGAGTGATAGAGAGAGGTATTACCCTAACGTTCGCTACGGAGCGAACGACTGGCATCTTGGCTAGGCACCCAGATTTAGGTATAGTTAAGTTTACCGCCGAATCTGCAGCTGGCCACTGTATTGAGTAATAGAAACGCGTTCCGTATGTGTTTCGCTTTCCAGATGACCAGGGTGCCTAGCCAAGGTGCCAATGGTTTACGCTCCGTAGCGACCGAAGCGCAGCCGTGTCTGTCGCATTAATATGGCAGAGTGATAGAGACAGGTATTACCCTAACGTTCGCTACGGAGCGAACGACTGGCATCTTGGCTAGGCACACAGATTTAAACGCTTTTTAAAAATCAAAAAACTATTACTTATGAAAGCAGAAGAATATAAATGATCGTATTTGATTTATAATTGTTACATATTTGCCGTAACTTATTTTTAAAATGTGTTTTTCAATTAAAAGACACGTCAAGATTGTTTACCTTATTTCTAATGCTAAAAAAAACAAACTATAGTAATAATTGTGTTTTTCATTCATAGACAAAATCCATTATTTTATCCACAGGAAATTTTATATATCTCTTTTTTATTGCAGTGAGGATGTCCTGATTGTAAAAATAAGAGAGATTAGGTAGAGTATAATTTCTAATTTTCTTTGTCAAAAATAAACGAATACGTGTAGCCCATACCATACTTAATCAATCGATTTATGATAATAAGAAAAATTAAATAAAAATAAAAAAACAATACGAAATTTAGATGTAACAAAAATACAAAAAGTTATGTTCCAGCATACAATTGACTGGGGATCGAACCGGGAATCTTCCGTTTGTAAGCAAAAAAGCGACTGTTTGCATAACACGCCATGATAGTTCTTAGCTAAGCTGACGAACTTCGGGTACTTATTCTCGCTTAGGTCAATTAAGTACCTGTCAAACGTGAGTGTCAACAAAATTGCACTAAACATGACGGCACTCCAAATTCGCGCCGTGGTCAGCCCGGCAACGTCGGAAATGGTATGGCAACGTCGGAAATGGTATGGCAACGTCGCAAATGTATCTGTACACGACATTTGTGACACACACATACGTAAAATTGATGAAAATTTAACTATGATTTTTGCATGATTTCTGTATGAAACATTGTTTTCCTGTTAATTTCGCGCAAACGAATATTCGAAGGAAGATAAATGCGGAAATATTTATGTACTAATAGTGTTTAGTTACTTAATGAGCTTTGATTGAATTTTGTATGAAAATCGAACCACCTTAACCTGTTATTTTAGGTACACATGGCCCGAAAGGAAACAAATTTACTTTAACCCCTTCGCCTCCCAAGAGCTACATAAGTACCCCCCATGACTATACTCGTACTATAGGTAGTGTAGTATAGTAGTAAGAGGGAGGCCTATGTTCAGCAGTGGACGTCTTATGGCTGAGATGATGATGATGATAATGATAGGTAGTGTGTAATATGTATGGTACTTATGTATGTATATCGTGTGGAACAGAATGAGGGACATTTATGCAAACGGTGAATTGTTTAAACTACTTTATTTTTTTCTTATTAATCGCGTTAATATTTCTAACCGTTTTTGAGATCAAGTTAAACATTAGTGCAAAAATCTGTGTGTTTCAACCCTAGCAACTAGATCCGATGAATGACATGACATAAAGAAAATGGCTTACAACTCTTAACAGCAACTTAAAAGATACCTCGTCCGTAGAAATAAGACAAGCAAGATTGTTCAGGGTCTTTGAAGTACTTGAAACAACGCCCACCGTCTCGCAACTTCAACAAAAGATACGTCAAATAAACATCTCCCGCACCTCGGCGTTCCACGAACTCCAGAGGGCGTACCGCGTACCACGTTCGACCGGTTCGACGTGTTGGCTCTCCGTTGCACTTGTAAATTCGTACGTAAGTGTGACAGGGAGGCCACACCTCGAACGTGGTTAGCAGTAGGCCCTCAGTGCCTTTGCCACTCCCGTGATATGACATGCCCGTTTCGTATTATGATTGCGATGAAGCGGGCTTGAAATACTCAAATACCTTTACTGATTAAATAGATAAAATAAAGTACCGCGCAATATGTAGGTACATAAAGGAACTGTTCTGTCGCTGTCGCGTGTATTTATTTTATTATTCATCACTTAAATCACTTATGATCACTTAAAACTTAAACGGTTACGTTTAAGTAGCCATGTTAGTACGTGTGGGTTAAATAAGTATGTATCGCAAGCAAGAAATCTAATTTTGTGGAATGCGCTGAAATTAGGACACGTTAATTTAGTGACAATGCAATTTTTTAGCACCGTTAAGCTGATCTTATGATGGAAAGTTAATTTTTAATGTTAGTAAGTAAGCAATCATTTATTGTCAGATAAATGAATGAATATGATTATGTGAATGAGAGAGATGTTGTTTGTTTTTAGCTTTTACAGAGAATCTCAATAAGCGTAGCCCCAATTCTTCACTTGTCGTGAGAAAATTGCAATCAAACTGTAAATTTCTCTGTCGGGCACTGCACTTACGTTGTGATTGAGTAGTCAACAGTTTAATTCCTTAATGAAACATCGAGAACGACGATGGAGAAACTTAGCTCACAGAATGAAAGCGGCAATCATTTATATTACAATAAATATATCTAGAAGTAGATAAATTAGTCAGGAAATCATATAATATTATTAACAAATCCGGTTAAAATGTCATAAAATGCATTTTAATAGTCGCTTTCATAAGAAGTCATAAACGCAATTTTAATTATTGGTTGTTCTATTTTGGCACAGAAAACGCTAGAATATTTTTCAATTGATACTTACTGAAAACTAATAATTTTCTTGTCCACGTAACTTTAATAAACATGTACTTAACCGAGAGCACCTTTTAGCAATAGTTTTGGGTATTTCTATGAATATATTTTTAGTCTCCTTCAGCTTTAGTTTTATTTTATTAAGTACTAGAAAAGTTAACGTTAACAGGCGGCATTAAGTGCGCCTGTTGTACTTTTTCTATGTGCAATAAAAGTTTAAAAATAAATAAATAAATAAATATGTAAAACGTTAGAGAAGCATTGAATTTTGTCTCGAAACCAATATACGAAACTAATATAATACCAGTCTTATTCTGTCACCAAAGGTTATTTTTATTTGGTTCAGACCCGCAGTTGCAGTGTGTGGTCTGGCGCACAAAGCGACGGGTCTGAGTAGATGTAAAGGTTGTATAGCATTTGTTGAAGAGGTGTGCCTTTATTCAAGGATGTCGTTGTCGTATGACCTTTGGCAACATTCCACAGGTAGTTTAGTCGGGATAGGGAGTCCGGCGGTCATGTGTAAGGAATAATGGGAACTGTTTCTATTTATATCTTCCATAAGAATAGGTACAACCTAACTATCGCGTTGCAATAGCTATTTCTTTGTCCATGTCTTTTTAATTTTTATTTAAAATCTCGCTTTTTAGGTTCTTGTGAATATTAAGTACCTACCTATGCTACCCATTATATGAATGTAGTTCTTTCTGAAACTTTATACTTACAATAGGATAAGGTCCTTATCCCTGTAATTAGTTTATGTAGCTTCATATACCAGAGTAAAAAAAATACAGCGAATTTAAGTTTTTTCATACAAAACTTCTTTTTGCTCTATCTATCGTTTGTTTAAAAGTTAGAGCTATATAAATTGATTATCGGCGTAGATATACCTCATCTCATTGTATGTGCAAAGTTTCACTACAATCCAACATGTAGTTTTAAAATTAGATTGAAACTCCGTTTGTATGGGAAAGGGAAATTCGGCTGAGCTTGCTGCGGACTCTTAATTTGACCTTTTATTTAAAAATATAATTTTCCAACTTTACTCGTATGTATAAAAAATAACTACCTTCAATTTCATAAATTTATGTTTGACGATTTACTACCAAAGCAAATGGGACATTCTAGCGTCGTATCTTCATGTTAGCATAAGTTTTCCGTCCCTATTTGTGTGACAATTGCAAATGCCTTTCAACGGTTCAGTACATTCGTATAGACACAGGTGAAACAAGAGTTTTCCATTACCGGAGGCGAGTTCAGCGTCACGCTTAACGGTCCCGTGTGAAACAGAACACGCTCAATAGATGACACGAGAACATCTGTACATGTGCCTACAAAGCACATTGTGCTAAGTACAAAAGTATCGGTTTTGGAAAGTTAGCGAGAAGATACGTTTTGTTTTTCTTCATGACCGTGCGCTACTCATTTGTTTATATCGAAGCGTGACTAGTGCGTACGAATAGGTACCACTTAATACTCACATTGTTCTTCTTACATAGTGAAGTAAAGGTATGTAGGGTCTACATTCGACAATTCTGTTTATCTCAAGTCCCATGTCATAAGACAAAAAAAAACAATTAAGTGTAGGAACACGTGTTGATTGTGATTAAAATGTAATAATTTAGCAAACAATAAAACTTATCAACTCTATCAAGATCCAACTTGGACTATTTTTAATTGGGTATTTTAATCATAATAGAAGCTAAGCGTGGGAGCCAGGGCGGCCTCGGCGTCGGTGTACTGTTTCAGCATGGGAGCCAGCCGTGGGTTCCAGTTCAATTGCCATCACGATCTGTCAGCAAGTGTCAGAGCACCGTTATACAAATGACAATTAAACGTGAATTACACCACCTCGCGATAGTCCAACAGTCGTGAACAACGGTATGCAACCAAATTTCATTTCACGGGTTTATTACACGTTAGAATAATGATATTAGGTAATTGTGAGTCATCGGAATATTCCCTAGCCATATAAGGTATGTTATAATCGTTTTTCCTAGCTATTCTTTTATTTTCTATTCTTATATATATTCTATTTTTATATTCTGTTATTATTCTGCTGCATAATCTTTATTTTAATGTGTGAAGATTTTATAGTCATTGAGTTTTATATTTTATATGATTCAGTTGGTTTATTTAATGTTCGATGTTTATAAGAATATAAGAACAAGGAAAAGAAGAAAATCTTAATCTTGTAACAAAAAAATAAATTTATTGATGTTACCATCCATGTTTGATGCCTTTGGTTCTAGTAGTAGAAAAAAGCCATTCATTTGCAATCAACTACAATTGGCCATAAGAGTGAGTTAGTTTTATGAAACATCAAAATTGTCACACAAAGATGAAAAGTTGCATCATTGGATTGCAGCACTAAAGTAGTAGTATGTTACAGGTAAGACAATGGGCAGCTTTCACCCACGTTTGGACGTCGCGCATCTAGGCCGGACGCGGTTTCTGGACCAGAAAGGACTTATTGTTCCATCATTACGTACTTTCGACACTAGCGTTTGGATAGATCTTGCGTCAACGATAGCAAACTATGCAATGGATTAAGGCTCCATTATCTAATCTTTATTAAGAAATCCAAAAAAAAACGAGAATTAGCGTCAACATTTTGCAAACTCAATGACCATGTGGTCACTTACCTTACTTTTCATGTGTAACAAATAAAATAGCATTACATTTTTACCACATTATTACCATTTCAATCATTTCATGTTCAAAAGATGAATAAACACATGAGGTCGTCAAATCCAACCGTCAACGTTTGTGCCTTCGTATTGAAAAATGATACAATAAACGGCTTTTTAAAAAGCAGTCAGGCTGAAATGACACCAGTGTCAGGTTTTTAAATGGAGCATGTGATGTGATATAACCGTTACGATAACATTTAAGTCAGATCTTAATTTTCCTCTAACTTCCATTGCAGTTAATTAATATTCACAGCAATTTTAATTTAAGATATAAAGGACACTGACATCATGCTAACAAAGCCCTTTTCCAGACTACCTAATGCATTCAAGTGGTCTTAATAATGCTCGTAATGGAGACGCCTGATTGCAGTTGACGACGACGATATTATCAACGCGAGAAGCTATGTGTCACAACTAATATTAAATTAAAGTTCATCGACATTTAGGTACATTTCAATTTGCTTTGACGGATGACATGACAAGTGATAAAAATGCGACCATGATATCCGCGTAGGTCATGTTTTTAGTAGGTGTCCAGTAATAATGTAGGTATATGTAGGTGCTAAAAATATGTAACGTCAAACCCAGAACTCGGTAAACATATAATAATAAAACCCGGATAAAACGAGTTCCTCTAGGAAAAAAATGGTGCAAGTAAAAAAATCGTGATGATGATGATATAATTTTTGTGAACGGAATCATATTCGCACTTGGCCCTTTTTTGGGGGGTAGGTACACGAGCTTAATTAAATTAAAAGCTTCCGAAAAAGAGCAGGTGGCTCTTTCACAAACTGATTCGTTCATTCATGCTAGTCTATCCTTCCTTTACTTATTATTCATATAAACTACGGCGCTGTTATGAGTATTAACGATATTTAATTATGAATCACACAATAACAAATCAATTAAGTACTTAAATGTGTCATCGTTTGAATGGTGACCGTTCGTATATCATCTATAGGATAGTATTTATTTACCTTATAGTTCCAGGAGGACGTCAAGGCACATCAAGCGATGGAACATGAGTCACCTATAGCCATGGTGGTGGTTTAAATTTTGTCACGTCGTACTGACACAATCAATGAGTCATGAAATGCATGGTGTTCATGCTCACAAGAATTCTTATTTAGTTAACCCTTTAGGGCCACTTGCACCATCCTACTAACCTGGGGTTAACTTGTTAAACCATTAACCCTGTGTCAAATTGTACTGGTAACCATGGTAACTCCAGGTTTAACCGGTTAACTCCGGTTTAGTGTGACGGTGCAAGTGGCGCTTATAGAGCACGCTTAAGGTAGATATTAAACGGAAAAATTTACCACCCTATAACAACAACAATTTTTTTTTTCTTATACGACTTTTCAAAACTTTTAAAGAAGCGATGAAACTTAAATCGTATTTGTTTAAATCTGGTCTGTTAAAGGGCGACGAAAAATCGAAGGTCATATGAATATGATAGGGAGAAAGGTCTTTAAGTGGAGATCATGTACCGGAAAATGCATGGAAAAGAGTGACAAAAGACCCCAAAAGGTGGACCTACAATCTTGATGAGATCTCAGCCTATCTAGATGACGATCTTTGAGGCATTTTAAATTGTGATAAAGATAAATTGTTGATCAAAAATTAAGCGTTACTTTCACCGCGCGATTGATAGAGATAGGCCATTGCATAATGATAATGACATTTCATTATTACGCTGTCACGTAGACAAGGGCGCCAGCGCCATCATAACCGTAAATACATTACAATACAGCTACATGAATACATATTATGTAGGTGTCACTTTATGAAGCGTAAATTACATACTAAATAATATATGTCAAAGCGCTTTAGTTACCAGTTTAAGTACCTTAAGTTAGAGATCAGAGCATAGATTTGCAGTTGTTGATATACATTGATAGGTGTCACAACTAATTTAACTACAATCACATAGTTTAGGCACTGGTCCCACCGCGAGCTAGTAAGCTATGAGCTATCGGCTATAAACACCAACAAAAGATAAGCACTCCCGTGTAAATAAAAGAGACACGGCGATATTTATAGCTCACCGCTGGGCGAGTAACTATAAATATCGCCGTGTCTCTTTTATTTACACGGGAGTGCTTATCTTTTGTTGGTGTTTATAGCCGATAGCTCATAGCTTACTAGCTCGCGGTGGGACCAGTGCCTTTAGCTGTCTTGCTATGAAGCCGGATTGTACTATATAATATGCATAAAATGATTAGTTAAATATTGTGAAAGAAATTGTTGGAGAGCTTTAGAACTGTATAGAATTAATAAATTGGTATTACAGATAATGGGCCCGATTCGGATTTTGAAATAGACATCTATTAGATATATTTTAGACATCACCAAGATACGATAACGATATGTTTAAGATCTAACCTGTCAAATTTGACATTTGCGCGATTCTGGAGATCTGATACTCTTGAACGATTTCCACAGGATATGACTTAGAGATCCAATTCACGTCTATATAGATATCTTACTCTATCTAACGTAAAAGTGACATTGGTTGCCCGAATTGCGCTTTAAAAGAGAACTAGTTGATATCTAAACTATAACGTATCTATAGAATGGGTCTAGTACGTGTCGTCTCTTGTGAATATCTTGAAGTTCGAATACGGCAGAATGTTGCTATTGGTATCTGTGATTAGCGACCCGCCCCGGCTTCGCACGGGTAGTTCAACCAATTCACGCGAAACCTTAGCAAAGTAAACACCTAAACCACCCTCAAGAATTACTCTACTCATAGGTGAAAACCGCATGAAAATCCGTTCAGTAGCTTTTGAGTACTAATTTATTAGGTAATTCGATACAATTACGCTTAACAATTCATGGATTTTATATTTAATAAATATCTAGTAATATTTTTATACCTAAGGACATAACTGATATACATATTAGCAATTCCGACATATTTTTTTTAATGTTTAAATTGTGCATTGCATTCAATGGTTATGTGTGAGGGTGGTGTGAGGTGTGAAGGGCAAAGCAAAGGCGTAATTGATATTTAAGAGATTTAAATTTACATAATTTACAATGAACCAGGTATAAGCCCTCTTATTAAGATTAAAGGGGTCGCCGCAGGGTGCGTACGAGGATAGGGGAAGCGGGATTACTTTTAGCAATATACTTAACTGTATGGATTTGTATAACCAAGACGTTGTAGAGCTAATAATATTTTTGTCTGAATTGGATATTCAGAGAGACATTTAATACCGGCACCAATCATGAGAGATTTAATAAAAAAATTGCAGTATGTTTGATCCCACCAAAATCATTTTCATGTAAAATGTTGCCAAAACGAGACCATATGAGCCGCACTGTCAAACGCAAAAAATATCAGATGAGCTTGTAGAGTCAAGCTTCCAACATTAGATGCCCTAACTCTACAAGCCCTAACTTCACTAAACTCTACACCTCAATCAAAATTAGATATCAGTCTAATATCAGTGTACGTTCGAATTAGCCTCTATAAAACTTTCGCATTTCTGATAGGTTAGGTTAGATTAGTAGTACATATATGTCCTAAAATTTAGTCCAGTCTCGGACGATTCAAATTATAAAGCCACCTACCGGATATCCATGAAACACTAAAGTTTAGCAGTGAACATTTGTAAGTTACCTTAGCTTCAATCACAAATTAACGTACAGTTAAATAAGCCCCTAACTGTAGCACGTGGTACCACTTGAGTTCTGTAGATGGCACTGTATAAATTGTTTACATAGATGGCGCCGCTGTGGTAAGTTTAGTTTAAGTTTGCCTGGCGCCGAGCTCTACGTGTTTTCGAGAGCTTTACCACCCGACTTAGGTTCATCACGGGAAACTTTTTAGTAACGCTGTACAATGCGGCATCTATGATGTTACCAGCAGTAACGTTACATGCTAAGCGAGTAGTGTAAGACGGTTGAGGGTTTTATAATGTTATACACAAGATGTTTGTGTTTCGTAGTGAGCTGGTGGAGTTGAGAACGCGGGACCGACACCGGGCCGCCGGTGGCAGTAGATACGTGTTCCCCGCGGTGACAGGTGGCCCGCCGCCCTCACGCAAGTAACTCGCGTTCGCGAAACCGTCGCTTTTGTTTATAACACTTGTTGTGCTCCCGGTTCGATGACAACCAGCGGGGGAGTTTCCTAAAGTTCGTTTTGAAACTTGGAATGTGAACTTTCAGTGTCGTGAAGTGTTTGGGGAAAACTAAACGGCGCGATTAGTCATGTTAACAAGTACGATTAAAGTGAGATTATTAACATAACTTTGAAGATTTTGATTGACATAGTTCCAGCATGGACTTAGCTGGTGTGATCGAGTCGAGTTCTCAACAAATTTAGTCACCGTAAGTAAATTTAAAAGTTTGTTCCCACGTTTTTTGTGGGTAGTCGAGATGGAGCATAATTTGTGTGTGAACCGGAGCGTGATGAATAGGGAGTTCTCATGAAGTATATGATGGTGATGGAACTGTGTTGTAGAACATAAAGCACTAGCGTGAGGCCATGGTCGAGTTGAATGGCCGGCGCCGCGGGCCTCGGACGTCGCCGTGCATACCCAACCACCCGGCCGGCCGCTCGCGGTCGCGGTCGCAACGTTCTTACCGGGCTGTAATAATGTGATAGGTATTATTGTTATTACGGATCTAGTCACAACATAACATCTTAAACCATTTTATCACGACCATATAAATGCTTATTAGAATGAAATAAGAATTTATTATAAATTATGGGTTTGATGTGCTGGCTGCATAAACAGCTAAAATGTTTGAGGACAAAAAACTTAACTGTTCATTTAAATTTATTACGATTTCTACGTTTTATTTCTGTACCTGGCATATTCTGAAATGAAGGATGCTAAGTGTGATAGTTAGAATCTAAACATCTTAGATGCCTACATTAGTAAATACTAGGGCTAAGTTAAGAAATCCCCAGAATTACAAAAAAATGCTAAAAAATATAAGATAGCAATTCTTACATTGTTACTTGCTCTACAATGCTGATTACGGCTGTTGCCCAGGACTTTGTTTGCGTGGATTTTTATATTGGTTGCTCTACATAACTAGTCTACATGAAAACACGTGTTACCTATTTGTGTCACAATAAAGACACTGTGACACAAATGTCACGTGTTTTCAACTGCTGGAAGAAGACTTCCAAAGTTTCAACTCCCTCAATCGGAAAAATAAGTATTTGTGCTCGACACAAACTGTCAATCTAACTACAAATATAACATAAGTCATCTGATAAGTAATCAAAGATTATCCATGCACATAAGTAAACACATTTTTTACGAGACTGATCCATTAAACAAGTAGGTAGGTAAGCCAATGTTTCTCGAGAAGCGCTTTCTTATATCAAGATGGGGAAAAACCAATATGGTAACGCTTTCTTTTGCACTATGTGGGTAATGAAGCAGCAATTTCAACCAGTTCTGCAATAAGAACCCTGTAGCAAGGCAGGCTTTTCATTCAAGCGTAAATGATTTCTTGCTTAAACTTGTCGTGCTATCAAGTTTTTAAGATCAAAAATAAGAAAACCGTGTTAAGCAGTTGAGCACTTGTCATGTACTCAATTGCCGAGTGCCAAAATTCTATTCAATAAAATCACCCAACGCCTGTTTGATGCGTCTGGTGACCAGAGGGGTGGCAGCTACTTTCGCCAAGCGGCTAAACCTGGCCATTCCAAAAGTAAACGCTGCCAGCCTGGCGCCTTTGCCTACAAAGGAGACTCTAAAGAATAGGTACATACAATATAATAAGTAAATGGACATTACAATTTTGAACCAAACTCTTAGTTTGACGTCCCTTAGGTTCCAAAATGGATCGTGAGAAATAAGAGCTCATCTACGCATGCAGTTGCATTCAGGACGAATGTTAACTAGTACTGACACCCTCCTGGCTTTTTAAACTATAGCAGCTTTCTTATCGTTATTTCCTTATATCGAATCATGATCATAACTAACGGAGATCTGCCAGAAGATGATATCACAGTGTTCCGACATTTTCTCGTAACTGTCTATAAATAATAAGTTCCTACGCGGGTGATGACGGTCTCCGGGGGGCTGCCATCTTTCTTATTTTCGATCTGGAGCTGTCAGTGATAACGAGCTCCATTTCATTTATTAGCCAGCTTCCTTCGGAATTAATGTCTTTTACCATAATTATTTGCTATCACGATTTCCGAAGGCTGATTGATTCACGATGTCGTCTAATATTTTAAATGTTTAACCAACAGCACATACATCTGAATAATTTGACTTATCACTGAGAACCAAAACAGCAGATTAAAAATTAAATGCAAACAAGCTAAATGATTGTGTTCAATAAAACACAGCAAGTAAACATGTTGCAAGATGTTTTAACTTGCCTGAAAGATTTAAAAGGATTATTCTTTGACAGCTATGAGGACCATATTTCGTGTAATGTTAAAATAATTTTAATCTACTTACTAGAGCTGCGTGGGAATTATCGTGGGTCTAAAAAGAGTGAGAATGAGTCACAGCTAGCACATGTTTTCACTTGAAAGTCGGCAGTCGGGATACATACGGCCGGCGTCTTAAGTCTTGGCGAAGGGGTCAAGTGCCCTCTTGTCCTCGATAGGGATTTGTAAAATCACGATCCGCCTTGGCACTACACACTCCCGTGGTTCATTCCGTCAATAGAGTGTATATAACCTCTGTAGACATATTGCACAAGATGGACGGACGACCTTGTTAAAGCCGCCGGAAGACGCTGGATGCGGGTGGCTTCCAACCGGTACGAATGGAGGTCCAAGGGGGAGGCCTATGTTCAGCAGTGGACGTCTTATGGCTAAGATGATGATGATGATGATGAGACATATTGCACAGTAGGTACCTTATAATTAAAATGTACCAATGCATAAGTAACAAAAGGTAAAAATCGGAACAGAAGGTTCGCCTTATTAGCGGTGTGTAATGGAGCCCCCGAAAGAAAACCTGGAACCGTAAAATATTGTATCAGATGGACATATGCATGCTTAAAATATTCTTGTTAAAGTAAAAGTTAGTAAGTTTCAAGAAATATTAACAGGTAGATATAGATCCTGAGACGCTGTTAAATCCTATTTATTAAGATCGAAAGGTTTTCAAGTTATAATTAATAAATATTTATCAATATAAGTAAAACATATATAAATATGTATTTTAAAATGGTTAGGTTATGCAAGGGCACATATTATTATTTCGGACGACCGCATGTAAAAAACGTGTCCAATCAAAACAGACACATTCAACGCAAATCTAATTACTTACAGAAGTGGGCACGTTTTTGCTCGTAAATTTTAGCACAAATTAATCGAATGACGGTTTCCGTGATCAAACGGAATCTATGTGATCCAAATCTGTATGCATGGTGTATTCAATATGAATGTGCGCGGACGGCGGGCGCGCTGACCGGCAGGCGCGGCGCGGGCAGCGGGCAGTGGCCGGTTGACAATAGAAGCCTTTGTTGCACAATGCCCATTTCCGATTACCAGATTCACCAGATTCAATTGAACGCCGTCACTGCGGCTGTGCCTCCGGTCGTTCAATTGAAATGATTTTCGCATCATATGGCTCACATGCTCTGATGCTCACAAGCTAAACAGACAAATTTCAGAATCGTAGCTATCATGTTGTGGAACCTACTTCATGCAACCGGTTTATTGGGATTATTCCGTTTTAACTCTTTAATATTTCATGTTTTCAAATGAACTAATAGGTAGAGTTAAAAACGTCTAAATATCAACGTCTTAGCTTGGTACATAAATATTTAAATACTGTAAAAGCCTTACATTTCTGGATTTACAGGGAGTATTATTAGATATAATGATGGTTCAGTATTTATATAAACCAATTCAGCCAACACTTGCTATTTTACAACGGTAGCTCAGTGCTTTGAACTCGGAATTTATACAAGCATCAAACGCGTTTCCCATCAAAGCTGTTACCGTTTCAAGATTGTTTCTGTTCTCATTAAAGGCAGAACTATCGTCTGTCGCTATCGGAACATTGTTACGGTCGTGTGAGTCGTGTGACGCCGCATTTTTCTTCTGTTTATCTTCCTTTGTTGCGTCGCAACAATCTCACGTTACCGGCAATGGCTCTGACATCGTGTTTGCAATATGTTGCCTACCTCTTACGATCGATTCTTCGTAATCATTTTCATCGGATGTTGAACATTGCTTTGAATCACGGTAAAATAAATTCAATGAGTTGGACATCATATCACTACTGAACAAATTTTATCAATATTTACCGTATTATGTACCTAAGGTTGCCCCCAGTGATTAAGTTGTAGCTGATTATGCTTTTGGCTGTGTGATATTCTTCTTCTTCTTCTTCGTTACACTCTTGACAGAGTACTCAGACTTGAAGACTACTCAGTCGTGGCCATTATGTAGACTTTTGTGTGATATTATCATATGCTTAAATATATATAATAAACCAATAAATTGTTAAGATGCCACAAATACTCATATCATTCAATACCTAATTTATAAGCCAACTATTAGGTCATCGAGCCCTCTGAACTGAACTCAAATTTGATGACGTGTGAATATATATTTCTCTTCAATCGTAACCGTCTCCTTGAAGATCTTTCTGAACTTCATTGATCATGCCGCTCTGACCTCGACAGTTAGTGTCCAATGTCCAATAAAGACTTTTTGGCAGCATAAGTAGTTCAATTCTTTCCCTTCCTTCAACTTTACCACGCTGAATTAGCCTAGCCAGAGCAACAGATTGCACTAGATCTTCCACAATTCTCAAGTTATATCTGGTTGCAGATCCTAAAACCCTTCTAATGTAAGTATCTAAGTACATTATGTAAAATGCTATTGAAAATAAAGGCTAGCTACATCTTCCGTTGTATCAATAGACTCATTCAATGTGATTTAAAGTTAAATAGATTTGCAGACAAATACTCAAATTGATGAAATAAGTTTTCTACTAATTCCTGTAAACGACTGGGCGAGGCATAATTGAATGGTGGCTAGCTGACACGCTCTGCAACTAAGTCCCAAAGCTTGACTACAGTTTTGCGGTTTCCAACTTCACCAACTTGTCATAGGACCTGATTAATTGCTTATGTCTTGTAAAATGTCGTCGTAACAACTAATATAGGTACCTACCTATGTATGTTGGTTCAGGTTTGGCTTGACATACGTCTTATTTAATAGGTCGTAATAAAACTGTATTTCAAATTTCAATACACTTTTAATAACGTGCTTCATTTTATTACTATTACCATTAAAAAAAAAGTCTTTAATATCTCTTACACGCCACTGTTACCTAACTTCTATTAAATTCAAAAACGGAGGCCAAGTCGTGCCTGAGGTTTTCTTGTTATTTCATTTAACCTTTTTGGTATGCGGGTGAGGGAGGACATTAATTAACAACTTCCATAATTGTTTCGAAATTAATATTTTCCAGTCGCCACTCAGCCATTATGATTAGCTTAGGTATTTTGTTACTTGTTTTGTTTGTTTACCTTTTTGTCAATATTCTCTGATTATTAAATATTCTAATTGTTACATAATATATTATTAATATTATACTCGTAATGTAGGTCACTTATGGACAGCGTTACCTCGGATCACATTAAACTGATCAAAAAACAATTTAAATAATGTCACTGTAATAACCAATTTTATGAAACTGCCCACGGCAAATTGATCTGTCTGGCTTTACGTTTAAATGCCCCGGGCATTCAACACTACAAACGTTTACCATTAAAAGATAATGAGCAAAAATTAATTCACTGCAAGCAAAATGTCGAATGCACTAAGTAGAATTAAATTTAGCGAGATCATGCTTGAGGGGCTCGGCGTGCTGAACACCGGCTCGTTGTAGCGAAAATTTAGACGAATTTGCGACGATTGCGTTTCATTAAGAGGCGTTTTAGTGCAGAGGCGCTTTGTGAGGCGGTACGAGTGCGGCGCAAAACAAAGTTTAGACGGGTTCTTCGTTAGTTGCTCACTCGCAAGAACAGATTACCATGCTAAGACGCCACGTTATGAAGCGTTTACGAATACTTGAGCGGTAATCACAAATATTATGCGTTCTCTGTTGTCAACCATTGACGTATATCTCAGGACGGGCCTTACGGGCACTAATAATAGTGCTAGTTCAGCGGTGTCACCGGTGTCACTCACGAATTCGAGCCAATTGTGCAGACTAACGCAACTAGTTGCGACCAATCGCGCGTGTGATGCGAACTCATCAACCAAACGCGTTGTAGTGGTGTCACACCGCCGTACTGGCCCCATTCATTCACCATTCTTATTGCCCGTAAGGCCAATCCTGAGATACACGTCAATATTGTCAACGCTACGCATATGATGATCCGCATATCCATGAAACGGCATATACATAAATGCAACTGAATTTCGTCGTTGTGCTTTCATACTCCATAAGTCAAGAAGCACTAATATCTCGTCACTTCAACTGAGAATCGTGTAAACTCCGTCTTGCGGGTAAGTAATCTATGTTCACAGGTAGAGGCGCGGTGAATATATTAATCGCGAATGTACGAACTTTATTCTTACGCAAAGGTAACTTTATACTCCGCAATGCTTGTTACTGTGAGCTCCGCTGAGCTTAAAGTGCTGAATAGAATTGTGTGCCTACCTTGTAACGCTAGGAAAGACTAGCATTCTTTTTGCAAACGTAAGCGGAAAATCTTTGCGTAGACTGCTGACTTCGATGAAGAACCAATGGTCGAATAATTATACCTTAAATTAACAATTACTCAGTGAAATATAGGTATATATATAACCTCTGACTTAGCAAAAACTCATTAAGTTATTTTTACAAAAAATCCGTCATTGTAATTCAAGATACATATTTGTTATTGGCGTCTATTTTAATAATCAGCTTTATTAAATACATAATACAAGTATTTATAAGAAGCTAAAGCGCAAATATCAAGCAATAGATGGCTAAGGCACACTAATCTTCATACGAATTGACACAAAGGAAGGATGAAGAGACAGTGTTAGGGACGCTTCCATGCCTTCTCATCTTCATATTCACTAGCAAATGGTATTATAAAGGCGCCCCGGGTGAGGCCACAGGCATTATTAATATTCCATTTAGCCGCGCCGACTAAGCTCAGCAAAATCTGAGCGCAGAGAATCCTTACGTGATAACTGCAACTTTTTAATTAACGCTGATTTAAAGCCACAAAAACTTAACGAGCCGTCCCTTCCGCAAATCCGCATCCTTCCTTTGGCTTCCGAACGCCGAGCCAGCGAAAACTTGGAGAAAGCCACTGACACCAATTTTGAAGTCAGATTTCATAAAGCGTTTCGTTCACTTAATACTTATAGAATAGCCGTTGGCCTTTTTATTTGACAGACTGCCCAACAATACACCCACAAGAACCCAGAAGATGCCCGGGCTCCAGCATAATGACAATATAATTATCGGGGTCCATAATGAATAATACGAATCTAGCATTATCCCAGGCGAGTTGAAAAATGTTAAACTGTGGGCGTGTCCGGAGGTGTATGGAGCTGAGCCGGTGAGTCCGACAGCGCGCTGCTGATTGCCGCGGAGCGGGACCGCCGCGGGCTACCTGATGTAATTTGTGAGCCAACAAATTACTCATAATAATAATGTGCCTACTAATTTTAAAAAGCAGTCTTCAAATC
Source organism: Cydia fagiglandana (assembly GCF_963556715.1). NCBI lineage: Eukaryota > Metazoa > Arthropoda > Insecta > Lepidoptera > Tortricidae > Cydia > Cydia fagiglandana. The sequence continues at coordinate 12,324,205 of NC_085934.1, forward strand.
CTTCCTCTCGGTTTGAAAGCAAGCTACAGATTATGTGTGACTCAGCGCCGATCTTGCATAAGTAGTTTGCGTCTTTCGGTCCCGCTTGTAATTTAGTAGAGTCGTGCTCAAAGCTCCGCCCACTTTGATACAAAGTAATAAAAATATTATCCTTCATCTGGCGCCGACGTAATAATTCACTTTTGTTAAGAGTCGTGGCACAAACAAGATTTGTCAAATGATATTTATATATTAATATTTGCCCAAATATTTGTATTTTCCCCTACATTTCACATATTCAATCGTCGCCAAACCAATATGTCACTCGTAAGCCATTCGTGACTTGTTTTGGCTTCCTTCCAACAAACTACTTGTATCCAAACCGTAAGTTGAATGTATTAAAAATAAAAAAGGAATACGTTAAACTTCTCCCCATGTAATCTTCCATAGAAGGGCAGTGTTGGTTATTTTAATTTGTGTAACTTCTCAGAAACCTTACATGCTTTATACTAGTATTCAGTAAATAAAAATAAAAGAATGATAATTCCGAAGTAGGTACAGGATGTCATTACTGCTGCGGTCTACAAAGGTGTTATTTTTGTTGGGTAAAATTGTTGAAGTTTTTTTTAAAGTAGCGTGATCAGTAGATTGGGCCACTAGTTGGTGCGTCGAAGCTTGACGAGTGCCCGAGCCCGAGCCCACATCCCGCAGCCTCCGCGGCGTGTTGTGCAAACTTTACGACGTCCGTCCGTCGAGATATGGCCTCTCTGATCAATTTATGCCCTATCGTTTTACATCACACACTGTACCTAAAAGGAAACACGCAACTTACGATTAAGCGTAGCGAATGACCGTAAAAAATCGATCGGTCTCATTTGACTTAATAGGAATACATGTAATTGGTATAAAGTACTTTGAAATTGAGGTCATATTTTATGATAGACAATCTGTTGCAAACGAAAGGTAATTACATAGAGAGTGACTTACATCCCATGTTCGACGAATCGATCGATATGCATCCAATTGGAATCCTCAAAATGCAGTTTGGGCTTTATTTAGTTCTGCTGCTACAAAGCTATTCATTCATTCATGCATTGAAACGAACGAAATATTCACGTCTCGTTAGTCAAACGCATTGACAGTGGCATATCTATCAATTTTCCAATACGTTTTAGTTTATAAATATGTAGTTGAGTTGATTTAGGTATTTTGTCCATTTAAAATATCAAGGTAAAGTAGGTAGGTACCTACCTAACTGGCAGGCGGGTGTAATATAACATAGAAACGAAATATACTTATTCAATATAACATACTCGTAAGAAAAATAGTAACTTTAATTACATAGGCAAAACAACATAAGTAAACACAAATATCGATTAGCTGTATTATAATACCGGGAGGCGTATTCTGATTGTAATAACAAGTTATGAATTTGATCTGAATTTGTTATGGATACGATCCGTCTGTGTCAAAAGTCTTACCACAATAATTATAGCTTAAAGTTGGCCACAAAAGCAAATTATAACCTAAACAATGTAAATTTACTATAACAACATGATAGGTTTTGTCGAATCTTGTACAGAAGCCAGAACAAGGAAACAACACTCCTATTTGGCTGAGAACGCTATGCAGTATGCTAACTTCAATCTTTGTATGCAAAATTAAATTACTCTAGGATTTTTATGAGCTCTTTGCCTTCTATATTTCTGTTACATAAAACGGGTTTATTATGTTTACATTTTGTTGTCAACTAGTCACTCTTTCCAGATGATGTGATAAAAACCGGGCAAGTGCGAGTTGGACTCGCGCACGAAGGGTTCCGTACCATAATGCAAAAAAAAAAAAGCAAAAAAAAAACGGTCACCCATCTAAGTACTGACCCCTCCCGACGTTGCTTAACTTTGGTCAAAAATCACGTTTGTTGTATGGGAGCCCCATTTAAATCTTTATTTTATTCTGTTTTTAGTATTTGTTGTTATAACGGCAACAGAAATACATCATCTGTGAAAATTTCAACTGTCTAGCTATCACGGTTCGTGAGATACAGCCTGGTGACAGACGGACGGACGGACGGACGGACGGACGGACAGACAACGAAGTCTTAGTAATAGGGTCCCGTTTTACCCTTTGGGTACGGAACCCTAAAAACGAATTAACTGGACTAGTGTTTTGAACCACGCAAGAACCATGTTTTTTCTTATATCTCTCTGGTTTGATATTGAAGCAAAGCAATAAAGTTGTAGAAGTAGTGTCTAAGCGGCCAGCGCCATCAGTATGCGAGAGGTCTGCGCGTGTTGGTATGCATTGGCGTCCGCTCGCACCTCTTTGTTGGTGTTTAAAATGCATAGCAACCACTAACCTCAAGTCAACCAGTGTAGTTACAATCTCTGATTACCCATACCTGTTACAAATCTCGAGGTTACACTTATACTTGACGAGTGAACGATGTGTATGTAAGCAATGGCCGCAACAAGACTGTTTATATTTTAACCATAATAAAGAGTTGCGGCCCGATTCGAACTTTCAGATGCGTCAATTAATAGATCTAGAAACGATATGGATATCGATATGTCAGTGTCAAATGAGACGTTTCTTCAAACAAAAATGTCACTTTTGACACTGACGCATCTAATCCATACCGTTTCTAGATTTGTTAATTGCCATATCTTAAAGTCCGGATCGGGCAGTTATTATCGGGCTGCAAACGCCTTCCCAAATTGAGGGAGGTCTGACGTTAGATATACATAGAACAGGAGTAAAAGTTTTAGAGCGCTCGTAATTTAAAGGGTATTTTTTGGGTAATAAACGGAAATTAGGTTGTGAAAAATTGGGGATTGCTAGAATGATATCATAAAAACGTGTCGATGTTATTTGGTTGGTTTTTTCGAAGTTACTTTGTTGCTTTCTCTTAAATGCAATTTATTTTTGGTAATAACAATTTTTCTATGTTGTAAGAAGAATTGATATATTAAAAAAGGTACACATCATTTTATAAAAACTTTTTACAAAAAAAAGAAAACCGACTTCAAAAAGGATGAAATAAAATATTATCCTTTTTAAGTCTATGCGTTACCAACTGATATGTTTGAAGTCGGTGCCAAGCCAACTTTTGAAGCATTGATTTTGGTGCGATTCTATAATGATTTACGTTGGATTGCCTTACACGACGACAATGAACGTACTTTCTGTAGGTACAGTCGTCGTTAAAAATATGTTTACACTTTTCGTCTTATATTACATATTACAAAGGAGTACGGTGCAAAAGTGTAAACATATCTTTGACGTCGACTGTACCTAAGAACACACGATCAAACCTTCTTGGTACAGTCCGTACCATGTTTGTCGGCACGCAAGCGTGGGATTGGGACTGAGTTATTTCCCGTCCCTTATTCAGAGGACTACATTTCAAAATATAAAACAAATCAAGGAATTTACGTTCTTGCCAAATTTCACCTAAAGCGGTTCAGTTGTTTAGCCATGAAAAGGCGACAAAGAGGCAGACAGAATTACTTACACATTTATAATACTCATTAGTACAGTTCTAATGGGGTTTAAAGCTGATTATTTTTGACGGGTATTGTTACTACTTGGCTTGGCACCGACTTCAAACATATCAGTTGGTAACGCATAGACTTAAAAAGGATAATATTTTATTTCATCCTTTTTGAAGTCGGTTTTCTTTTTTTTGTAAAAAGTTTTTATTTTTCCATTTTTAGTTTTTAACGCATTGTTAAGTGCGCGACGCATGAATGAAAAACAACATCATGATTAACACTAAATTCGTGTACCTACTTTAATAAATATGTACTTAATCAGGAATTTTTTCGAGTCCGTCTGGGAAATTATAATTCCTGTCACTACACTAAATCCATCCTCCGCCCCGCCGCTGACCCAATCCCTCAACTCCCCGATCACTCTACCTCACAGCGCATCAACCCCTGATCCATGAACCCCTCGACCCTGAACCAGCAGCCCTTCAACCGCCATTCCCTTAACTTCGCTTTGCCTTAACTCCTAACCCTAACCCCCGATCAGTAGCCTTACCAGCTTACCAAGAGTTTGACATTGATTTATTCGCTAGCGTGTGTGTAACTTACTTTCTTTGCATCTCGCTCGTACTGGCATATTAGTGCGAGCGAGATGCATAAATAGTAAGTTACGAAGACGTTAGCGTCGCTAACTTAGCGAATATGTCAATGTCAAACTCGTGGTAAGGCTACACTTGGCTACACTTGCACTACATCAAATTGGCGGTTTTCGGAAGCAAATGCTCGAGTTACTTTAGAAAACACCGAAATCACTTTACACGTGCCTTTAAAAACTGAGGAGTTCCCTCAATTCCTCATGGATTCCATCATCAGACCAGAACCAAAAATAATACGGAAACACCTTGGAGGTTCTCCTTCCAAACAAAAAAAGAATTACTCAAATCGGATCACAGGTGCCGGAGTAATTGCTGAACATACTACATTTAAAAAATCATCATCATTATCATCAAAACAATCATCATCATCAGGTCTACTTCATCAAAGTTGTGGTTTTCGGGAGAAAAAGCTCGAGTTGCTTAAGAAAACACCCAAATCACCATGCATGTGCCTTTAAAAATTGAGGAGTTCCCTCAATTCCTCATGGATTCCATCATCAGACCAGAACCAAAAATAATACGGAAACACCGTGGAGGTAACTCCTTCCAAACAAAAAAAGAATTACTCAAATCGGATCACAGGTGCCGGAGTAATTGCTGAACATACTACATTTAAAAAAATCATCATCATTATCATCAAAACAATCATCATCATCAGGTCTACTTCATCAAAGTGGTGGTTTTCGGGAGAAAATGCTCGAGTTGCTTAAGAAAACACCCAAATCACCATGCATGTGCCTTTAAAAATTGAGGAGTTCCCTCAATTCCTCATGGATCCCATCATCAGAACAGAACCAAATTAAAATGGGACCAACTCGGAGGTAGCTCCTTTCAAACAAAAAAAGAATTACTCAAATCGGACTACGGATGTCGGAGTAATCGGTGAACGTACATAGAAAAAAAAAAAAAATAGCCACAACCGAATACAGAACCTCCTCCTTCTATGAAATGGAAGTCGGTTAAAAAACGAGTTACTAACTGACTTAGTACAGTTTTATTGCATTTCATTTTACATGCAAAAAAGGGGAAGCGGGAAAAAGGTTTTTTATAGTTTAGGTACTTTATATCAGGATCGGGAGCTTTAGTTCGTAGAAAATTTTATTTTCTTTGACCTGACTCGCTCGTATAAAAAAAATTACTTATTAAGTAGGACCCAATTGACTCTGCATTTCACTTGCAATGATTTAGTGAAATGACACTTCAACATTTTGTTTGTCAAAGCGGTGTACAGTTAGGCGAACTCATAGTTAAATTTAACCTGAGGCCTCAGCTAAAGCCCAATATAAAATTCTATGTAGATCGGTTTGTACCTTTGATAACAAACCTATTTCAAAAAATTGTGATATCCATTATTGGAAACTCTAACTACATCAAACTTTTATTTAGTGGCGTGATAATCACAATACTGCCAGCCAGCACATACGCATCGCCGTATCTTTTTATAGTCACTCTTCTCTCGCTGCATATGTTGCAAAACGACAATTACTGACAATTTATATGTATATAAAATGGTCACAACACCGCGGAAACAAAAGCGTATAAAGCTGGCCCCCCTTTTTTTTTTTTTTTTTTTTTTTTTTTTTTTTTTTTTTTTTTTTTTTTTTTTTTTTTTTTTTTTTTTTTTTTTTTTTGACGGAGTGGGAATGCATTTACGCACAGTGTGTGGGACTCGCCGCTCCTTATCCCTCTCTTAGCGAGAGGGAGGGAGAATTTGGCCCTTTAAACCCACTCCGGCGTTTCACCCTCTTTGCCGTTCGTGAGGGCGCACTGGGATCGAGGTCATTCCACCACAGCGCCCTCCGGCAGCCCCGGCTTGTCGCCAGGGCACCCTCACAATGCAGGGGGGGACCAGAAACGCTTGATCCCCACCCCTACGACGTGTGTGGGGCCGATGCGATGCGGGTTCGGTACCCACTGGCCCCACTAGGGCTCGAGGCGAGCATACGCTCCTCGCCTTCGACCCTGCCGCCTGCGTCGGAGAGGAAGCGCGTCAGCCGCCGCTTCTCGCTCCCTCTCCGCCTCCTCCTTCTGCGACATTACTTCTTCACAGAAGGAGGCCACCGCTTCCCATTTCCTCTCGCTACCCAGCATCGCCGCTATTATGCTGTGTAGCGAGAGATCCGCCACCCCCGTCGCTGCCCTGAGGGAAGCTCTTTCCACGGCCCAGCGATTACACTCTTCCAGAGTGTGCTGAGCCGTATCATCCGCCGCGCCACATTCGTGGCACTGAGGCCCCGGCTCCCTCTGTATTTTGTGCAGGTAGTGTCCGAAACAGCCGTGTCCGGACACCACCTGCGTCACCCTAAAGGTCAGGGCCCCCATGCCCCGATCCACCCACTCGTCCATTACCGGGAGAATAGCCCCTATGGTTCGGGTTCCATAGTGGCTATCCTCCAAGGCCTCCCGCCACCTCTCTCGCAGGCGCTCCGCGGCTCCCCGCATCACCCTCTCAACCTCCTCCGCGCCTGGGAGCTCCCCACGCCCCCTGGCTTCCGCCCTCAGCCGGTACCTGTCCGCCAGCACCCCCGCTTCCAGCTCCCAAGGCGGGGTGCCGGCAAGGAGGCATGCTGCTGCGTGAGAGGTGGTGCGGTAGGCCCTCACCATCCTCTGGGCCACCACCCTCTGTGGCCGACGGAGCAATGCCCTCGCGCGTCCCGTCAGTCGTCCGGCCCAAATTGGCGCTCCGTAGAGCGCCATGCTCCGGACGATCCCCGCATATAGCCGCCTACATGGGGCATTCGGCCCCCCCAGATTAGGCAGTAGGCGGCCCAGAGCCGAGGCAGCACCTATGAGACGAGGAGCCTGTCTCGCAAAGTGCTCCTCGAATGTCCATCTTCTGTCCAGGACAAGGCCCAAGTACTTGATGTGGGCCCTGACCTGGACAGCTTCGCCCCCCACCCTCACTGCAGTGCCTTCCGGCAGCTGCCCCCACGCCCTCGTTCGCCCGAGGACCATGGCCTCGGTCTTCGGCAGTGCGACCCTAAGCCCCAGGAGTCCTATGCGGTGCACCGTGAGCTCGGTCGCCACCGCTGCCCTCCTGAGCACCTCTTCCAGCTCCTTTCCCCGCACGGCCACCAGTGTATCGTCTGCATAACATATGGTGACCATGCGTGGAAGCTGCGACCCCCGGATCACCCAGTCGTAACCGAGGTTCCACAGGAGGGGACCCAGGACAGACCCCTGTGGGACCCCACACACCATGGCCCTCGCGCCCCGGACACCCCTCTGCTCATAGAGCACTACCCGCCCCGTCAGGTATTGCTCTATTACGCGCCTCAGATAGTGAGGCACTCCATGGTAGCGGAGTGCCTCCCCTATGACCGTATAGGGAAGGGACCCGAACGCGTTAGCGATGTCCAATGACACCGCCACCACTCCCTCCCCCTGGCCTGCCGCAAGTAGCCCGAAATCCCTCAACGCGCCCACCGCGTCTATAGTGGACCGCCCCCTACGGAACCCGAACTGGCTGTCATGCAAGTTCGGACCTGTTTCCACTAGGTGCTGCTGTATACGGGAGGCCAGGATTCGCTCGAAAAGCTTCCCGACCTCATCCAGCAGCACGATGGGACGGTAGCCAGCAGGCGAGTCTGGTGGGCGCCCCTCCTTCCTCAGTAGGCACAATCGCCCCTCCTTCCAGCATCCCGGGAAGCGCCCCTCCTTGAGGCAGTCGTCCAGGAGGGATTTGAGACGGTTCCCGAGGTGCTTGAGTGCCAGGAAAAGCACTTTTCCTGGCACTCCGTCCGGTCCCGGCGCTTTGCGCGAGCCCCTGAGCCGGTCCATTGCCCACTCTATCTCGTCGTCGGTGATGGGGACGACGACGAGAGGTTCCACTGGGTCCACTATTGGGGGGGCCATCGCCGGTGGGACAAAGTGCGGTGCCTCCGGAAACAGGCCCTCAACCACTCTCCGGAGGAGTTCTGGGTCCATGGATTCCATGGGTGGGGCGCTCTGCATTTTGTTGCGCACCATTCTGTAAGGGCGGCCCCATGGGTCCCTATTGAGGGTTGCCAAGAACTCCTCCCACCCCTCGTTCTTCGCCTTCTTAATGGCCTGCTGGAGGGCCCGCTTCTTCTCTGCCCATGCGGTGCGGAGGAGCTCCTCCTCCTCAGCGGTGTGCCTCCTCCTTCTGCACCGCGTGTAGGCCCGCCGGGCATTGTTGGAGGCCGTGCGGAGGGCGGCGATCTCCGGGGTCCACCAATAGACTTGTTTTTTGCCCCGGGCAGGCCGGGCCTGGGGCATGGAAGCGTCACAAACCGTCTCCAGGGACCTTCTGAAGTGGACGGCCCTCTCCTCGACTCCTCTTGGGTCCGCCTGGGGAGCGTTCCACGCCTCGATGATGGCGGCCTCTTCCGCCATTTCTCTGTCGAGGCGGGCCAACGACCATCTTGGGAACCCCCTTCTCCCGGCACGTCGGCCGTTAGGGCTGGTCGGCGCGGCCCTCTGCAGTGGGGAGACCCTCATGCGGATATATAAATGATCTGAGAGGGTCTCTTCGTCCTCCAAAACTCGCCACTCGGCAACGCGCGCTGCCAGGTCAGGGGTCGCGAAGGATAGGTCAACTATAGACCCCCCATTCCAGCGGACGCACGTCTGCGTGTTGCCGCGGTTGAGGAGGACCAAGCCCGCCGCCGCCGCCCAATCCTCAACCTCAGCCCCTCTGGGTTCGGTGTTTGGGGACCCCCATGCTCGGCTCTTGGCATTGAAGTCTCCCAACACCAGGATGGGCGCCTGGCCGGCCCTTCTCACCACCCCTTCCAGGTCCCCCAGGAAGCGCTGGAAGGCATTCAGCGGCAGGTTGGGGGAGAAGTATACCCCGACTACTATGAGTCCTCCCCATTTAGCCGCCACGAATCCCTCCCCTCTCTCTATGCCTATGAGGACCTCCCCCGGCACCGGGGCCACCAATGCCACCCGGCCGTCTCTAGACCCTACCCAGTTGGGCCGAGGAGGGACAGCGTATGGCTCTGCCACCGCAGCCAGTGCAACACCCCACTCCGCCATGTTCTGCATGAGCAGATCCTGTGCGGGAACGCAGTGGTTGATGTTGCACTGCAACACTTCCCATGGACCTTGTTGCGGGTGTACTTGCATTACTGGTCCATGGGCTGTCCCTCAAACATCTGTTCCGTCGGAAGGGGGCTTGGGTCAATGGCCGGGGTGGCATTTTCCAGAGCCCCACGGTTCCCACTGCGGGCTTCCACTCCCCTGACCTTAGGGGGGTTACAGGAGAAACCGCCCATTCTGTGCCTCGCTGGCAATTTCGCCTGGTGGCAGACTGCGCAGAAGGCCTCTGCTTGACAGTCCGCCCCTCGGTGCCCCGGCTTGCTGCAGCGGAAGCACAGATCACCTCTTTCTACCGGGGAGGGGCACGTGGCCCTAGTGTGTCCGATGCCCAGGCACTTAAAGCACCTGAGCACCCCAGGTTCAAGTGCTTTAATTCGGGCTGACGACCACCCTATTGTCATCCTACCCATCGACGCGGCGGCGCTCGCCGCCTCTATAGGGCACTGTACAAGGGCCGAACCAGTACCGCTGTAGCCAATGCGGATGTCCCCGACCCGGACATCCGCATTCGAACAACCCCCTTTGGCCGCAATTGCCCTCGCCACTGCTTCCGGTGTGGCAGCCTCGTCGAGGCCGGAGACTCGAAGACGCGCCATTTTAACCGGTCTATAGACTCGGGCCGCGTCTCCTATGGCTGCCTCCAGGCGCACCTTCAGAGCATCGGCGGTGCGGCCATTGTCTTCCCCCGCCACTTCCAGGATGCGGGCCCCGTCCGCCGTCTTCCGCACATTAACGTGCTCGAGGCCTATCTCCTCTAGCCGAAAGGCTTGAGTGGCTCTCAGCATTACGGAGGCGTACGACTCCTTCGCCTCCGGCTTAAGAGCCACCACTACGGCTGCGGTTTTCGGGACCGCCAGCTTTTTGGCTGCCGGGACCGCCGGCTTATTAGCTTTAGTCGTCGAAGCGGCAGGAGGGGTGGCCTTCTTTTTCTTTCCCCGCTTCACCACCTGCGTCCATTCCCCCTGCGTGGGGGGTGTCTGTGTGGGAGGTGCAGGCACCGGCCGGACGGCTGCCGTCGTCTTCTTGGTCCGCGGAGCAGGCGCAGGTCTCGCAGGGGGCATGAGTGTCGCCCCCGTCGCAGCGGCCTGTCTGCCACTGCCACCCAATGGCCCCCTGTTCTCCCTCAGTTGCGGGCTGTGCTGCTCCGGGGCGGTAGGCGCATTATTAGGGCCCTCTGCCCTTTTTCTGTCTGCCGCTAACGGCGGGCGGAGGATCGGCTCTGGAGGGAGGCGCCTCTGGACCTCCTGTAGCCTGGTGTTCACCATCCCTCCGATGGAGGCAAACAGCTTCTTCTCTAGCTTCTCCCTGAAGGAGTCGAGAAGCGTCTCCACCTCGGCCCTTAGGAGGTCCCCTGACCCATTATGGTCCGCGGGGGGTGCCTGAGGGGCCGCCATTCCCCTCTCGGAGAAGGCTTTCCGGAGCGCTTTAGTCTCCAATCGCATGTTGGCGAGTTCCTCCCGCATCCTTTTATTATCCGCTCTGAGGGAGCGGATCTCCTCGCTTTCGTGCCGTGCCTGCAGCTGTTCCATGGCGGCCTTAATAACGCTGCAAGCGTCGTTGATGGCGCCCCTCACGCACCCCCCGATATCGGTAGACTTCGCTGTCTGCTCCAATACTGTCTGAGCAGCTCGGCGTGCCGCCTCAATGGGGTCCTTATCCCCCAACGGGGATGCCCGACCCTCGCTCCAGTAGTCACCGACCATTGGCTCCTCATCTTCCTCCTCAGGATCCCGGCCCACGCTGTTCCGCAGATTTTCGCGGGCGGCCGACAACCCAGCGTAGGTCCCAGCGGCCTTTTTCCTACGAGCCGGGATCTTTAGTTTAAGGCGAGGAGCGCCGGGCCCTACACCGCCGACCTTCCTCCCCCTCCGAGCCGAGCTAATTTTCGGCGGCTCATTATCGGGTTCCGGTTCCCCTTCGTCGGGGTGCACCCTTTTAGCCCCCGCCTTGAGCCCCCTGCGTCCTTGAGGCGCTTTTCCCGCCTGTCGGGACGTCACTTGCACCTCACCGGGCAAAATCTGGGAAACAGGGAGGCTGTCTCCAACGCCCTTAGTCGCCGCGTTGATTTCCCGGGCCGTTTGCCGAGTGAGTCGTAGCGTCGTTTCTTTCTGGGGATTATTCCCCGAGCTTGTCGGCATCAGTTTATCCTCGCCATTGTCGTTGGCATCGGTGCGCACCGTCGGGGTGCCCACCTCCACCGCCAGATTAACAAAGTCCGTTTCATTGCCATTGTCGATTGTGTTTTCCGTCCGAGTTTTGTTTTTGTTTTTTAATTTGTCTGCCATATAGTTCCCACGAGTATGGGACGAAAGGTTTGACGCATCGGGTAACGCCCATTCCGTAATATGCGCCAGCTATGTACTGTGCAGGTCGCCAGGTATGCACAGGTTTTTACGACTTCACTGTCGGGTTTTATAGAGTTTTCCTTCTCGCGGGCCGGCCAATTAAGGCAAGCCCTCCGGTCCCAGTACTCCCAACGTACCACCATCACGCCATAGGGTGGTGGTCTTTGAAGAAAGCACCAGGTTACGGGATTCAAGGGAAGCTGGCTAATGCTTCCCTCAGAGTTCCTTTCGAAACTCCCCCCTCTTAATCCTCCTCTCCTTTATCCCTCCTTGCTCCTGGTAGTGTCCCTCACCCTTCGCCTGCCCGGTATGGGTAGCCCTGTCCGGTATAGCCTAGGAGATCATAGAGACACGCCAAGAGCACCCCCCCCCCCCCGGGATGTTCCCGGGTGTCAGGTTATTAGCAGCACCGGTAAGCAAACCCCGTAGGAGATCACTTATCGCTGCCCCCAGGGCGCACCAGCCATAAGCCATTCCCTTGACTGCGGATCCGCGAGGATCAACAGGCATTGGAATGGCCCAGACCCTCGTGGAGGTTACCCGACCTAGCGCCCCATAAAGCTGGCCCCTGCGGCGTCGCTAACGCTTCGATAATTGGCCATATTGGCTTTTTCGTGCCTATACTTATACCTACGCTACGAACATGCACTCACGTACTAGCGTAGCGTTTACACTTTTCTCAAATATCGTTAAGATAGTATACTTAGATTTAAAATAATCTTTTGGTTCTTACTCGTAATCTGTTTGGGCATAATACTTAATCCATGCAAACTCAACTTTCCACATCCGCAGTTACTATTCAAGACTAAATTTAAAGAAAAATGTAATTAATACACAGAATTAACATTATATGTATAAGTCCCCAAACAAAGAATATAAGGAAAGGTAGTAACTTTAGGCGTTGTAGAACTGTTCTTAAGAGCATAATTTTGCAGGAATAGTATTTAAAGTGACTTATGATTGGAATATTATCAGCTTACCCGTTTCTTATTCGATTTACGAGCAGTTGGTGTTCAAAAGTGCGATGTGGCGCTATATTAGATTGTGGTTCTAATTACAGGACCAAATGCAGGCCCTTTATTCCACGATAACACAAAATGGTTGTTATGTGACCGTGATCGCTTGTGGGAAAGAAAAAATAACGCGACCCCAAGATCTCAGATAAGTGCAGCAAGCTGTCGACGACTTACGTTAATGTAATAACACCTAACGAGGTTAACTATGACTCGCTGTTACGTGACGGTGAACTGATGAATACAATGAAAATAAAAGAAATTCGTTGCCTTCAAGAATATTCTTAACTATTTTATTTATCTATGGGCCCGATTCGGATTTTGACAAAGACATCTATTAAATATCTTTTAGACATCACCAAGATACGATAACGATATGTTAAAGATCTAACCTGTAAAATTTGACATTTGCTCGATTCTGGAACTATTTCCTACTCTTGAACGCAGGATACTTAGATATCCAATTCACATTTAATAGATATCTTACTCTATCTAATGTAAAAGTGATATTGGTTGCCTTGCGAATTGCGCTGCACAAGAGAACTAGTTGATATCTAAACTAATAACGTATCTAGAATGGATCTAGCACGTGTCGTCTCTTGTGAATATCTTGAAGTTCGAATACGGCAGTTAATCTAATTCTGTATCTGGCTAGATGATGTGTTTTTGTTATTTTTAGACGCACTGTTAAAGTTTAGTTAGACTTTGTAGGTACATCGTTAGGTGTTAAACTCGCACTTGGTTGATTTATTAAGGCATACCTAGTTTACCTATGTACAGTAAACATTGTAAAAACGTCTTAATAAACGCAGCAGTTATTGCAACAGTGAACCAGAAAAAGCTCACAACAAGCAAACTGCTGTTCATTGTCGGTAATCTCGTTTGTGCACATGAGAAAAGGCACTCATGAGAACGGAGTGATGAATTGACGACTGCGTAACGATGTTATCGTGGGTACGCAGTGAGAATATTGCCGTTTCTATATTAACGGGCCTAATGCGGTATCTCTGTATTGCGCGTGATTCTCGAACAAAGGGGAAAAAGAAAAACGTAGGGTTTGTTATTCTCGTTACTTACTGAGTAAGTAGTTACTTGCTTTAACAGACCAATGTAAGTGTGGTCTAGAGATCCCTAACGACTCTGCATTATCGAAGATTAGATATGGTGTGTCTATAGCCTCGGAAGGCGATGGGAAGAACTGCTCGGGAGCGAGGGGACACGCTAAGATAGACGAGAATCCCACCAGTAAATCTGCCGCGTTATCTGCTTAAGATGAAAATAAATACCACAGCCTCATTATCTGACAAGTTTAATGACACTATATGTACATTAAAGTGACATCTGTGGATTTACAGGAAGAAACAAGAAAAAAGTTCATGAATAACGAATAACTTATATGTATTTATTTTACGAAGTATCTACGGCACCATTCCGCAGGGGGATATTTTGTAATTATTTATTTTAAGTTTAGTTTTATTTATTTTTAGATTTAGTTTTTAGGTTTGGTAGGTTAGTTATTTAATTATGTTTTTTTTTTTCATTTATATATTATTTTTATGCACTAATAAATCCATTTTACGAAGTTATTTTAAAATTCCAGGTGGATTTTTTCAACAATTTCTTTCTTCTAAATCAAAAAAAGGAGTTAAATATAACATTACTTTGTTTCAATAGAGTGATTCTTGAGGAAGGTTTACGTGTATTGGTTAACCCGTGCGAAGCTGGGGCGGGTAGCCACTGTAGCCAGTACATAATAAATAACAGATTTAAAAAATCTGAATGCCGCTCCAGATCGCGCGCGGGACTCGCTCGACCCGCGCCGCGTTGCAGCGCCACGATGTCAATCGCGACTCCTCTTTTTGCTTCCGCCCAGACAATGGCGGGAAAATGTTTTCCACGTGTGGGGTGGGGTCAGGGGGCACTAATCTCTGTCGGGCTCGTTCGGATTAATGGCTCGTATTGCCGTCTCTGTTCCGTTGTTTGCTGCCTCCAAGTTCTTGGCTTGTCTAGTTGTTGGAAGTTTTGCGATGAGCTAAACGTGTTGCGTTAATGTTTGGTTTTTCTTTTGCGCGATGTTTAGCGTCAGGGATTTATTTGTTACGTCTACGGGACATTTGTTGTAAAAGAGAAAAAGTTATGTATAATAAATATCCAAAATCTGAGAGATACAACTACTAATAGAATAAGTATGATGCATTATTACAAGGTCATGTCATTGAAATGTGATGTGGGTAACATTATGATACACAATTATTTATGGTACCTACCAAACAATGCCTCACAATGTCAAACTACGCCGTTATATATTTGGTTTAGGTAACTTGTGTCTACTCGTATGTCAATTGTCAATCATTTACAACTATAGCTATAAATCCTAACAGGCAGCATTAATTGATTTTTACTTTTGATTTTGTTAGGTAACAAAATGTTTTTTTTTAGACAAACAAATCTGAAAACTGACTGATTAATATAAAATGTATTAATAAACAAACTCACAAGTAATAAATCTAAATGTTTGTGGCAGCTAATTGTTTAACAACTTGAAATTGAAATGGGAGTTCTAATAAATCTTAGTCGAGTTGAGCTCCGTAAATAATACCGCATCGGCTCATCACGTAAAATCTTAATTAATTGCGTGTCTACTTACCCATAAATAACGCAAGATTCATTTTATGGTTATGTATTAAGGTAGGTATTACTGTTTATACAAATACAGGTTTAAATCAATTACCTAATTAATTAGGTACCTCATCTATTTCATTGACCATTCGAACGTCACGTACAATATCGCGCTTAATATCCCCAATGGTAAACATTCATTTCAGATTCAAATATGTTATTTCACGTTCCTATTCCTATTTTTCCTTTTCCAAACAGGCATTACGAACGTGGTCCTTACTGTTACTTTATCGTACGAAAAACCTTTTCGAGATCACAAAAAGTCCCGCCGAATCGAATACGCCTATTAGGGAGGGCGCTGCTACTAATTAAAACAAAATTGTTAAAACACACCCTCCCTGTGCGCTCGCTCTCCCCGACTAACTTTTAACGAGTATATATTTGGTTTCGACCAACCCTTTGGTGATTTTACTATTGAGTCTGACTGCAAATTCAAATAACTCCGTAATTGACTGCAAACAACTTCTGGCTTTACGGTTAGAATACTGGGATTTGTATTAGGCTACCTGCAAGGGTTTTAATATGCCCGAAAGCGCAAAACACAAATCCAAAATATGCAGTTTCATGTTATCTCGTAAATAGGTTGGCTTTATGCTTGAAACGTACTCTCGAACAAAGCACCTAATGAATTCATTGAATTATAACCCGGGTTCACTGCAACTAATGGGATGTTAATATGGGACTTTATTATATTTGTGTTGATTTAGATAGATAGCAAATCTATCTATCAAGCCCACAACCAGATAATTTATACCCATTCTTAATAACCCTCATAACCTTGGACTATTTATCTGGCCATACAAAAATATTAGTGCCACAGGCAACAGAGTAGCGCTAAAACAAGTATTAGCTGCTTAATTAAACAGATTTTAAAGTTAAAAGTGTGCTTATTGAACAACGTTCACATTTTCTAACACTCAAGCGAGCAAAATTAAGTACCTACTCGTAAGTACCCAATCAAATCAGGGGAGGTATAATAGTTATTTACGATACAAGTGCGTAAAAGAGAAAATTCGAAACGAGTAGCGATAAATTAAAACACGACCGAAGGGAGTGTTTTAAATCGACACGAGTTGCGAATTATATCTATTCGCACGTGTATCGTACAACGTTTTACAGTACATATGGCCGTTTAAACTTTTGACATCGCACGAAAAGTTTACGCACTAGTGCGGAAAAATAGGACCATATGTACTGTAAATACATTTTTGTAACGCGTTCGAATGTTACTAGGATTTCATAATCATAACATTCATACACCTTAACTGTATCTTAGCTTTATCTTGATTCATGCCATGCAGCCACGTATTTGAACATGTAATAATTTTTCGAACTGTGAGAGGGTCCATCCGGATTGTAGTGTATGTATGTATGGTAAGCATGTTGCTAACGTGTATTTCGTTGCAGGGCGCCAGGCGCACGCAGCACGATGATGGACTGCCTGTGCCCCGCGCCGCGCACGCTGGCCTGCCGCGTCGTGCTGCTGGATGAGCGAGAACTACTCCACGAAATACAGGTCGGTACTTAGGGCATACTGAAAATTCCTGGACTGGCCACTTAGAAAAAATAAGTCGTCTCATATATCAGAATCCAGAAACTTTCAGTGTGGCCCACGTATAATACTGCCGAGCTTTTGTCGAGGGGATACAGTATGAGGTTTTTCAAAACAGGAGTGTACTTACAGGTTTTTAAAGGGTCGGCAACGCGCATAACACGTCCATAGGCGTGTCAGGCGTCCATAGGCTACGGTGACTGCTTACCATCAGCCGTATACTTGTTTGCCACCAACGTGGTATTAAAAATAAAGTAATCATAGACATACTGTAAAAACACCCAATTCCTATGTCTAAGTCTGTGTGCCAAACATATATGCAAGGTGAATGTTCCGTTTCCAAATGTTACAAAACTCATCAATGTATCACTAATACTGTCTAAATGCACAATTACTTAGTCACTGTTGACAGCTGTTAGATTATATATCATATATCCATATACAAATCCAGATGAAATGTATAACCCGTTATTACAATTATAATAAGCCTCCCTGCCTAGGTTACATTGGAGGGCATTCAGTAAGGTCATACTAACATATAAGTACTAAGTTGAAATTAAATACTATTGTTAACCGCCGCGCCTTCTAGACATTAAAATAGTCCAGATACTCCAGACTCGATAAGGTCACATTGGAGAAGCTAAAGAAATGTGATGTACGCGGTATATTATTTTAGTTTGATAGATCTTACACAATTCAATCTAGTAGGTATAAGGTAGGTATCACAGTTAGCTGATATAAATAAATAGTTATACACATAGAAAACATCCAGAACTCAGGAACAAATATTTGTGATAAACACACAAATAATTATAGGTTTCCAAGATTCGAACCCGGGACCTAGCGACTAGTGCCAAGCCCGAATCTGATTTTAATTTCTGGTTCTGAATCAACTGTTATGGTTTTGATTCGACCTATCACGTATCAACATTTGGAGTGACAGTGACTTGGCAAGAAATTAAAATCGGAACCGGGCTGGAACCCCTAAGAGACCATTAAATGTCAAAATATTAATTTTGTTTTTATAACGGATTCGTTTTAATTCAATAGGTATATTTTATGGACCGCTTAGTAACTCGTTTTTACTTCATTCCTACCCTATCCTATTAAATCGAACTGCTACGAAATTACATTCAGTGAAGATATTTAGGCACCTAGTTATTGTTTCCTTCCTACAAAGCCAAACCATTAAGCTCGGGCGATAATTCTAGTGTTCCGTTACAATTGAAAACAAGTTCACCCTTCTCTGTGATGACTTCGATTACCGTTCCTAGCTTCCTAGTAGGAACGTCGAAATTGGCCGGGGATTATTTCGAAATTCAACCTTTGCCACCTCGTCCCGGCGGACACTGGCGGTATTTTCAATTTCCCTTGTATGAAACAAAGCGTGAATTTTTTCTCGGATTCCCTTCCCTTACTTTTGAAGTGCAGCAGCTATTCCGAGACGAATTATTTGAAGTACACCCAGGGGCTCGAGGAAGGTCTTTTATATGCGAAGCTCGGGTCCAAGGTGCGGACGATGAATT
This sequence comes from Cydia fagiglandana, assembly GCF_963556715.1. NCBI lineage: Eukaryota > Metazoa > Arthropoda > Insecta > Lepidoptera > Tortricidae > Cydia > Cydia fagiglandana. The sequence goes on from NC_085934.1 coordinate 12,342,507, forward strand.
CACTGAATCGTACGTCGACTCTATGAATATTAAATTCTATTTGGCTGGCATTGTCGCTGCGTAGTGAATGTGAGAGTGGTTGTGTCCCGCCGCGCGCCTGCCGCTGCAAGCCTCACTATCGGCCAATTATACTCTCCCAGCTGGCTCATCATCGCGCCCCAATAGCGATTATTCCTTCTACTTGTTGAATGGCGTCCCATATCGAAAGCTCCCGTTACACTTTCCACTTCCACGTTGGAAACTTTGATAAAACTTTTTCCAAAGCCGAGATAAGTTATGGCTCCGAAAACACCCCCGTCCGCCGAGGAATAATGGCCGCCTCTGTCGACCTCACACACAATGTCTATTATCTCCAAAACTCAGACAAACTTGGAAATATAGAGCCACAGACTTCGAACGAATACCGACCAGTTACTCTGTCATAACCGTAAACAAGGACGGAATTTGTCCTAGAAATGCTTTTGTTTGGCATGCATGGATCCTCAACTTACACATCAAACAAATTCCCCAGAAAATATATTGAGGCCAACTCATCCAATTTGGGTAAAGTGAAAGCGACGAGAATGCGACATTTTATCCTAAATTGTATGGGTATTTTAGATAAATCGCCTTTCTTCCCTCAGTTTTCCATCTACAAAGGGACATTTGTCTTAAACGGATCTAACAAAAACTTTTCTCTTTTCACACATCCAATATCCAATAAAATATCGAGATTTGTTATTCACAACCCTCGGCTAGTAAGTTTGTGGATTTGATTTCAGCTCAAACTTCTTTAAATAGTTTAAATTGATTTATGTTAATTATGTTACATAAGTTATTATCTCGAAGCACAGCTGGTGGCTTACCTACCAGTAAGAGCGTGCGACTTACAATCCGTAGGTCGCGGGTTCAAACCTCTGCTCGTACCAATGAGTTTTTTGGAACTTATGTACGAAATACCATTTGATATTTACTAGTTGCTTTTCGGTGAAGGAAAACATCCTGACGAAACTGAAATAATCCAAATAAAACTTAGTTTCCTCTCTGGGTTGGAAGCTTAAATGGCAGTCGCTTTCGTAAAAACTAGTGCCTACGTCAATACTTGGGATTAGTTGTCAAGCGAACCCCAGACTCCCATGAGCTGTGGCAAAATGCCGGTATAACGCGAGAAAGAAGATCTACTTACAGTTATTTCACTTATCAAACAGGAAAAACTATATTTTTAAATGTTTAACAAAATAAGATAAAACTAATATCTATACACAATAAGTATAAAGAGTTAATAATTTAAAATTTACTAAAACAGTGGAGCTTCATTGATTACCTATAGGCGATCGTCGAAGTTGAGGGATAGCGGAACGTATTGTAATTGGTTGCGCTTATGCTTTTATTACGTTTATTACCGAAGATTACAGCCGCGGCAGACGATCGCTCTCAGCCGCGGCCGGCGCCGCCCAAGAACTAGGTTATTCCGATCACATGCCGACCCCAAGTTAACGCTAATCTGAGGGCAACATTTATAAGTTTGAGCACTAAAATTCGGGTGTCATTCTGAATCCCTAACTGGTTTGTCCTAATGGGCACATGCCCTAACGATCAATTGTCATAACGATTATCTTCTATAATGTAAGGTTCTGAAAAATGGTTTGGTTTTAGAACTTGCTGCCACAAAAGTGGGTTAGTTTAGGGTTGGAACTTCGACCCTCGCAAAAAAGAAAATATGCTTAATAACATTAGGATAAGTAATCAATATTTAGGGAAACCAAAATTAGGGTTTTTAGTGTTAGGACAACTGATCATTATGACAAACAATATTAGGAAATGCAAAGATAGGTGAAAAGACTTTAGGGATTCAGATATATAGATCCCTCAAATTCATGGTTTATCGGAGGCGAGAGTTCACCGGCGTTTGGAAAACATTGGGAATACATAGACGGCATATATTATTTCAAATTTTGCGCGTCAGACCAACTTAGTACCTACCTAAATATAAAGCGAACTAAGTAACTATAGTCATCATAGAGTAGGTATGTATGGTGTTATGGATCTCTGTCTTAGAGCCCGGTTGGTCTACAAATGCTGCTCAGTAAATGAAAGGAATTACCTCCCAGGAGACTTTTGCTCTTCTTATAATGTCCACAATAGTCCTAAATATTTGTGATTCAGAAGTAATAGCCAGATGTCTAAGGCGTGGCATCATATAACAATAGGCTGCTCAAACAGGATAACTACAACTTGATTCAAGCTTTCTAATGTGAGTTAAATTTAATAAAACCGTCGCCAGGAAATGTTTAATTAATTAAATTAATTAATTTTTTTTGTCATGTTTCGTCGAGTCACTTTGAGGAAAAAAGAATATTCCTATTTATCCTTCGTGTGAACTAGGTCAAAGACCAACTATACAATAGGTACCTCAATAAAATTCATAATTATAGCTCACAGGACTAACGGTTTGAGGAATGTAAATACTAAAGTAATTTTGATTTTGCTAATGAACTAGGTATCAATATTAGCTATAGTTTGATTTGAGTAGCTCATCATTGTTACAAGTTTTAGGTAATTGAAAATAGAAAGTTATTGGTTGATTAATCTTGCGTCATAATTTGCCAAGCGTCAAATTCTCTATAGGTATAGCTTTTATAGATACCTAATGACTTAGGTACCTACTTGAATTTTTTTATGAATACGAGTATAACTACCCACAAATTCTTGATCATGTGCCTTCTATAAGTACGATTGTTTTGTACATTAAGAACTCTCTAGGCGATCTCTTATGATTACCTACCTATAAATTAAGAACTGAAAGTAGAATTTTCAGTAAAAGTAATTAAATTATTATGAAACGACCCTCGATTTGAAGTAATATGTAAACACGCGGAGGCTTAATTAGCTTGTAACGTGTAAGCGTTTGACTAAAACTGTAAAGAAAATGGAAGTTATCTAGATGTCAGACATAAAAGCAAGGCAAATAAAGCTTTGTCGGACTTTTCTAGCAAAGCTGTTTTTATTTGACTTAAACACTAGACGGAAAGGGAAGATAAGAAATTGCGCAGCAATTTATGAAGCGAGCCTAGTGTCGGCGACAACCATTGTGCTGTATTGCAGGAGCAAATTGACTCTGCAGAGTTTCACGGTCTGCTGCCTAGTGCTGCAGCTACAACTACTTGTGTTTCATTGATGCCTTCCTTTAACTTCCCTTCGCGTTCTAGTTTTTCTTTTAAATTACGGATTTTTGACGTCGCGCGTAGCGCTGTGTTCACGGGTTAAAAACGCAAAAGCAATCACCACATTTGCAATTTATACAGAGTTGTATATTAGATATTAATTTTTTCTGTCTTTGAGTATTTAAATACTTTTGCGTGGATAAAAACGTGTGTACGTCATCAAAAAAATAGATTTCGTCGACCTATACGAAAACGATGTGATTAATTGTAAGTATGAGGATCATATTAAGCTTAATGTTTGAATATTTTATGCAAAAATTTTAATTTTTATTATATAATGATTGACACCGTTAGAAATAAATAATTACAAGAACTATGACACTATCAAATATTTTATCTTATCTTAAAGTTCATTGTTCAATTTCAAATAGCATCTGCAACATTTTTTTATTTAAAAAATTACTAACTTGAAGCACCTACGAACTAGGTCTAAATGCACCTAGTTCGTAGGTGCTCCAAGTTACTAATTTATTTAGTATGCACTGAAGTTATCAATCACACTACTTCACCACCTACAATCACCTACTTCATAAAGTATCAAGATCAAGTAGGTGTAGGTGTACGCAATCGTGTTACTATACCTACATATTTAATATTTTTTCTACTCCCGTACTTTTATTTGTCATTTAAAGGCTCGTCCTTTAAAACTGTACCTTATAGTTGTCAAGACAAGTCTTTAGTCTATTCCCCAAAAAAGAATTTGTGCATACACGCAGTATCTTTTTGGCGATTATACGATACTTCGTGTAATGACCACTTAAAAAATATTGAATGATATACAGTGTTGCCAACCTTATTTTAAATGTCATCTTTGACAAATAAGTGAACCATAGACATGTTTTTTTTTAAATTAATTCATTCTTTCATTCTTTTCCCGCCCGTACCTTCCATTTTGCTACTTCTTGAATTAAAAAGATTTGTTAAATTTTCAATTTTATTTCAAAGTAAGTGCTTGGTCGTAGAAAAAGTATTGTATGCAACGTTGTTTAACTGAGTCTCAAAATACTCGTGGCGTCTTTATTAACAATTTTCGGCTTCGCCTCAAATTGTTACTCACGCCACTCGCCTTTTTTGACCTCTCTTAAACAACGGTTGCATAAAATACTATAACAGTTTTAATATAGCTTTACTCCTGGTAATTCATGAAAATGTGAAACTCCTTGGTCGTCTTCGTCTACCAATTTATAAATTGACTAATTAATGAAGCGAAGCGAATAAAACAGTTTATAAGGTAACTGTATTAAATCCCAGCAAATTACATCTTTATCGCTCTCAATTCCCACGTTCAACTGAGAAAATTCCGAATTTATTTTATATTCAAATGTTTATTTACCTTTCAGCTTCAGACGCTATCTTTATAATTTTGCTTTCACAATTTTCCTGACATTAGAATTGGAAACATTGAGGGTGAATTTTTATGCAAATCCAAACATTTGCACAGATGCGGAAACAAAATTAGCCCGGCTTATCTCCGCGACACAGATGCCAGCGCACTCGTATACTGACCGAGACTACTTCTGGGAAACATAACTAACTTGTTTAACGTTTCTCGTCATATGAGTTAAACTGATTTAATTGGTTCAAATTACTCTGATTATCTCAACTTGATTCCATGTTGAGAAAATGTTTGTAGAGGCAGAAGGTATAAAGTAATAGGTGTATGTAGCATGTAATGTATGGAGCTGGCAGTGAGCGCGCGGAGGCCGAGCGCCCGCGGGAGAAGGATCGCGTGCACCGCCGTACATACCGCACTTTTTAAAATCGTTTGTTATTTTTCGACCCGAACGTACGTTGGGAGCAAACGCGCTCTGTTATTAAATCATTTATTATTCAACCCAACGAACTGTTTCGCAATTTTCCCACAAACTCGGAGGCTTATGTACCAAATACAGCTCTTCTGCTGATACCTACTTGTGTGAGTTGTGCTGCATCTGTTATTGTTGCGTTTCCATATTGTGGATGTGAAGGAAGTGAGCTCGGCTTAATTACGTATTCCAGTACGCTTTGATAGGAACTTGTCGTAGCAAAAAATCTCTGAATTGGTATTACGTGCACACTGAATTATTGTAAGTAGGTACCTACGTGACCTTATATAAAACTAGAAATTAATGAAGTTAGTCATAAAAAATAGGTCTATTAATTTATACCACATTTCTTTTACTTACTAATTTTAGCATTGATATTAAATAAGGAGCCTTAACGTAACTACCAGGTTTCGGTTGAGCACAAATATCTTCCATATCATTTTCCCACATCAGGTCATTGCCCTGATCTTTCAAAAAGCACGAACATCAATTTTAGAAGAAACAAAAGGCAGTTAGTAATTTCGCGGTTCGTTTTTATAGTAATTCTAGAGTAGTTATCGCGTCATGGGCACAGAGCTCGCGCGAATATTCCGACTGGTTTCGAGTCGAATTTTTACATGAACCAATGTAACTTGGTGCTGATGCCAATACCGTTAATACGGAATCGAAAAGAGCCCTTCTACTGGACGTCCTAATCCTTGCCCGTACTTGATTGGAATGACACAGTTGCGCGCGCACGCATCACATGCGAGCGTGCGCGTGAGACCAGCCCGCTCATTATAGTTGATATCACTACTGGTCTTACTGGTCCAGCCAATGGCATCGCGTGCGAATTACCCTAATTGTGGAAAGCCAGGCTTCGGAAATGCAAATTGGAGATAGTTACGTGCCAATACCGTGGGATATTAATATTCGGCTCTCGTGCGTCTTCGCTTTCTAATGTTTAACAAAATCGATGAGCTTTTGAACAACATTTTTTAATGTAAATTGAAATTGCTCTAGTCGTAGTAGTAGACCTATTACCATTTGAGACCAGTTGCTCAGAATACTCTGTGACCGGAAACCCTTGAATATCTATTGAAAATTTTATCAGCATAGGATATCATGACAATTATTAATATGATGCGATTATGATACATATTTATTTACTTGTGTACCTACAAGGATACTAACTAGGAGGATTAGGTATTTAACTTGTGGCTACTATAGTTTTTTTAATAATGTAAATTTTAGTGATCAATAAGTTTCTTTATTTTGCTTTTTGTCAGTCATAGCCCTGAAATTTTACCCTTGCTAAAATATTACTGTACTTTAAGGAATGATTATGTGGTAACCCATAATCGGTATTATTTATACTAAGTAAATTATCCCCCATAAACTAGTGTTCAAGGCAGGAGCTTCATATGTAAGCAGTTCCCGCGCTGTGTGAAAGAATAGTGAGGAAGATAAAAATAAGTAGTTCACCGTTATCATATTTTATTATTTTATCCTGAAAGTTACATAACTAAGCTGTAATGAAAACAGAAAAGCCAGAGTTAACCCAAGAGTAACGAAGACTCCGTTCCAGACGTTTAAATTTATGACTTCAAACGTAAAGTTATTTCAAGAAACAACAGGGAAATGGAATTGCGAACAGTTAGTAGGTATTCAGTTGGGGGAACAGTTCCGAGACTTTTGTACCGCCCCGAGCAGATATAAATCTCTTGTTAGAAAATTACCCAAGAACAAACGACTCTTCTAGTACCTCATTACTCGGCTTTAAAACCGTTTAGTTACCATGGTATTCGTATTAATAATGTTCACAATTATTCATATGTTTACGTTCTGGAAAGAAAATAACATCGTTTTATTAAATGCTCCTAGTTACAGTAGGTTTGTACGTACATCTCATGAATTACAATATAATATGGCAGGTCAAATGAGTTCATTCATTAAAGTGTCAAAACGTTTCATCGTCAATGTAAACTGCCTTTATAGTAAAGTTTACAACCCAATCCCTTAAGGTGGCCACTGACGAGCCTTCCAACAGTCCAAATTGCGTGGCTGCAATCCAAAATCGGTCCGTGAAGGTCAAAAACGTACAATGTTTAATATTGGGATGCCGTCCATTTGGATGAATGCATTGTAACGGCACCCATTTGGAAGGCTCGTCAGTGGCCTGCTTTATATTATATTTGTTAACTCAGTTTATTTGACTGTGACGTCCAGGTGATACAGCGTTGTTTTTATTACAGGATAACAGTACGGGGCAGGCACTCTTGGACGTGGTTTTCCGGCATCTAGACCTCCTGGAAACAGCCTACTTCGGGCTGCGATATGTTGACCAGGACAATCAAACTGTAAGTTGAAAGTACCTTTCGATATTGCACTAATATACATTCGATATTGATAATGAAACTTAATAAAATACTACTTATTTTAAAATTAGCAAGACCGTATAAGAAAAAGTGATGAAGAATCAGGGTGCATAGCCAACGTGGAATCGTTAACGCTCCATAGCAAACGAAACGCAACTGTCACTGTCGCACTAGTGGGGAAGCTGTGGGGAAGTAATAGAGACTACGATACGCTACGGAGCGTTACCGATTGGCACTTTGGCTACACGTCCTGGCCTGTAAAAGCACCAGTGAGAAGTTGTGTTGCGAAATAAACCCTTGTTACTTGGTACCTACTCGTTGAAAGTGGTCATCGCACCAATATTCACGCATGCCACGTCAAGAGAATGTCGAAATTTCTAATCCTACCTTAAACCGACCGGATTATAAGCTTAGATTGACGACCGGTCTGGCCTAGTGGGTAGTGACCCTGCCTGCAAAGCCGATGGCCCTGGGTTCGAATCCCAGTAAGGGCATTTGATTGTGTGATGAATACAGATATTTGTTCCTGAGTCATGGGTGTTTTCAATGTATATAAGTATGTATTTATCTAAATAAGTATGTTTATATGGTCGCCTAGTAGCTATAGTACAAGCTATGCTTAGATTGCTTAGTTTGGGGCTATAGGATGTTCTGTGTAAGATGTCCCCAATTATAAAGTAAAAAATATTGATTTGTATACCTATATATGTAATAAGAGGTAATTACGTAACAAAATCGAATTAACTAACGCATTGTGTTGTGCACAGCACTGGTTGGACGCCGGGAAGCGCCTGCGTCGGCAGCTGCGCGGCTCTGACCCGCACACCTTCTACTTCGGAGTCAAGTTCTACGCCGCTGACCCTTGCAAGCTACTGGAGGAGATCACGAGGTATCTCGGGGACTTTTGATATCATCATCAAATATAATTAATTCTATCTTTGTCTAGTGGACAATTAATTAATTAATTTTATATTGGTGGTCTTTACTTATGAGGTACCTAAGTAGGTACTCGTGTGTACATGCATAGGTACACTAAACATGGTTTTAAAAAAGCTTTAAATATACATCAGCCCTTTCAACTTTCCCGTCCAGGGTCTCGTTATGTTGACTTTTAGCTGCTACGAGTAGTTTAAAAGTTTCATTTTTTTTATTGATTAAGTAAAATACATACATTTGTACGTTATTAATTAATGAACAAGAACGCAAAGAGTTTAATAATAATAATGGAATAGGTACCTAAATTTACGCATTTTTGACGTGGCTGTGGTTAAAGCGCATAAAGTTTTAACAGTTTAATTAAAAATTCTACATTGTTTTCATGCGTTTACGATTATTTTATGTTTGCATAAAAATAGAATGTTTTGTTTTCTTCTTATACTTAACTGTAAGCGTCGATGTGAAACCAGTTTGCACAACAAGACAACTCGTCTTGTACCACTGACCTTATCCCGTATAGTGCGTATATATTTCGGTTATTATAAAACGGCCGTAGGTCAGGAAATGAATGCTCAAAAAACGTTGTAGAGGGAAATGCTAGGAACACAATTTTTGACTCAGTAACTTTCTTTGGACTAGTTAGGAGGTGAACATATCAAAAGTCCCCGGCTGTAGCCCCGCTGCTGGGGGGTAGAGGGGGGTAAGAAGGTCGAATTTTTCGGTTTTTCATTGATATCTTGGAAACTTTGCGTCTTAGCGACATGACTACTAAGACAAACCGAAAGCTGATAAAATTAGTTACAAGTTTTATCCAGTCAAGTTTTTCGATATCATGAATAGTTTTTGAGATACCCGCTCTTGAAAGTTTATTTAGGGATTTTAATTTTATCTTGATATCTACGTCAGTGAAGCTGTTAGGCCATGTTTGGTATCATTTTCGTATAAATCGGGGGTGCTGAATTCATTTATGGTATCACATTGACACCATTCCGAAGTAAAACCAAAATTTAAAAATAAATAATTTTTTAAATCCCTCTTCACGCTTAAACCGCTGAACCAATTTCGTTAAAATTTGGTATAGAAAAAGTTTAAATCTCGACACACGACATAGAATAGTTTTTATAACCAAAAGCATCTTGTGAGGGTGTGAAAAGTGGGGTGGAAGTTTGTATGGGGAGTCAATAACCGCTGAACCGGTTTAGATGAAATTTAGGACGGAATACATCTGTGATTTAGATGAAAGTGATACCAAACATGACTTCAAACCTTACCTTGAGCAGTATTAACCTCAGGAATTCAGTTTCGTCGACGAAGTTGAATTCCCCCCATACTCCATTTCACAACTTTAAAGGATGATTATTGAGATAAAAAGTATCTTATGTCCTGTCTCGGGACTCGAAATATCTGTATACCAAATTTCAATTAAATCGGTTGAGCGGTTTAAGCGTGAAGATGAATTTTAAAAAAAAGGTATTTGTTTAAAGTTTATATGTTTTTTCTGAGGAATAGTGTCAATGTGATACCAAAACTGAATTCAGCACCCCCGATTTATACGAAAATGATACCAAACACGGTCTAGCAGCGTCACTAATGTAGATATCAAGATAAAATTGAAAGCCCTAAATAAACTTTCAAGAGCGGATATCTCAAAAACTATTCAAGATATCGAAAAACTTGACTGAATAAAACTTGTAACAAATTTTATCAGTTTTTGGTTTGTCTCAGTAGTCATGTCGCTAAGACGCAAAGTTTCCAAGATATAAGTTAAAAACCGAAAAATGAGACCTTCTTTCCCCCCTCTACCCCCCAGCACCGAGGCTACGGCCGGGGACTTTTGATATGTTCACCTCCTAACTAGTCCAAACAAAGTTACGTAGTCAAAAATTGTGTTCCTAGCATTTCCCTCTATAACTTCTTATTGCTTGGCCTACCGGCCGAAACCGCTAACTGTGCTTTTGAATAATAAATGATCGGAGTACATTAATATTTAATGTGGCAGGTATATTTATTTTACCTTTTGTAGCGATTTCCAAATGGAAACACAAATAAATGTGTCAATAAAATGTAGGTACATATGTTACCAGTTTCTCATGTACTTACTTTAATAAAATGTACAAACTTTTTATTTATGTATACTACGCCTGAACAATTGAACGAGATAAAATAGTATTAATTCACATTGTGTCACATTACCTATTCGCACGTGTATCGCACAAAGTTTTACAGTACATATAGCCCTTTAAACTTTTGACATACGCACGGAAATTGCTCTTTGCCGCACTATTGCGGGAAAGTAGGACCATATGTACTGTAAAACGTCTACAGTACTTGAGTGTTATAATTTTTTTCGTCTTGAACAGAAAATATAACGAGATTTTACAAATGCCAATTTACCCAACATAAGGAATTATTCGTAGGTACGCTGATAATAATATGTGGCAGACTGGCTGGGATCGAAACTATAAAAGACATCTGCGCTTCACGCTACTCAGCACTTTGCCATCACCTCGGACCCCCGGGTTATTATTAAAACTATATACTTACTTCGTGTTATTCTGAAAGGTCGCTACATGTAGGGATTTTACAGGGGTCCTTAGGGACAGCTTTTATTTTGTCTCTGAATGTTAGTAGTTAGTTGATGGCTCTAAAACAAACTTTGTTTTAGTAGACTTTAATAAATTAATTATAAGCAAAAACAATAAAGTTAAAAGTAGCGTCTCTGTTTTAAAATGTATTTGAATGAAAATGTATATGAATGAAAATGTAGGTATATGAATGATGGTTTTCATTGAAAACATATTGAAACTTACGAATACTCGTAATCAAGACTTAACTCTCGGCCCATTAACTTTATCGGTAGAACAACCAAATGTAAGCAGACATTGAGTAGTGAGACGTAGGCTCACTGAATCCATAAACCAAACAGTTAGAGCCAGATAGATAGCGCACACGAGAGAGGGATCGCTCCCACGTCCACATGCGTAGCTCTGCTTAGGAATTACGTCATGGGAAAACCACGCATGACAACTGTTCCGCTTCGCAACAACCATGATCCACATGTGTTGCTGAAAATAATAAATACTCACTAAAATGTGCGATAAATATATATTGAAATATATCCAAACAACGTGTTAGTATCCAAGCAAAAACAATCTTTTGGAAGTACCGATTTTAAAATATGAATTAAGTACAGTATCAATTTTGATGAGTGATTATTTTTATAGCGGCCCACTAGCACAGAAATAAAATTCCTTCAGTTTTTTTTTAAATATGCGCACCCGACTAGTTAATAATAAAATAATACCTAGGTACACTTTTAACGATGGCCACAAACATCTCATTAATATATGAAACTTAGAAGTAAGTCGAGTTTTAGTGCACACATGAAACACTAAAGTGCCACCTACTTTAACAACCGTAGTTTTATTGGCGACTGCAAAATTTTATGACATAAATTACAATGCGGGTGCGCAATAACTTGTGAGCCTCATAAACCCCCGCACAACACAGGCTTAATAGAAACGCTACATTAAAAAACCCTTCTAATTCAATTCTATAATATTTAAGGCATAAAACGGAGTTTCCGTTTTAATTTGTCGTTAGAACGTGGACTGTTAATTTCTTTTTCTCATTTGTATTTTTTAAGGTAGGGTTCTAATTTTTGGTTTCCCTTTTACCTCGAAAGTTTTACTCTCAACAATGGCACAATTGAAGGCAGTTAAGTGGAATATTTGAAAGTATTCATTATACTTTATTTCAACGTAGGCTTGCTACGGGAATTGAAATGTTTTATTAAAATTTCGTTATTACGACGTCCGCCGCCTCCTAAGGGCCTACCGCGAACCACGTTCGACGTGTTGCCTCCCTGTCACACTTACGTACGAATTTACAAGTGCAACAGAGAGGAACGTGGTTCGCGGTAGGCCCTCTGTTGCGGCGGCTCTGCACGTGGAAACATCTTCCTGTAGATGCTTTAGATAAGAGCCACATTTAAAGCTCGAGCATTTTTTTACAGTAATGCTCTTTTAATATTTAATCTCCCATTAAGGGCTGTATTCCCTTAGATCTTTTTTTACTAAGCGCAATACCAGAAGGAGGAAAATGAGATACAAATTAATTATATTTCTCATTTAATTATCTCGAGCCAACTTTAACAAGCATTCCAAGCGTAACTTTCTATACATTTTTCTTTGAGAAAAAGGCTCCGCTTTCGTACTTGCTTTTCTCCACTTTGCGCGACCTATTAGGGCGTCCTCTCCTGTGAGCCCGTTTACGCTCATATCTGCTTTCATGATAGGTATCGAGGCATTGCTTTTTTGGTCTGCCTTGGGGTCGGGGCCGTCGAGGGCTAGGTTAATGCCTTAGCATATGTTTCCTACGTACCTACTCAGCTGACCTGCGACAAACGTGGTCGAACCACCGGAGGCGACATTCTAATAGCATATGTTATGTAATGTACGAGTGATAGATGTGTGTGTTGTGCAGGTACCAGTTGTTCCTGCAAGTGAAGCAAGACGTGCTCCGCGGCCGGCTGCCCGTCAACTTCGACCTCGCCGCCGAGCTGGCAGCCTTTGTGCTACAATGTGAGTACAATTACATTTATATCACTTATCATCCAATGCCCTAAGTAATATAAAATAAATATTGTAACCTGCGGGACTATCAAGTGACAATGGTTTAATAAAAAAAATTCTATCGAAAGCAAGTTTTATTATTTAAGTTTATTAGGTACTTATATGAGCGTGATAAATACATACGTACAAACGTTTATCCCTCCGATACATTCATGAATTCTAAACGATTGGCTACGGTACCCGGACCACTATACCTTACTCGTAAGAGTATGTTGAAAATTAAAACGAAGAGAGAAACATCAAATATTAATTAATAATGTTATATATTTATTTTCTGTTTCAAGTGGTTTATGATTATAGCGTTATATTTAATCGTTTATAATTCTTAAGTGTATCGGGGTCATAAATGTATGTATGTATGTATTAATTAATATTAATTAAGCAATACATAATATCAATATTCCATACATTAATAACTATAGAGTACAAGGAATTCAGTCGATCGACTAAATACGGCAATGTAACGAAAGTTACATGCAAGTTCTTCATCTAAACGGGGCTTTACAATTCCAATAAGTAAAGAAATTTGACAGTAAGCTGGTTGTAACACTTGTAACTTCTCACAAAAGTATTGTATGATGATCTCGATATCGTTAGCTGTCATTGTCATTAACAAACATTGCCGATGAAACTTGTTAGGTACCTTCAGCAGAAAGTAGGTACGAGATACACAAAACAAGATAGGGAACAACATTCAATTTTGCAATAACGTCAGAAACAGAAGCGAAAACACTGTTATATTGACCAAACTCTCTCGAAAATGTACACGGCACATTGCCGACAATATCCATTTGTTCTTCACACAGAATAAGTAAAGCGTTGTTTCTCCTTTGAGGCCAATAAGCGAAATGGACTAAAGTCATAATCCTAGTACCTACTCAAGGCGTGTAAAAATCCTGGTGCGAATTAGAGTTCCCTGGGCGCGAGTAGTAGCCGTATAAAGACGTGGGCCGTGCTCGGGTTACAAAGCGTGCTCGGTCAGTAACATGCCGATTCGTCGGGTAGGGTTATCAGGCACGAATTTGTCAAAAACTCATAAATTCATAATTTTTGTATGGAATCCTGTGATTTTTGCTACTATACTTGCTCTTAGCCGACTTGAATTGGTTTTACTTTTAGGGAGATGCAACTAGTGAATTAGTGATGTGACGCGTTCCCGGAAAAGAGATTCAGAATACATATCAGAGAATTCAAATGCTAATGTTTTTGTACAGACACATTAACTATCATTGAACCATCAATTAAATGGCAAGTTTTTAAGAAAAACAAACAGAAATTCCATATACGTAATAGGTACGGATTAGAAAATGCCTTTTTGATACGCATTTTTGACGTGGTTTTAACTAGTAAGTATATAAAATATTAACTAATAAGGCTACATTGTTCTAAATCGTTTACGATCATTTTAAGTTTAGTATAAAAAGTATGACATGTTAAGTGAAATACCATACTTAATCCAAACAAGCACCATGACTTTAAAAACATCTACGTACAGTCAAAGAATTTAATTTCAGACTCATTTTGTACCTTATTGTCTCAGTGACTTGCTCAAAAAAAAATAATCCTATCGTTTCCGTATTCGTAATGCTTCCATGACATTTTTGAGACGTCGTGAATAACCCAGAACTCTGATAACCCTGACACCGAGCACCAGTGTCGACACCCGTCGTTTACCATTTCACGTAAAAGCACAACTATTTTATTAACCCGATTGTGCAGCTCCCACTGTAAGTGGAAAACTACTCCATTTGCTTTGAGAAATGTGATCTATTGTTGTGGATTTTACGTGCAGTGCTCGCGGAGGAGTTAGCAGATTAATCGTGATTTATACTGAACCTACTTAATTTATGTTATTGTCACACACGATACATGCTCGGAATTTCTAGTTAATTTAGTAGTAATTAATATAATTATCATTTATTTTTATTAATTCATAATTTAATTGTGTAATAGATTTAGGCTGAGCACATTATAATAACTTATCATAACTAAATCTTACCTAAATATATTATTTCAATTTGAGGGTTTCTAAAATAATGTTTCGGAATGTTTGGCATAGCCCAGGAGGTGTATTCTGATTGTAATAACAGGTATGGATTTCAACTTGACTGGCTATGGATATAATATGTCAGTGTGAAAAGTGACATATCTCATATCTTTAACCAGAAACGTTACTTTTGATATAACATTCATAACATTTATCTAGATCGTATACATAAGAGGTTACTACAATCAGAATGCGCCTCCGGGATGGATGATAGTTGAAAGCCATTCTTTGGGCGAGTGCTCTGGCGAGATAAGGCCAAGCCACAACAACGCTCGGGATCGCCATCTATCTTGGGAATTTTAAACTATTTTACGTTGCTTTCGTTCTGTTTTTTGTATTTATTTACCCTTACTCTTACTCGTATTTATTTTTAACCGACTTCCAAATCTCAAAGAAGGAGGTTATCAATTCGGTTGTATATATGTTTTTGGTGTATTGAATTTAAATCAACCTAATTTTACCAAACGATTATTAAATTAATGATTTGTTACAAAGCACAAACCTAAATAGAAAATGAATAACATACTAATCATAATTTTCTTTCAGCCGGATTGTGAACATGAAATTCTTGTCTTAAATTTATCAAACTAGCCATGCCCTTAAGTCATCCTTTACAAAGTTTCAAGTCATAAATTTTGCACGGAGCCTGAACACTTGTATTATCTTTTGTAAACTTGTAAGTCTAGCTTGAAGTTATCGTGGTTAATACTTGGTTTAAAGATGTATTTTATTTATTCATATTTTTTATCAATACGTTAGACAGTGTAACCCCGTTTAACATAAGATCTTCTTTGAAATTATGTCTTTAAAACGAGTAAAAAAAATATTTTGACCTCAACCACTAGAACGCTTCGCTTCGCTGTTGAAAAACAGTGAGCAAAGTTTGATTTCGCTCACTGAGTGAATGTGAGATCCAGTAACAAATAAAACAAAACAGCTAGGGAATGGTCAAACCATTTAGGGAACGTAAATAAAACTGGGGTAGGTACCTGGAAATAGAAAAAGCCCCATGGGTAACAAACTGATTGAGTCTAAATCTGCGATTTATGTGTATAGGTACTAAAGAATCTATACCCCGCCATCTATAATAGCAATAATAGGTACCTAAAGATGGTTAGGATGGGTGGATTAGTAGTATTGTTTAGTGCTATTCGGTCTATAAATACAAAGTTATTGGCGTTATTGCACAATTGAATTTAGAATAAGAAGTAATCTCACTATAATACTCTCTCGATACAATTAATTATGGCGACTTAACAAGCTGAAACTGCAAAAGGGGTATTGACCCCTTTCCCCTTCCCCCTCGGTTTTGAATTGGCTCTTGGATTGCCAAGAGCCAAATTCAAAACCGATATAAATAATTTGATGCCTAATACTTAGGTCATTAGGATAGCTTAGGTATATCTATTTTAACAGATCTGCCTTACTCAAAGTCACATATAATATATGTAAAAGGCAGAGGACGGCAATGTTGGTTCCGTAATAATGGCATGGCAGGACCAAATCAGTACCCAAATAAATTAGGGGCTGCGTCAACAAAATACAAAGCAGATCTCCGTCAAATAAGTAATGAAACCCTGCTTTATATGATCTACGAGTATAGGTAAATAATCTATGTACCTAAATCTGTACATAAATAGATTCACATTGACAATCTATCGACGCGATACAACAACCTTGCAAATTGATGCGTGTTCTCTATTTGAGTATTCCAATTTCCTAATTATAATTACCATTACAATATTAAATTACAGAATGCAATTTACTGACTATACACAAACAAATGTTTGTGTATCCTACTCCTATTTAATTTATTCAAGAGATTTGTTAGTAGGCTATTTTATTTTACTTACCTAGTTTTTTTGTTGTCAAGTACACTTATGGTTAAAATTGTTTTGAGTTTTGACGATGTATACTTAAACATCGTCAAACCTAACCACCATTTCTCGCATGATTTCTAAATCTTTCTAAAGCTAACATCTAAGGTTTCCTCAAAATCATAAGGCGTTTAACTTTACCTGATATTAATAATAGCTCTGTAGCTCGTTCATCCAAAACCAATTTTTCAAAGGGCGCGTTTTTTACCTCGCCTCGGCCCATTTACGAGTAAGTGCCGTAAACATGAGCGGGGGTAATATCGATGCGTTATTCAAGAGGTAAATGAGCCATCAGCAGTGGCGTCGTTTACATCAGATAATCTCGACCTTTATGCTACAGATTATACAGTATCATAGCAGATCCGAAGAATCATATAAATTAACATCAAAATAATCTACTTTTCCCAAGCTCGATAAATTACTTATACCCGCGCGAAATCGCCTGTTCATACAAACTTAGTCCTCATTTTCAAATATTTATCAATTGAAAATATTTTGATAGAATTGGTTTTATTCATTATTATAAGAGTTAGGAGCATTCAAAATCTGTTTGCCCTCTTCATTTTTATAATAATCAAAAAAGTCAAATGTAGGGGCATAGCTATGGTTAATATACATCAAATAATGCTAAAACATTTTTCGTTATGTCAATACTCAGAGAGGAAAATGAGGACTAACGATTGTATGGAGAAGCGGCCTTCCTCTTTTCTCTTACATAAACTGCTGCGTGGGATCAGGCCGCGTAGCCAAGATGCCAATCGCTCACGCTCCGTAGCGATCGAAACGCAACTGTCACTGTCGCGCTAATATGGAAGAGTGATAGAGAGACATAATGCTTTTCGTTGTCGAAGCGATAGCGATTGTAACCTTGGCTAGGCCGGCAGTTACACATACGAGTATCATGTTGCGGTGTGGAGTTGCCACGAGCTTTTCATAATCGTTTACCAAGGTGATTTTAGCGTACCTACGATTGTTATCATGTTGTAAAATAAATACCTATATGACTTCTATTCTATTATATTCTATAAAGTTATGGACCTGTAGCTTTTTTGCTTGGAAATATATTAGCATAAAAAAAAATCCATAATATAAATATTAACATTATAGAACTGTAATCATAACTAGATAACACTCAGGTTTATTGCAAGAGTGGTGTATCTGTAATATTTTATGGTCGGAGCCTCAACCTTTGTGCCGCATCACCGGCCCACGAGACACACCGGCGTCTCGTAATCGTGGACAATTTGTACTAACTCCCAATTACAAGAAAGCGTTAAAGTTTACAAGACTTGAAATAACTTCATTAACAGAGCCACGTTGCCGTAACTACCCTGTAGCTGTATTAGATTGCTTAAAGTTCAGGATGGTCTTAGAATGAATGAAGCTGCAGGATGCTAACGATTTTTACATTTTATACTTTGATACTTTTTGAAATTTCTATTTTTTAATCAGATCTATTCATAAAAGGTAGGATCTTATAGAAGTGCTATACGAGTGCCTCCGTGAGGGACAAAACATACGCAATGCGACACTATGATTGGTCGAATTGATTTGTTGCCCGCCATAATCCATACTAAATTTACCGTGGGAAACAAATGAAATGTGAGACTATGACAAGGACAAACAATAATAGCTCTTTCGTTGCTACTCCTACTGAAAATACTATCCTGTTCGGTCACTTCCCCCACCCCTCATGCCAGATCCAGTTATATACTAGATTCATGGATCTATTACAGAATAAATCTTACAGTCTTAGACTTCCTTGCCTACTTAAATAAGTAAGTTGAAGAAAACCAAGAAAAGAACAGCGTTTCAAGCGTCCGTTTGTGTTTTTGACAAAGCGGTGTAACCTAGTCGTAAAGAGAAATGTTCTCATTTTCCGCCCTTTTTTACTCGAAATTATCCAAACCTGTGAGAATACCTTATGGTGAGGGCGCCCGGTTTCTTTATGAGACATTCTTATGCAGAAATAAGACGAATAAAAAGTCATATTTATAAATGTCCATTCATTTTTCCAAGTCTCAAAGGTTACGGTTTCTCGGAGACAATAATTTATAGTAAAATGCTGAAGATACTGTTGTTCAAAAGTAAACAGAAGCGCATTTCAGGAAACGGCATCGAACAATTTATTACCGCAGTTGGATGCTATAGTCTATTCTTAGTTTAGTCCCATATTCACCGGCGAGAGTAGCTTCTGCTTGCGAGATGGTATCGGCTTGGTGACAATACAGTGTTCTTATTCTCGTAGCTCAACGATCATTAGACTCGGATATAGTTTTGATCTCCAACTACACAAAGTTGGAACGGATAGCAAGACAGCAGTAGCATTGGTCCGCAAGAGTCGAGTATTCGCTTATGGTAAGCTGAACACCGAGCCTAGTACTTCGAGCGGGCTCGTTCGCTCGCAACAAGTAGCGAAACACTCCTCGCATTAATCAACCGGGTAATTGCTGTCTGCACCAAAATGAGACGCTGCACGATGACCACAATATGGATATTACCACTTTACTAGAACTTAATAAAGATGATAAGCACTTGAAATGCTACATTTGAAGCTTAACGACCCTCATGAATTTTAAGCGCTGCCGAGAACTTGAAATCTAAAGTTACATGTTCTTGGAACGTTTTTATGTGTGGATTTAAATGTTTTATGAAATGTTTATTTAGGCTATCTGTTAACACATGTGATAAAATTGTTATTTGTTTATAGAAAGAAGGACTTTAAAATGTGGCTACCGTAAGTGGATGTTGCATATTCTTAATACCCTACTCATTACGCGACTGCGGGTGAGTCAAGTTCGGTGGAACCACTACAACTCAACCTCAAGTTCCATAACAATTTTCAGAGCGCACTTACACTACTTTGAGCCTTTTATCTTCCCATTACTCGGCAAGCGATAGGTATCACATTCCTGGACGGATGGGCGGTCCGCCACTTGATCGATGTTCCCTCCACAGATCATTCACATCTAAAGCAAAACAGATTCTTTGCTCCTGACTTATACTGATGGTACACACGATGGAAACCATCAGGCGCTGAAATTCTTTGATGTCGAAATTATATAAAACGAAACGCGTGGAGTGTTTGCGCTTATAGATTTACACAGATTTGATTGGATATTTTTGTTTAACGTGCCAACAAATATTCATATCGTTACCGGGTAAAATCTGTTTGATTTAAATGCGTAATCTCAATTCCATCATGAATAATTCGTTCAAACATCAGGTTTTACGATTTACATATACTTAGTAGGTATTTTGTGAAAGGTATTATTAAATTACCGATCTGAGTGTTAAGCTCTACAGTGTAGGCACCATCTACTCGTATTAAGAGTTATTTTCGTGCGGTTTCTACGGTACATGTCTTATTATCGTTGCATTTTTAATTCCGCGCGGGACAATACTAATCCAAAACGTGTAATATTCATGACGTCTTGTCTTGAGTTCATGTTAAAAAATAATAAAATCGAATTTTGTTGAGTTGAAATTAGGAATATGTGTGTACTTGCAAAGTGATTTGTCTAATTTTATTTCAACCGACATTAAATGTAAAAAATGTACACATGCATGTTTTCGTACTATGAACACTCGTACCAGATGTGACGTGATGTCCGTAGCAAAAAAAAAGATATACGGCGGGAAATGACACTCGGCTCGTCCATCCTACTTTTTCTGGAGTGTTGTTCCTAACTTACTAAGTGCTGTCAAGTCAGACTAACCAAACCAGTATATTTAGGACACGACTTAGTAACGCGACAACTAGCTTAATAGTATTTTACGAATGTATGGTGACCGCGGTACGTAGTCCTTGAGAGGTAATCCATAGGCCACAGATACTGGATGGTCTAAGGGTGTGATTTGTTTTGGCAATGGGAATAAGCAGCCAGGAAGATTATTTATTTTGCCGCAGTTCGCACGTCTGCTAAACGTGGTCAGTACAACGGAACGTACGTATGATTAATCTTTGGCTAGGAACCATGAATAATACTGTTTCTTAAGTTAGGTCTTCAACCATAACGTGTCCGCAAATAAAAGACTAAAATGTAAGCTTGAATTACCCGTCCCAAATTAGGAAATATACCGAAAAAGCCCTCATTATGCAGCAGTAAAATATTACAATCACATCCCGAACTATATAAAGGCAGAAGAAAGAGACACGACATACGCAAAAAAGTTGAAATCGTTCGTTCCTTACAGAAAAAGCGTACTACTCTGTCACAGAATTCCTTAATGATAGTTTTCTTAAGTAAATTAATATCAATAATTTGTATACATTTAATTTTAAGGCTTGATTGTGTTCCTAAATAATTCGGTTGATACTTAGCTTAAGAAAATGGTTGCAACACCCTTCTGGGGTCCATGAGAAACTTTTATACTTTGTATTTTTTGTAACAACTGCTTACCATGGTGCAATAAACGATATTATGATTATGATTATGATTATGCAAATTATTACGCTCAAACTATGAACAAATAGGTACTCGTAGTATGGATGTTACCACTTATAAAGATTAACCCAACAAATTAACTATTACGGTATTACCTATTAGAAAAATATAGGTACCTATTAAAAATATACCGTAAGATTGACCGCGAGATCTAGTTTAGCCCAAACTCAAGGACTCTTTTTGTACGACTTTACGTAAGACTTTGTAGCCTTTTTTTCTATGACTTTGTAGTTAATTTAATACTAAGTAATACTTGGTTGTCAACCTATTCATCAGTGCAGTGAAAACCAGGGTGAAAACAGACGGGTCGGCGAGTTACACTGCTAATTGTTATCTATAACGTTGTTGTACTTAACATTTAATTGAATATATGGTTATTATATGAGCATTAATTCGTTAATAAACCGCACACGTAGTTCCATGCGATAATGTCAGACAGATAATTCCATTTGTATAATCCTGGGCACACGTTCGAGCGGTAACTTATTAGATATCTACGTAGATATTGGTCTTTCGTATGATTAGTGGAAATAAGGGTTCTCTAAAAATTACCTTTATTAACTAAGAAAATACACGATTGGTAGAATGGATCGCATTTGATATTTGATAATAAAACTGACTAACGTAATGACCTTGAGGTCATGGTTACGACCAAAAATGTGATCCGAGTTTCTGATCTTCATGTTTTCTGATCTATTTATTTCTAGTGCCATTGATGACGACAGTAATACTCAGTCGTGGGCTTAACAATACTTCATGAAAGTGTTCAATTCGCCTGAACTCTGTAAGGAACGGGAATAATTCGATCAGGACAATAATAATCGTGTTAACGAGCGTAGCTACTACATAATGTAAACATCGATATTTAGTTAGATATAGAGCCCTTTGAATTGATTGGATTAATTGTTTCTGAAGATAGGGGCGGCAGGTCGGCGTTGTAATAGTGTTACGGACATCTCTCGTATACTTATATCCCATCAAAAACATAAATGTAAAAAAGGAGAGCCAAGTTCAATACAAAAATTATGCTTGGCTGTGGGGTTCGCCGCAAAAAGAATGGAGATTTAAATGAGTGCCAAGTTCTATGCAAAATCCAAATATGTATTTATAGGAACAAAATAACATTATAAACAAGTATTAAACTCTATTTCTTTGCTTTATTGGATACCTATAACAATTGCTGTTATTTAAAAAAAATGCGAGATCTTAAAGCAGGTTAGATTTGACTTGGCCAGTTTTCATTACATCAGTCATTTTATAAAGTTATTCAACATATATATTTTGTAATTCTGATAAAAACTGGCCAAGCCAAATCTAACCTACTTTAAGATCTCACATTTTTTTTAAATAACAGCAATTGTTATAGGTATCCAATAAAGCAAAGAAATAGAGTTTAATACTTGTTTATAATGTTATTTTGTTCCTATAAATACATATTTGGATTTTGCATAGAACTTGGCACTCATTTAAATCTCCATTCTTTTTGCGGCGAACCCCACAGCCAAGCATAATTTTTGTATTGAACTTGGCTCTCCTTTTTTACATTTATGTTTTTGATGGGATATCAATACTTTTTGTAAAGAAAACTAGGCAGGTATTGAGATTTAATGTTTTTTCTTGTGTTTCCGCTGCATGTTTTTTACTTCTGTTCTTTGTATTAATTATGTGGTGCCGCGCGCCGCCAACGACACACCGTTGGCCGGTTGTTTAGCGCGTATTACAGGTTTTTTGTATGGGGACCCCCCCCTATTTTTTAACTTTTTTTATTTTTAGATTTTTTCCTACGCTTACACACAATTACCGAGCTGGATTCCAAATTTCATCCTTCTAGGTCATCTGGAAGTAGGTTAGGTTTAGGTACTATATGTCAGTCACAATAAAAAAGAAATTTGTATGGGAACCCCCCCCTATTTATTAACTTTTTTTTGTTTTTAGATTTTTTCCTACGCTTACACACAATAACCGAGCTGGATTCCAAATTTCATCCTTCTAGGTCATCTGGAAGTAGGTTAGGTTTAGGTACTTATATGTCAGTCACAATAAAAAATGGTTTTTTTTGTATGGGGACCCCCCCTATTTTATAACTTTTTTTAATTTTTAGATTTTTTCCTACGCTTTCACACAATAACTGAGCCGGATTCCAAATTTCATCCTTCTAGGTCATCTGGAAGTAGGTTAGGTTTAGGTACTTATATGTCAGTCACAATAAAAAATGGTTTTTTTGTATGGGGACCCCCCCTATTTTATAACTTTTTTTAATTTTTAGATTTTTTCCTACGCTTTCACACAATAACTGAGCTGGATTCCAAATTTCATCCTTCTAGGTCATCTGGAAGTAGGTTAGGTTTAGGTACTATAGGTATGTCAGTCAGTCTTAAAATTTACGACTTTTTGACCTTCATATCTTTATAACCGTTTGAGCTAGCTTCATGAAATTTGGGCTTCTAGATGTCCTTATGGATATAATTAAACACACGTAGTTTTATGTGTTTACGTTAAAGATGTTTTGAGTTATAGAAGGGCCAAAAGTGGCACCAAGTGGTTCGTGTAATATTACACTTGGCGCTGGCTAGCCAGTTCCTTTGCTTGAACTTGGCTTGACACGCTGCCGCGTGTCTAGATATTTGTAACACCATCAGGAGCATCGGTCGATCACAATCAAAACGCTTCTAAGTTCTAGGGAACTCAAAATATCCGAGCATACCTTAATGGCTCGGTTAATAGGATTGAACAAAACCAAAACAACGAATTCACAGAAAAAAAACTCTTTGGATCCCGAAAGTTAAAAAGCCTTTAGTTAAAAAGGTACTTAACCGGTCAGATTGGTGCCAAAATAGTAGACGTTCATTTCACCTATTTTGTTAAGTAATACCTTGTTCTGTGAAGTATCTATGGTTGGAACTCTATAGTCTCCTTACAATGTTTCGTCAGTATTGTAGGTATACATTCTGGTAGTTTATCGTAAAACTATTGAACGACATTTTTAGAGGTTCAATATCTAGATAGTTTCGAAAGTTTAAACTCTAGAAGATCTCAGTTTTCGATAAATCTGCATACATTGTAGGGACCGTAGGACTGAGAAATTGTCAATTGATGCTATCTAAGAATGATGCTGATTTTATTGACGATGATCGACAATCTTTTTCATTTAACTTGGTCTGATTTTAACAATTTTCGTATGTCTACCTATACATTACGGTGCTCCAAACAAGGCATTTGTTACTAAAACGGTCTGTCGCGCTCTGGGCTATTTCTATCTACTCGTTTGAAGTGTTTCATCACCTATAAATAGACGTATTAGACTTACTTACATGATACCAAGAATTTATTTGGTTTTATTATCCTCAGCAGTGTCCCATGTGTACAAAGTCGACAATATTTTAGTTTTAGTGATTGCCTAGTTGTTTTATGGAAGGATATTTTTAAAATAGATTGTATTTATTTATTGTTTATTTAGAAATTCTCCAAACTCTGACAGTCGGTCTTAATTGACTGCTTATTAGTTTAAATCTTCTCGCTCGCTACGAGTAGGTATTATACCAGCCAACTCTACATATAACTATAATCTCTAATTATTACAATAATTTCTTGTAATATTTTACCTACCTAAGTTTCCTTCTTTTTAGCCCAAACTGCGGGTACGGGGTAATGAACGTATTAGTTGGTTATATTGCTGATTTATATTTGTTAATTAATAAAACGATTTCCATAAAAATATAATTTTAAACTACGTACCTACATATTTCACGTTAGCCAACAGTGTTATAAATTTAAGCATCTCTCAAAATGTACCTGTCTAGCAAATAGATTAATGTAACCAGCGAACCAAAGGGTAGGTACTTTAGGATATAAGGCACTCGCTCGTGATTGATGTTAACTAAAATTTGAACTTACGTGTGAGAGGTTTGGTTAGAAACGTGTTTCGGAAACATAATATACCCCTCGATAGCAATTGTTTGTCGCTGCTTGTAGAAGTGGAATGAAATATATACTCGTATGTGTGCCTTGACATCTGTTGGAAGCATAAAGAGAGGTCTGCGTTTAATGACTGCTTCGAGTATCGCAGTAGTGTTCTTTATTTTATACTTTCCAGTATAGAGTCGATCAATAAAGTAATCAAACTAATGTTTAAGTGTCTAGTGATAGGGAAATAGACAACAACCATACTATATTAGTATAGACGGTTCATGCGTTTTGAGCAGGTACACAAACTTTTTACAGTTTAACAAATTATGGCTGTGTGTAGTCTACTAAATTCTTGATATAGTATCCACCACCGATTTAGCGATCATAAATTGTAGTGATATAATTTATTGATTATGATATTTGTTTAAACAGCGGAGCTTGGTGACTACGATCCTCGTCGGCACGTGTCCGGCTACGTGTCGGAGTTTCGGTTTCTGGCTCACCAAACCCCTGAACTGGAGGCCCGCGCTGCCGACATCCACCGTACGCTCACGTGAGTCCATCTATTACTTATAGACGACCAAACTATATGCACGCCCTTACATGAGACACTCCAGTCAGTATTTCCTGACAGCGCTCATAACCCTGCTAATTAAGTGCCTACAACTATATATCTATATCTCACAGTATATCTATATCTATGTTCCAGTAAAAACCAGTTTATTAGTAAAAATGAGTTTTCCCTAGTTAAAATAGTCGATAGTCGAATTACATATTTATGTGTGATTGGTACCTGCCTGTGTGTGTGTGAAACGCAGGCAAAACTAACAACAATAAGTTCTAGACAACTTTTAACTGAACTAGAAAACTACAAGTTTCTTCTACGAGTAAAATATGCAAGTTATGAGACAACGGAAAATCTTCACCCATGCAAAGTTTTAGACATGTGTGCATCTCACAAACAATAGT
The DNA here is from genome assembly GCF_963556715.1 of Cydia fagiglandana. NCBI lineage: Eukaryota > Metazoa > Arthropoda > Insecta > Lepidoptera > Tortricidae > Cydia > Cydia fagiglandana. The sequence continues at coordinate 12,368,689 of NC_085934.1, forward strand.
AACTTCAAAAGCAGCTTGGAACAAAAAGACGCGTACCTATACACAAGCTTGTATACTATGATCACGGTAAAGAGAGTAGCAAGTTGGTTGCATCGTCAGAAGAAAGTAAGTTTCAAGGAATTAAGATTTCAGAGGGAGCAGTTTCACGCCGGAAGAGTCCCCGCCCGCGCCGGAAATTAAACTTCGTCGCGCTTCTCGCCTAATTGAATGAATTTTTAACCGTACAAAGATGCAGTCTGCGGCCGAGGGCGCGTCACAAAGCCGCAATTACATGCAAATTACGTGTACTTAGCACCAAGTGCGGCCGAGGCAGCGAACGCCGCGGGCGCCGTAACCAACTGATTATTCATTGTTAGACTTTCCCGCATAATGCCACAATTTGTAATAATTCACTTCAGCTATTCTTTATTATTGTCTTTTGTTTCAGTTACCCCTTTCGACTAAATTGCGTTATTTGTTACAGCGGCATTTCGCCGGCGCAAGCTGAACTGAGTTACCTGGATAAAGTGAAATGGCTCGACATGTATGGCGTCGATTTGCACCCCGTTCTGGTATGATATTTGTCTGGATGCCTATATTATTCATACGTGTACCTTCCAAAGTAAATCTGGGTTTCAGGTTGAATGGAAATTTTATAGTGCAAAAGGCGATCTGAATGCATAGGTAAAAATTATGCAACAAAACAAAAACAACAAGCGATGCTGAAAAAATGCCGTACAAAGTTTAATTTAATTAAAGTTGTTGTAAAATTTATTTTGTATTGCAAAATGCATGCATGTGAGATCCAATAAAATTTTAATATTTTAACTTATCTAGTTTTTAAGCTTTATGGTACTAACAAATTTATGGATATAACGTCGGAAATAAACGATTTAATTTCATTTCAAAATAATAAAATACTACATAACATAATCATAAAAAGCTTTACGGCACTAACAACAGATATTAGAACCATATTTCTTTCTATTATTGTAGGCAACATTGAAATTCAAAATTGTAAGTCCTATATTTTGTCGCGTGTTTACCTAATTATGTCCAACAGGGTGAAGACAGCGTAGAATATTTCCTCGGCCTGGCGCCCAGCGGGCTGCTACTACTGAAAGGAAAACACACCGTCGCTAACTATTACTGGCCGCGCGTCTCCAAGTTGTATTACAAGGGGCGTTACTTCATGCTTCGCGTAGCGGACAAAAATGTAAGCACTCATCTTTAATTAACGACCACGAATATTTTCCTCTTGCGACAGCCGAAGCGAAAAATCCTGCGAAAAACTTGACTAATTGAGGGACGAATAAATAAACATAATCCTGAGTCTTGACCCCGTTTCTGGTTGGCAGCTATCTCATAATCGCGCTGTGAATAGTGAAGTGGTGCAAGACGTCCACCTTCTGAGGCTTCCTTGAAAGACATTCGTAGGAAGGCAATTATAGATAAGTCAGAGGACTGAGCGGCGTATTTACTGCGCTGTGGGCGGCTGATAACCGCGCGCCCGCTCGCGGCCTACGACTTGTAGCTGGGTATAATACCCAGCTATTAGCCTATTTTTGTTACGACGGAAATATTTTTCTATTCTATATTAAACGTGTAATGTATCATAGGTAAGTTAAGTATATACGATATAAAAAAGACATCTTCTTTAAAATCTTTTTTACCAAATTCTAATAGGACGATGCTGCAATGAAAAATATTTTATCAAAAAGTTTGTGTATTGGATGATTCTTTGTTGATATTTACTACATATTTCTACTTAGGATGTTCTGCTGTTTTTTGTCTTAACAGAAGGAAAAAACTACAATTAATTTTCATAGATTTATTACATAGGATACAGCGTTTACGAAACACACCATTAAATAATAATAATCCTCGAAAATTATACCAAGTCTGGATATTTATTTATATGAATAGTTGTCAAGCTTCTTTCTTAGTTAAGGTGTAAAGTAAAGTCTTGCTTAGCAAAAAAATATACAAATACATATTATAATTATTTATCGTTCATCAGAATGAGACGTCAACATACGGCTTCGAGTCTCCAACGCGCTCGGCCTGCCGGCACCTGTGGCGATGCTGCTCCGACCACCACGCCTTCTTCCGCCTCCAACAGACTTCGCCAGCCTCCGCCGACATCTTTGCTTTAGGAACTCGGCTGAGAAACAGGTTAGAAACAATACTAACATTAATTACGTATATAAGAGTTAAAAATAATTTAAAAAAAAAGTCCGTTAAAATAATAAAAAAATATTAAAAATGATAATTAAATTATATAATTATACTTACATCAACATACGGTTTCAAATCTCGAACGCTTTCTGCCTGCTCCATTCATCACGACTTCGTCCGTCTACACTGTACTACAGAATATGTTGCCGGCTTCTACCATTTTTTTTGTTTTATAATGAAAAACTTAACTGAGGAGTAGGTTAATAAGCGCAATGATAATTTTTTCAGTCGATTTAGGCCTGATTTTTTTTTTCCTATCGGGTAGGTAGCAGTTTCTCTCCTTCCTAAATATAATTATACCTACATATTAAATATGTTTATTTATAACCAGTTTATACCTAAGTGTAGAACTGTGAGTGACATATCTAACTCCTTATTAAATAGAGAGTGGTGGCGCATTAAATATCCTTTTATAATCGACGATACTAAGATGTAAGTTGTATTTACATCCTGGAAATTTATAAATTCAAATTCAAAATTTTTTAACAGTCATAAAACTTTATAAAACCTGCTTCAGTTCAAGGAAAAACTAAATTCCGAGCTAAAACTGTCTTTTAGATCACTCTGATAGATGTTAAAAATTCTTTATTGAACTTCCACGTCCCGTAGTTTTTACACTTCGCTCTCGTAGTTTTTACTTGTTGAACTTTTCAACAATCTTTTAAAGTCGTTTGGCACCTCTTGTTTTACATATAAGTATATAAGTGTACAGGTGTATGTGTAGGAAGTATAGTGCTGCGTACTTAATTAACATTTCGAACGACTGAATCGAGTAGCAATATATTTCGTAGTGAATAAAAGCAGATTTATATTGAAACATTTTACTAAATTGGAGCCTACGAACGCTATTAAGTAGTTACAAATACATCTGTAACTACTTTATAATTATGCACTACAGTGCATAATTATTTTTCATCGTCTTTTCACGGAATCGTACGAACGTGTCTTGCTATTTCAGCCAGTCTCGGTACAAAAAAGTACTGAGGTTGACTGAAGTAGCGTGATAAATAAATACGAAGGAAAACAATTGTGCACTACATTTGTACGTGAAGTCCTGTTTCGATATCACAGACCAAACATCAGCTTCTTAATATTTTCAAATGTTTTAAAAGAATATCAAAAGAGGCATTCTTGTGAAGACATATTATATATATAAATAACAACTAAATAAGTAAACAATTTGAACAGTCCGTATACAATAAAAATTTGACTTATGGTTCAGTAGAAACGAAACTAGATTTACTTAGAAACAATATTTTTATGTTTATTTTCTCTGTAGCTAACGCATTGTTTGTTTCGACAGCGGGAGAGGAGCCCGGCCGAGGCCGCCGCCAGCCTTCACACGCACGCCGTCGCGGCGTATCGCGCGGCCTCCACACGCCTCCATGCACGACGGTAAAACCAATTAAAACAAGCCAAAAAATTGATTGAAATTCCGTTCATATTTCCTATGAAATACTCGTAGCATGTTGCATATACGTTGGAAACTATTTTCTCTCCGTAGTTATAGGTACTTAATTAAAACTTCATTGTAGCTATATTATGTATTTTTATATTCAAAGAAAAATAGATATTTGTTTTTTTTTTCAGTGCACAAACTAGAAGACTTGAGAATAAAAGACTGTCCCCCGGAAATTAAACAACCTACCTCAATACACCGCCCCATTTCGTGAGTGTCAATTACCTACCTACTTCAGATAGATTTTGATTTGATTTAATTTATTGGTACGCGGCTTGATTGGAAATATTATGACGTGATTGATTGAAGTGATTTCGCTAGGGCTTCGAAGACTTTTCCGGGTGTCTTGTTAATAGAGTGAGAATTTTGTAAGGATCATAAACACAGTCACTACATGGTTCCATATTAGGCCTAGGTTCTACGAAATCGCCATAGTAGGTACTAGGTACCTATTAGGTTTTTATTCAATGTAACTTAATCCTGTTGTACTTAATTATCATGACAGTTGCTTTGAGAATTTCCACGTTTTGTAATTTTGTTGTCAAGTCTTGCTGCTTTATTTATTAATTAAATCTGTTAATTTAGATTAAGGAATCTAAATCGTATCCAAGGGGATACGGATGTTAACACAATCAGAAAAATAATTAATTATTTTAAATTGAAATCACTTTGTATAAATCGTTCCAATTGTTTTGATTTTCAACAAAACGGATTGTGGACTACTTTATATCTAAGCTGGCTTAGCATTGCGAGGAAAAATTTAAAATTGAAACCTTCGCAGCATGAGCGTCGAAGGGACGTTAGAGCCGGCGCCAGCACCAGGCTCGCCGCGGTCGACGCGCTCAGCCCCGGCACGGCGAGGGCTGTACTCGGCGTCGCCCAGCGCCACGCGACCACCACCAGCACCCCGCCACCGCTCTGCATCCGTCGACTCGCAGAGCTCCAACGACTCGCGATCCAACCGCAGGTAATAATGGGTGACCCCAGCACTCTTTAGCCACTTTACTGTCATCAGATAGATGGCTCGACTCTCCATCTGGGATAATTGATCACGCAAAAGTTCAAGTAGAGGGGAGTCCCCAACGTTGATAACCGAAGAACTGGTTTGAATAGAAAAGTTTGAAGTCTAGTGTATACTTACCCCAGTATCGTAAATTCTTAAACTTTCTTTCTAACTCTGTTCACGCAAGCACAAAACATAAACTCAAATGTTACTAACTTGAAATTAAGATAAGAAGTTTTATTCATAAACATTATCGGTAGGTACATTCAATGTCAACTTGCAATAGTTGTACCTATAGTATGTGTTTATATGACCAGGCATAAGCACCGGTCACGAAGACAGCAGTCGGACGCCGAGAGTGAAATGTCGCGCGGTTCAGGACGCTCGGGGCGGCGGCACCGGCGGCACCGCTCGCGCCACAAGCACGAGTCCGGCTCAGAACACGACTCGCAACCCGATACCAAGTAAGGGTCCTCAACGTTTGCACTCATTTTGCTAAGTTAAGGATGACTCACGTTAGACCGGGCCGTGTCCGGGCCAGAGCTTCCGGCGCATCGTTTTATATGGAAAGCATCACGTGATCACCTGTCGTGTCATAGAAAATTAAACACCAGAAACTCCGGCCCGGACACGGCCCGGTCTAACTTGAGTCATCCCTTAGAGAGTTAAAACTTGAGGCTTTATCTTTCTGTTAAAATACCACTCACGTTCTAAAATATCGCAAGAAAACGTAAAAGAGCGTTTTCCAAAAAAAAAAAATTAGGTACATTTCATTCATGTCTTCAAAATATTGACTTATTAAGCTCACTTCAATCATTTGTACATTCACGCCTCATACATGAAAAGATGTGTCCCAGAATTTTGTATGAAAAAATATTTATCCAGTGCGTTCATACAAATAAATATAAAATCATACAAAAATGTGACGATCTGGAAAGGAAATCTTGGGACACATTGTTTCATGTATGAAGCGTGAATGCTGTATACAAATGATTCTGAGTAAAATGAGCCCAAGAAGTCAATATTTTGAAAACATTAATGAAATGTACACTTTTTTTGGAAAACGCTCAAAACATGACATGTTTTGCAGAGAATACGAGCTGGTGGAATCTGAGTCCCAGTGGAAGGAGGTACTGAGACAGACGACCGCCGGCAGCGGCGTTCAAGTAAGTGCCGACCGTAAACATAACCATCAAACTGCAGACGCTGCGCTTGCATTATTCAAATCTTAAAGATTAAGAACGTATAGAAACGGACATAGAAAGCGATACGATGGAAATTTACATTTTAATTAAATCGTTCAATTTGTAGGTTGCCAACGTTCGTCGTTCACAAATGGAACCAGAAACAGGAACGCACCGATCGTCCCACAAACACAGAAGGCACAGGAAACATCGGTAAACATTATGCCCACTCTCATACGAGTCTACTTATTATTATCTTACATATCTGTATATTCTACATATATATCGTATATATACCTACTTTTGTTGTTATGGATAGTGACTTGGCCGAAAACTTTTATCGTAACCATTACACGAAATTGAGAAAGTTTTTATCCTGCCAGTCACTTATTTTATATTACAAATAAGAAGGTAGATGGGTAATATATAAACGCAGGACTTATTCTGTATTTGATTACTTACCCTCAGGCTGAGTTGGATTTATTAACCGAAGTCAAATTGAAATCTAGATCCCAGACGGTTCCATTATTTACTCTGTCGAAATCTTACGTTTGACTTTTGAGAAGGCAGGCTTATATTCATTGTTTCATTTGATGAATTCTGCTTGCAATTTATTAAAACTGTATTTATCATTAGCCGATATAAAATATATAGGTAGGTACAGTCGACGTCAAAGAGATCTTTACGACTAACGTTACAAAAAATTATTTACACGACTTTATTGTCATAGCATTTAGGTCGTGTAAACATTTTTTTGTTATTTTGGCTGTAAATTTCTCTTTGACGTCGACGTACCTACCTAATGTCCAATTCGATATCAGAGCCGTCAGCCGATATATATATTATTTATTTTATTTGTCGTAGCATACATAACTAAGCTCGCAGTTTTAAATGCCATTGTGTCTATATGTTAGGTCTCGGTCTGGATCTCCGAACGATAAGAAATGGCTGCCTAGCGAGCTGAAGCAACACCTAGAATTTTCACTGGTCGATACGGCGGGCATGACGGAGGAACAACTCAAGGAGATCCCCTACACCGTGGTACAGACTAGCCACGCGCGGCAGACCAAACTAAGGACCTCCTCGCGGCATAGACAGTAAGTAACAGATTATTTAGCTACATCAAATGGATATCATCTCTATAACAGAATAATAAATACTAGCCTCTGTGTTGAGACTAATCCTTGTATTTATCTCGATCCGCGTCTAATATCAAACTTGACTTTACCATATAGTACCTAGGTACCTAAGCGGTATTGAATTTACGCATCACTAAAATTATTTACATTTTAATCGTTACAAACATACTGATACTATTAAGAATAGGCAATGCAAACAGGGCAGTGTAAAACTAACTTCAGTTTTATTGTCTTTGATGAAGGTTTGATTCTCGCCCTAGAATAAGGCTTATTTTTATGTTTCTTCATTCTTTCAATCAAATCTTTGTTAGGTACTCGAAATGAAAAAATACCGACCCGTACCGTTACCACAGAACAAAATAATAACACAAATTTTGTTCACTGAAATGACAAATTCGCCAATATCAGACTTATTTATAGGACGGAACACGGGTCATTAGCGAGGCGAGAGAAGAGTTCCTTAACTCACAGCAAGAGCGCCCATGACAACCATAACCAAGGATCCCTCCGATCAAGCTCGAGCACCCTCAGCACGCACCGAACCGGCATCGAGAAATACGGAAGGTACGAACTCGGGAAACCGCAAAACAGATTTATACGGTAAGCTTCGGGGTTATATAATATTACAAATGTTTTCAGGCGTGTATACCCGAGCTACGACGAGACCGTCGGCCGGAATGGAGATGACTTCTTAACAAACAACGGATATAAAGGCAACGTGACGCCTGTCTCGAACAACAACAACCCTTACAGCCCAGTGACAAATAGCAATAGCAACAGCTCAAGCGGAGAATTGATATCAGGGAGCGCGCGGGTCTCCCACGAACACACCGACTCGGGCCTGGGGGCCGATCAGGATTACGCCTATTCTTCCGAAAGGTGAACAAGCAATTTATTTAATCGTTTAATCACTTACCTACATGCAAACGTCCTTAACCAGAGTACATAAAGTACGTATAGGTAGTTACTTTGGAAATGCGAATAAATTTGTCGCGTTGAAAGTTGAAAGGCGGTAAATGATGCGATCGACTGATCCGATCACGTGTCATTCAATGCGTTTTAAATACTGCACGAAACGAATAGCTTGTTGAACATCTGAAATTCAGTGCTGCGGGAATTTGGCAGATTTACAACGTTTTCATGTCGTTGTTCAGATTATTGTGCATTTGTTCGTTGGTGGATTGATATATGTTTTAATAAACAGAGAGTATATACTACCTATATACGAGTATACATACGAGTACTTACATAGGAACTCCTCATAACTGCTCGTAGATGTATCTAACAAAGAAAATATTTTTTTTTAACTTTTTTTTTTGTTCGACACTTAGGTAATCATTGTCCGAGTTCCGAGTGGTTGTAAATTGTGGTGGTGCACTAGGTATATACAATCTAGTTAATAATGTACCTATATAGAAAAAATAATTTTCGAACGAGCGTTAGACAAGTAAAAAATATATACTTACAATATTTTTTATACGAGGATTCACAAGTGTTACCTATAATGGTATATATAACTAGAAGCAAGTAGCCCTTGCTTTCGCGGCGACACTTGAGGGAAATCTCTTTTGAGGGAAAGGGACTTCAAGTGCTTCGTTATTTCATAATATTTGAAACCAAAATGATTCGCCGTTTATATGGGGTTTTTACAAGCTGTATTTTGCAAATTGTATATCGCAGGTCGAGCGACAGCGCGAAGTGCGGCGCACCGGTGTCGGCGGCGCCAGTGAGTAGGCAGTGGCGCGTGGCGGAGGGGCCGGGCGGCGCGGCGGTGGCGCGGCGGCCGCCGACGGCGCCGCGCGCGCGCAGCTCGGCGACGGGCTCGCAGCGCTCGCTGCTGTCCGTGGCCAGCGACAGCGCCACCTCGCGCCGCCCGCGCGAGCTCCTCCCTCGCTACTACCCCCATCCTGCGGACACGGGCTTTTCTCTCTTCGTGAGTGGGCGCTTCGCTTTCTAACCGAACTTCCGCGATCCGGCGGCCCTTGGCGAGCAGATAGTAATTGAGTTCTGAAGGCTAATAAGGGTTTATATATATTACCAGTAGGTAGGTACTACCGCAACCAGAATCGCGTAGTCGCCGTTTAACTTTAGCAATTAGCACAAGGTTCAGACCGAATATAGGCGATAAAACCCGCTGGAAATAAAGGGAATAAAAACAATTACGTATTCTATTGAGAAATCATTAATTTATGGAGTTTTAATTGTACCCAATTCATTGCAAAAAAAAACTCATAAGTAATTTTAAATTGTGTTGATAAAATGGTATCTAATTGAAGACAGGGATTGAAAAGAAAAAAGCATTTACAATGTACGGCAAATAAAAAGGCGGTATTTATTAAATTGAAGACTGGCGAGCCTGAAAAACGCCTTGAACATTTCTATTTTAATTGCTTCGGCGGCGATATAAAAAGAAGCCAGTAAAGTACAATAAATTACAAAGAAGCTTACAAGGGCCGCCGGATTAATCCGCAGCTCCTGTTTCTTGGTCGCTGACGAAGCTAACCGTGTACAGGCTGCTGCCGACATCAAACCATTTACAGTTTTATAAAAAAAGTACTGGGAAACACTCTAAATAATCTTCTTTTCTAGTTTTGGTAACAATATTTAACTAATAATGTTTGCAGTTATAGTAACTTGACTGCTTTATTTAACCGTTATCTGACCAAAGTTATAACGGAAGGATATTAAGAGGCGTTTCATAATTTACATTAAGGTTGATATAACGTGTGTACTTACTAGACTACGAGTATGATATGCGCATTTTATAGTAGGCCTGAGTTGAATAGTCTAATTCACTGACGCATATATTATTAGATTTGGTGTACATTAAAATATCATATACATACACTATTCTATGCTACGGGGCTTCCAATTTTCAAAATAGCAATACACTACGAATAATAAACAGCCTACCTAGTGATAATTTAACGTTGTTTATATTACTTGTAGTGTGTTGCGTCATTTATTGCCTCTCGCTATCTGGGGATATAGATATCTTTAATTACCTACCTATGTTATACTTACATGTATAATTTTATGCCACAAGTACTGTATAAAGCTATGGTGTGCACCGGTAGTCGTTGACGCTCGTGTGATTATGGGATACGCAGAGACATGCTAGCAACAACAACATATTGGTCGGCGAGCCGGGCGGGTCGCTGGCGCGGCGGCACGGGCCGAGGCCGCAGCCGCGCGCGCCGCGGGACTCCCGCGAGGCGCGCGACCACAACGCCAACCTGGCGCGCACGCACGCGCGCATCCACCGCCACGACAACACCCTCGACATTATCCTTAAGCCTCTCATAGAAAGCACGCAGTAAGTAAGGCTCGCGCCCGACCCACCTCTGTGTCGCAACATCACGTAGCGGAATGTCCTAGCTGCACGCAACCCCGGTTTGTTCATATGTCCGCCTCCCTGCCTGCGGAGGCGTCTGTGTTTTTTGTGCATGCCGGTTGAGGGGTACGTAGTGGTTAAGAATGTGGTATCAAAGTAGACTAATCCGATTTGACTAACATATTACTACAATTGTTAATTTTCGTGTTTTATCTTATTTTTATGCACTTGTGATTGTGATTAAAATTGTACGTAACTAAACGTGTGATTCACTGTTTTACTATTACAGTATTTTCTAAATATATTAATTTAGATTTTAACATTGTTCCTACAATTTGACTATTCGCTCTGGTAATACGACTTTCCACGAAAACAGGCTGCAGAGCAACTGAATTCTTCGAGCGAGGCGCCCGGGGGCTCGGGCGCGGACGGGCCGCCGCCGGCCGGCGCCAAAACTTCGGCCACGGCTGAAATGAGCACCGAGCTGTGAACCGGCTTAATTCTATACTTAGTATATTAATATATTGTGAATATTCAATTGTGTTTTTCCAAAATGTATGTTAACGTATGTTTATATTTTATTTTATTGTCTATAAGTAATTCTCATTATGTTTAAAAAAATCTTATTAGGTAAAGCATGAAGCTCACATCAGTATTTATGTTTGTGTTGTGTACAGGATTTTGTTTTAATTCGTAAATAGACAGATTTATTTTATGTTTATATCTTGAACTAATTTTAAACTATTCAATGATACCCATCCAAGATTGTGACAATTTAAGTATATAAAATCTCAATTATATAAGATCTGTGCCAAAGACTTGTTCTTACTCTTTACTTCTGGTTACTAGACGTTGTTACTATGCTCAGATTTAATAAGGTGTAATTTATTCGTCTTATTCGGGATATCAAATTTACACATATTTTCTTTACATTCAAACTTATATTATTTTTAAGTGAAATGATATTTTTTCGTGAAAAAGACGGGTATTATTATGTACTAGGTACTTATTATCACTATTATCAGTTTCACTGAACAAGTATTGAACCATGTACAGTTGTTATGTAGATTAGTATTTTTGGAATAACGAACAAATGTGTGAAGTGTGAACATGTTCACCAATATAAGTAATATAAAGTAACTATCAGTAATCTTTTTCTAGTAATTGATTTACATGTAAATGATACTAATGGAGCGGTGAAGCATTAGGTTTGAAGTTCGTATGCTTGTGTTTGTTGACTACAAAAGTTATTTCAACACGTTCACTGTCCCCATACAACATAATATGATAAAGTCACACGTCCAGGTATGCTTTGACTTTGAAGTTGGAAACCCATAGTGGAAGCACGGACTCCTGATAAAAACCCGGACAGGAAACGCGTTAAAGTACCTATCTCCACACAAGAAAATCATAATATGTACCTAATTCTGGATGTTATAAAATAATTGGTAAGCGCAAGTCACAAGTATGTTAGAGTAAGGGGGTCAATTGGTAGGGGAAAGTGGTCAGACTGAAACCCACTAAACCCGAAAATTTGTATCCAATTACAGTTTTATATGTATTTTTTCAAAACTGTTCCGATTGTCCACAATAAACATTACTATTTGGAAGCATTTGTTTTCTTATGTCTACAAAAATACCTGCTGTGAAAGCGATTGTCACCTTGGCTAGGCCGGCTGGTCGTTGTTAGATCCTCAGCGAGGTTTTCGTCTAATAACATAATCATATCATATATCATCATATTTGGATTAGATATGAATAGCAGTACCTACCTACTAATCAAAGTAATAATATAATACAGACATAGGTACATAAATAACAAATAGGACATAGCAATCCGACATTAATTGTAACTAAATCGTTATCAGAACTATTATAATAATTCGGTATAACAAAGGGGCCCGTGGCTACGGCATTAATTAAACCGCCGTATCCGGAGTATCGTTCCGACCGCCATTACCGTTAATGAGGGCCGTTCGATTCGTCGCCGAGCTGCCTTTCATTTCATTGAGATTCGCTCGAAGCAATACACGTCATAAATACGTAACTGTCAATGGATGCTGAGCTGTCGTCGAAGAATGAACATGGGTAAGTACTAAGTATATGAACAGAACTAAAAATTTAACGATCTAAGTCGTATTTATAACAAATAAACTTGGCGAAAATCAATCAGAGTCCCCTGTTTCACAGTTGTTGCCACCAATGACAATTCACCGTACATTTGCTAGCCCAAGAAGTAAAGTAAAAAGTGATTGACGTTGTTTGTCATACCTTAAACGTAACTAAATTTGCAATACATTGCGGCTTAGAATAAACTTTAAAGTGTATTAAAAATTAAACCACAAGTTATTTTTAAAAATTGCTGAACAAATGTTGGTCACTGTGAGGAGTACAGCCTACAGTTAAATTTTTAGCTCGTTTTACAGGCCACACCCGGTATATACAGGGTGATTCCGGGGTCGTGGAGCAAGCGATCAAGGCATGATACACAAGCCCATACTGAACAACTTTTACTATGGGACCAACTCCGAAATCGCGAAAAAAAAATTGGTAGTTTCATACATTTCGGCCGATCACTGTATTATGCCTTGATCGCTGGCTTTACTATGGGACCAAATCCGAAATCGCGAAAAAAAACTGGCCTTCCCATAGAACACGACAACATGTGATCGGCCGAAATGTATGAAACTACCAATTTTTTTTTTCGCGATTTCGGAGTTGGTCCCATAGTAAAAGTTGTTCAGTATGGGCTTGTGTATCATGCCTTGATCGCTTGCTCCACGACCCCGGAATCACCCTGTATAAGAGTAGATAAACACATCCATCGATTAGAATGTAGCCTAAGTTACCCGCGTTATATTAACACCTTTTTGACCACTCTATTTAATTAATACCTAATAAGATAAACTATGCAGATATAGACCAGCTATTAAGTATACAGTGTATTGTATGCTAACTAATCTTGACATGTAACTATAGCATAAGTAAATCGAGTACTTACATACGGCTAATTGGTGCAATTTCTCTGTTATCCCGGACCCAAACAAACGTTGTCCGATTGCAACCTCTAATTCGATTCAACCACTGGTTTTGGAATCGGAGCCCCTTCGGTCCCGTCTTGCTAACCACATAGTGATGCAAGGGACATTCGATAGTAGGTACTTTGCGTCTCTTGTGACCAATGAAACTAATCAAATCACGTGAACAAGACTACCCTTCAGTACAGCTGCAATTGTGACGAAATATTCTAAGTATCCTATTATGGATGCCATTAAACGCCTCGATATATATTCAGGTACATAATAACACGTTTAGCCGTATATTCTTATTCGCAGATTATTTTACCCAGGTTATTACCCATCACCCATTTGGTATCATTATGCCAAAGCACGATGTACTGATAAAAATAATTAATTGTTGTCGCTAATTGAAAGCCAAAAGCAATGAAGTAAATTTTTGCATTTATTCCGCCTAACTAACCGGACGCCTCGCTTTTGCTCAATTTGTCAGTAAAACCAAAAGACAAAACACGACGCGGGTGGCCGTCAAAGCTCCGATGTCCATTCGTCGAAGGGTGAAAAGTCATTAACCGTGTTTAATGAAAGGGCTTCTCTGGGCGTGTATGAATACTAGTTAATTGAAAGCCGGAAAATCAGAGAGTAAGACAAAGTTACTTGTAAATTGAAAATTTAACAGGTAGAAATTATGCTGTAGGTGTAGATATACCTACAGCTATGCTTATCTACACATTTTTCACAATGATAATATTAAATAAAAAATCTTACTTTAATACATATACAGATAGGTAGACAGTATTTTTTTTTTATTTCATTACAGCGTAAGTAAGAAAACAATAGCGAGGGAAGTTTTTGTGGTTTTTATCTCCAATAAATCTTTTCAACTAGGATTTGGAATTTCAATCCCTGTAACCTGTTTAAGCCTAAGCGCGCACCACGATTTTAATTTTTGCGACACGATTTTAGAATCGCGCTGTAATTTATCGCAGAAAATTCACTGCGCGCACTGCGATGAAAAGTCAACGATTTGTTCATTCTCGACATGGATTTCGTACCAGTCGCTTGTCGTGAAACAATATGCAAACGCTGTATGACTTTGAGTATTTATACCACAAAGGTGATCTCCTTCTATTTCTATAACTAAACGGTCAACATCTAGCGTGTCATCATGTGACTCCATTGGAGAAGCAGGTTCCGATATGTTGACGCTTGGAGAGCGAAATGCCGACTGAGGTCCGGGGTGCGATTTTATTATCGCAAGGGGCCGATTTTTGAATTTCGACCACTCGATTTCGTGTATTTCGTTAAATAATATCTCCACTACTAGGCATTCAAATTCTACTAATAGAATTGAAATTGAGTGTTCAATACCACGAGATTCCAAATTTCGATCGCTCGTTTTTCAAAAATTTGCATTTCGCCGTTTTCCACCGATTTTCGAGTGACGAAATCGAGCGATCGAAATTCAAAAATCGGCCCCCAGTGCGCGCGGGGCCATACAACTCCGTACGAGTATGCTGCAATTCACTTTGCGACAATCGCGTCGCGAGCAGTCGCGGAAAAATGTGACAAATCACAATTTTAAAATCGCTGCGATTTTTTTGTCGCATATGCGCGAACTGCCATATAAACACATTCGTTACATTTCTGCGACTAAATTCTCGCGCGACAAAAAGTCGTGGTGCGCGCTTGGCCTAAGTCGCTCAAATCTCATTATAAAAGCGTGGCGCAGATACAGATATAGACGTGTGAGTAATTGAAATAAAAGCATGACGTTTAATCGAATTAGCGATTTCGTCTTGTATTTAATCAAATTATCACCTACCCATTGAAATTAACGTATCGAAGGCTTAATCTTGTTCAAACGCCGTGCATATTAAAGTAATCGTTGTAATGTATTAAACAGGGTGAAACGGAAGTAATTGCCAATGAACAATTTAGAGGCATTATAAAAGGTCCGTGATCGACCTAAAACGTTTTCAATTCGATTGTTTATGTTCGTTTTAGGCTATAGAACGCACGCAACGTTGCGTTAGGAGTTTTATTTAAACATTATATACACGGTGGCTAAAAATAACTGCATTCCCGTTGCCAGGGAGGTTTTGGGATTATACTGAGCAACTTTTACTATGGGACCAACCCCGAAATAGCGAAAGAAAAATTTACCCTCCCATAGAAAATGGACCAGCCAAAATGTATGAATTGGCCAAATTTTTTTTCGCGATTTACTCCGCCTGGTACTCTCTTACCGTTTTTTCGTGGTCACGTGACTGACACAAGCCTACGTCATCATGCGACAGCGCTATATGGTAATATGCGATAGCGCTATATAAAGTGGCAATGTTATTGTGACGTAGGCTTGTGTCACTCTGGGAAGAGAAGACCATGTTTTATTAGACTATGAGTATATTTATCTGATTTTATTTCACAATACGTAGTCACGAGCGAGATGCACTGCATAGATATATAAATAAAAATATTATACAAAGATACCTCCAAGCGAGCTGTCACCGTTATCACTTTTGTTTAGTGTACGATTAACAATGTGGCCCACCTTGCTGTAGCCATGTCGATAAAGTCATATCGATAAACTATCGACATTTCTTGCAATTTTAATTTTACTTCAAAGTTTTAACGATACCTAAAATGATCAAAAACGCTTTTATTCTTTATTGTGGTTATCAGATCACAATCTTATCGTCACGCCCCAGCAGGGAACCAAGGGAAAGTTCAGATATTTAATTAAAATACATAAATACATACTAAAATATGTGTTCCGCATTAATTGAATTATTTTATTACATTATAATATATTCATTATCCATTAGCATTTCAATTATGTTTATGTTTAACAAAGATATTGAAGCTTCAATTAATCGCTATTTCGTTCCGCTGTGTAGCGTTTATTGATATATAACATGATTAAAATAGACTTTTCACATCTCTAAAAGAGCACACATATACACTTTTACGCACACATACACAACCTGGTTCTATCTAAAACGATAACACCTGGATTTGAAGTCCATCTTGTCAACAGTATGGTTGTCCTTTTTTGACAAACGGCATTTTTAAAAGAGCGAGGAGAGAGAAATGATACTAGTTGCTGCGCCGTCAAAGAGAACAGAAAACGTTGGGGCGTTGATGCACTGCGAGACTGCGACTCCAAATCTCAAATCACTAACGTGCTACGAATATCGTAGCACATCGTAGCGCGTGTGATTCCTATGTCACAAGGAGTGAAAATTCTGATGACCTTAAAAGGCATTACACTGTAAAATAATTACGTTAAAACCTTATAAGTATGTACCTACCCTACCTTACCTTACCTTACTTTATCGGAATCGTCATAATGTATTGAAACACAACGATTATACTGTCCGATTGTTAATCGTTCTTGATGCTGTAAATGCTTTTGAGCCATGTAAAGTTATTAAAGTCGTATTAAGAGTAAGTACATAATATATATATATCTTCACGAAAATATGGGCAAAATAAGATATCAAATAATGAATTAATTTGGTAAAGATGTACATTATATATATCGGATTAAGTAGTTTTATCAAGATTAACTTAATTATGTGCGCTGTTAAAATACTTCTCGTCTTCAACTATTTATTTATTTATTTAGAAATTTAATTTGGAAAACAAGGCCCATATTACAAATACCTTACAGACTAATATACATAATTTATTTATAAACTTAAAACAAAACACTATGTAGTCGACAAAACACTACCCCTACTACTACTACTACTACTACTTAACTAAACTACTGAGTTTTGTAACTATGTAGTTACAAAATATGGATAGCTTAAGTCAAATGCTGATGCTTTATTCCAATTTTTATACAATTCTAAGCATTGCTTTATGGCCGGTATACAATATGCCTGCACTTTGACTTTGCGCTAAAAAAACCCAACAGTCTAAGTTAATTAGGATTTTTATTTGAACCGAACAGAATCGCGTCCATATTTCATGAAATAATTCTTTTATTTGGACCCAAGCAGTGACCGAACAATCCGCTAGTCTCAAATATTTTCATCGCAATCACGCTGAGTGCTTGTCGCCATTTATTAAGTTCAGACGGGATTTACTAGTGTATTTAGAGAATTACGGATCCAATGTACCTACGCCTATATTATATCAAGAAAACATATGTCTTTTATATATTGTCAAGATGAAAAGTATGTAAGTGTACCTAACTACTATAATATCATTAATTTTGGCAACAAATTCATTTTATTTTGCGTTACGGCTTAAAAGATTTCAGTCCATAAAATTCAATGCAATTTATTTAATTTACTAAATCGATACTTGTGGGAATGTCGGATAGATAAATTTAAACGTTGTAAATAGGTAGTATTTAACCAAATATTTTTTTCTTCAAATTTTTCTTAAAATTAGGTACCTACCTACCTACTAAATTATTATTTTTGTCTGTAAGTAAGTTTTAACTGTTTACTTTTCGTGTTCTGCTGAGGCTGTTGCGGATGTGATTCGGCAGGGAATGGAATATTTCATTCCGTTCTCCGACCTATCGCTCGATCACAAGACCCGAGCATGGTACAATTCGGACTGTGCTCGAGCCGAGGCCCTTAAGCACTAAGCAGTCTGCATACCAGGCTTGGGTACTAGCCCGCGATACCAAAGCTGGAGCACAGAGGGTTCGCGCGAGGAAAAAAACCTTTAACTCAGCTGCCAAGTCCTGCAAACGGGTGCTTCGAAAGGCTCGATTCGACCACGTCAGTCGAATAGGGGCCAAACTCGCCTCCTACCCTCCTGGTAGCAAGCGGTTCTGGTCCCTGTCGAAAGCGGTCGAATCCAACTTCTGCCGACCCACATTGCCACCTCTGCAGAAACCTGATGGGACACTGGCCCACTCCGCGACAGAGAAAGCTAACTTGTTTGCTTCTCTGTTTACGAGCAATTCACGTCTAGATGCAGGCTCAAAACTTCCACCTACGCTACCTCAATGCAGTTCCTCTATGCAGAGAATTGCTATACATCAAAAAGAGGTACGCCGAGCTCTGCTGAATCTTGACGTGAATAAGGCCAATGGACCAGACGGTATACCTGCACGTGTACTAAAGCAGTGTGCGCCTGAGTTGTCTCCTGTACTGACACGCCGGTACCGCCTCTCTCTCCAAACAAGAACGGTGCCGAAATCCTGGAAGCTTACAAACGTGCAGCCAGTACCCAAGAAGGGTAGTCGTGCTGGTCCCTGCAATTACCGACCAATCGCCATTACCTCCATGCTCTGTAAAGTCATGGAAAGGGTACTTAACGGCAAGCTGTTGGCATACCTCGAAGCAAATGATCTGCTCAGTGACCGTCAATATGGCTTTCGCCGAGGTCGGTCTACTGGGGATCTTTTAGCGTATGTCACGCATTGCTGCGGCGAGGCCATCGAGAGGAACGGTGAAGCGCTTGCTGTTTCACTGGACATCTCGAAGGCCTTTGACAGGGTTTGGCACGCAAGTCTCCTTAGCAAGCTTCCTGCTTACGGCATCCCTGCTGATTTTTGTAGCTGGCTATCTGATTTCTTGAGAGAACGGTCGATCAGAGTAGTTATTGATGGCTGCTCTTCGGACCTCATGGCCATTGACGCCGGTGTTCCTCAGGGGTCTGTTCTCTCCGCAACCCTTTTCCTGCTCCACATTAACGACATGCTGCAACCCAGCATTGTAGGTTATGCAGATGACAGTACGGTTGTTGAGAGATATTTGGCTAGTGCAAGGGACAGCAGGGAGGACATACGTTCACAGAGAGAGGCCATGGTTGAGCGAATGAGCTTGACCCTTAGTCTCGTTTCCCAGTGGGGTGATGACAATCTGGTCACGTTCAATGCCTCCAAAACGCAGGTGTGTCTATTTTCCGCAAAACGGAGTCCATTCGACCTGACTACTTCTTTCCGGGGTGCATCTGTACCTATTACCGACAGCCTGGAACTCGTCGGCATGGAGCTGAGTTCAGTCCTTAACTTCGGCAGTTTCATTGAGTCTAAAGCACAAACTGCGGCCAGAAAGCTGGGCGTCCTAAATAAGGTGAAGCGATACTTCACACCTGGACAGCTTCTAACACTTTACAAAGCTCAAGTCCGGTCGTGTATGGAGTATTGCAGCCACCTGTGGGATGGCTCAGCTAAATACCAAGTCGCCGCTTTGGACTCAGTGGAGCGCAGAGCCAGGAGGATGATTGGCGACAAGAAGCTAACGGCTAAGCTTCAGTCTTTGGCCCATCGGCGGAAAGTCGCCAGCCTGTCGGTATTCTACAGGTTGCACTTCGGGGAGTGTGCCCAAGAGCTACACGAGCTCATTCCACCGTCCCCATTCTACCATCGGACTTTTAGACGCACGGCCGGTTTTCATCCTTACTTGGTAGATATTCCACCAATTTGCACGAAGCGCTTTGCTTCTACTTTCCTTATGCGCACTGCCAAGGAATGGAATTCCTTGCCGGCGTCTATATTTCCGTGTTCTTATAACCCGGCAACCTTCAAATCAACAGTGAAGAGGCACCTTCTGGGCGAGCTCGCTCCATCGTAGGCCACGTCTACGCCTCGGCTAGTCTGTGGCCTTGAGTAAGCCCATTCATAATAAAAAAAATAATAATAATAAAACTTACTTTTTAGGCATACTTGCATACATCATACAAAAAGATCAAAATGAAACTCGAATTTATGGTTATTTAAATTATGTCAACTTAAATTAACTTTGCAATAGTTTGAAAAATTACTCTTCCACACAGAGTGTGCAGAAATTCCTCCACTACTTACACATTTTTATTGCACTGTGGATGTGGAACCTGCAGCGTAATATCAAGACTACATTTCGAACTTATCGTGCACTTTTATTTTAAGAGCTCGCTTGCCACAGTCGTAAACAAACCTCCTTGCGAAATATTATAAGAGTTAAGAGTAATGTAAACATGTAAAGTTTGCTTTCGAGTTCAGGCGACTCTTAGGAAGCGCATTCGAACTCAACTGCGTGGAAAAAATAATTCGAAGTCGCGGTGCCGAGGCCTCTTCCGCTCCCCCAGCCTACGTTTGCCACTTCTAACAGCTTTACTCTTACTCAACGAAATAAAAACACTATAATTACTTCTGAGATCTTTTCACTTTAGGCATAAATATCGCCCACCAAATCTATGGTATAGGTAAGTTATAACTGAAGGATGAAAAGTATAACGAATATATACATTGTTAGGATGACAACTGGTCAGTATTTGAAAACATTTTCCAATATGGCACAGGAATTTAAATATATCCCTCGCTTTAAAAAGCGATGGCGAGGAATGAAATTCAAAATTGCATATTTGGCGCATCACATAGGTGTTGTACAGAGGGAGCGAGGACGCCAGTCCTTGGCAATTAGCAGCGTGACAATGACATTCAAAACGTGTGCAAATAGAGCAGCGGCCCCGTCCTCACGCCTTACCAACGTCTGGTCTGTTATCAACGTCGCTTACAAAGCAATCGGGGTAGGAACCAGTATAAAACCATTTTTGACAACAAACAGTAACTACACGTTTGTAATTGTAATTGAACTATACATATATCGTGTATCCACATGGCTTTATTTGGATCTCTACGTAGTTGCGTTACTTAATTATCAGTCTGGGCGTGCGTGACATCGCCGACAAAATGAGCCGATAGAAGGAGACCACCAGACTACGTCGGAAATTTAGCACTACGACTTTCCATCTCCGGTAAAAGAGGCAGGGGTAAACCGAAAACAAGATGGAAGGACGTAGTGCTAAAAGATATGATTGAGTGCAAAGTGTCCGAAAAAGACGTCGAGGATAGGGCGAAGTGGAGGCAAAAAACACGGAAAGCTGACCCCATCACCATGTGGGATATATAGCTCGGAAGAGAGAGAGGTATGGTTGAATTTCGAGAAGAACGTGCTGTGTCGCAGCCTGCCTAAGGAATCCCACAAACAAATGAACCTCGACAATTGTAAAATAGTTATTTGTACAACAAGAGATCAAAGTTTGATATTTCTTCGAGTGCTTATTTTGAGCCCCGTGCAAGCGAAAGATTCTATAATAGATTCACGAGCGTAGCGAGTGAATCTAATTTAGAATCTTGAGCGTAGTAAGGGATTCAAAAGCGCACGAGATGTAAATAACTTTGATCTCGTGTAGTACACAAAATTTTTCACCCTAAGCAGTGAGAACATACCTAGAGGGACAGAGATAATAGAACCCAAGTATATCAAACTTGTATTAGACCCCGCATGTTGAAATGACATTTGACTATAAAGGTCACTTGAATTACATTTTGTCTCACTCAGTGAGCAAAATGCGATTTTGCTCACTCATTTTGTCACACCCAGTGAGCAAAATGCGATTTTGCTCACTGAGTGAGACAAAATGACTCAGTGAGCAAAATCGTATTTTGCTCACTGTTTTTAAGAAGCAAAGTACCTTTGTTCGGGCTGCTGAGGTGAAAAATAATTAACTATTGCTGGCATTCACAAAGAACAACAAGCAAGGAAGGAATAATATTCGACTCAATTAAGAGTCATCAGAATCTAGCCGCCGCCATACATTCGAAGTTCTGCTCTGAATGGCAGCGGGAGCGGAGTTCGTGTAGTGATTCTTAAGTAACAGAGAATTTGCAAACGACGAATGAAAACAAATTAATCAAGTAACTCTTAAATTCAACATGAAAGTTTTACAGCAAAAAGGACGAACGTGAAGTATATATAGTTATAAACTTATCCAATTTGCGATCGTTAACAATAGCCATTGAAAATGTCCAGTGACTCGTAACAATAGGGCCAGAGTCCGGTACAGTGAAAACGTGCTGTCGCCGGGCGATGGTATTCACTCAAAAAAAATCGGCCAAGTTCGAGTCGGACTCACGTTCTAAGGGCTCCATTTTTTATATGTGAAACGCCAGAATTGCCTTTAAAAACCTGTAGGGGTCGGATCAAAAAGTAAGTAAGATTAATCCGACTCACGCTTGACTGCATATTTCTATTTTCTGTCATCTATAATAGGTAAAGCTAAAGACCCATTTTGTATATTATTTCAAAATTTTAGACCCAGTAGTTTGGAGATAATGGGGGGGGGGGGTCATTTTTTGCCTATTTTCTTAAATAACTTCTAAACTATTTATTTAAAAAATTACAAAAAAAATATACATATTTGAGATTTTCAAAATGAGATCTTTCATTTGATATGTAACACAATATAGTTTAAAAACATTATTTTTTAATTTTCTCATTTACCCCCCAAAAGTGGCCTCCATGTTTAAAATTCATTTTGTCCGTCTTTGGGTCGCAAATTCACATATGTGTACCAAATTTCAACTCAATTGGTGCAGTACTTTTGGAGAAAATGGGCTGTGACAGACGGACAGACAGACACACTAGTGATCCTATAAGGGTTCCGTTTTTTCATTTTGAGGTACGGAACCCTAAAAATAGGAAAAAACTTATTACATTCTAACTAAAATGTTTTATTCCCTATTCTCTTTTATTTGTATGGCGTAATTAGTGTAATAAATAGACATCAAAACTAGATTGTGTTCCGCATGTACAACGTCAACATAAGTAAATGGAAATACCGTATTATTTGTGAAAGAGTAGCTAAATCAAAAATCAATACCGCGGCTGCCTCAAGGAGTGCTAAAATTTTAATCCAATTAGCGAGAGTTCCCCTTATCTTTTAACGTCAAAATTAATTTAACAATAAATTTAATCTCCTAATTCAGCTTTGTCAGTGTACATTGTTCGGATGGTACATTTTTATTTGATTTTATTGTACTTATTACTGAAAAGGTTATTTTTCCTTTCAAAAACGTCACATTACATAACAAAATTAACATAAATTGCGACCACTTCAAAGCAATGATTAGTAACAAACCTTCGTCATCTGGCTAGATAGGTAGACAAAGAACGGGACAGGAATTAAATTACACAAAGGACATTGAAACATGGCTTAGACTAACTTGTCAGACAGGTACTTGTTTTAGTCGACGCGACGTCTGGCTATATAATTCCCTCTCATATGATTATTAGATCGGATACAATGTCGAAGCAGACTCAGCGCCGCGACGGAAATCACTCTCCGAACATAATAAGCTCAAAGACACACCTGTACCTGTCTGCTACACTTACGTAATATTGTGCCTTTAGATGTTAGGATAAATAAGAACACACTTAGGTAAATATATGTAAAATATGCGACTGTTAAGAACTTTATAGTTAAAAAGTAATACAAATGTAGTTATTTACATTTGAGAGTTTATTTAGTATAGGGAAGAAAGTGAAAATAGATAAACGTTTCTTTGCCCATTAAAGATACGGATTTTTATTCAATGTTAACCCGATAACGAACTAATTAGTTCAAAGAAAAACAAAAAGGTTTAGCCAAAAATTCCAAGACATGAATCTCCAGAGTCCCAACTTCACGAAATTATATCTTAAATCTATGGATTCCGCGATCTATGGATCACTGTTATACCTAACACAATTTTCTATTAAGATAAAATACACTTTATGATGTGGCTTTATTACGCATATAATATGTATTTGTTATTGAGAGAATGCTTACAATTGGTGAAACCTGTAGGTGCAAACGAAGGCCTGTAACAATATGTCTGTTATAGAACAAGTTTGATCCAATTAATCACCTAGTTAATACATGGGCGTACCGTACATTTAGACATCCATTATATATATTAAATGTGCTCACCTCAGTAACAAGCTCAGTTTATCAAAGGCTGCGGGGTGATTAAAGGCTTCACTGCAATTGACGTTTGATTTAGCTTTGAGGGCAACACGTAAACCAGGGCATGTCGGCATGCCCGGCCGTATTGAGCAGGCCGAGTTCACCTGTAGCCGCTTCGCAAATTAATTTCTATTCGAAGACCTTCGAATTCATGAGCGGGCCACAATCACAACCTGTGCGCTCTATTTTCCTTAACAATATTACAGGGCAACGGACGTATTCTGTAACTTTATTACAATTTCCTTGTTTGGAAATAACAAGCGGCAGGGATCCCGACCCCCGCCTCTAATATCTGTTTTGTTATTAATGTCCTTATCCGGATCTCCAATTATCTCGTAACAGCGAACCTCGCGCTTCAATAAGCGACGCAACATGTACTATGTATGTTTGCTATAATGAAATAACGCTTAATGGTGCTACCACATTGGCTGTTACAAAATGTAACATTTTGTAACATTTTGGGATCACCATAATACTTCCCTGTACGTATAAAGATAAAAACATAGGGTTGTTACTCTCTTATTAAGACGGACGACAATATGGGGTTAAATGTAGGCAAGTTTCTAAATTGTTCCAAAATTTTATAGTATTAAATAAATTCATATACGAAAGATTTTCATTACTATTTTCACATGAACGTAATAACCTACGTATATTTGTAATCACTTTAATTACAATCAATGTCTGTACAATAGCTGAAATCCAGCAGATACTCAACTCATTCCTATTAGCTAAGTAATATGTAGCAGTAAAGTACGTACTTTTCTTAGCTTTCTATGTAATAATATTTGACGGCAACATATTGCTTTAAGTAGTCAAAACAATTTTACTATAGATACCTATTAATAGTAGAGAAGATTGATTTTATAGAAATGGAATAAATGAAACATTATAGTGTAACAACATTACAGCACCAATTCTCGAAGTGTGTTTACGAACTAGACCAATTTAATATTATTGGCAAGAACATCTAGCGTGTAGACTGTAGTGCGATACGGCCACGTTACGTCGTCGTCTGCAATTTGTCTAGCGCGCACAGCCTGCGGCGCCTGTGATTGAAATTCTTCCCGCTCCTTCTGCAACACGACTTTACAAACGCCAAAAGTCCTACAACATGTTAAAGAATTTCTACACTTAAGTCTTTTGCGCAATCCACTTCAACGCAACCTGCTTCAAGTGTAGAGTTTTCTAGTCGTGCTCTTGTGTCGGATTTTTAAGTCACAGAATATTGGCAACGATATAAAATCGCCAGCAATTACGAAAACAAGAAACGCTATATAATTACTAGGTACTTTATACTGGTTGACTTCGGAAGTAGTTAAGGTTTCCTTCCAAGATAGTTTCGATACTACAACTCAGTACACTACTTGATTAATTTTGACGACGTCGTTTGACTGCGAAGTTTTCGTATGTAGTTTGCCCAACAACCACTATAAGTAAATGTGTAAAGCAAAACTGACCCGTGGACTAAGTCATATACTGACTTATACTGTAACTTACAAAGTAGCAACTACTATTATTATTATAAAATTATGTTTAACACTTTATTTTACCTAAAACTTCTACTTTGTGATATGACATATACGATATTAACAGTGAAAAGCCTTTCTTTCGTATATTTGTAAAATATTTGTTACTATAAATGATGCTACTTAGGATAAATATAAGGGTAATAAATAATGAGATAATGAATATCTCTTCAATAAAATATTATAATTGTATTGCTTCACCGCACCGCATTAACAGGATAGGAGAAAGGTGAAATAACGCGAAATGGGTCCTAAGAGTTATTTCCATTTGCGACGTCGTATTTCCTGGGAAACAAAGCGGGACTTTGAAACTGGCCAAACAGTAATAAATAATTTACAAAAGCGGTCATGTGAAAGAGAATCCCCTCTTCAGTGGGAGTAACCATGCGGTGGTTAGGTATTTGAATTGCTAATGACTTCCCGAACCGAATAACTTGGGGCACAGCGTTAACTGGTTTCGGAGACACGGGATACATCGCGCTCGTTGTTCTACGAGTTTGCGGGCACGAGGACCTCATACCAAAAAACTATATTTTTGGGTTGATGCTATGAAAATACACAATATTTTTTTTTCCTGGCAGTCAATTAATAAATCTCTCGCTGGTAATTTCCGAAATTAAACTACACGCAGATTGGCACTATTTAAATACATTTATCCAAAAATTGTAGTGGTTATATAGGAAAGCTAGCTAAAGTATGTAAAACAAACCGTATCAGACTGCCAGTGTCGAACTCTATTAGTTAATTACATCGCAAAGATTGGAGGCACAAAAAATCCCGACGCAAAATAGAATAAACAATTTCACGCACCCTATCAAATTGGGTGTCGTTGGAAAAGCTCTTTTATACGCCATGTGGATTTTTGTTTCCACCCCTGCTCTTTGAAGGGCCTAGTATGTTCATACTCGTAGTTATTTGGGAATAATTCATTAAAATTTTTAATACTTTATAAACGAGAATTTGTAATTTAACGATGTAAATTGAAATTTCGTATTTAGTTAAATCTGACCATGCTTTTCATAATGCGCGGTTAAATAACGCACGTGGGTTTGTAGTCGAGGTCTGTCGCGGTCGCCGCTGTGGAGTAATTAATTGCAAATTGTGGTAATTGCCCCTCGCTATATGTTTGTGTGTGTGAGAGCCTCCCGTCTGCGTCACTAGAATGCTACAATGCTGCAACACCCCGTGCTATTGTGGATGCCCGGCTTTCACCGGCCATCCGCCTATAAATAATAGGACCTTAATTACTTGTTAACAGTCATATAAATCGGAGCTGCTATAATTCCGCAATTATAATACAAAGTACCTCTACTACGGCTTTCTGTCTACCTATCTGTATTTTGCTTTGATAAAATATTTACTTTTGTTGTGTGTTGGAGGCTGCTCCACAACAGCACAAAAGTAAATAATACCACACAACAAAGCAATAACAACATTGAGAAATGAGGGACGAATATTCAAATATTGTGACTTTAAAGTAGAGATATTATTCTACATAGTTACTCGTGTCCACTAATTTTAGGGGCAGGTGCGTTATCTGCGACGAAGCAAAACATTGTTATTTCCTTCGGGCTGCTACCACGCAAAGTAATGATACGGGTTGGTTAGTAAATAACTTTGTGTACGAGTAAAGGCTGCTGGCAGGCTAAATTACAACAGAGTACCTACACTGTGAAATAGGGTGAAAAACATGTTTTGTTTAGGATGGGAAGCCTTAACAAGTGCTATTTTACTATACCTATATTATACTTAATCTATTTTTAGAAAAGACATTATCATAAAAAAATATGATTTCATGAAACAGAAATAGAGTATAATTTCATCAGCAAAATACTTTTAATGATAGGGCACTGATATAAACGCCTCCAGCAATTTAACGCCGAATATCAATATTCTAACTTTAATCATTAGGACTTTAATAGCTATGAAGATTAAAGTAATGTTAGTTCTTTATTTACTCGTAACTTCAGCACTTAAGGGCAATTTGCACATCGATAAAACTATTAAGGAGCGCCTTAACGGTGATAAAGTATGGTTTAGAACGTCGAAAACAATGTAATTTGTACGAAACTGTCCTGTTTGTGAGTAACGAAGCCATTGAAACAATATAACTTTATTAGTACTGAAAGAATATAAATACCTATATTTTAAGTAGGTACTTACGTACCTAAAGAAAATGTGTATTGTGTTCTGATTTTAAAGAGAGAAATAATAAATGCTTCAAACGCTCTGAAATTAACTGTTGTTAGCCTTAATGACCCTTACCATAATTATTCAAATCCCGCTTCAACTGAACCGATACATTTCTCCATTATTTTCCTTCAAATTTAAAATAATAATTTGACTCGGCAGACCGGCTGCGCTTTGCAAAACATAAATTAAACAAGCAATTATTTAGTTATCCATGGTAACTTCGGCATACTTAGCTATAAGTTTAACAGGCTCCAATTCATTGGTCGCTGCAGTTTGGTTTCAATTAGACAGAGTCAACAGCCGTTGCGGAGTGGACTTAATTGATTTTCTTCCGGTCAGTCTGGGAAATTTGATCACCGGACATTAAAGAAAAGCCGAGCTTTCCCAACGAAGTGCTTTAATGGAATCATTATGAAAATTGTTTGACTCGAACAAATGAACGATAAAATAGTCAAAAAATCTGTTGTTTTAAACGTTGTAAAACTACCATTGCACTAGTATAATAGTTATCGTCATTCCCCATTTGTAAAATTGCTACACTGTGGCAGACATTATTAAACGAACAATATTAATGTATATAAGTAAAATCATTTTTTTTAGAAATTGACAATTAATAAAATCGTATCATATATGCTACGAAGACGAGAACGGACTATTTAGTGGCTTATATGGTATGTTCTGTGTTATTTTCTTCTTTTATTTTACGCCTCGAATAAATGCTCTCTATTCTATTCTATTCTAGAATATATAAGCTTGGTCTAGTTAATTTTTTGGAAAAAAATCGCTTTCCTGTATTTTCTCGGTACTCGGATATTAAACATTGTGTGCGTAAAGTTGATCAAAATTGAAGATTTATTAAAGGACTACTAACAACTAAACAATAATTTTAAAAACTATTCCAAGCACTTTTCAATCAATTGTGTATTTAAAACACTGTTCTGACATATCCAAAGGCTCACGTCCTACAAGAAAGTCGTAAAAGAACGACGGTTTTACGTCGCACGTAGACAACATAATTTTCCCCCTTAAGTGCAGGAGTTAGTAGATTATTTAATACAGTTTTGACTTTATTACGATGGATTAAGGTACAAAAGTGTTAACATATCTTTGTCGTCGACAGTACAAACAAGTGCGGTGATAAAGTGCGCGGCGATTCGTAGTATTAGCGCAGAAGAGTTAAATCACCTGCCTGCGAAGCCATTTCACGAATTAGCCCACTACATTACACTACCCACTTATCGCGCGTGTAATGGAGCTTTGTTTGTTTGTATCCGACAACATAGTTCCTTAATCCCATTTCACCGGCCATTTGCAGGAGGACTTCGAAATGCTGTATATGTATTATTGCGTAGGTAAACTTTACGTTTAGAGAAAATATAGAGTGGTATCAAATAAGTAGGTAGTAGGCATCAAAGACTTTCTTGAATCACACATGGAATTAATCTTTTTTTTTTTCAAGAATACGAAGGTGATGGTAACAAAGGCTTTGCACTTGTTTGAATAGGAATGATGACAAATATTGAATTTTATAACAAAATTTAGATAGATAGCATACCTATACAATTTGTCATAATATAGTATATTGAACACTAAAAAATATGGAAATGATTAAAAATACAATACCTCAAAAATTCAAATTTAAAGTTATTTTTGTAACTATACAAAACCAGATGACTATTTAAATAAGAAGCGAACACAATTTTCAAAGTCTCTCCGCAAATCTACGTATTGTATGTGACTTAGATTTTTTACAAAAAGCTAGAGGTCTAAAAAGAAATTGCTTATCAGTTTACTAAAATGTACCCCGTATTCCACAACTGGCAGCCAAGGGGTCATTCCGAGAGTGAAACCCTTTCGCGGGCGTTGCGGGTCTAGCGGAAAATTGAATTGTAACCTTCGCCGGACTTATCTGCGCGCAACGTGTCGACTTGTGCTCCGCTGCAGCCGACGTCGCTACAAAATGCTCGCTCTCGTAGCCCCTACGTGTTAAAGATTTATTTCAATTATAGTAGCTCTACTGTCATGTTAAGGACGAAGAGTTCGCAACGCAAAGTAAATACATATATTAGCTCGTTCACGTAATGTATCTAAATGTATTTGTATTCTGTGAAAGATATTAACTTAGTTGAAAACACTGAGTTAATATCTTATGTAGCAACGCAATTTAACAAAAACTTGATAATGTTGTTTTGATGCAGTATAATCATAACTACCTACTTATGATTATGATTACCATATTAAGATTTAATTTTTTTAAGGATTGAGCCCGTAAGCATAGAGATAATGACGGGTAAGAATTAAATAAAACAGTTACATCTAAAACGCATGTAAATAATAAAATCGACGCACTGATCAATATTAATTTTAATTTAAAACATAAATATGAACCTCAAAATTGTATCCATATACATTTTCTCTTCCCCGAATGCCTCTCATATTTATACCAGAATCAATAACTCAAATTATTTGACAAACGCACTAAACCTCAAACCAAGGAAGAGGGAATATTCGGGAATTCCTTTGAGAGCGGAATTTTGATGTTCAAAGAATTTTAGCTTATGGTTGCGGGCGCAATCCAAACTTTATCTTGGCTCCTATTATTTTAAAACAATCATGAAAGGACCAGGATGATAAAACGCTTTGTTCATTTCTCGACAAACCGCCTAAAGCACAATATCTTGAACATTATTTCCATACTTGCATTTGAAATTAAAAATATCAGCAGAATTGAAATTGAAATTAATGCAATATTATTCATCAGCTGAGTTTTTAATTAAGATAACGAACACTTCTCGTTTTCCCTATTTTCAAAGTTTATTAACTGATTTATTAAAAATAAGCTTTGGTTTGATTTTATAAAAACCTGAATAACGCAATAAACGTTAACCGTTTTTAAATTTAAACTAGTGACCTAACAAATGTTATATCGGTGTGCAGGTATGTATATATATTTTTTTTTACTACAACATTACCAGTGTTTGGCCCTAGCTTCAAAATCTATTGGATCCGTTTGCAAGTGGTAATAGGCCTAAAGCACAGATATATATGAATATGAGTAGGTACTCTATGTATGCTCTGAGATCTAAAGTAAGTCTATAAAGGCTTTTAACTACTTATTACATTTTCCCGGTAGTTCGATATAAAATACACGGAGAGATACAAGATACAAGAAAAAACATTGTTTCGCAAGTCATCCCATGGTGGCAAAAAATTAATTCTGTTAAGAATCTTTTGCGAGTTAATAACTTTTGTCAAAAGAAACATTAAATACTGTCTGACCAGGCTAAGTGAAAAGCCGCGGTCGACGAGGGGAAAATTTATACTAGGCCAAGAATTTGTGCTCGGAAAACTTTTTCCAAAGAATTATTTTCAAGGAAAATACAAGACTTTTAGAACTATAAATTATTTCTGCAGGCACTCCAACAAGTTCAATTTTCAGTTTTGTAATATTAACGCGGCCTTTTTAAAATAGGGAGGATTAAATATTTAATTTGATCGTAAAGTCTGTTCGCTATTTTTATCGAATTAAAACCTCATCTGTGTTGAAAGTGAGGGGTAGAGCGTAATAACAGCATTTAGAGCGAGGAGTAAGGAGCAAGTGTACGTTAGAATCGCCCCGTCGGAAAACTTATTGCAAGTTGTTTACCTCCCTGTCTTCGTTGCCCTTTGTTCTTGGGGTGTTATACCAATCGCTTACCAAAAGGAAGGGAGTCGAATACTTTGACAGGCACGTTTAACAGTCACCTCAAGATATTTAAAAACTATGTGTAATCAGAGGTACACACTTAAACTGGTTTTTCTACGTTTGACTCACTTGCACACGGCAAGCGATAGGAACACGTAGCATGGCACAACTTCCCAGGCGCCCGCGGACACTTAATTCACTCCCTATAAATATAATTTACATTTATTACGCGCTCTCTCTCAAAACTCACGAAATAAGCACAATAATAGGTAGTTGACGGCAAATAGAAGCAAATTATTCAGTTTCTTCAGTTTTTGTTGGTCAAAAACAAAACATAGTCAAGTTCAGCTGTAGGCAGTCAACAGTCTGAAGGTAAATATACCTATAGTGAGTAGAGTTGACCAAGGTTTATTCCTACATTATTAGGTACTTACTTGGTAGTATATGTATACATATAAGGTCAATAAAGATTGTGTTATGGGTACTAGATGACGATATTTATAAATAATGTTTTATTTTTCTACAAAATACAGGATGACTTATGTCTGAATATACTAGGTGAATATTACGAGTATGTAGATTATATCAAACAACTTCTACTATGGACCAGCCCCCAAAACCTAAAAAAACAGCTATTGAAATGTATGAAATAGATGGTTTATAAAAGTTATTTAGTAAGACCAACAAATTCACCGATAAGTCTATGGTCAGATATGACATAATCTACCAGTAAGTATAGCGATAAACTAAAGCACTATTATTTATCTACTTAGCTAGTCATATATTAGAATGATCCAGTCACATGTCTTGTTTCTTAACATTGACTTAAATTATTAAAGGAACAAGCTAAAGACAAAAAATAAATAAATATAGAGGGAGTTTTAGTTACTAGAGTAACTATTAGCATCTACATATACATAAACATATAGCTTAGTGTAACGGGATGTAGCAGGAAATTGTCCGCTCTTAAAAGTTATTTACTTTTAGGTAATTCTATTGGCCATAAAGGCACGGCTCAGCAGAGAACGAAGTGGTCGTAAAAGTCACTTTTCGAGACAATGTCTGAAAATAACAGTCAGGGGTGGCAACAAACCGCTTACGGTGAGGCTAAGCTTAATGCATTTACACTATATCGTGCCCGAGGAGGCGTTTACGTTGTGTTGAGAACTCGTTTTTTTATAGAAATCTCTTAATGCATGTACTTATTGGTTTAAATATAAAGGGATCTAAGCAAAGAATATAATAAAACGGCTGGCAAGCCAGGGGTAAATTTATTAGCAGCAATAAAGCTAAATCAATCGCATTGAGGAAGAGGGATCTCAATCGGACCCTATCGGTCAGATCTCTTAGCAGTGCCGGTCCCTTGACTGCCCTAATTCCTATTTACAATGGAGAGTGGTCGAGGCGCAAAGCTGGCGGCGTGCACCGCCGTGTGGTTACGCAACGCTATTGAAGAGAATAGGGGAAAACTTATGGGGATCAGAATTTATAAAAACCGGGCAAGTGCGAGTCGGACTCGCGCACGAAGGGTTCCGTACCATAATGCAAAAAAAGGCATAAAAAAAACGGTCACCCATCCAAGTACTGACCCCGCCCGGCGTTGCTTAACTTCGGTCAAAAATCACGTTTGTTGTATGGGAGCCCCACTTAAATCTTTATTTTATTCTGTTTTTAGTATTTGTTGTTATAGCGGCAACAGAAATACATCATCTGTGAAAATTTCAACTGTCTAGCTATCACGGTTCGTGAGATGCAGCCTGGTGACAAAACGGACGGACGGACGGACGGACGGACGAACAGCAGAGTCTTAATAGGGTCCCGTTTTACCCTTTGGGTACGGAACCCTAATAATATATTATCTTTCGATATACTTAGTGGAGTTTTATTCACTAATTTTTATCGTAAGGCACCTTTTTATTTGAATGTTGCTTAATATAAGAAATACATAATACCTATGTACAGTCACCTGCAATAATATGTTACTCTCCGAAGGTCGCAAAAATATGTGACACACTCTTATGGCTCTACAAATAAGACCGTGTCAGATGTTTTTGCGGCCTTCGTTATGTAACATATTATTGCAGGTGACTGTACATACTTTTATCACTAATAATAAACTTAATATTTTTTCCATTTACAATCAAGTCTTTTTAAACCATCCTTTACTTTTTGAAGTACGGAAAGAATACTTTCGGAGGGTTGTACATATCTGACCCACAAATATCAACCTTTTATAGATTATTCACAAACATAGCTAAATTTCATGAATCAGAAATAATTGAACTCGGGCCTTAAAAAATACCTTTATTTCTCGACGAACGTCGATTTAAATCACATCGTGCATATTTCCGGCACGCCTGAGACATATCGATATGTGCTCTTTAAATCAACAAAGTCTCTCTCTAAGATAAACATTTTTATTTATCTTAGCAAATACTCTTTGCTAAGATAAATGTAATATTTGAACTGCAGCTGAAAAATGCGTCAAAGACAGAAAAGAATCTCGAAAAAGTAAATCTTAGAATGAGCACATTTCGCGGCTGAGTGCTCGCCGGATATCGACTTAATGAAGAACACTCCCCGGCATCAGCCGAGGCTCCACTATTTAACAGGACTGTTGCCTATTCTCGCTCCACCCTGGGGACCAAGAGGATCTCACGCTTTAATGAGCCACATTTTGATTAAAAGTCGGCAGAGATCTGCGGCGAAGAGGTTCGCGCTATTACTCTAATTTTTTTAATGGCGTAATCCGAGCATTTCATTAGAATGTCACCCGGCCGTAAAAAATAAGCGCACCGTTTTTATCACCCGGGAAATTCAAGAGGTAAGTGTCCGCTTATATTATACTAGCTTTTGCCCGCTACTTCGTCTGTGTAGAATGATGATGATAATGATCGATAAAAAATATCCTATGTCCTTCCTCGGGCTCCAGAGTATCTCCATAACGCAATTTCAACTAAATCGATTCAGCGGTTTAAGCGTGAAGAGGTAACAGACAGACAGACACACTTTCGCATATATATATATATATATATATATATATATATATATATATATATATATATATATATTAGTAGGTATGGGTTATTGTAGGAATTTCACTTCGATCACTTTTACGCCATATATTAGGAAGACAGACACATAAGGATTTATGAATTTTTATTATAATATTCTCCGCCACATACATGAAACGGTACCTATACCTAAAGAAGGGACGAGGGTTAGTTTTTATGACCATCTTTAACGGTTATGTCCGTAAATGAATGAGCATACGTCATAAGCTATAAAAGCATGGGAAGAGGAAGAAAAGAGGTTTATTATAGGTATCGACGCCACATCATGGAAGTTACAGCATTATTAAATACCAGCTTTATAAGGTAGGTATAGTCGCGATGTAGAATAAGAGCGATATAGGCAAAATGTTACATTAGTCATTTTGCGTTCTGGACCGTCCGCATATAACCTTTTTATAACAGACCCTTCAAAATATTCTTCGATAAGGTATGTCTTAGGTAAGCCAAAATCGAAAGTGACCAACGACGGAAGAACCCCGCTCGTGATTCCCTTAATCAAGTGCACACGAAAGGGCGCTCCGTTACCTTAACATATCGTCGATTCGCCGTCCGCCCTCCCTCGTCAATCTTCTCTAATAACCTTTATATGGTACATACTCAAGCGTACGTGATACGTTAGGAAAACTGATTGGAAAGCGCTTGGTTTCCGAGAAACTCTTTATAGTTGTTTTTCAGGTCTAAGTGTTGTAAGCCGGACCGTAGATTGTAGACCAAGCATTATTTGTAAAGAATGGAGGATTAAAATTTAATTTGTGAGATACGAGGCCGCGTTGATTTATGTTTATTTTTAACTTAGATTTTCTAAGACGCTTAAATATCAAATCATTTATCATTTTATAATTTGTATATGAGGATGTTTCTGGTATGCTTAACATATTAAATCTTCAACGTACCATGCTAAATTGCGTTGTGTAGCTGAGTTTATACGTTATATTACCATCGGTATATAAAATATGTTTTTCATGTAGCTCTTTCTTGTCATAATTAAATTGACGAGAGCCTATTTTCATGTTAATATTCAGTGTAGCGTGTTTTACGCTAATTATACACGGTTCAGTACACTAACGACATAATTGAAAGCCGTTTTCAATCCAAATATATTCAAAGAATACATATTGAAGTTATGATTGCTACAAATATTTAAAAAGAATTAAGAAAGATTATCGGCGGCATAAAGTATATAGTAAATAGGTCGATTTGCGTAGAGTTTTCCTTGATCTTTTTTCATATGCACTCAGAATCCGTGATACTTAGTACAATTGATTGTGCAACAAGAAGGGTAAGTGAAATACTGGAAACTAGGTCACTAAATTCACGACAGCCGCAAGCTGGAGTGAATTAAAGACTCGAGTCCCCCAAAGTTACACACGATGGTTTTTTGAAGAAAATATATATTTCTTAACGTCTGACGATACAGGCCTTTGTCCTGCATGAACTAAAATCTGTTTCGAGCAAGTGTGATGAAAAAATATAATATAAGTACATAATTTCATTTTCATAATACCTATAAGTACATAATTTCATTTTCTAATTTAATTAATCCACTTTGTTACGTACATCGAAGAGTGTTATGTAGCTGTTATACCTAGTCGTATTTATTTGTGGCTTTTTTTTGGTATTTGAGTGTTAAGGTAAACTACGCACTAGTACGTTTACCCTATACCTTATTCTTTAATGCCTATAATAGAAATGGAACATTTTAACATTTGAAAATCGACGTTGTGATTGAATAAACAGTATTGATCTGCGTATAACTTGTGATATATTTGTGATATATGTATGCAATATGCATTATTATTCACAAACAAAATACTGTACCGCCAATGACATTATTTAGTTATCATTCGACAAGTGAAACAAACAAGCTATCAAAAATGCGAAATAGCCTATCCCGGTTAAACTCGCTTAATTGAAGCAAACATGCACTATCGTGTATGTATTTATGTTTCATTAAAATACTATTTGTGTTTAAATATTTAATAAGTTAAAATTCGACTGCACCAAATTCATATAAATATATATTCCGCTCACGCATATACTTTATTATCTGCCCTATTTAACATCAAAGGCATTTTAATGGATATAAGTACCGTGTCAAAAATGGAAAATATTTTCGCGAGGTTTGTCCCGATGCTGGCGAGTTGGTGCGGGGGTGAGAGAAAGCGTTCGCAAATTAATTCCGGTACCGTTCTTTGATCTCGGCAGTAGGTATTGTTGGCTTGCAGTACAAATAAGCACAGAGGCGCGCCGCCGCCGCGCCGCGCCGGCCCGTCTGTGATGTCTCCATAATTGCTCTCTCCCAGGTGACTCGTGTCGACGGTGAACTCATATCACGGGACTGTCAATTTATACAAGCGACTTAGCTCGGTACATTTGCTACTCCTGATATAAATTCTAGGAACCAGGACTGTATAATGCCTATAGGGATTGTTTCATACTGAATGTATGCTGGCTAGGATGATGAATAAGGAAATATTCAACTAGGTATGAACAATTTATACCTAAATTGTTTTAATTATTTCATAAGTACCTACTCTATTTTTCGATGCGTTCTCTTATAGACAGGTAGGTCTGTACATCGTCACCAAAGTAATCAAGTTTCGTATTCTGGTTATCAATATTTGTTTTGAGATGGTTTGTGCGATTGCAAGTCGTATTTACGAATGGGGAAATGTATTTTAAAAGTCTCTCGTGTCGTGCTTGCAGACCGTCAATGAAAAGTGTGAAAGAAAAACATTTGTGCCCGTAATAGGATTCGGTCATTAAAAGTCTCTTCACATCTCATCAGTTCTAGTGTTGTTTCATTAGTTGATTTGAATATGCTTCAGTACCTATATTTTTTAAACGTTCGAATACTAGGTAGACTGCCTAGTCAATGATTATTTTTTGGACATGTTATCATCTATTGATAAATAATAACCTCTTTTTAGTGTTCCGCACAAAACTTTGTTCACGGAACACTTATAAGATCACATCAGTCTTGCAAATCAATTAAATGCGTTTTTCTCAGAGACCGTTTGAGAAAAACGCATTATACGACGTTTTTATAAAAAAAGAAACCAATCCAAAAGTATGACTGTAACTCTGTAAGATATATATCTAAGATCAGTGATGTCAAAAATAGATATTATGTTACCCTTTATACGAGTATGCTCCTTTTAGAGTTCATACGTTCTTTTGTCGTCATCAAAAAAATATATACACAAAAATAATGTGATTTATCAAGTGTCATTGTGAACTGTATCAGAGGGTTGTATTAAGGAAAATAGCCTTATCAGTGGCCCAGTGCCTCGGGAGCGGGAATAAAAAATAACAAAGTATCTGTTACACGGGGATAAGCCAGCAAAGGGGCAGCTTTCAATTCGCCGGCGCTATCTCGACGAGCCACAAAAACATCGCCCTAAGCCTAAGATCCTTGTGTTGCGACTCGTGGGGAAAACGACCACTACACCGCATACACGCCGCCGCGATTTATACGCTAGATATTCTTAAGCGCCCCATTATTTCCAAGGAAATTCTATGCTGTGAAGTTCTATGCGGTGTTCACTTAAAATTTGGAGATAAACGTGCACGGCCTGGCTTTTACCTCTAATCAGCGACAGAAAAAATACCCTTCAACGATTTGACATTCAAGTATTTGATTCTTTCATGTACCCATCCACCCATCTCAGCCATAAGACGTCCACTGCTGAACATAGGCCTCCCCCTTAGACCTGCATGATGGGGGGTGAATGCCATAATCGCCACGCTTGGCGGGCGGGTTGGCGATCGCAGTCGAGTAAGGTAAACGGCCCCAAGTTCGTGTTAGTACGTTATTTCGTTAGTTTTTTTTCTGGCGCAAATAATAAGGAATTCAAATATCTTTTATTCAAATTATACATATGAAAAAAATCTGTATTATTTAATCTCTTCAATAAAATGATAACCAATATTTTAGTGATTAAACTAAGAGTAATACGACGGTCGAAACTGTTAGACGGCCGCGAATAGCTGTGTTGTATGCGTGCACTTTTTTTAGGCGTAAGGTGCGCGCTCTCACTTGTTAAGCTTATAGGAAGGAAAAGCTAAACCCATTCGAATAAAAGTTTTTGGGAGTGTTTCTGTGGGTTCCTTAGTAATTGATTTGATAAGAAAAAAGATTGAATATATGCATAGAAATAACTTAAAATTGCAATAAATCGACTCACGAAATAGCGGTCATTTTATCTTACGTGTGTCTCCTATTTCGTGCCACTAACGAATCAAGGATTTTCTAGATACATTTTGAGTGCTTGTTTTTAAATATAACAACAAAGATAATTAAAAAAATAAATTAGAAAACAATTAATGTATTTCATGAAGTTTCGTATGAGCGAAATTCGGTATATGTTTTTTTCACTAGAATTCTCATAAAACGAGTTTGAATGTGACCCGAGTTAAAAATTTTAAGGTATGTTCCACGTATTCTCATATTAACTACTAGCACAATTTTATTTATTATTGAAATTTGATTTATTTTTGTGTATGTTTATTTTTAACATATAAGATAGTAAATTATTTTTTGTAAATAGTTATTATTTTTAATTATTTTTTATTTTTTTAATTCTATTTTTTTATTTTTTATTTAAAATAAAATAAAATAAAGTAAATTAAATAGTTTGACTTTTAATCAAGTATTAAAGTACCCATATGGTTTACCTAAGTCTTAATTCAACCATTAAAGTCGACGAGTACAAAAAACTTTAAGCTAGCTCTCAATTTAACCTTTTTTTTATTATTATTTTTAATTTGACCTTACAATTATTCGTAAGTAGGTAAGACCGTTAAATATTTAAAATGATTATCAGCAAATTATCAATTTATCACCAACTACTCTAAGAAAACTTTATGCCGAAACAGGGGACACGAATTCACGAATTTAGGAGCTGACCTAAATTTGTATCACGAAATGGGAGCCAAATAAGAGGTTCACGAAAAAATTCATATAAAAAAAAGTTTCAACTAAAACCCTACAGTTTATACATTAAATTATTAACAAAGAACTAATATATCATATTCAAAAGCTTTCAAGGTAATGATATGATAATAATATTTTAAACAAATACACAAACTCTCAACTCACTCTCAAGAGCCTTAACCTGCCGAAACAGGGGCCGTTTACCTTACACCGAATTTGAGGGACGCTGCTGCCCGTCCACCGGTGGTCTTGGACGTAGTTTAAGGACATACCCGGGTTCATGTACAGTCGACGTCAAATATATGTTTAAATTTTTCGCCTTATTGCAAAGGAATAAGGTGCAAAAGTGTAAACATATCTTTGACGTCGACTGGTATATGTTACCGATTTTATATTGTTTAACTGAATGATTTTAAGTTTGTAATGTCTAATGACTCTATGTGTAAGTATTTTAATTCATGATTTTTGGAAATGAAAACTTCTTTAGCGGCGGTGTGCACTTTATGTGACGGGGAAAAAATGTTAAACTCGCGACAGGTCACGCGACCGTAAGATTCGTAAGACGTAAGACGGACACGTGACCTGATCGAAAAACTGTTACAATGTCAACAGTTTTCACTTCTGCCGGCACTCCCGGAGTGCAACCCGTTGTTTTTAGGGTTCCGTACCTCAAAAGGAAAAAACGGAACCCTTATAGGATCACTCGTGCGTCTGTCTGTCCGTCTGTCCGTCTGTCACAGCCAATTTGCTCCGAAACTACCGGACCAATAAAGTTGAAATTTGGTACACATATGTAAGTCTGTGACCCAAAGACGGATATGTAACGTCAACAAATGAATTTTAAACATAGGGGCTACTTTTGGGGGGTAAACGATAAAATTAAAAAACAAAGTTTTGAAAACTATATCGTGTTACATATCAAACGAAAGAGCTTATTTTAAGAATCTCAAATATATTTTTGTTATAAATTTAGGATAAAAAGTTTAGAAGTTATTCAAGAAAATAGACAAAAAATGACCATTCCCCCCCTCTATCTCCGAAACTACTGGGTCTAAAATTCTGAAAAAAATACACAAAATAGTCCTTTACCTAAAGATGACAGGAAAACCTATTAGAAATCTAGAGTCAAGCGTGAGTCGGATTTAAGAACATAAATGCGGTTAACGTTTTTTTAGGGACACAGCCGCAATGGTTTAAGTGAAACGTGATGTAGACAGCTATTGCGAAGGCCATAGGCCGATATCCGCATAAGGCCGAAGTCCCGAAGCGTCCCAAAGTGGCGTGCCTTTAGCTTCAAGCGTGAGTCGGACTGAAGACAAAAAATGCAACTAGGCTGTAACTGGCGCATAGCCGCAATGGTACTTGTAGTACAGTCAACAGCAGAAGTTGCTAAGCGGGCGGGCGACAAGGTGTTCAAAATTACCTTAACATGCTCTTATTGTCTTAACTATAAAGTCGCGTCCAGATCATTTAAAACCACTCACCCGCTTAGCAACTTCTGTTGCTGACTGTACTGATTGATTAGGTTACTATTGTTACGTGTTTTAAAAAGCATTAGGTATACAGGGTGGCTAAAAAATAAACTAAGTGTATCCCGTTGCCAACGTGCAACCCTGAAATCGCGAGGAAAAATTTGGCTGTTTCATACATTTAGGCTGGTCCGTTTTCTATGGGAGGATACTTCTTTTTTCGCGATTTCGGGGTTGGTCCCATACTAAAAGTTGCTCAGTATAATCCCAAAACCTCCCTGGCTACGGAAATACACTTTTATTTTTGGCCACCCTGTAGGTATTATCTCTCTTCGGCCTTCGCTTTCAAAAGTTGTAGGAAGCGCGACCCGTCGGACGCTCGAGTTTTCACTGTTTTCAGCTCTACGCATTTGACTAGGGCATGCTCCCGGGAATTCCCGAGACTGATTGTTCTCGAGAATTCCCGGGAACGGGCACTTTCAGCCAGTATCGGAACTGGAGACAAAATTCCCGGAAAAATATCGAAATTTCGGGAAATTTATAAATGTTATGTTATATCGATTTATGTCTAATTGCGAATTGGCTACAAGCCAAAATTATGTTGTACATATATATATACATATATATATATATATACATATATATATATATATATATATATATATATATATATTTTTTCCTAATACAATATTTTGTTCAACAGACCAATGGTATATGAGTACGTTTTCTTCGACTGGTTACATTTGTAACAGATTAAGATCCAGTTTAAGTGACAGAGTTTAGATGCGATCAGTTATTTACCGTCAGTGTCATCTGTCCAGTCCACAAAAAAGGCTCGAAAAAGAGATGCTCAAACTATCGAGGAGTTGCTTTACTCACTACAGCGTACAAAGTTTTGTCCAACGTACTGCTCAAGAGGCTGGAACCATATTCTGAAAGAATCCTTGGGGATTACCAATGTGGTTTCCGCAGAAACCGCAGCACGACGGACCAGATTTTCTTGCTCAAAGAGATTATGAAGAAGAAGTGGGAGTACGCCCAAAGCGTTCACTCTTTGTTTTTGGACTTCACTAAGGCCTATGACAGCATAGATAGGGACGCTCCGTATGCCATTCTTGTAAATTTTAATATCCCTAGAAAACTAGTAGTACAGCAACAAAAGAGTGTAGGATGCGTGTCAGGGTAGGCGGTGAGCTGTCCGAGGAATTCAAGGTGATGACCGGTCTAAAGCAGGGAGATGCCTTATCACCCATGCTCTTCAACTTAGCCCTTGAACATGTTGTCCGAAAAGTGTTAACGTTGGACATAAGGCTGGCATTGAGCGGCAAACACAAAGTGATAGGGTACGCGGACGACCTGGCTTTATTAGGGGAAAGCCGCGATGAAGTAGTACAGGCAGCCAGTGTCTTGGAGCGAGAGGCCCCTAGGATAGGTCACAGGATTAACCAGTCAAAACTGAATACATGAAGCGCTACAAAAATACACGAGTTCAGCGCGGAAGTCTCCATGTTGGGGGTAGGAGGAGATCAATATTCGCATCTAAAACGCCATGCGATGCAGCGCAGCCCTCCATAAAGTGTTGATGTCCAGGCTTCTCAGTAGAAATACTAAGTTAAGGATATATAAGACCGTTATCCGACCAATCCTTATGTATGGGTGCGAGGCCTGAACACTAACACAAAAAGAGGAAAGTCAGCTCCTGGTAGCGGTAAGAAAGATCTTTCGCAAGATCCTGGGACCTATCAAAAGAGACAACGGCACGTGGAGGATACGGGAGAACCCCGAAATCGAGGAGTTTGGTGGCTGGACCCAATATCATCGGCGAAACGAAATCCCACAGACTTCGCTGGTTCGGTCACCTATTAAGAATAGGAGAGGATCGGGCTACCAAGAGGGCATACCTGGGAAGACCGACTGGTGGCCGCCCGGTAGGTCGACCCAAGTACCACTGGGGAGACAGTGTGGAAGCAGATCTGCGTCAGCTTTAAGCCGATAATTGGCAGGAAACGGCGCAGGATCGGGAAAAGTGGCGTGCTTTCGTTTCAGAGGCTAAGACCCTCTTTGGGTTGCTGAGCCGTATTAGTTACTTAGTTAGTTGATTCTTAGAAAACGTCTGAATTTGAATATTGACATTATAGATAGGTAT
This sequence comes from Cydia fagiglandana, assembly GCF_963556715.1. Lineage (NCBI taxonomy): Eukaryota > Metazoa > Arthropoda > Insecta > Lepidoptera > Tortricidae > Cydia > Cydia fagiglandana. The sequence continues at coordinate 12,411,817 of NC_085934.1, forward strand.
ATTTTAGTCGAAATATCAACCGTTAAGTATGATTTAGTTTAAAAACTAATAGAAATATTAACTAATCATTTGGTTATAATAATTTCAATCAAAATGTTAACCTTATTAATTTTCCCGAAATTTCCCGAATTCCCTGGAATTTTCGGAACTGGTCCTGACCCAATCCCGGGAAATTTGAAACCTTTCCCGAGACTGACATTGCATGCTCTAATTTGGACACTTGTACTATATTGTTCGGCATTTAATCTTCAGAGATGTAAAGATATAAGCCACCACGCCAGAAAACTTCATGTTACATCTGGTTTTTGATTGACCCATTCACGTACAAAAAAATGTTGAAAATTGTGTGATGTACGGAACCCTTGAAAGGCGAGTCCGACTCGCACTTGACCCGTTTTTTTTTTATTTGGTAACTATGTAGTATGTAAGCGACTTGGACATGATGCTTATTATGTATTATTAATAAATCAATCCATCATAACCCCGTTTTAGTGAAAATGCGTTTTCCCTGGTAGTTTTCCGTAAGGCTTCGGTAAAAACTAGTTTCAACTGGGATTTTTAGTCAAACTAGTTTTTGCCGTAATTTAGTGCGCGTTGTCAACCTTCAAGGAGTTTACAAACATTGAGTGAGAACCATTATCAATCAATATATTAATGTAGACGGTAATAGACGTTAGGTAGAAATTCGTTTAATATTAGCTTCAATTACATATCCTATCTCAGAAGTTTATTTTTATTAAGACATATTATGCCTTGTTATTATTTTTGTGTATTTATTAACACAATATTCTGTTATTTTATGCTTTCTCCAGTGACTTATATTTTGCATAGGTACAGCGCAAAAGACTTAAAATGAGTTTTCTATAGCTAAACTCGGGTCTTAATAAATTCTAATTAAAACTTCGTCGAGATACAGATAGCCAAGAGTTTTACAAGATGTACGGAACTTTTGACTTGCAACATGTTCCCAGTTTCGAGCTTGAAGGTGACGTTTCCATCAGCGTAGGAGCTGGAAATTCGGATTTAAAGTCTAGAACAGGAACACGGCACCGTGTGAGCGCCAAATGCGAAACACTTATCGCCCTCTCCGACTGCATATTGCTAAGATTTTCACGAATATAAGTGAGGCATAAAAATTTAAAACGAAATTACACTACGCTGTAGGTACTGTATGTAATAACTACGCGAGTTGGTTATGGTTCCTAAGAAGTATTTATAAGCATGCATTATTGTATGAAGAAATTAAGTGTAATAAACTAAGGTAGGTCATAATGAAGCCCCGGTGGCCTAGCGGTGAGAGCGTGCGACTTGCAATCTGGAGGTCGCGGGTTCAAAACCCGGCTCGTACCAATGAGTTTTTCGGAACTTATGTACGAAATATCATTTGATATTTACCAGTCGCTTTGGGCGGAGGCGGGTCCATATGCAAGGAATAATTTGCGGCCGGTCGCTGCTTGCGATGGGTCTGCCTCTATGGTAGCTACCTGTCCGGTAGTTGGCATGGTGAATGGTCTCGGGGGGAGCACAAGTTGCAGAGATCCTCGAGGCAAAACTGGTTGTGCTCCTTCCCGAGGTTACTGCCTGTTAACTGCCTGGTTCTACCGTAGAAACAGGCAGAACGGAAACAACCAGTTGAACTATCTCAGGGTGAGTTTTGCAACGGATCGAACGCCGGGCTCGGAAGTCGATGATGTCATCCGTATGACTTCATCTACAACGGGGCCAGGTAAGTGAACCAGTGCAAAGAACACCCTTCACGTAATCCCAACCTAGCCCTATCCCTCAGATGGATCTGTATTTGTGTGCCAACATCGAGAGGCCACTGTAGGTTCGTCTCCTTTGACGGAGGCGAGCATGCAGGGGCGGGAAGATTGGTGGCCGCAAATAACGATCCATATCCTACGTAACCAGCCGTAAGCGATGATGTGGCATGTCGCAGCGGGCTTCTCATCCACAAAGAAGGATGATTAGCGGTAGAATGCCACCCGCGTGTTTGTGCCGTGCGCGGGGACCCGTACGGGTGGAGAAGGAGATCCTGGGAGCGGGCGCGAAGCGGGGGTCTGTTGTCGTTATCCCCGTTAGAAGAAGTTCCTTTGGCTCTAGATTCATCTCACACGGGAGGTCTAGACCTAGCCAGTCAAGATCAATCGGCTGTTGTGTCCAGTCAGATGGCCACATGGCGAGTGTCCTGGGGTGTAGGGGTCCATAATCGGCGGAGCACGACTCCCATGTCGGCTGTGGAGCTGACTAGGGTTTTGGCACCGTGCGGATTCATGGGCAACGCACTTTGGGACGCTATATCAGCTTGGTATCCCTGATGCGTCAAAGCATCCCAAATGTGAGGCTCCGAGGAGGGTGGGGAGCCAAGCTGCTGAAATTTTCACTGGTGGTTTATGGACAACATAATACCAAAAACGACGGAAGGAGGAGAAGCCGGACCCGTACGGGATGAGGCAAAGGCGCATAGCGCAAAAGTTGCTGCACCAGCTCTTAGTGGGCCTGTCCCTGACAGGAACGCGAGAGTAGGTAGCGGTAAGGTTTGGAGGTCCGCGAGGACGGAGGACGCGCACGGCGCGAAAGGCAGAGGCCATGGTGGAGCAGGCCACTCCAAAGGTACCACTCGCGCCGAGCAAGTTCCCCCAGGGGGACCGACTAGCGCAGGTGCCGGAGGAGTAGGCAGCGGAACGATGGCCTACTGCAAGAGGCAAACGGGAGCACCGCTTCCAAATCCTGCTGGCGTTGCTCCGGGCGCCCTCGACAGCGCGGCCATGCCTAAGGGCGTGGACGTGCAGTCGGGTGGAGGAGCCGCTAAGTCCAGGAGGCAGAAGAGGCGTGCGAAGGCGCGACTAAGAACGGACGCGGAATCGGTGGCCGGACCCTCCACAAGTGGAGCGGGAAGGCCACAGAATAAGAGGTCACTGGGGGCCAGTGGCGACTCATCTCTGCTCGCCGGTGACTCCAAGAGAGCGAAGGTAGGGGGATCGTTCGCGGAAGTCACGGCGAGCGAGAAGATGGCCATCGTCCCAGTGGCCTTTCCTGCCGAGAAAGTGGTGCAGGAGCATATGTCGGCCATCGTAGGAGCTCTGCTCCTATTTCTTGACAAGGCCGAAGAACCCATGCCCGACATCACACTCGGCAACCTCGTGGGGGGCGCGCTCAACGTCACCTGCAAGGGGAGGGAATCCGCGGCATGGCTCGGCACGGTAATCGGAGGTGGAGAGATTGCCGGGCTGCGCCTGAAGGTCGTGAGTGCCAAAGATCTGCCGAAACCGGTCAAGATGGCCTGGAGAACGGTGGTCGATGGCACTCAGGACATGGCGAGAGCCCTCAGGGTGCTGCAGAGGAGGAACCCTAGGCTGCGCACGAGCGAGTGGAAGGTAGTCGACACCGTGGAGTCGGGGCCGAGCACCAGGCGAATCGTACTGATGGACCGGGTGTCGGCCGCCGTCATCAAGGAGGCCGACTACGTTCTGCACACGGGGCTCGACACCAGCCACTTCAAGCTTCTGGAGGAAGCGCGGGAGCAGGGGCCTGGGGTGGCTGAGGTCGAGCCGTGTAGGGAGGGGGGAGAGGGGGGGGAGGTAGCCCAGAAGGCTACGGTCGCTGTGGCGACAGGAGGGGCCCCGGAACGGGAGGCGCCACCAGCCGGTGACGCACCTGTGGAGGTGGCGGAGGACCAGCCGGAGGAGGCGGGGGGCATGGTGCAGCCAGGAGAGGACCATGCTGGACCGCGCATGACTCGAGCATCGTCACCGATCTCATCGATGGCGGGCTCAGAGGATCTGCGTGGTCTGGCGGAACTCTACCTGGAGGGTACCATGTCACCTATGTCCTTCGACGACACGGTCCAGGAGGTGGCTGCTGATCTCAGCACCACCAAACAATAAACGCCGCAATGGAGGGCTTAAGGTGCGTACAGATTAATCTCCAGCACAATAAAGCAGCCACTGCCCTTCTGGCTAAGCTGTTAAAAAGCGATAAATTCGATATTGCTCTTATACAAGAACCATACATTTACAAAGGTGAGATAAGAGGCTTAAACGGTACTGGCGGGACATTGTTATATGTTTGTCCTGAGAGTACTATGAGGACATGTATCTATGTTAAAAATGGCATTGACGCTCTGCTTCTACATGCTTTCTGTTCCAGGGATCTGACTACGGTCAAGATCCAAAACAAGGGGGGGGGTAAGGCACTAATCATCTCATCAGCCTACCTTCCCTACGAGGCAGCGGATCCAATCACTGGGCAACTGAGGGATCTCGCTGCTTACGGCAGCCAGGCGAACACCGACCTGATCATCGGCTGCGATGCAAATGCTCACCACGTCATCTGGGGGAGCTCGGATGTCAACAGAAGAGGAGAGAAGGTACTGGATTTTCTGGTAAGCTCTTCTTTACAACTATTAAATAAAGGCAATGAACCGACATTCGTCAATGCAAGGCGGGGGGAGGTTATTGATATAACGCTAGCGTCCAACAACGCGAGTAATAAGATTAGCTCATGGCATGTCTCTGGGGAGATTTCTTTATCGGACCACAGATATATATGCTTCAGGTATAAGACTAAAATCCAATTAGAAACTATACGCAAACGGAATCCCAGGAACACCAACTGGTTAGCATTCAAAAGTGACCTGGAGGTGGAACTGGGAGACCCTAAAGGCAAGTTAAACTCTATTATTGACATAGAACTTGAAACAGACAGAATAGCACAAGCTGTCTATACAGCTTGGACAAACAACTGCCCGGAAAAGAAAATCCTGGCGAAGAAGGTGCCCTGGTGGAACCCGGAGATTGCAAAACTCCGGAAGGAAACCAGAGCTGTCTTCAATGATGCTAAAAGGACCAATGACTTCGAGCATTACGCGCGAAAACTCACGGAATACAGCAAAGCTGTGAGGAAAGCAAAAAGGAAAGCATGGATGAACCATTGCGATCAAATCAGGTCCATACCGGAAGGCATGAGACTTACAAAGGCACTAGCTGCAACAAAGTCAGTTCCACTCACTTCCATCAGAAGAAGTGACGGAAGAATGACTGAAACGGGGCTAGAAACCCTCAAAGTTATGTGTGACACACACTTCCCAGGCTCGATAATACATCAGAGCGTATCGGACGATGTAGCAACCGGTGCAATGGAACAATCCATCAGCACGACCAGGTACAACTGGGACACGTCTAAAAAGGTAGTAGATCACGATAAGATACAATGGGCACTATCCACATTTCAACCATACAAAGCCCCGGGGCCAGATGGAATCTACCCCATACTACTACAAGAGGGCGCTAATGTACTAATACCGCACTTAGGTAGACTGTACAGAGCGTGCATAGCCTTCGGACACGTACCGCGTGTGTGGAGGATGGTAAAGGTAACGTACTTGCCTAAACCAGGCAAAGCAGATTACACAGAAGCCAAATCATACAGGCCGATAAGTCTGTCATCGTTTTTCCTCAAAACACTGGAGAAACTGGTAGACAGACACATAAGGGATGGTCCTCTTAAGAGGCATCCGCTGCACCAATTGCAGTGTGCGTATCAGCCGGGTAAATCGACTGAAACGGCACTACACCTGGTGACAACCAGAGCGGAACAAAGAACTATGTCTGGCCACTTTTATAGACGTGGAGGGGGCATTTGACCGCACCACGTATCAGGCAATCAATATTGCAGCATCTAAACATGGCATAGAACCAACAATCTGTAGATGGATTGGTACTATGCTAAATAGCCGACTAATAAAATCCTCCCTTATGGGAGATGAAATATTAGCTACGGCTACGAAGGGTTGTCCACAGGGTGGGGTTCTCTCACCAACTCTCTGGAGTCTGGTAGTTAACTCACTGTTGGAAGAACTAAACAAAGGCCCAATACATACGGTAGGGTACGCAGATGATTTAGTGATTCTTGTAAACGGGAAATTCCCGGGAACAGTATCGGAAATCATGAATAAAGCACTGAAGCAAGTGGAAAGATGGTGCAACTGTCATCAACTCTCCATAAACCCAGGCAAAACAGTAGTAATACCGTTTACCAGGAAAAAGACCCTTAATGGCATGAAGCAGCTGAAGCTTTATGGAAGGGTACTGGAAATGTCCAATGAAGTGAAATATCTAGGCGTTACACTAGATAAAGAGCTGAACTGGAGAAAGCATGTCGAACTAACAACCACCAAGGCACTTAGAGTGTTTGGAATGTGTAGATCGGCTTATGGCAAAACGTGGGGTCTAAACCCAAAGGTACTAAGATGGATCTATACCATGATGGTAAGGCCTATCATCTTGTACGGATGCCTGGCATGGTGGCCAAGGACACTAAAGAGCACATGCAGGGATGCCCTTATGAAAATACAAAGAACGGCATGCATGGCTATTACTGGTGCGTTTAGAACGACGCCAACAGCGGCGATGGAGGTACTGCTAGACCTCTCGCCGCTACACCTAGTGATACAATCTGAGGCGCGGAAATCGCTACACAGGTTGACCCTAACAGGACTCTGGAGCGATAGCAAGCCAAAGACCAAACACACAAACATGGAATGCGACAATTTCATGGAAAGGATTACGAACATGGGCTGCGATAAGATGCAACCCAAGTTTGTGTTCCATAAGAATTTTAACGTTAAAATTCCAACAAGGGCTGAGTGGACCGAAGGTCTTGAAGCACCAATCTCTGATGAAAACGACATTATATGGTACACAGATGGGTCTAAGACAGAATCTGGTACGGGGGCAGGCATTTATGCAAATGACTTTAGTAGTAGCATAAGCATGGGCAATTACGCCACTGTCTTCCAAGCCGAGACATTCGCTATAATTGCCTGTGTTCATGAGAATATAGTTAGGCGAACCCAAGGGAAGAATATCTAATTACTCAGCGACAGTCAGGCCGCTCTCAAAGCGCTCGAAGCTCCCAGAGTGGACTCTAGACTGGTATATAATGGCGTCCAAGCTCTGAACCAGCTTGGAAGGCAAAACAGGGTGCAACTGGTATGGATCCCAGGGCACGAGGGATTCATAGGCAATGAAAATGCAGATGAACTCGCCAGAGCCGGATCTGTAAGTAACCTTATAGGTCCGGAACCATTCGTGGGGCTCTCACAGGGAACCATCACAACGGCTATTAAAGACCATACCAAAACTAAACACCAGGAAGAATGGGATAGTCTGACGGGTCTAAAGCATGCAAAGCTCTTTATGCAAGGAATAGACTCCGGCTGGAGCAAAAAGCTTTGGAAACTTAGCAAAAGACAACTCCAAATCATAACGGGGGTGTTTACTGGCCACTACGGGGTCAAAGGATTTCTGGCCAAGATGGGACACTCTGACAACACCGATTGTCGTATGTGTGGCGAAGAGGAAGAGACAGTAAGACACTTAATGTGTGAATGTCACGCCCTCGCCAGACAAAGAATGAAGGACTTTGGAGCAGGATACCTGGAACCAAAGGACTTTAAAACGCTACCCATGAGCTCCATCATCCGACACATGGATATGGTGGGAAAAGCTCTTGAGTAGTTGACGGATCTCTTCTAGGGGGTAACTGCACAAAAGATCCCTATGGGTCGAAGTGTATCCGCAAGGGCCCCCGAAAACAATAAGATAAGATAAGATAAGATACCAGTCGCTTTTCGATGAAGGAAAACATCGTGAGGAAACCGGACTAATCCCAATAAGGCCTAGTTTACCCTCTGGGTTGGAAGATCAGATGGCAGTCGCTTTCGTAAAAACTAGTGCCTACGTCAAATCATGGGATTAGTTGTCAAGCGGACCCCAGGCTCTCATGAGCCGTGGCGAAATGCCGGGATAACGCGAGGAAGAAGATAATGAAACTGGGCTGGTGGATGGTGCAAATGGGTCCGGTCAAACCAACGACCGACCTCTGGTTAGGAAGCTTTACCGACCAGTTACCAGCGCTTCACCTTTTCTTAGTTAAGGTAATTAAATGTATAATTATTAATTTTACTTAAAATGTAATAAGGTGCCAATTGTTATAAAAAAAATCGAAACTGATGAAATTAAACCAATAAGTCGGTCAATGTTCTGAACCAATCTATGGTGCCCTGCCGGTGGTTTGATGGTTATCAATTATTTACAGGGCCGGGTATACAGAGTATTTTTTTAACCCTTGTTAGCCACATTCTGTGCGGGTCATACTAAAACATTTCAGTATGAATCTAACTTATCAAAGTTCGCAAAAAACATTTTTAATGCCCCATAAAAAAATCGACATCTAATCTACTAGATTCTTGAAACGATTTTTTTTGTATTTTATGTGTTTGGTCTAAATAGGACCTACTCGTATGTACATAAAAGTAGTTCAGTTTGACTTATACCTATTCACGTCGCACTAAAGGTTAAAAAAGCATCCAGTATAAAAATAACTATTAACTGAGTATAAGAAATACAATTTTCTTGCAAATCTCAGAACTTATATTATCACAATGATAACCGAAGCGATCCTATTTGGGGAATAGGCAATAGGAAGCTGGCCGCCAGGCAGTCGCGCCTCGGCCACGCGTGCTCACTCCGACCTATTTGCCGGAATAGCACAGATATCCTGCCATTGAGTAGCAAATTGCTCTCCATGAGCGTGATCCCGCATTTCATTAAGTGTTTGTTAGCAAAGGAAATGGATACAAATTTCTTGCTTTCTAGACAATATGTTTTGATGTGCAGATAAGAGATAAATTGATGCAGAAGCGATGGAATCGATGCAGTGACTTTACCTGCTACTTCCAGAATAATTATTGTGGTAACCTTTGTATTTATGCAATTATACCTGTACTAATACTCTGATAGTAGAGTAAACATACTTATTTGCTTTATTTTATCATCTATGTCGAAAATCCCGTCCAGAAGGTCTGGTGACGATCGCTATTTTGTCAAATTCTCCTGAATTTGATCTACTCTAGAATAGATGAATCGATGTGTCCACGATATTCTTAGTATATTACACTGAAACTACGCAGATATCAGATAGATAGAGATTTTACGTTTACAAAGCTAAGTAAAGTATTACTTATTGTATAATGTAAACCTGTTTATATTTATTGATATGTTGAAACTAGTAAGTCACATTTTCGGCCTCTTAGTTAGCCTAGTCGATAGTAACCCTGTACACGAAAGTACACAAGCCTTACCTATTGAAAGTACCTACTATTGGATTAGGTCAAGTTGTGTTAAGAATGCCATATAATATACTTACAAGGAAGGGTACCCAACTGTCCGGCTCCGATTTTATTAATTTTTATATTCATATTTTATAGAGTAGTCTAAAATAACGGACACGTTAGACAGGCAATCCAAAGTATTTCGACTGACTCTATACGTACAGGAACCTTGTTAGATTGCAAGCACTTCTCTTCCCCGTCGCTATGAGAGGCTGGAGGTGCTTTGTAACTTACCGATGTATTTGCATAGGAAACACATAAACAAACACGTTAAGCCATATCAAACCTCATACCTAGGCCATTAAGCGCATATTTCCATAATCCAACCTTGTGACACGAGTGATCTGACCGAGTATGTATGCAAGGTTTACGCAGTAGCAACATCAAATACGTAATAAGGAATGTTTTCATTCGAGCATGAAGTGTGCAGGGTCAAACGTATAGTAAAACTCTATCACAAATATATAAGTAGGTGCTTCTGTCGAAAATAAAACTGTTTCTGTATCATGGCGTGTGAAGCAAGTGAAGTGGATAAAAGTAGGAGTGATAAAGGTGTTGAAAACGAATTTTCATTATGGTACATTTGGTAGGAAACCGTCTTAACTTTTTGAATTTGAAAAGACGAAAATCAGCCACTTCGCTTGTTCCCAATGCGAATGTTTCCGAGCACGCTGGAGAAAACTCAATCTGCCCGATTCGAACTTTAAGATACGTCAATGAATAGATCTAGAAACGATATGGTTGATGAGATGTGTCAGTGTCAAAAGTGACGTTTTTGTTTGAAGAAACGTCACATTTGAAATCGTTACTAGATCTATTAATTGACGTGTCTTAAGGTTCGAATCGGGCCGAATGTTTGTTTATGTTCCCAAAATAACGTAAAATTTTCCGCACAGTGGATTCAGAACCGATTCGAGTCCGCGCAAACAAGGAAACTTTGGCTATTTAGTGCGGTGGGTGGGAAATTTTATACGAGGCGCATTAATTCGAGACAAGGCACTATGGAGCGGCCGGAAACTATGTAGTTGCATCTTCCCCGGAAACGGAAATACTCCAACTGTGACTTTGATGGAGAACAATGCCCTTTGATGTTTATTTAAACTATTTTTTTCATAAAAAATGAGCAATAAACTTAAAAATAAAACCTCATACAGAATGAAATCAACCAATTTTAACATACTTCAGAAAATACAAGTAGAAAAGGAGTAGAATATTTTTTATTCATTTAGCTTATGGTAACAATTGCCTACGCAAACATTACCATAATTACCCAACAGATATAGGTATAAGTAATAAGTAAGTCTAACGTAAGCTTCCTGCCGACTATTTTTCGATGGACTTACAATGGGGCCATTAAAAAAGAATTGCATAGGTTCAACGATTGACAACGTACATGTGTGTAAACAACACCTCTTGATTAAAAATCATCGTATATAAATCGGTTTCTTCAAAGTTAATTAGATGATAATTACAAAGCCTTTTAATTACTTGTTAATTACGCAACATAATACAAACACTTAAATATGACCCAATCCACTTATTAGAATATAGGTATATTGCTTCCAAGTATTCAGTAAGTAAATGGATATTAACTGGATATTAACTGTTAATACCCTCAACACCGGTCAACCGTACCTGGTTTACCAACGGTCTTATTCGTGATCGAAAATTTACTATTTCTAAACAAAATATGAGTGTGTCACACTCACACACATGTGCCAGCCTTCTAGTGTGAGCAAGCGAATTCAATGCAAGTTCATGGGTTCAATGCACGTTCTAGAATAGGGGCCCAGTCAGCTCGTATTACTCAGACGCAAGATTTTCCAGGAGGTATTCCATTAACTAAGCTTGTGACGGGACGCGGTAAGCGGATCAGAGAATAGGTTTACGTCTTGGATAAACGTTAAACGCAGTACCAGACATATTTACATGGATATTTGGTATACAAGTGTGACCCCATAAGACTAAAATCATTGTTATGAGTAGGTATTTATAAATATCTATAATATTTCTTTCGACTTTTACATATTGCCTCATATTATAACTTACTACAACTTACAACTTTTTTTAATCTATAGATACAATATTTAGACATTCAATTTTATGAAATTCTAAGCGCCATGATCATTAAATTTACAACCGAATACCAACTGAAGTTAGAAATGTGGTGACTAGTTTCATGTTTGAGGTTTACTCCTAGCGTCGACGCTCAGTGGATAGATATTTGAGGTTCCAGCTTGTAAGTGGTTGGAGAATTATTTTATACTTACCTACCTCAGAATAGCTCGACATTTATATTAAATTATATAGTCCAGATAATCTATAGATATCCAAAGTACAATGAGCAAACTGCAAAAATCATAAGTTTGTTTTCAGCGATCCATGATCATAATCAGTGCCTATGATATGAGTGATGTGACACCTACAAAGGAACTATTTCCTCTTTTCGTAAAATAGACCAGGAGACAGAATAAATATAGTTAACTCGGCTACTTACAGAAACGATGATAAAACTTAAGAAATACGCAATGTTTTGTTGTATCCATAAACGAGATTTCCTTTTATGATTTCCCATGAGTCCTTACAGAAAATGTTTAGGTCTGATATTATTTTATTTGTGATTATTATCCATTCATGTAATATAGAAACCATACATACATAGTATAGTACTTATATATTGTTCACACAAACTACTGGGAATTTTGGTGTTCGCTGTAGCATCGAACATGATACAATTAAGCACATAGGTAGAATTTGAGTTATATTATTAATACACGTCAAATTCTTCTGTACTTAAGTAAATACTTACTTTTCTGTTCTGACTGAGTTCTTCGGGATTGACTATAAGTATTTTTCCAAAATATGTTATTTAATTTCAGCTACATAACAACTTAATACATCCTTCAAAGAAATTCTACGCTACATTATATGAATAAACGCGTGCAAAATGAAATGTTTGGCACAAAAACGACGTTCTGTGCCTCTACTATCAGTTGGCAGAGTATTTTTCACTTACTTTCAGTGAATAAACGTGCCGTGTGTCACGTTTTACGTTTCTTTACGGTCTTATGTACCTAACTTCACTCCACTCCAAACGATGTTGTCCCTTTCTAAGTATACTATAAAACAGAGCAAGAGTTATATCGGAGTTTTATACAGCGCCTCTAGGATTCACCTATAGAACTAAATAACAAAATTGACACATTTTCTCACGTCTACGTAATTTACTATCTATGCATCTCGCTCTCGCATATTAGTGCAAGTGAGATGCACAGAAAGTAATGTTACATATACTGATGGTAGCCGTGAATATGGAGGGTAGAGGTAAGGAGAATCCTTTATGACTTTATGAGAAAACTCCTTTAAGGGAGAATATTTGCAAAAAGTGGGCACGCTGTCAGCTATTATAATTTTTCTAAATCTCTCCAGAGTAGCGAAAATAAGAAAACCCATAAACCTAGTTTTTCATTGTATCAATACCGTACTAATAATCATGGGGAATGGAAGATACTCGTATTTACAAGTGGAAAAACGTTTTCTCTTTTTGTATGGACGATTACGTAGTATACTTCCCTCTTAAGGTTTTTGACGGCCACTTTTTCATTATTAATTACATTGAGATTGTATTCCTTACCTCTACCATCCACTAAGAGCATTTAGAAGGGACATGTCATCGCTGTCATTTTCTTTACAAAACAGTCTGCCGATTTTTGCGGGGGAGGGGACGTCAAATGTATTGCTATTTCTACATGATTTGTACGTAACGTACAAATAGCCATGTCAGGCCATACAAAAGTTTGCACAATTGTGTTTTTCGGCAGAGGGGTAAGTAATAATGTCAACAAAAAAATAAAGAGTATACCTACGAGACTACTACGACTATGATATTTGATTTATTCGGTTGTCAATATAAAACAAATGTAGGTGTTCTTTCTTCCCGTATGAGACGCCATTACTATGTAGTCTTGCTTGAGATTAATAAACATTACCTATATGGTGTTAAAACAAGCTTTTCTTTCCTGCTTGGAACCCTAATCCTAAATCCTAACAGTAAGCACTCAATGGCCACTCCAGTTATTAAATGCTCTAAGACCAATTTTGTCACTTTGTTATTGACTCAACCTTCATTCTACAATTTTTTAAAGATGTGACGTTGCCATAGTTACGAAAATAATAAACACATCAATGTTAGTAAACAATGTATAAATTATAAAAACTTTTTACAAAAAAAAAGAAAACCGACTTCAAAAAGGATGAAATAAAATATTATCCTTTTTAAGTCTATGCGTTACCAACTGATATGTTTGAAGTCGGTGCCAAGCCAACTTTTGAAGCATACTATGACTTTGGTGCGATTCGATAAGGATGTACGTTGGATTGCCTTACACGACGATAATGAACGTACTTTCTGTAGGTACAGTCGACGTTAAAAATATGTTTAGGTACACTTTTCGTCTTATTACAAAGGAGTAAGGTGCAAAAGTGTAAACATATCTTTGACGTCGACTGTACTAAGAACACACCTCAGAACACACGATCAAACCTTCTTGGCACAGTCCGTACCATGTTTGTCGGCACGCAAGCGTGGGATTGGGACTGAGTTATTTCCCGTTCCTTATTCAGAGGACTACATTTCAAAATATAAAACAATTCAAGGAATTTACGTTCTTGCCAAATTTCACCTAAAGCGGTTCAGTTGTTTAGCCATGAAAAGGCGACAAAGAGGCAGACAGAATTACTTACACATTTATAATAGTTATTAGTACAGTTCTAATGGGATTTATAGTCATAAAGCTGATTATTTTTGACGGGTATTGTTACTACTTGGCTTGGCACCGACTTCAAACATATCAGTTGGTAACGCATAGACTTAAAAAGGATAATATTTTATTTCATCCTTTTTGAAGTCGGTTTTCTTTTTTTTTGTAAAAAGTTTTTATTTTTCAATTTTTAGTTTTAATGCATTGTTAAGAGCAGGACGCATGAATTAAAAACAACATCATGATTAAAATTAAATGCGGGTACCTACTTTAATAAATATGTAATCAGGAATTTTCTCGAGTCCGTCTGGGAAATTATAATTCCTGTCACTACACTAAATCCATCCTCCGCCCCGTCACTGACCCAATCCCTCAACCCCCCGATCACTCTACCTCACAGCGCATCAACCCCTGATCCATGAACCCCTCGACCCTGAACCAGCAGCCCTTCAACCGCCATTCCCCGACCCCTTAACTCCTAACCCTAACCCCCGATCAGTAGCCTTACCAGCTTACCAAGAGTTTGACATTGATTTATTCGCTAGCGTGTGTGTAACTTACTTTCTTTGCATCTCGCTCGTACTGGCATATTAGTGCGAGCGAGATGCATAAAAAGTAAGTTACAAAGACGTTAGCGTCGCTAACTTAGCGAATATGTCAATGTCAAACTCGTGGTAGGGCTACACTTGCACTACATCAAATTGGCGGTTTTCGGAAGCAAATGCTCGAGTTACTTTAGAAAACACTGAAATCACTTTACACGTGCCTTTAAAAACTGAGGAGTTCCCTCAATTCCTCATGGATTCCATCATCAGACCAGAACCAAAAATAATTTGGAAACACCTTGGAGGTAACTCCTTCCAAACAAAAAAATAATTACTCAAATCGGATCACAGGTGCCGGAGTAATCGCTGAACATACATTTCAAAAAATCATCATCATTATCATCAAAACAATCATCATCATCAGGTCTACTTCATCAAAGTAGTGGTTTTCGGGAGAAAATGCTCGAGTTGCTTAAGAAAACACCCAAATCACCATGCACGTGCCTTTAAAAATTGAGGAGTTCCCTCAATTCCTCATGGATTCCATCATCAGAACAGAACCAAATTAAAATGGGACCAACTCGGAGGTAGCTCCTTTCAAACAAAAAAAGAATTACTCAAATCGGACCACGGATGTCGGAGTAATCGGTGAACGTACATAGAAAAAAAAAAAAATAGCCACAACCGAATACAGAACCTCCTCCTTCTATGAAATGGAAGTCGGTTAAAAATATATTGTATTCAAGACAAAAATTGCAAAATATGATAATTACGTAAACATCATTAATAATCGAGTTAAAATTATGACTTTGCGTGTTAAAAAATAGGAAGCAAAGTATACGGCGCGATTATACAGGCTACTTTTGGCTACATATTTATTACCTATGATGATAAAAACTTTTTACAAAAAAAAGAAAACCGACTTCAAAAAGGATGAAATAAAATATTATCCTTTTTAAGTCTATGCGTTACCAACTGATATGTTTGAACTCGGTGCCAAGCCAACTTTAGAAGCATACCATGATTTTGGTGCGATTCGATAAGGATGTACGTTGGATTGCCTTACAATGAACGTACTTGCTGTAGGTACAGTCGACGTTAAAAATATGTTTACACTTTTCGTCATATTACAAAGGAGTAAGGTGCAAAAGTGTATAATACATATCTTTGACGTCGACTGTACCTAAGAACACACCTCAGAACACACGATCAAACCTTCTTGGCACAGTCCGTACCATGTTTGTCGGCACGCAAGCGTGGGATTGGGAATGAAGTTATTTCCCGTCCCTTATTCAGAGGACTACATTTCAAAATATAAAACAATTCAAGGCATTTACGTTCTTGCCAAATTTCACCTAAAGCGGTTCAGTTGTTTAGCCATGAAAAGGCGACAAAGAGGCAGACAGAATTACTTACACATTTATAATAGTTCTAATGGTACAGTTCTAATGGGATTTATAGTCATAAAGCTAATTATTTTTGACGGGTATTCTTTACTACTTGGCTTGGCACCGACTTCAAACATATCAGTTGGTAACGCATAGACTTAAAAAGGATAATATTTTATTTCATCCTTTTTGAAGTCGGTTTTCTTTTTTTTGTAAAAAGTTTTTATTTTTCCATTTTTAGTTTTAACGCATTATTGTTAATAGGGCGACGCATGAATGAAAAACAACATCATGATTAACACTAAATTCGTGTATCTACTTTAATAAATATGTAATCTGGAATTTTCTCGAGTCCGTCTGGGAAATTATAATTCCTGTCACTACACTAAATCCATCCTCCGCCCCGCCAATGACCCAATCCCTCAACCCCCCCCCCCCTTCAACCACCATTACCCGACCCCTTAATCCCCGACCCCTTAACTCCTAACCCTAACCCCCGATCAGTAGCCTTACCAGCTTACCAAGAGTTTGACATTGATTTATTCGCTAGCGTGTGTGTAACTTACTTTCTTTGCATCTCGCTCGTACTGGCATATTAGTGCGAGCGAGATGCATAAAAAGTAAGTTACGAAGACGTTAGCGTCGCTAACTTAGCGAATATGTCAATGTCAAACTCGTGGTAAGGCTACACTTGCACTACATCAAATTAGCGGTGTTCGGAAGCAAATGCTCGAGTTACTTTAGAAAACACCGAAATCACTTTACACGTGCCTTTAAAAACTGAGGAGTTCCCTCAATTCCTCATGGATTCCATCATCAGACCAGAACCAAAAATAATACGGAAACACCTTGGAGGCAACTCCTTCCAAACAAAAAAAGAATTACACAAATCGGATCACAGGTGCCGGAGTAATCGCTGAAGGTGGTTCGCCTAGGTTACTCAAAACTTAACTCTCGCTAGATGGCACCACTTTTGCAAAATTTCAGATTTAATTTTTTTGTGAAATGGTCTTGGTATTTGTATACTTAAAAGTATGTTTCGCGCACTCTTTAAGTAAATATTGAACTATTAAAATAAACATTGAATACTTCATTGTGCAAAAACCACCTTTTTAATTCGACGGAATGTTGCTGTCACGTTTTTTCCTACTATTACTCACACATGCAAACAGTGTTTCCGTGATCCTTGTAGTAGACAATTTCACACAACGTAAGTATGTTGCAATAGCGTAACGGTATGTTCGTGGAAATACGTGCAAGAGGATTGGGGTTCAAGACTGGTGCGAGTAGGTAGTTTCTTTTTGTTTCTCCTTTGTGTTATCTTACCTTTAAACGAGCAATTATTAGATATATAATTATTTATTTATATATTTGGATGGTATCAGAAACGGCTCTAACGATTTCGATGAAATTTGCTATAAGGGGTTTGATCTCTTAGCTAGGTCTATGAGAAAACGCGCATTTTTGAGTTTTTATGTTTTGTAAGCTTTGGTCGGTCTCCCAGATATTCAATCTCCGCTTGGCAACTAATCCCAGAATTGGCATGCGCACTAGTTTTTACGAAAGCGACTGCCCTGACCTTCCAACCCAGAGAGTAAACTTATTTGGATTAGTCCGGTTTCCTCACATTGTTTTCTTTCACCGAAAAATAGGTATCGGTGTATAAATAGGTAGGTATCAAATGCTATTTCGTACAAAAGTTCGAAAAATCATTGGTACGAGCCGGGGTTAGAACCCGCGACCTCCGAATTGCTTTCCGCTAGGCCAGCAGCGCTTCCCCCACATACTCAGTGTTATCAGGTTTTTTAAAAATCAAAAACGATTACTTATGAAAGCAGAAGAATATAAATGATCGTATTAGATTTATAATTGTTACATATTTGCCGTAACTTATTTTTAAAATGTGTTTTTCAATTAAAAGACACGTCAAGATTGTTTACCTTATTTCTAATGCTAAAAAAACAAACTATAGTAATAATTGTGTTTTTCATTCATAGACAAAATCCATTATTTTTAACCACAGGAAATTTTATACACTTCTTTTTAGGGTTCCGTACCCAAAGGGTAAAACGGGACCCTATTACTAAGACTTCGCTGTCCGTCCGTCCGTCCGTCTGTCACCAGGCTGTATCTCACGAACCGTAACAAACAACAAACGTGATTTTTGACCAAAGTTAAGCAACGTCGGGAGTGGTCAATACTTGGATGGGTGACCGTTTTTTTTTGTTTTTTTTTGTTTTTTTTTTTGCATTATGGCACGGAACCCTTCGTGCGCGAGTCCGACTCGCACTTGCCCGGTTTTTATTGCAGTGAGGATGTCCTGATTGTAAAAATCAGAGAGATTAGGTAGAGTATAATTTCTAATTATCTTTGTAAAAATAAAAGAATACGTGTAGCCCATACTTAATAATCGATTTATGATAATAAGAAAAATTAAATAAAAATAAAAAAACAATACGAAATTTAGGTGTAACAAAAATACAAAAAGTTATGTTCCAGCATACAATATGACTGGGGATCGAACCGGGAATCTTCCGTTTGCAAGCAAAAAAGCGACTGTTTGCATAACACGCCATGATAGTTCTTAGCTAAGCTGACGAACTTCTCGCTTAGGTCAATTAACTACCTGTCAAGTATCAGTGTCAACAAAATTGCACTAAACATGACGGCACTCCAAATTCGAGCCGTGGTCAGCCCGGCAACGTCGGAAATGGTATGGCAACGTCGCATATGTATCTGTACACGACATTTGTGACACACACATACGTAAAATTGATGAAAAGTTAACTATGATTTTTGCATGATTTCTGTATGAAACATTGTTTTCCTGTTAATTTCGCGCAAACGAATATTCGAAAGAAGATAAATGCGGAAATATTTGTGTACTAATAGTGTGTAGTTACTTAATGAGCTTTGATTGAATTTTGTATGAAAAGCGAACCACCTGAACGTACTACATTTAATAAATCATCATCATTATCATTAAAACAATTATCATCATCGGGTCTACTTCATCAAAGTGGTGGTTTTCGGGAGAAAATGCTCGAGTTGCTTAAGAAAACACCCAAATCACCATGCATGTGCCTTTAAAAATTGAGGAGTTCCCTCAATTCCTCATGGATCCCATCATCAGAACAGAACCAAATTAAAATGGGACCAACTCGGAGGTAGCTCCTTTCAAACAAAAAAATAATTACTCAAATCGGACTACGGATGTCGGAGTAATCGGTGAACGTACATAGAAAAAAAAAAAAAAAAAAATAGCCACAACCGAATACAGAACCTCCTCCTTCTATGAAATGGAAGTCGGTTAAAAATAGTACACACATGAAAAGAAATCTTAAAATATTAAAATCGGTATGTATTATAATGGTCCGCATCATGACAGCGGCCGTCTCCTACTGCTAAGTAACATTATCTAATAGAGTGTGCGGAAAGAGAAGAGTCGTGAAATTTAGGGGAGCCCATACATTATACCTACGACTCTTCTCTTTCCGCACAGACCCTATGTTAACCTTAATAGCGATCTTAATTTTATACTACCTATATGATCTCGAGTATATTTCAGTCACAAGCGCCCCATTTCCAATACAAAATGAACCCACGCAGCGGGTTTTTGGCAATAAATGTGTTTTAAATTTTCAGATTCTGAACCACCAGCAAAAGTTTTTGAAGAAAGTTTTATATTTCCTGTTACCAAGTTGACATGAAAAACGAGTACCTACCAAACACAATAATTTGAACAACGGAAAATAAAATAATACTTAGTAAAGAAAAATAAATAAACTCACAGAACATTTGTATGTTTTATTTTATTTAAGATAATAATGCTTAGTAAAATACGTAGCAATTCTTGTGTAAATATTCTTACTATGTGTTATGTGCACCCAGCAACAAAAACAGCAACATGTCTATGTACCGCTCCTTGTATTGAGCCTTAATTCTTAATACATATGTAACTTCTACATGCATACGCATGCATACATGATGCAATCCGGGTTTTCAGGGAAATGTTGTTTTCAATCAGCTTCTTGCCTAAAACCAAAAACTGCTCGTAAGCAATGTGATTTTCGCAAATGTAGCAGTAGAAATAGGAAAATATGATGTCAAGTATAACTCATTACCTTTGTACTAAATCAGCCTTTTATCGAACTATTAATTGATTTATCCCTTAAAGTTTTGCTTGAAGTTCACATACTGTTATAAATTTATACATATTACGTTGAAAATTGCATTAATATTCGTGAAAAATCTGCGTATTTGTTGTGTTTACAAGTTGACAGAAATGTCACGTTGGAAACGCACGTATTTTTCCATAACATCTGTCACGTTTACTCGCGTAAAGTATTTACGCAGAATAATTCTGGCTCAGTTTTCATTATATAATTAGAAAGAGAGCGTTGGTAGTGTGTTTGTGCCGCTTTTGGATCAGAACTTTTCCGCCAGAGGGCGACAGTATGTATGCGCAAGGTAGTGACAATTTAGTTCACCCTACTCCTCGCTAGATGGCGCCACTGTCTATGCGCAACGTTAGTTCCAAAGGTCTCCGCTAGATGGCGCCACTGGTTAGTTCACCCTACTCCCCGCTAGATGGCGCCACTGTGTATGCGCAGCGTTAGTTCCAAAGGTCTCCGCTAGATGGCGCCACTGGTTAGTTCACCCTACTCCCCGCTAGAGGCGCCACTGTCTATGCGCAACGTTAGTTCCGAAAATATCCGCCAGCCCCGCCGGAGGGCGACAGTATGTATGCGCCGCTGGTTAGTTCACTCTACTCCCCGCTAGAGGCGCCACTGTGTATGCGTAACGTTAGTTCCAAAAATCCCCGCCAGCCCTGCCTGGGGGCGACAGTATGTATGCGCAACGTTAGTTCTAAAAATCCCCACCAGCCCTGCGTGGGGGCGACAGTATGTATGCGCAAGGTTAGTTCTAAAAATCCCCACCAGCCCTGCCTGGGGGCGACAGTATGTATGCGCAACGTTAGTTCTAAAATTCTCCTGCCAGAGGGCGCCTTCGTCGGTGGACACCGCTAGTTAATTCCAAAAATCCCCGCCAGCCCTGCCTGGGGGCGACAGTATGTATGCGCAAGGTTAGTTCTAAAAATCCCCACCAGCCCTGCCTGGGGGCGACAGTATGTATGCGCAACGTTAGTTCCAAAAATCCCCGCCAGCCCTGCCTGGGGGCGACAGTATGTATGCGCAACGTTAGTTCTAAAAATCCCCACCAGCCCTGCGTGGGGGCGACAGTATGTATGCGCAAGGTTAGTTCTAAAAATCCCCACCAGCCCTGCCTGGGGGCGACAGTATGTATGCGCAACGTTAGTTCTAAAATTCTCCTGCCAGAGGGCGCCTTCGTCGGTGGACACCGCTAGTTAATTCCAAAAATCCCCGCCAGCCCCGCCAGAGGGCGACAGTATGTATGCGCAACGTTAGTTCCAAAAATCCCCGCCAGCCCCGCCCGAGGGCGACAGTATGTATGCGCGACGTTAGTTCCAAAAATCCTCGGCTGAGGGCGACAGTATGTATGCGCAACGTTAGTTCCAAAAATTTCCGCCAGCCCGGCCAGAGGGCGACAGTATGTATGCACAACGTTAGTTCCAAAAATCCCCGCTAGCCCCGCCTGAGGGCGACAGTATGTATGCGCAACGTTAGTTCACTCTACTCCCCGCTAGAGGCGCCACTGTGTATGCGCAACGTCAGTTCCAAAAATATCCGCCAGCCCCGCCGGAGGGCGACAGTATGTATACGCAACGTTAGTTTCAAAACCATCCGCTATGAAATGAATAGATGTCTCCACTTTGTATGTGAGTTGTTGAATCGCTTAAATGAATAGATATCCCTAGTGGCGCCTTCGTCGGTGGACGCCGCTAGTTAGTTCCAAAAATCCCCGCCAGGCCCGCCAGAGGGCGACAGTATGTATGCGCAACGTTAGTTCCAAAAATCCCCACCAGCCCTGCCTGAGGGCGACAGTATGTATGCGCAACGTTAGTTCTAAAATTCTCCTGCCAGAGGGCGATAGTATGTATGCGCAACGTTAGTTTCAAAACCATCCGCTATGAAATGAATAGATGTCTCCACTTTGTATGTGAGTTGTTGAATCGCTTAAATGAATAGATATCCCTAGTGGCGCCTTCGTCGGTGGACACCGCTAGTTAGTTCCAAAAATCCCCGCCAGGCCCGCCAGAGGGCGACAGTATGTGCGCAACGTTAGTTCCAAAAATCCCCGCTAGCCCCGCCTGAGGGCGACAGTATGTATGCGCAACGTTAGTTCTAAACTTTCCCCGCCAGAGGGCGACTGTATGTATGCGCAACGTTAGTTCTAAAACCATCCGCTATGATATGTATAGATGAGCAGCCGTCTGAGTATTTCTAAAAAAGTCCGCAGAGTCAGAGGGGGTTCATGGTAAGTTAATTAATCTTGGTCAAGCAAATCTAGTCAGTAGAAAAAGGCGGCAAATTTGAAAAATCGTGGGCTACCAACACTACGTTTGAATAGTTCGAAAATCGTGTGTCATTTATATCTTATCTGTGGAACTGTTTTGTTTACATTTCATCGCTGTTCGATGTACATTCCTGCCTTTTGTTCGTTTCCTAGGGTTACCATACTTTAGTTTGCTTTACATTGCTTCTGACATATCCGGCTTGACAGACTATCGATTCGCTTAACAATATAGATGTCGCTAGTGGCGCCTCGTCAGTGGACACCGCTAGTTAGTTCCAAAAACATCCGCTATGAAATTGCAAAAAGGCCCATCATGTTTGTTTTAAAATATGAGACATATATCGGCGTTTTTTGTTAATACCACGTCAGTGGCAAACAAGCAGACGACCCCGCCTGGCAGTAAGCAGTCACCGTAGCCTATGAACGCCTGCGAATTCTATAGTTTACACGGATGCACTTTTATTTGCGGTTGGTTTTGTCGCTTGTGCTTATCAAATGTATGGAGTTTGTAGTTTACCAACCGTAAAGGGGTTTTTCTTTTATTATACCACATTGGTGGCAAATAAGCATACAGTCCGTCTGATGGTAAGTTGTTACCGTAGCCTTTGGACGCCTGCAACTCCAGGGTGGATACAAGCGCGCTGCCGACTGCCCAAAGATTCAATAACTTTGTTTTAAAATATGAGGCTTATATCGGCGTTTTTTTTAATACCACGTCAGTGGCAAACAAGCAGACGACCCCACCTGACAGTAAGCAGTCACCGTAGCCCATGGACGCCTGCGAATTCAATAGTTTACACGGATGCACTTTTATTTGCGGTTGGTTTTGTCGCTTGTGCTTATCAAATGTATGGAGTTTGTAGTTTACCAACCGTAAAGGGGTTTTTCTTTTATTATACCACATTGGTGGCAAATAAGCATACAGTCCGTCTGATGGTAAGTTGTTACCGTAGCCTTTGGACGCCTGCAACTCCAGGGTGGATACAAGCGCGCTGCCGACTGCCCAAAGATTCAATAACTTTGTTTTAAAATATGAGGCTTATATCGGCGTTTTTTTTTAATACCACGTCAGTGGCAAACAAGCAAACGACCCCACCTGACAGTAAGCAGTCACCGTAGCCCATGGACGCCTGCGAATTCAATAGTTTACACGGATGCACTTTTATTTGCGGTTGGTTTTGTCGCTTGTGCTTATCAAATGTATGGAGTTTGTAGTTTACCAACCGTAAAGGGGTTTTTCTTTTATTATACCACATTGGTGGCAAATAAGCATACAGTCCGTCTGATGGTAAGTTGTTACCGTAGCCTTTGGACGCCTGCAACTCCAGGGTGGATACAAGCGCGCTGCCGACTGCCCAAAGATTCAATAACTTTGTTTTAAAATATGAGGCTTATATCGGCGTTTTTTTTAATACCACGTCAGTGGCAAACAAGCAGACGACCTCGCCTGACAGTAAGCAGTCATCGTAGCCCATGGACGCCTGCGAATTCTATTGTTACCACGGATGCATTTTTATTTGCGGTTGGTTTTGTCGCTTGTGCTTATCAAATGTATGGAGTTTGTAGTTTACCGACCGCAAAAAGATCCAGATTTTTTTTTTTTATATACTACGTCGGTGGCAAACAAGCATCCGGCTCACCTGATGGTAAGCAGCCACCGTAGCCTTTGGACGCTTGCAAGTTCAGACTTTTGAAACCTATACATCATCATCATCATCATCATCATCATTATTATCATTAGACCCTCAGGAAAACCTCGACAGGGGACACCTCCGGCCCCCCTGCTCATGTAGTATTTAGGGTTTCTAGCACACTTATTTACGGTTGATTTTGTCTCTTTTGGTTATCAAATGTAGTTTGTAGTTTGCAGACTGCAAAAAGGCCCAGACTTTTTTTTTTTGATAATACGTCGGTGGCAAACAAGCATCCGGCTCACATGATGGTAAGCAGTCAACGTAGCCTATGGATGCCTGCAACTTTAGAGTTGTTACATGCGCGTTGCCGACTGCAAAAAGGTTCAATAAGTTTTTTTTCTTTTTTTATATACCACGTCGGTGGCAAACAAGCACACGGCCCGTCTGGTAGTGAGCAGTCACCGTAGCCTATGGACGCCTGCAATTTCGAGATGTTACATGCGCGTTGCCGATCGTTGAGATGTAGACCGTGACGTTCGAAAACAAAAAGTCGTATGTGACTGTAAACTTCCATTCACCGTAGAATTTGACAGATAGAGAGAGTTTGAATTAAGTATTGTAACCTTAGTCAGATAATGAAGCTTATTTGAAAGATTATTAACTCTAAGTACTAGAAATAAAGTAGATTTTACTAATGCTGTAATTCTGTAATGCGACATGGTCATGAAACTCGTGCGATGTTGGTGGTATACTCTTCAATCTTTTCAATCGGAATGGTCAGAGGTCAGAGTTCAGAGGTCAGAAAGTCCGTGAGGGACAGAACATACGCAAAGTGAAGAAATTGAAAACACGTTTTAATATACCTGACAACATATCAAGCATAACCTACGTAACTTGGTCGGGTTATTTGTTACCTAACATAAACCATACTAAATTCACTGTGGGGAATTTAAAAAAAAATGTGAGTGTGTGACAAGGACAAACAATAATAACGCTTTCTCTGCTACTCCTACTGAAAGATTACATAAGACTATCTCGTTTGGTCATTTCCCCCTCCCAGTCCCTCCCCCCACCAGTTCCAATTATAATATCATAAATGAGATCACAATACCTGCAACCTGTAACTGACGCATACGCTTTCTAAAATTAATTAAAAAATCAGAAAATAACAATGGAGTACGTCATTGAACTCGTTGCGAGGCTGTGGTTTAGTAACAAGGGGTTAGGGTACAATTATAAATGTGGAGATAGCGACGAAACAAATATTGCATTCATCTCATCAATCGAGGCGCTGGCACCTGACGTGGACATTTACAAGTGGGAGGCGGCCCGGATCGATCTCAAGAAGCTGATCAAAGAACTTCTGGAGGAGAGGAGCATCCTTCAGTTACACTCGGGATACCATGCGGAGGGGCTTTTGCTGGAGGTGCTAAGAAAACACAACATTAGATCATTCCTCTCCGTGCCTCTTAAACAGAAAACTTTAATCTGGAAAGACGCGGGGGTGTGGTTCGTAGAGGTGACCAACCCGAAAATCATCAAGAGAACTTATGTGTTTTTTGACTTCGAATAAGTGTACGTCTGTGTATGTCTGAAATAAAAAAATGTTTAAAAGTGAATGACTATTTATTTATTTACCAATCATTTAGGTATTTTATAATGTTCCCAATGCGAGTACAAAAAAAATGCAAAAGCTGGTTTTTCAAAATTCGTTGTTAAGGGGCTCCATGGCGCTAATGACATTCGAACTGAATCCTTTAGTTTTCTAATGTTTTTAAAGTGAGAACTTCTTTGGCGGCGTTGGGCACTTTCTGAGACAGCGATCACGTGATCGTAACGTTTAGATGGCCACTCAAATAGATGGCAATTAAATCAATAAAGAAAAACTCAATGACATTACATGAAAAAGGTTCTAATCTTGTACGGGTTGAAATACGAGGATCTCACAGTTACATTCAAACTTTATATCACTCAAATATAATTCAATAAAGCTACATCTTGATGAAATCGCTAATAAAAGTGAACTCTAGTAATGGTGAATAAAACTCAAAATATCATGATCAAATATATTTAGATGCGAGATCTGCAAGGTAACTTTACAATTTCTATTCGAATTTTAAAGAATTAACTGTACAAATTTGAATTTTAAACAAGCTCACTGACCAGCAATTTCGGACTAAAGTTTTTCAATAGAAAGGAGGATACATAGTGCTGCAGACATTTTGGCCTAGTCATTGAGTTTTCACTTCTGTCGGCACTCCCGGAGTGCAATCCGTTGTTTTTTTGTAGCTATAATAGCAACGACTTTTAGCAATATAGTATGCCATATTTACTTCAAAGTTCATTGTCTTCGAGATATTCGACATCAAGTTGAACAATTTTAGGCCAACAACCTGGTTTTCAGGCCATAGCTTTTGTGTTAATTATTTTAAAATTTACATCTCTGACCAGTTTTTAGACACGTCAAAGACAAACCCAAATATGCAGATTTCGTACATGTAAGATCCTTCACAGCAATCCAGCTACGAAAAAAGTGTTATTTTTAGACAATGTTTAAAAAAATCATAAAAAAATAAGTATTCATTAGTTTCAAAATCCGGTAGACAAGAATGGAGATTAAAGATTGAAGGATCGGTAGCCATTTGTCTTATAATTCTATCTGAAGTGTAAATGTAGAAGTAACGGCTCAAACCTTGTCAAATATCGATGAAAACCGCGGGGAGCCCCTTAAGGTGAGGTTGTGTAGAGCAATGTTTCAGAGTTACTAAGCGTGTGTCATCATCGTCGTTAAAAATATATCAAGTTCGATTTCAAACAAAAACAAGACCTAACCTAATCAAAGCAAGTGCTATACCATCTACATATTATGCATAGTAGGTTCTGCCATCTTGTGGGTCCCATTGGAAGTATAAACGTCACATTTACGTCTCGCGCCAAAAATCAGATGGCTCCTATGCTGTATAGTTCATGCATGCTCCCTATTGTCAGTTCAGTACGGTGGCGCTTAAGCAATGTCAATGTGAAAACAAATCCGTTTAAAATTACAAGGAGGGATTTCATATCATCGCTAAGTAGGCGAAAGTGTGTCTGTCTGTCTGTTTGTCTGTTACCTCTTCACGCTTAAGCCGCTGAACCGATTTAGTTGAAATTTGGTATAGAGATAGTTCGAGTCCTGGGGAAAATCAGGGATATCATTCCTGAAGAGAGTGCAAAGGCGGGTGGAATTGAAAGGTTTAATGGCATTGCCTAATAATTGAAGTAAGCAATGAGCATATTGAATGATTGCTATTAGCATTATCCAGGCGCTATACCTACTTTAGCTGCTGTCACTAATTCCACGCAGACGAAGTCGCGGGCAAAAGCTAGTATTTCAATATTTTCGCTAGGATTTTTTGATTGTTTAGTACAAAAATCAACTTTACTTAAATGTAATAAGGTTGACATCTGTTGCGGGGTAGCAGAACTTCTGTGATTGTAGCTCAACTATGCGACGCTAGATGGGCTACTCGTATCTTCAAAAATAAAAATCGTAGATGCAATTTCGACATAATTTCCTTTACTGTAAAGTTCAAATTATTGTAATGGGCTAGGGCTCATAGGATAATCTCTTTCGAAATAAGAAAATATGGTCAATCATCCTTTAGATAACGTTGCGTTTGTAGTAGTGTGCATGTTGACGACATAGGTTTCCAGACCGCAGGGAAGCATCATATATTTGTTAATGCCTGGAAGATTGAGGCCTGTCTGCCCATGCTGATGCTAGCTCTGAGCTTATTGAATTGCCTTTCTTGGAACTCTTCAACGTACTTTCGGTCATTGGTTCATTTGTCTTAGAGTTTGGTAAAATGACATTCGGTGTATATGTTCAGTGGGCATGCTAAGGGTTATATTTGCAAAAACCCAGGTGTTGAGTTTGGTTAATGCTTGAGAGCTCCATGTGCATTTGGCCTGTTTAGTGTCCATATTATGCAGACGCACTGCTTGCCACCATTTGAATATTGTCTTTAGAGCTCTTTGCATTAGGTTGGATATCGTGTGGAAGAAGAAGTTTTGGGTAGAAACGATGTTGGACTAATAATGGACTGACGGATATAGGCTGTCAGTAGTCCTTTTTCCCTGCTTTTGCTATGAAGTTTACCTTGACCCGAGTCCAATTATCTGGTACGATTCACCACGCGAAACTTGCTCTGAATATTATGGCCAGATGCAGATTGCTGTAAAAGCGCCGCTGATTTAAATCAAAAAGTTTGGTCTAAAGATGTTTCTTGCTATATTCCAGTCGATATTGCGTGCCACTGTGGATTCGAGGATTCCTATGGGCGCAAAGCTGTGTTTATTACTGGTTGAGTATGAACCGGGGAAGTGGGTGTCTCTGAGCAAGTTCCTCTTCCGTGTTCATAAATGTGCCATCTAGTGTTTAAGGAGACCGAGATAGTTGGTTGGTGTCTTGGAGAGTATTATGTAAGTTCATGCTCCTTTATGAGTTTGGGCAATATCAGGAGGCACCCCGTACGATTGCCCTGTCTAGACGGAACCTTCTCCATTATCTTATTTTTGCCTCCCATATTTGTTTATTATATTCAGTAAATGCTCTATGATACGCGTAGTACCATACCCATTCTGTTAACAATTAAAACAGATCAATTCCAAAACCTGTTCTGTTGTGATCTGTTCTGTTCTATCTTGTTCTGTTCTGTTCTATCTTGTTCTGTTCTGTTCTATCTTTTTCTGTTCTAACCTGTTCTGTTGAGAGCTGTTCTGTTGTGATCTGTTCTGTTCTAACCTGATCTGTTATGATCTGTTCTGTTGTGACCTGTTCTGTTGTGACTTGTTCTTTTGCCGCGCGCACCCGAGTTGCATACATTGCCATTGTTAGTAGCTCGGTACCACTTACAGGGCTAGCGGGTCTTATTTGAAATGTTCTTTGTCTTATGAGCAGTTGTGTTAAAGTCTGTCACAACCCTACTGTGTTCTTATGCGGTGTCTGCATTAACGCATATATCAAAGGCGTCGGTTCACTGTTACTTTTTATACTGTGGTTCCGTCTAGACAGGGCAATCGTACGGGGTGCCTCCTGATATTGCCCAAACTCATAAAGGAGCATGAACTTACATAATACTCTCCAAGACACCAACCAACTATCTCGGTCTCCTTAAACACTAGATGGCACATTTATGAACACGGAAGAGGAACTTGCTCAGAGACACCCACTTCCCCGGTTCATACTCAACCAGTAATAAACACAGCTTTGCGCCCATAGGAATCCTCGAATCCACAGTGGCACGCAATATCGACTGGAATATAGCAAGAAACATCTTTAGACCAAACTTTTTGATTTAAATCAGCGGCGCTTTTACAGCAATCTGCATCTGGCCATAATATTCAGAGCAAGTTTCGCGTGGTGAATCGTACCAGATAATTGGACTCGGGTCAAGGTAAACTTCATAGCAAAAGCAGGGAAAAAGGACTACTGACAGCCTATATCCGTCAGTCCATTATTAGTCCAACATCGTTTCTACCCAAAACTTCTTCTTCCACACGATATCCAACCTAATGCAAAGAGCTCTAAAGACAATATTCAAATGGTGGCAAGCAGTGCGTCTGCATAATATGGACACTAAACAGGCCAAATGCACATGGAGCTCTCAAGCATTAACCAAACTCAACACCTGGGTTTTTGCAAATATAACCCTTAGCATGCCCACTGAACATATACACCGAATGTCATTTTACCAAACTCTAAGACAAATGAACCAATGACCGAAAGTACGTTGAAGAGTTCCAAGAAAGGCAATTCAATAAGCTCAGAGCTAGCATCAGCATGGGCAGACAGGCCTCAATCTTCCAGGCATTAACAAATATATGATGCTTCCCTGCGGTCTGGAAACCTATGTCGTCAACATGCACACTACTACAAACGCAACGTTATCTAAAGGATGATTGACCATATTTTCTTATTTCGAAAGAGATTATCCTATGAGCCCTAGCCCATTACAATAATTTGAACTTTACAGTAAAGGAAATTATGTCGAAATTGCATCTACGATTTTTATTTTTGAAGATACGAGTAGCCCATCTAGCGTCGCATAGTTGAGCTACAATCACAGAAGTTCTGCTACCCCGCAACAGATGTCAACCTTATTACATTTAAGTAAAGTTGATTTTTGTACTAAACAATCAAAAAATCCTAGCGAAAATATTGAAATACTAGCTTTTGCCCGCGACTTCGTCTGCGTGGAATTAGTGACAGCAGCTAAAGTAGGTATAGCGCCTGGATAATGCTAATAGCAATCATTCAATATGCTCATTGCTTACTTCAATTATTAGGCAATGCCATTAAACCTTTCAATTCCACCCGCCTTTGCACTCTCTTCAGGAATGATATCCCTGATTTTCCCCAGGACTCGAACTATCTCTATACCAAATTTCAACTAAATCGGTTCAGCGGCTTAAGCGTGAAGAGGTAACAGACAAACAGACAGACAGACACACTTTCGCCTACTTAGCGATGATATGAAATCCCTCCTTGTAATTTTAAACGGATTTGTTTTCACATTGACATTGCTTAAGCGCCACCGTACTGAACTGACAATAGGGAGCATGCATGAACTATACAGCATAGGAGCCATCTGATTTTTGGCGCGAGACGTAAATGTGACGTTTATACTTCCAATGGGACCCACAAGATGGCAGAACCTACTATGCATAATATGTAGATGGTATAGCACTTGCTTTGATTAGGTTAGGTCTTGTTTTTGTTTGAAATCGAACTTGATATATTTTTAACGACGATGATGACACACGCTTAGTAACTCTGAAACATTGCTCTACACAACCTCACCTTAAGGGGCTCCCCGCGGTTTTCATCGATATTTGACAAGGTTTGAGCCGTTACTTCTACATTTACACTTCAGATAGAATTATAAGACAAATGGCTACCGATCCTTCAATCTTTAATCTCCATTCTTGTCTACCGGATTTTGAAACTAATGAATACTTATTTTTTTATGATTTTTTTAAACATTGTCTAAAAATAACACTTTTTTCGTAGCTGGATTGCTGTGAAGGATCTTACATGTACGAAATCTGCATATTTGGGTTTGTCTTTGACGTGTCTAAAAACTGGTCAGAGATGTAAATTTTAAAATAATTAACACAAAAGCTATGGCCTGAAAACCAGGTTGTTGGCCTAAAATTGTTCAACTTGATGTCGAATATCTCGAAGACAATGAACTTTGAAGTAAATATGGCATACTATATTGCTAAAAGTCGTTGCTATTATAGCTACAAAAAAACAACGGATTGCACTCCGGGAGTGCCGACAGAAGTGAAAACTCAATGACTAGGCCAAAATGTCTGCAGCACTATGTATCCTCCTTTCTATTGAAAAACTTTAGTCCGAAATTGCTGGTCAGTGAGCTTGTTTAAAATTCAAATTTGTACAGTTAATTCTTTAAAATTCGAATAGAAATTGTAAAGTTACCTTGCAGATCTCGCATCTAAATATATTTGATCATGATATTTTGAGTTTTATTCACCATTACTAGAGTTCACTTTTATTAGCGATTTCATCAAGATGTAGCTTTATTGAATTATATTTGAGTGATATAAAGTTTGAATGTAACTGTGAGATCCTCGTATTTCAACCCGTACAAGATTAGAACCTTTTTCATGTAATGTCATTGAGTTTTTCTTTATTGATTTAATTGCCATCTATTTGAGTGGCCATCTAAACGTTACGATCGCGTGATCGCTGTCTCAGAAAGTGCCCAACGCCGCTAAAGAAGTTCTCACTTTAAAAACATTAGAAAACTAAAGGATTCAGATCGAATGTCATTAGCGCCAAGGAGCCCCTTAACAACGAATTTTGAAAAACCAGCTTTTGCATTTTTTTTGTACTCGCATTTGGAACATTATAAAATACCCAAATGATTGGTAAATAAATAAATAGTCATTCACTTTTAAACATTTTTTTTATTTCAGACATACACAGACGTACACTTATTCGAAGTCAAAAAACACATAAGTTCTCTTGATGATTTTCGGGTTGGTCACCTCTACGAACCACACCCCCGCGTCTTTCCAGATTAAAGTTTTCTGTTTAAGAGGCACGGAGAGGAATGATCTAATGTTGTGTTTTCTTAGCACCTCCAGCAAAAGCCCCTCCGCATGGTATCCCGAGTGTAACTGAAGGATGCTCCTCTCCTCCAGAAGTTCTTTGATCAGCTTCTTGAGATCGATCCGGGCCGCCTCCCACTTGTAAATGTCCACGTCAGGTGCCAGCGCCTCGATTGATGAGATGAATGCAATATTTGTTTCGTCGCTATCTCCACATTTATAATTGTACCCTAACCCCTTGTTACTAAACCACAGCCTCGCAACGAGTTCAATGACGTACTCCATTGTTATTTTCTGATTTTTTAATTAATTTTAGAAAGCGTATGCGTCAGTTACAGGTTGCAGGTATTGTGATCTCATTTATGATATTATAATTGGAACTGGTGGGGGGAGGGGGAGGGGGAGGGGGAAATGACCAAACGAGATAGTCTTATGTAATCTTTCAGTAGGAGTAGCAGAGAAAGCGTTATTATTGTTTGTCCTTGTCACATTCTCACATTTTTTTTTAATTCCCCACAGTGAATTTAGTATGGTTTATGTTAGGTAACAAATAACCCGACCAAGTTACGTAGGTTATGCTTGATATGTTGTCAGGTATATTAAAACGTGTTTTCAATTTCGTCACTTTGCGTATGTTCTGTCCCTCACGGACTTTCTGACCTCTGGACTCTGACCTCTGACCATTCCGATTGAAAAGATTGAAGAGTATACCCCCAACATCGCACGAGTTTCATGACCATGTCGCATTACAGAATTACAGCATTAGTAAAATCTACTTTATTTCTAGTACTTAGAGTTAATAATCTTTCAAATAAGCTTCATTATCTGACTAAGGTTACAATACTTAATTCAAACTCTCTCTATCTGTCAAATTCTACGGTGAATGGAAGTTTACAGTCACATACGACTTTTTGTTTTCGAACGTCACGGTCTACATCTCAACGATCGGCAACGCGCATGTAACATCTCGAAATTGCAGGCGTCCATAGGCTACGGTGACTGCTCACTACCAGACGGGCCGTGTGCTTGTTTGCCACCGACGTGGTATATAAAAAAAGAAAAAAACTTATTGAACCTTTTTGCAGTCGGCAACGCGCATGTAACAACTCTAAAGTTGCAGGCATCCATAGGCTACGTTGACTGCTTACCATCATGTGAGCCGGATGCTTGTTTGCCACCGACGTATTATAAAAAAAAAAAAATCTGGGCCTTTTTGCAGTCTGCAAACTACAAACTACATTTGATAACCAAAAGAGACAAAATCAACCGTAAATAAGTGTGCTAGAAACCCTAAATACTACATGAGCAGGGGGGCTGGAGGTGTCCCCTGTCGAGGTTTTCCTGAGGGTCTAATGATAATAATGATGATGATGATGATGATGATGTATAGGTTTCAAAAGTCTGAACTTGCAAGCGTCCAAAGGCTACGGTGGCTGCTTACCATCAGGTGAGCCGGATGCTTGTTTGCCACCGACGTAGTATATAAAAAAAAAAATCTGGATCTTTTTGCGGTCGGTAAACTACAAACTCCATACATTTGATAAGCACAAGCGACAAAACCAACCGCAAATAAAAATGCATCCGTGGTAACAATAGAATTCGCAGGCGTCCATGGGCTACGGTGACTGCTTACTGTCAGGCGAGGTCGTCTGCTTATTTGCCACCGACGTGGTATTAAAAAAAACGCCGATATAAGCCTCATATTTTAAAACAAAGTTATTGAATCTTTGGGCAGTCGGCAGCGCGCTTGTATCCACCCTGGAGTTGCAGGCGTCCAAAGGCTACCGTAACAACTTACCATCAGACGGACTGTATGCTTATTTGCCACCAATGTGGTATAATAAAAGAAAAACCCCTTTACAGTTGGTAAACTACAAACTCCCTACATTTGATAAGCACAAGCGACAAAACCAACCGCAAATAAAAGTGCATCCGTGTAAACTATAGAATTCGCAGGCGTTCATAGGCTACGGTGACTGCTTACTGTCAGGCGAGGTCGTCTGCTTATTTGCCACCGACGTGGTATTAAAAAAAACGCCGATATAAGCCTCATATTTTAAAACAAAGTTATTGAATCTTTGGGCAGTCGGCAGCGCGCTTGTATCCACCCTGGAGTTGCAGGCGTCCAAAGGCTACCGTAACAACTTACCATCAGACGGACTGTATGCTTATTTGCCACCAATGTGGTATAATAAAAGAAAAACCCCTTTACAGTTGGTAAACTACAAACTCCCTACATTTGATAAGCACAAGCGACAAAACCAACCGCAAATAAAAGTGCATCCGTGTAAACTATAGAATTCGCAGGCGTTCATAGGCTACGGTGACTGCTTACTGCCAGGCGGGGTCGTCTGCTTGTTTGCCACTGACGTGGTATTAACAAAAAACGCCGATATATGTCTCATATTTTAAAACAAACATGATGGGCCTTTTTGCAATTTCATAGCGGATGTTTTTGGAACTAACTAGCGGTGTCCACTGACGAGGCGCCTCTAGCGACATCTATATTGTTAAGCGAATCGATAGTCTGTCAAGCCGGATATGTCAGAAGCAATGTAAAGCAAACTAAAGTATGGTAACCCTAGGAAACGAACAAAAGGCAGGAATGTACATCGAACAGCGATGAAATGTAAACAAAACAGTTCCACAGATAAGATATAAATGACACACGATTTTCGAACTATTCAAACGTAGTGTTGGTAGCCCACGATTTTTCAAATTTGCCGCCTTTTTCTACTGACTAGATTTGCTTGACCAAGATTAATTAACTTACCATGAACCCCCTCTGACTCTGCGGACTTTTTTAGAAATACTCAGACGGCTGCTCATCTATACATATCATAGCGGATGGTTTTAGAACTAACGTTGCGCATACATACAGTCGCCCTCTGGCGGGGAAAGTTTAGAACTAACGTTGCGCATACATACTGTCGCCCTCAGGCGGGGCTAGCGGGGATTTTTGGAACTAACGTTGCGCATACATACTGTCGCCCTCTGGCGGGCCTGGCGGGGATTTTTGGAACTAACTAGCGGTGTCCACCGACGAAGGCGCCACTAGGGATATCTATTCATTTAAGCGATTCAACAACTCACATACAAAGTGGAGACATCTATTCATTTCATAGCGGATGGTTTTGAAACTAACGTTGCGCATACATACTGTCGCCCTCTGGCAGGAGAATTTTAGAACTAACGTTGCGCATACATACTGTCGCCCTCAGGCAGGGCTGGTGGGGATTTTTGGAACTAACGTTGCGCATACATACTGTCGCCCTCTGGCGGGGGCTTTTTAGAACTAACCTTGCGCATACATACTGTCGCCCTCCAGCGGGGCTGGCGGAAATTTTAGGAACTAACGTTGCGCATACATACTGTCGCCCGCAGGCAGGGCTGGTGGGGATTTTAGGAACTAACGTTGCGCATACATACTGTCGCCCTCTGGCGGGGGCTTTTTAGAACTAACCTTACGCATACATACTGTCGCCCTCCAGCGGGGCTGGCGGAAATTTTAGGAACTAACGTTGCGCATACATACTGTCGCCCCCAGGCAGGGCTGGTGGGGATTTTAGGAACTAACGTTGCGCATACATACTGTCGCCCCCAGGCAGGGCTGGTGGAGATTTTTGGAACTAACGTTGCGCATACATACTGTCGCCCTCTGGCGGGAGAATTTTAGAACTAACGTTGCGCATACATACTGTCGCCCCCAGGCAGGGCTGGCGGGGATTTTTGGAACTAACGTTACGCATACATACTGTCGCCCCCAGGCAGGGCTGGTGGGGATTTTTAGAACTAACCTTGCGCATACATACTGTCGCCCCCAGGCAGGGCTGGTGGGGATTTTTGGAACTAACGTTACGCATACACAGTGGCGCCTCTAGCGGGGAGTAGAGTGAACTAACCAGCGGCGCATACATACCGTCGCCCTCCGGCGGGGCTGGCGGATATTTTCGGAACTAACGTTGCGCATAGACAGTGGCGCCTCTAGCGGGGAGTAGGGTGAACTAACCAGTGGCGCCATCTAGCGGAGACCTTTGGAACTAACGCTGCGCATACACAGTGGCGCCATCTAGCGGGGAGTAGAGTGAACTAACCAGTGGCGCCATCTAGCGGAGACCTTTGGAACTAACGTTGCGCATAGACAGTGGCGCCATCTAGCGGGGAGTAGGGTGAACTAAATTGTCACTACCTTGCGCATACATACTGTCGCCCTCTGGCGGAAAAGTTCTGATCCAAAAGCGGCACAAACACACTACTACGCAGGGCTGGTGAGGATTTTTGGAACTAACGTTGCGCATACATACTGTCGCCCTCTGGCGGGAGAATTTTAGAACTAACGTTGCGCATACATACTGTCGCCCCCAGGCAGGGCTGGCGGATAATTTTGGAACTAACGTTACGCATACATACTGTCGCCCCCAGGCAGGGCTGGTGGGGATTTTAGGAACTAACCTTGCGCATACATACTGTCGCCCCCAGGCGGGGCTGGCGGATAATTTTGGAACTAACGTTACGCATACATACTGTCGCCCCCAGGCAGGGCTGGTGGGGATTTTTGGAACTAACGTTGTGCATACACAGTGGCGCCTCTAGCGGGGAGTAGGGTGAACTAACCAGTGGCGCCATCTAGCGGAGACCTTTGGAACTAACGCTGCGCATACACAGTGGCGCCATCTAGCGGGGAGTAGGGTGAACTAACCAGTGGCGCCATCTAGCGGAGACCTTTGGAATTAACGTTGCGCATAGACAGTGGC
This sequence comes from Cydia fagiglandana, assembly GCF_963556715.1. Lineage (NCBI taxonomy): Eukaryota > Metazoa > Arthropoda > Insecta > Lepidoptera > Tortricidae > Cydia > Cydia fagiglandana. The sequence continues at coordinate 12,448,629 of NC_085934.1, forward strand.
GCCATCTAGCGAGGAGTAGGGTGAACTAAATTGTCACTACCTTGCGCATACATACTGTCGCCCTCTGGCGGAAAAGTTCTGATCCAAAAGCGGCACAAACACACTACTAGCGTTTTAGGTGTGAAGTTAGGCAAGTATGGAAAACTCGCGTAAAAACGTTTGTAACTCATGGTACAAATTGAAATTTTTAGTTCTTTACGTGACCGGTAGAGGCACTGTACAATTACTCCATACATTTTCCTTAACTTTCTCACTATCTTCACTTCTCACTGTCATTCACGGAACTCATAGTAGAGCTACTGGTGCCTACTTAGGTATTTAAAAATATAGTTGGTGAATTGTTATTAAGGTCCTACACACATGATGTGACGACGAGACGAGGTGAACTTTTAACAAAAATCGGTGGATAAAAATATCTAAGTCAAAATATCAATACTAATGAGATTTATGGGATGCTGGTCTATTTTCGCGCACTAAATATTATCGTAATTACAGGTTGCTTGGATTTTGCTTCTATAATTAAACCTATAGTTAATATATGTAATCCGCGAAACAATCTTGATGTGCACACTATACCTATGTGTGAAGAAAGTGGTCTGCTATTTCACTTTTGTTGGTCTTTGAAAGTGTGTTTCCTTACATATGCTTAAAAAGATATAACCAGAGCATCTAAAATGTACCTACCTATCAACAATGCCGTCTCAACACATCTCTTCGTACAGCAATACAAATGTAGATTTACTCTACGCAAAAGCTCACCGGTTTCAAAGAAACTCGGAGCTAATGAAGACGCCACGCAATAAAGTTTTAAGGACGACAGGTGTGACGGGAAGTAATACGAGTTCTGTTTGCAATTTCGCAATCCGCAGAGATGTACGCGGTGTGGAAGGGCTTAGCGTATTCTCACGGTGCTGCTGGGTTCAAACATTGGTGGTATATAAAATTAAAAAAAAACATACGCAGCGTTTTTGTTGGATATAATAAAACCTCCATAGATATACTTGACTAGTTTATAGTTTGGTCGGAGTTGTAACTATCTAACTCTTGTATAAAAGTTAGGCTTATTTACTTTGCAAACATTTTTTTCTAAATATGTTAAATTTGTGTACTTAAATGAGCCAACATTGTTTTAGAAAATAACAAGAGTTGGAAAAGAGATGTAAGCTGTACGTGTATAAGCTTAGTATTTTTAATTAGAAAGACCATCAGAGATCTGCTTTAACGAATTATTTGCAAAATAATCCTAAAAGTAATAAACTACTTAATACGTGCACCGCGGTTTCTACTACAACTAAAAACTTTAAAATAAAGGTACCTATTATTAGTTAGACCAAGTCAAGTTGGCTGCGATTATGATAGCCCAGACTGTGCAAATTTTATTTTAAACGTCACTCTAACGTGACTCTGTAGTAATTTTTGGTGTTCCGTACAAAACTTTGTTCACGGAACACTTATTAATTTATTACGAGCATTGGCAATAACTGTAGTGATACTCTGCCACAGTATCTCTGTGTAAGCCAATGGTTGGCATGTACTTAGGGCGGTGACGATCAGTGAGTTTGTCACCCGGCCCGCGCCGCCCGCGACAATTTAAGCGCTCAAGCCTTTGTTGCCTCGCAATACTTCCAGTTATGTTGCATTGATGGAAATTTAAATGAAGAGCTTGTTTTTTAATTCGTCCTTTGAAATTTTAACAATAGAGGGGTACTTAAGTATCTATTCGGATGCAAATCAAATGCAACCAATAAAAATATAGTCATTAAACTAATAACATAGTCATTACTTTTCATTGTACCTTCGTCAGAAGCAGAACTCATGTTTTTATATTTACGAATCTCAAAAAAATGCAGTGAAATTGCATTAGCTCATTACAAATTTGATATGTTCAAACCATGGTATCACCGTTATTACAATAACAGCCGCGCCGCGGGTGAATTGTACCGTCCCCCCAGGCACAATGACGGGTGCATCACGCAAATTGTGTTCCCTCTCACACATGCGTAATAACTCCACACACAGAAACATTTTACTGTAAATAGAAGATGCGCCGCTCATTGTATCCACATAAATCGCATTTGCATTTCATTCATTTGTTGACGATGCGCTACACGAACGAAATAACGTGCGACACACATAAAGCCTAATACACACAGGGTGTATTTGTTCCGTGGTAGGGGTGTTTGCGTATGCTTAGCAGCAATATCGGAGACTTCTGTTTAAACATGCCCTGTGTGCTTCAAGCTTAAATGCTCCGCTAACAATAGCCACAAAAATATTTCGGTTTGTAACTGCAAGCTGGAAAATTGTAGCATTAATGCTAGCAATAAAATTTGGCTGCAGGTGGCCATTAGTGTACCTACCTATGTATTTGCTAATAAATTGTAATCACCAATAAACCGGAGAAGAGAAATCTCTATTTCTCTGATGCATTTATAAGTACCTAATATGTACGAAGATGTTGTGAAACAGCATGTCTTTAAGATAGCTGCCAAAAAAACGCCTTATTAATATCTAAGTTATGGACGTCATAGTGTATTTTGGTAGAGTTTGTTTTATTTTAGTAGAGTTTCAGCTCTCTTCGTTGGGGAAGAGAGCTGAAACTTTATGGAGAATTGGGAAATGAATCACCAAACTGATCGGTTTGGGACCTCAGTTGCTCACGAAGAATTGGCACCGTGAATCGCGCTCCATATAGGTATACGGAGAGGCCTTATGGCACTGGCAATAACGACAAACTCAACTCTCTATTCTCGTGTCCTCGAAAATGTTGTAAATTTGATGTTTACCATGGTATAATAATATACTCCGCCTGGTACTCTCTTCCCGTCTTTTCGTGGTCACGTGACTGACACAAGCCTACGTCATCATGCGACAGCGCTATATGATAATATGCGATAGCGCTATACATAGCGGCCATGTTATTGTGACGTAGGCTTGTGTCACTCTGGGAAGAGAAGACCATGTTTTCTATCTATGTCTAATGACTATGATGTTTACGATGAAACCAAACTGTAATTGGAATTAATATGGCGTAAAGCACAAAGGGCCGCGGTTAATTGTTCCTGGCTATAATTGGGAAACTCATACCCTAACGTACCGACCGACCCAAAAGGCTTTCCCTAAATCTATATTAGTGGTTAATGATTACGATTAATGTACTGCGGCCAATCTCAATAAATGCGTGTGTGCCTTTTTTCATTGCCGAGACCCCATATGTACACATGTAGTGCATAATTGTTTTCCATCGTATTTTCTCGGAAACGTTCGTATTTGTCATGCTGGTTCAGTCAATCTCAATACTTTTTGTACCGAGAATGACTGAAATAGCAAGGCACGTTCGTACGTTTCCGTAAAAATACGATAAAACATAATCATGCACTAAGTACATCTAATGTAAAATGTGTATGTATGTTAACATTATCACCTATTTGTATTTGAATTTTGCATGTAAGACGGATTATAACCGCGCGGTGTTAAAGTGATGGGTGCTTTTCATCATACACCCGCTGGACTACATTGCATGTATATAATACGTAATATGTTATCATATCACTTAAAGTGTCAAAACCACCGGACATTTCAGCATCCGGATTCCAAAGTAGCAACATAAAAGATACCTCGCACCATTTCACGTCGACACTGACAGGACAATTAAACTAAAGCAAACATTCTACTCAAGCGACGAGGGCAAGTCGGCGAGAGTTGTGCTGATTACTAACTTGCTAGTCTGCCGTAGTTTCATTTTGTGTTGCCATATATACAAATTTATCCGCATTTCTATAAATCTTGAGCTTCCTATATAGATTACAGATTAATACGTATAAATGACGATGACGTTTTCAGTACGAATCAATTGAAATCCATTGATAAACCTGACGAATAATAAAAGTTTGACCCCCGTGTACGTTCATCAAAAATTAATAAATTAAAAAAGTTTCGAAGAAATTCTCGATTTCGTGTGTCAGAGTGTATTGGAGTTTTTAGTAGTTTCTTTTCTCCGTAGTTTAATTTTACCTTTGAAATATTTATAAATAAAAATATCGGAGGATACATCCCGCGATATTTTGGGTCTAAGACTAATGGGTCACTTTTAACCCTTGGTTATCAATCAACTATTTTTGGTTTTATTTATTTGGTAACACTGCTCTAAGTTGGTAAACTAGCAAATTATAATACCAGAACCATTGTGCTTACTGCGAAATGATGTCTCGCCTTGTTGCTTAACACCAACTTCTCATTCACAGGTGCGAGTTAGATAATTATATTTGCTTAAACAATTTTGATAACTAGGTATATGTATGAACTGGAAGTAAAGACTGTTTAAATTTTTTTTTTGCCTGGCTAAGTGTCCCACTGCTGGGCAAAGGCCTCCCCTCGCTTTCTCCACTCAACCCTGTCTTTTGAAGTTTCCCGCCAATCCGGACAAAATACGTCCAAGTCGTCCCGCCATCTCCTTTTTGGTCTGCCTGCACTCCGACTAGCACCACTGACTGACTGACTTAGACTGTTTAAATATTACTAAAAATTTGGCTGTATCATACTCGTAGTTGTGTGGGATCCGGATTACAAATAATTAGTACAAATATACACATTTACCCTTAGATAAGTGTTACAATGCTTTAGTTAATCATTTACAATTTTATAGTTCATGGTGGTATGTAGCACAGATGGTTCATGCACTTCTCATAACGCTACCCTAAATAAGTAGGGTAGGTATTACGCAATATAAATCTGTTACTCTAATTTAAGCCTAAGCGATATTTCATAGTATGTTGATTTCCATTGAAAAAGTATACTAACATCCAATTCTGTGTGTGAATAGTAGGATAAATAAGTTTTCCACGAAAATATCCTAATAATATTCGGGAAGCGGGTGGATAAAGCCGGGCAATTGTCGAAGGCCGCATTGAATGTGAGGATTCAATTTTCTTGGACGCCGAGGTTGCCACCCACTGATTCAATCAGCCGCAAAGGAAATTAAACTGTTGAATTATTAACGGATTCGAAGATATAATCATCCTTTATAACTGCCTCAAATACCTACTCAATTATTCCCACACATATTTATACAAAGGATCTATTCAGGCTCATTATGAAGAGAATATTTAAATAGAAATAGAATATGAAACGTCTGCATAGTTACAATGAAATAACGGGTTATCCGCAGATGGTCTAGAATGCAAAATGACTAGTGTGTTGTTTTGCCTAAATCGCAATTAGTCTACATCGCAAACGGTCTAGAACGCAAAATGCCCGAATTATTTTTTCAGTTTTATCTTAACTTTATAGCAATGTCGACGGAGCCCCGCTTCCGCGGGGCTCCTATTCTTTGATGTTTGGCCTTCGGCCATTTGAAGATACCTAACGGACCTAACCTAACTATGTAAAATGTGGTGATATAAAAAGTAGGCATTTTGCGTTCTAGACCGTTTGCGATGTAGACTAATTGCGATTTAGGCAAAACAACACACTAGTCATTTTGCGTTTCAGACCATCTGCGGATAACCCCTTGTAAGCTTCAAGTAAGTATAGTCCCGACCGAAAGAAATCATAAAACTGGAATTCGTATTAGCTTATGTATTTAGGTATGAAAAAAATAGAAGTGGAAGCAACTTGTCAAGTGAATGCTCCCCCATTTTCCCATATTTACTCCTATATCCCATTTTGCAGCAAAACTATTGAAGTTACAAGAGCACTGCCAATAAACAATATTGTCCATAACTCAGCTCAAAGGATCAGGCACTATAGTGAGAAGTCGGTATTTTTCTACTTATAATTATTACAAAACACATTTTGCTAAAATTTACAATAGGTAACTAACTATGTTCTTTTTTGGTACCGCTGGTTTATTAATTAACAAAGCTTTAATAAAGTCTGCACTCAAATAACCTTCCAGACCATTTGTCACAGTAAGGTTACAAAAGTTTAGGCGGCCGTAGAAAGAGTTCAGGAAGTGGATGGACCCCGGAGTCGGCCCTCAAGATTGATGGCTTCCCCTGCCACGTTGTTTGGGTGTCCACTCTTCACAAATGTACCCTTTATTTTCATTAGCATATACGCTTTTAGAATCCTCATTAATGACAATAATGACCGACTCGATTTCTGTAGGTACTGTGGACTTTCACTAATCTACTCCCTTTTTATTTTTGCTGAGAAGTAAATAAACCTAATGCCTTAATGAAACTAGAGATATGAACTCTTTAGAAAACACAACCAAAGGTACAAAGGTTTTTTTCTCGTCTAGATGTGACATTTTTTTACGGTTTGCTAATAAATACGAAAGCTTTATCATCAAGCGGACTTTGTTTTCTCGGTTTAATTATTACCAATCTCTTAATAAAAGCTCCAACGCTCAGTAAGATAAATTAAAGCCGAATAATTTAAATTTCATAAACCGGGGAAGGTGTTTAACGTCGATTCTCTATATCAATAACGGTCTGAATTTAATTTGGCCGAGTCCCTTTCACCTACGATATTTCATAGATATTTGCCGACAATATGAATAATTCAAAAGGAGAGTGTGGCGTGAAAGAGTCTCAAAGGGAAGACGAGCTCCTATCAGAGTTTAAAATTGACGGTTCTATCGCGTCTGCTTGCTCGCTAACCACTTTGCATAGACTTCAGACATTTAAATGCAGTCACGATTTTGAAACACATCTAACTCTTTCATTCATCATCATTCATTTAAGAGTTAGACTCTTGTCGGTGGAGCGATTTCTTTCATTATTTACTAATAATTCCACCATGCCAAATCCAAATATAACTGAATACCTCCCTACTTACCTAAATGTAACAGTAAAACTAACATATAAATCAAGCATAATAAAATGAATTGAAAAACATACTTAATCCTCACTTTACATTTATAACATAGACGCTTTTAATTATTGCCTAAAATCTACCTTTCTACGTCTTGACACAAATAAGAACAAAATTACAAATCCGTTCGTTTTTTGTTCGTGACAGCATGCCGTAGCGCATTGCATCAAATTACCAAGATCAGAGCAAGTCACGACCTCCAAATTTTATGACGTAGTATCGACACATGACACTGAATTTCTGAACGTACAGTAGTACTGGTACTGTAATTATAGGTACTCTTGAAAAAAACATATCTGCACGAACTAAGACATTAGTATTATTAATTAAAGAAATCGTTTATGTTATTTAAAACTAATTTTCCATAATGCCTTTTGAAAACTACAGCCATATAAGTCAGCAAGTTACAGGCCAATTCGAGTTTTAGTCGTTCAACTTGTTTCCGATGTGATATTGGTCTGTCTGTGTCAAAAGTGGCGTTTCTTCATTCAAAAATTGCTTAATAATGTAATATGAGCCCCTTAAAGTAAATGCAGTCCCTCGGCCCTTCAAAACACTAGGATTTTCCTTTCCTATACTATACTTATACGTATACCCTATGCACCTATACTTTATTATAAGTATAAGTACAGGTACTGGCATGAACGGTATATCATATCTAGGTACAAGTGTTCATTGTAGGTTTACCGGACCTTAAAGTACCTCATTGATAAAACCGCGATGAATTCCGCTCATTACACGTTTCATCAGGCAGGTTTAGAAGTCCAAACACAGATTAAATTATATTAGCAGACACTTACATGTACATGATACAAGTCTAAAATTAAAACATCAGGTAGAAGCTGGTACAAGCGTCTGTCGTGTCATTAAAAACGACAGTGTCAATCTGTGCCTGATTAAAAAATAGATATCCTTATAACATCCAATTACCAGTAAAAAACTATAATCCCGCGCTAAGATTAATTTTCGTTCCTATTCGATTGATCGGATCCTTTTGCTTGCACCCCGCTGAGGCTGTTATTAAAATCAGAATACGCCTATTTGTCTCGTGTCAGGCTTATCTATGTGTGATTTACCTGATTTACTGGTATTGGATGCCGGGGACAGTATTATAAATAGCTGTGCCAGCGACTCCATAGCTTCCTCGGTAGCTTTCATATTCCCTCTGTCCTCCTAAAAGGTGAGATTTTCATTCCTAAACACCTTCATTGATCCCAAGGGCTTAAACTGTGTATACCCATGCCAATTTTTTTTAATATCAGTAGTTTAGTGTTCAAAAGCAAAAGGGACAGACATTCCATCAATGTGGATTATTTGTGGACGACCACAATGCTTTCTGTTTGTGTATGAGAGTAGCGTATCTGGTTTAAATTACGCAATGCTCGAAACGTAATCTATGATGGCAGCTCCCGAGTGCCACATTCCCAACACGTCCTTTTCATTCAAATCAGTGTCGAGCTCCCGATGCAAAGCGAACACTTTATCACTGTATGCGAATAAAACATATCTGAAACGGATTGAACATGTACGATTGTGAAACGAATGGGCTCAAGTTTATTTTAAAACAGTTTAAGTACAGGCCGCGTAGCCAAGATGCCAATCGCTAACGCTCCGTAGCGATCGAAACGCAACTGTCACTGTCACACTAATGTGGAAGAGTGATAGAGATACATAATGCTTTTCGTTGTCGAAGCGATAGCGATTGTAACCTTGGCTAGGCGGCCAGGGAACTCGCTTCGCGAGTTCTGCCAGAAGAAGTATTAAATAAAATTGTGCACTGTATTGCAGTTTTTATTAGACTGACGATTGAGAGGGTACTGTTTTAGAGTGCATACGTGTAACTCCGCGTTATAAACACGAAGTTTAGTACGTAGGTAAATAATTTGGCGGTTTGGTTTTATTTTTGAAAAGTCTTCATTATATTTGTTTCAATTTGGGAGTGAATTGAGATAAAGCTTGTTTACACTCAATATTATCCTATAATTTCGTTAAGTGACTTTCCCTGTCAATGCTCAACAATTGCTCATCCATCACGCTGTTTCACGTGCATTTATATATTTATATTTGTTTTCAAGCTCGGAATCGAATGATTATTATTTAATTATTTATGTATGTTGTTACGAGAAATAACTCGAAACACAGATTAAGAAGGTAACCAAAGAAACGAATAATCTCCGGAAAGTAAAACATGTAATAAAATCATCTTCTTTATTTTCTATTGAACCAGCTAGAGTCGGGAAAACCTCTTAAATAATAACTTTCAGATCTACACCATCCACTTTCCGTTGACAGGTTTATCTCACTCGTGATAAACCTGTCCTGTTTCTTGAAAAGGTTCCTATTTTATCTAATTTCTGATACTCAATAACCTGTAATGTAAAGAAAGAGTACCTACCTGAAACAAAGTAAAACATCTGCTCAACAAAAACTGGTTCCATGTACTTATAAATCCAATTTTTTTTTATTAAATACGTATACGATTTTTTTTAAATTAGTTTTTTTTTATTATTATGAATGGGCTTACTCATGGCCACAGACTAGCCGAGGCGTAGACGTGGCCTACGATGGAGCGAGCTCGTCCAGAAGGTGCCTGTTCACTCTTGATTTGAAGATTTAGGAAACTTGCTAAAATCATGAAGGTAGCCGTAATAAGACCTAGCTGTTTTTTTAGGAAGTTTTGTTTCTTCTCACTATTCCTTATAGGAATAGTAAAAATTTGCTTGTTAGTTGTAGCTAGTTAGCTTTTCACTGTTATCCAACGTAAAGAAACGGTATATTACCTCTGGCAGTAACACATTTTAACTCGTCAATAAAAGATCCATGTGTCGACGCCTTGAGTACTTCCACGCGTGCCACGCACTCTTCGATTACTGTAACATATCGACAATACGTGTTTACTTTTGACACTCATATTTAATGTTCCACATTCAAGTTTTAAAGATATTGGAAATACTGTTTCACGCTAAAGAACTTTCCGATAAAAGGTAATGGTTTATGATACTGCTCGTACGTAGCATAACTACGGATTTGCTACGAGATTTACGTAGTAGATCCTACGCGTAATCGGATAAAATTATTAGTATATATCTACGCGTTCTGGAATAGGGAGGCCTATTCTGTTTTAACAATGTGATATGGTTTTTATCTTATTTTGATACGACTTTTAGTTGAAAGTTTAAATTTTAATTCTCCTGCTCGACCATCTAGGACCATTGATACTTTACAGCTAATTACACCATCATCATGTTTGAGCGAGACGAGCTCTATGTGCGTATGTATTATAGCGACATCCCGCTCGCACGTGCGAATCGGATGCAGTGTGCCATGCGCTATAGTTACTTAATAAACGCTGAATGGCAAATATACATACAAAATATTTGAAATTGGATTTTAAATCTCTATATAAAATACAACATAAAATGCAACATTAAGTCCTATTATGTTTGCGGAATGTGCTTGCTTATGCCTGCTTACGTATCCATAAATACACCCACGTAATCCGGTATTCCGTGCGTAATGCTACGGAATAAATGGTTAACGGTATAAAATACATTAAGCCAGTACGGCATAGGTTTTAATTTCCGTCAGGGTAACGACGTCAAGTATCTGGAGTAATTCCTATGACCTATGAGTGTAGACCTATGACCATATTCGGAATCTAAATATCAATGCCAGTTTCAATCAAATAAATGTGAACATTATGGTTGTAGGGTATTCTAAGGAAAACCCACCCCACACATAAAACGAAATATTATTGTTGGACATAGGTGATTTCATCGCGACGTCAGAGATTGTATTTCTCATACTAATTTTATATTAAAGCCTTTTATTGTTTCAAAAAGAGTAGATCATTTGACTGATTAGAAAACTACCTTATTCGCGGCTAGTGGCTAGATAGTTGTTTCGATTTTGATTCACTAGAATGAATTATTTTTCAGCTCACGCTCTTTTAGGTTTTGTACCCAAAATGACATAACGAAACGAAGCCATTTGTCGATCTGTCTGTCATAAAAAGTTTTTTCAGAATGTACCTATGAAGTATATCATATTCATATCTTTTAAATATTAAAGAACCATCATATTAAATATATCACTCACGTATTTTAAGTCGAAAAACGCTCGACATGTTTCACTCCGTACTGAGGAGGAAACGTCCGTAGGAGGAGGAGAAATACGTGAGTGACCCGTTCTTAATATATTTAATATTAATTATCTGTGACTCACGGAAGTTTTGTTATTAAAATTAAAGAACCGACTTCACAAAAAGCAATCCCACTTAACTATTTGATAAATAATTTCTTAGAAAATATTTACGTATTACTTTTAAAAAAATTACGTGCTAATACTTTAAAAAAATGCAAACCACTGTAAGTGTGCTTCTCTCGATTTCTCCATATAATTACCTTACCAGATACTGACGTAAGTATAATAAAATCAACTTTAAAACAAAACAAGAATTCTTCAAATTGGTCCAGCCACCGTCTCCAAGAAATCGGAGAAAATACACAGTGCATACGGTGGTGTGGTTGTTTATATCAGTGTGTTGTGTCTAAATATGAAATATAGATGGTCAAGCAAATCTTGTGAGTAGAAAAAGGCGCGAAATTCAAATTTTTCTAAGACGATATCCCTTCGCGCCCTATATTTTTCAAATTTGCCGCCTTTTTCTACTGACAAGATCTTCTTGGCCAACTTTATATGTTAAATTGTTTTGACCCATTAAAATTTAATTCGCGAATATGGTTCCTAATTTACGGTATGACATTCAGCCCTACACGCATTCGTCACTCGAACGGGCCAGTAAATCGTTAAACAAAGTCATTTCGGCGAAACAAAAGAAACGAGCTAAACGAATTGGGCTATTAGAATCGAATCGGCTTGTTTTGGACTATCAGTAAAGATCAATTGCCTAGTGAATGTCTATTGTGAATTACTATACTCGTAGCTCTGTGATGGCTGCTTCATTTAGAAAAACTTCCAAATAGTGAAGCGACATAAAAATCCATAGACATAGATATCGAACCCCGTTCCACAATATCACGAGAATCGACTAAGAAATGCGGCCTATATAGTTCTTTTTTTGTATGGATGCAAGAAACGACAAAAAAATCACGTTTGTTGTATGGGAATTATATTCTGTTTTTAGTATTTATTGTTCTAGCGGCAACAGAAATACATCTGTGAAAATTTTAACTACCTAGCATTCACGGTTCATGAGATACAGCCTGGTGAATGATAGACAGACGGACAGCGGAGTCTTAGTAATAGGGTCCCGATTCTACCCTTTAGGTACGCAACCCTAAAAATCGTTATTTATATTTAAAGAACACAATCTTACTAAATGCAAAATGAAGTAAGTAATCTAACAGAAAATATTCCTCGAAGACAGCATAAATTCCTGGTGCATTATCGCGAAAGCTCGACTTCAATTTTCTACGTCAAGTAATACTCGAGTGAGCAAAAATGTGAAATGTGTTATTGCTCGTCTTATAACCCTAAAATGCAAATCGAATCTGTTTTCGTATAGGATATGTTTGCGTGTGGGAAGTATGAAATAAGCTTAGCGGAAAGTACGAAATTGGCTTGGATATGTCGATATTATTTAATGTAGCGCACCCCCGGGCTTGTTTGTCGACTGGAAAATATTTATTACGCTTTTCCTCTATTATAATATTTTCATGCGTTTCCATACTCGTACTCGGTGGATTGGAGGTGCGTATTAGATGCTTAGATTACTTTGAAAAATAAAATTTGCTCATGTTCGTAAAATAAATTTATCTTGGGAAATGCCTTATGCATTAACTTTTTATGCAAATGATTTTATTCCACGTAAATATATAATATTACGTGTGAAACAATTTATCTGCTATTTATTATCTACCCCACGGCACCACGCTCTAAAAGGCATTATAAGAAGTTTAGTTTATAATTTGTCTTTTCAACAAATATTTTAAACAAATACTACCTAAATTAATGTGCTAAATGAAGATTTATTTTAAATATACCACTAGGATTGGCTAAATACCTTTTTGTATTTTTGGCACAACTTAATCAAGACATTACAATATACTGCAAAATTGACGATTACTTTATTTTTGTAACCAAATTTAGCTTGTTTCCATTTTCCGAGATATTTGACAGAAAGCGTAGGAGTTTCAGAACTTCTTTGTTTATAATGAAGATTCGCCGTGTCAACTCAGCGCATTTGCATAAAAGGCTGAAGAAACGAATAATATCGCTGATATTGGGAAACTTGGTGACTTGGTTTGAGCTCCGTACACATAGCCAATAACTTTCTCCGAGACGTTCCATATTTGCACGGTTTTGTAGGGCTGCCAAAATAATTAACTTCTATCCAGGTAAGTATTTAAAACCGTCAAAACATATGGAAAATAAATAAAGTATTAAGTAAGAGAATGGTGGTGTAATGCATTTAGCGCTTAATCTTAAGAGTGCCTAGACTGTAGTTAATATCACGCTGTTTAGACTACAATTATCGCAGCCAGAAATAAAATTACTCCTTCGAAAGACGCTTAAAAAAATGTTTTACTTAATGTTCTTGGATTCATAAAGGCATCATTGACCATCGCACAAAATCCTAATCGGTAGGGTAAAGATAAATAAATCTCTGCACGGCTAGCACATCTGGTCGCCATTCGCGCGAGGAGGAAAGATCGGCGCGACTCGATAGATGAAGTAGCGCGAATGAAAGCAAAGCAACACGTGCTAGCCGTACTGAACCAGTATTTCTTCACTCTATAAGTCGGCAGGTACTACGTGTACGTGGTATGTATTGACCTTAAAACAATGACGTGGCAACCCTAAGACGAAAATGCGTCTTCTAAAGCAACCAACGCTTGCTATTTGTACGGAGGCGGAGGCTCCGATGCTTGCGCGCATCCTCTGCCTAATACAAACTTCTCAACCGCGGCGCGACTTACAAGCCATTTGGGCCATTTCATTATATACCTGGGCCCACGGACGGACGGTATTTCATCACGGTGACAATTGACACCTGACACTGACGATTATCTGTCCATTTCAGATTTCAGAGATTTCATCAGATCAATTGTTTTCACTTTTAATGCTGAGACACTACTTACTTACTTACTTACTGGCGCAACGACCCAAAATGAGTCTTGGCCTCCGACACGAGTACACGCCAGTTGTCCCGATCCTGCGCCATCTCCCGCCAGTTATCGGCATGCTGAGACACTAAAAACATAATTTATTTTGACACTTGCGCATGAGGCTGCCAATTTGCATAGTTTTAGAACTTATTTTCTACCTCCATGTAATATATATTTATAAAAGAACCGAGTACCTAGGTAAATGTAGTTTAACGCTACCAATAGTTAAAGCCTTTGAGTCGCCTGACACAAAGGGAATACCGTTGCAGTGTAGAATTCTGAGACTGAGCCATGACGCTTGACGTTGGGAGACGCATTCCCGACCATGTACGTAATTTATAAAACAGTTTGTCCTCCAAAACTTAACCAATCGTAACCAAACTAGGAAATCTAAATAGTAAATAATTATGAAATTATCTGTGTCGGACCGTTTTGCTTTTTTGGCTAATTCATATCAATTTTGAATAAGTAGTACGCCTCTCATTGGGAGGCCATTTTGACCATTTTTGAAGGGCTCTAGCGCCTTAACAAACAAAAAAAAAAACAAAAAAAGCAAAACGGTTCGACACAGATATTGACAATATTAATCTGTGTTGAAAAAATCATTGCTCTAGCATCAAAACCCACGGAGGAAACAGTCGAGTACGTTTGAACGGAGAAATAACCACTCCAGTTGGCTCTTAAACTACGAAAAGAACCTTAGATGTAACGAATTATTTATTAGAATTATGTATGTACAAAAGGCTTTGAAAAAGTAAGTACCTATATATAGTAGTGGACCCTATAATGGACGTGGAACCAGTAAGGGGACAAAAAAACATAATTCTTCTAAAATAAGTATCTAAAAGTAGTTTATAAACACTTAGACTGGTCATATTTTTCATAAAATCGATTTCGACTGGCAAAGCATATTACTTTTTGGCAACCGGATTTTTTAACCTAATTAGACCCCGCTGAATCCGAATTTGCCGGTTGCTCGATCGAAATCTTGACCGGAAGTGAGATATTTGACATTAAAGGTCCCTTTTTTCAGTTTTTCGTAAATAACTCTTAAGCGGTGGCGCATAGCAAAAAATATTCTATTACATATGTATTCTGCATAAAATTGCCTACAAGAAAGATTCAGTACAATTTTTCGCTAGGATCAATATTCAAAGAGATTTTAACGCGTCAATTTTAATTATAATCACTTCTAAGGTCCCGTTTTTTAGATTTTCGTAAATAACTCATAAACGGTGGCCAATATCAAAAAATGTTGTTAGACGTTAATAATCTACACAAAATTTTGAGCAAAAAAGATTAAGTACACTTTTCGCGGGGATCAATATTTAAAAAGATAATAAAGAGGGAAATTTAATTATAATAAATTCTAAGGTTCCTTGTTTTTATTTTTTCGTTAATAATTTGAAAAGTATGACTCATAGCAAAAAAAAAAAAATCTTATACATAAATAATAAACGTAAAATTTCCTACAAGAAACATGTAGAACACTTTTCGCTAGGATTAATATTTAAGAAGACAAAGCAGCGGGTAAGTTAATTATAATCAATTTTAAAGTCCCTTTTTAGTTTTTTGTAAATAACTCGTAAACGGCGTCCCATAGCAAAATAGGTTATTAAGAAAAAATTATCTTCATAAAATTTCCTCCAAAAAACATCCAGAACACTTTTCTCTAGGATCAATATTTCAAGCGATATTAAAGGAAGAAAGTTAATTACAATCAGTTCACAGGTCACTTTTTTTTAGTTTTTCGTAAATAACTCGTAAACGGTGGCCCGGTGCAAAACAATATTCTACATAAATATTAAACTTAAAATTGTCCACAAAAAAGGTTCTGTACACTTTTTCGCTACGATCAATATTTATAGAGGTATTCAAGGGGGTAAGTTAATTATAATCAATTTCCATGTCCCTATTTTTAGGTTTTCGTAAATTACTCGTAAAATAAGGCTCATAGCAAAATAAGTTCCTAATGTTCTTGTAAATAAATAATCGATATAAAATTTTGTACGAAAAACATGGAACACTTTTCTCTTTTTAGGGTTCCGTACCTCAAAATGAAAAAGAAAACCGGCCAAGCGCGAGTCGGACGACTCGCGTTGCAAGGTTTCCGTACATTACCTAATTTTTAACAATGTATTTTATATATGTGAAACGCGAGTGAATTGTCTTTAAAAAACCTGTAGGGATCGGTTCAAAAACTAAGTCATGTCCGACTCGCGCTTGACTGCATTATTCTAATAGGTTTTCCTGTCATCTATAGGTTCTATTCTGTATATTTTTTCAAAATTTTAGATCCAGTAGTTTCGGAGATAAAGCCCCCCCCCACCAAATAAAACATTAAAATACAAAAAATTACCATCCCCCCCTTTATCTCCTTAACTACTGGGTCTAAATTTTGAAAATAAAATAATATAAAATAGTTCTTTACCTATACCTATACCTATAGACGAAAACCTAAAAATAGGGACCTGGAAATTGAGTATAATTAACTTATCCCCTTTAATACCTCTTTAAATATTGATCGTAGCGAAAAAGTGTACATAACCTTTTTTGTGGACAATTTTATGTTTAATATTTGTGTAGAATATTGTTTTGCAACGGGCCACCGTTTACGAGTTATTTACGAAAAACTAAAAAAAAGTGACCTGTGAACTGATTGTCATTAACTTTCTTCCTTTAATATCGCTTGAAATATTGATCCTAGAGAAAAGTGTTCTAAATGTTTTTTGAAGGAAATTTTATGTAGGTAATTTATTTTTAAAAAATTATTTTGCTATGGGACACCGTTTACGAGTTATTTACAAAAAACTAAAAAGGGACTTTAAAATTGATTATAATTAACTTATCCGCTGCTTTGTCTTTTTAAATATTGATCCTAGTGAAAAGTGTTCTACATGTTTCTTGTAGGAAATTTTACGTTTATTATTTATGTATAAGTTTTTTTTGCTATGAGTCATACTTTTCAAATTATTAACGAAAAAATAAAAACAAGGAACCTTAGAATTTATTATAATTAAATTTCCCTCTTTATTATCTTTTTAAATATTGATCCCTGCGAAAAGTGTACTGAATCTTTTTCGTTCAAAATTTTGTGTAGATTATTAACGTCTAACAACATTTTTTGATATTGGCCACCGTTAATGAGTTATTTACGGAAACCTAAAAAACGGGACCTTAAAAGTGATTATAATTAAATTTCCCGCGTTAAAATCTCTTTGAATATTGATCCTAGCGAAAAATTGTACTGAACCTTCCTTGTAGGCAATTTTATGCAGATTACTTATGTAATATAACATTTTTTGCTATGCGCCACCGTTTAAGAGTTATTTACGAAAAACAAAAAAAAGGGACCTTTAATGTCAAATATCTCACTTCCGGTCAAGATTTCGATCGAGCAACCGGCAAATTCGGATTCAGCGGGGTCTAATTAGGTTAAAAAACCCAGTTGCCAAAAAGTAATATGATTTGCCAGTCGCATCAAGAAGGAGAGCGATTTTGAATTTTTATGTCTAGTCTAACTGGCTGTATATTATCATAAATAAGAGTCCTAGAGCTGATTCAGTTTGAAGTTTTATTAAATTTGGTTGTTTTTTTAAGAAATTGGCGTCAACCTAAAAGTTGTCGTGTCACTGAAAAAAAATACCACTACGAATTCTTAACAACTACGCTAAGAGAGGTGAGTTAATTTATTAAATTTAATTAATTAATACTTGATGAAAACTAGAATGTGTTTTGTTAATTGCATTTACCATGAGATAAGGTATACAACACACTATGTTGTGACTCCACAGATGTAAAAAAATAGTGGTATTTGGCCCAATCCCATTATAGGAGCTACAGGAAAGGCGAGCCAATACGTGTGGAGACAGGTCAGCTGCAGGAATCTGCCGCATATTTCAGGTTGGACCCTACTCGCGCCTTACGGAAACTCCATTCCGGGTTTTATTTTGGAGTATCCTTCTCCTAGATGGATTGCAAAACAATGCTAAGAGGACCATCTCCCCTGTGACGAAATAGCTTAAGACAGTGAAGCTGAGAGGGTAATGCAGGTGCTGGGCATCCCTGCGTTTCCTTAATTCCGTCCCAGGCGGTGTAATGTATGTTACACCATAAATCGTCTGCAATAGACGTAAAGGCCAATGATTATAGGAGCTGTAAAACTGCGTACCTCCTATGATGGGACAAATGACAGAATGATGCTTGCTATGCCATAATTTCATGTTTAAACAATACAGAAATAAAATGTAGTTAAGAAATATGTCAATCAGGAGGTATTCTCGGACTTCGGATAAATTAATATCGTTTTTCCAAACTTTTATTTAACTTGCCCTGTTAGTTAGTGTGGGTCCAATCTTGGTAGCCGAATTTGAGCCACTTTTCGATTTCCGATTCAGTTGAAATTTTGTGTAAGTACGTAATTAAGTATGCAAATCGGATGATAATGCAATATTATGATAACATGGACCTGATCTGATGATGGAGACAGGAGGTGGCCATGGGAACTTTATCGCAATAAACCCTAACTAATTGTGTTTGGGTATATTAGAATTGTCTCGATGGATCTAATACAATAATAATTGGCTGTGGAAAGAAAAATACATTCAGCGATAAAAGCTTATACCAAAAATTGTTTTATTTTGCCGTAATTTATTCCCCATTTCAATATTTTATACTGATAGAGCAATGTTCATTATAGGGGGCCCATTACTGGATCCACGTCCATTACCGGGGGCCCATTACTGGAACTTTGGTGTCCATGACTGGAGAAAAAAAGCATAGTTTTAATTTGTAAATATGTGGAAACTAATTGCAGTATCTTTGATACAACACGCCTAAAACATGAAAGACGGATAGGACTTTCATCTTTTAACAGGCTAAGCGGTAGACCATTTACATGTATAAGGGAAATATCATAAATACTCCAAATTTCCTCTTAAATGTCCCATGACTGGTGCTGTTACTATAATTATATAATTACTTACTGTTGCCCACCACTTTGTTCGCCTGGATTTTTATACTGAATGTTTTAAAAAAATGGTAGGGTAGGTATTTCTCACAAAAATACACAAAATCTTTTTACGAAGTATCAAGTCCTTCACTTAAAAATATTTGGTCTCGATGCATCGTTTTGAATATTGTATCTTTCTACGAACTTACAAATCTCTCACTCAAAAATATTTTTAAGCCCGATAGGTACAAACTATCAAGCACTTTTTAAACCTTCTATAATACTTCTATCAAAGGGTCCTTTAAGTGTGGGTTACAATGAAAATACAGGATGCTTTACAGTGTCTGGCCATATTTTACAAAATTATATGTAGTAGGTACCAACTTACCTATATACATTTAATATTAAGAAGGTAAAGGGCTAGAACCGCTATTAGTCTAGCGTGCAACTTTCAATCCGGAGATCGCAGGTTCAGAATCCGACTGTTACCAATGAAAACAGAAGTTTTTGGAAACATTTTCAAATGGTTACTACAGAGATATAAGATCTTAGAGTAGGTTATCAAGAGGCCACACACACTTCCGTAACGTCGTCTAATTTCAGTCCACTTCACTTTGTTCCCAACACCCCAATAATTCCACTGAATATAAATGAAGCTTTACTATTTCTATGAATAACATTTTACCTAACAACACAATTTACATTCATTTGCCGCCATTGTTGTGTATTTATAGCCTTTATAGGCATTCTAACAGTAAACATGATTAGTGTGAATTATACATAATCCGGAATACGCTTGTAGGTACCTAAAGTTATTTAAAAGCATTACTTATTGTCTTTAGTAGTTTTCTAGGTATATCAATTTTAAAATAAGTAAAAAAATGGTAAGTCCAAACGTACCCTTTCAAAAATGATTTTATAGCTCCGTTTTCGAAACCAACCATCCCATAAATAAAGGGAATACATAAATCCACCTGCTAAAAAAAAGATAGGTGGAGTGGAAGAAATGGATTCAGTGGATTCACTAGGCCAAGATTATAGGTAACGGTAGGTATTGCCTAAAAGTAGGAATTGTAAAAATGTACCCCACAGTGGTAGAGGGGTGGCTTCGTACACCGTTGGTTTCTTCCCGGGATTCATTTTCATAGCTATTTCACCTGTTCTTGTCACCTTTTAGGCATATCTACTGACCTGTGCCCTGTTTATCAAAAGCTTGTAGCTTATAATACAAGTGGAAGTCTCTCTCTAACAAAAGCTGACAAAAACGGACTTCCACTTATATTACAAGTTACAAGCTTCTGATAAACAGGGCACAGGTCACATAATGATTTAGATTTTTTCCAGTTCCATGGAAAAAAGTTTACGAAGGCACCCCAGTCAATCGGAACACAAAAATCTAAATATTTTTTTATATAAGTACACAATATATTTTATATCTACCAGTAGGTATCTAACGTGTTCGCGTCGGCGAGCGCTAAAATTACTCGTCTTGAGTAATGTTCTCCTTTTATTAACATCTGAAAATATTACCACGTAAGAAGAAAACACCCGTGACGCGGCCAACGAGATTACCTGAGACGTTTTTCAAGGAAGATAAAATCCATTTATCTTGGTTGTGAAGAAGATGGCTTTTGTCAAATCAAAGTACTTTAGCGGCGCTTTGCCTATAAAACCAAGGGGACTGAAATAAACTGAAACGTAATTTCATTGTTTTTTTCTACAGCTCGTGATATCTTAGTAAGTATCTTGTAAGATTACAAAGATTTCACAAAGAAAAATAACTCTCACAGAATCAATTTCACAGTTCGCCGATGATACCCACACTTGTAACGAAGCTAGCCAAATAATCATAATAATAATTTAATTATGATATGACAAAGTAGTATTAATAATTGAATTGTCATATAAT
Organism: Cydia fagiglandana; assembly: GCF_963556715.1. Classification (NCBI taxonomy): domain Eukaryota; kingdom Metazoa; phylum Arthropoda; class Insecta; order Lepidoptera; family Tortricidae; genus Cydia; species Cydia fagiglandana. The sequence goes on from NC_085934.1 coordinate 12,469,438, forward strand.
AATTGAATTAAAACAGCATAAATGACAATAAAATGTAAAACATTACTCGAAGCAAACAGATACTTGAGACGGTCTATAATAATTGGCATTGATAACATAAAACATGATACATAGTTAAAATACCGATGGCTCACTGGGCTCTGAATACAAAGAATTGTTTAAGAAGCAACAGTTTATATTTTTAGTGTTCCGTACAAAACTTTGTTTACGGAACACTTATGGGATCACTTCGGTCTTGTTTATTTAAGTAAGTACTTTTGAAATATCCTGACAATGCCAAAATTAGGGCTAGTTGCTACACAAATATCCCGTGATTAACTGTAGTTTTATGTTTATGTAAATGACCAAATATTATATTAAATAAACCTCATTAGGTAAAATTAAAAATATACATTTTTAATGAACAAACTGTGATATAAAAAGCACGTAGACCTTGGACCCTCGCGACGTGATTTAAATTAAAATGTCTCCGTTTGCCCTTACTTCGTGAAGAAATGTTTAACTTGGAAAGAGGTACACCCTGTTTTCGTCACGGAGCTAGAATCTTTGCACATTATAAGTTTTAATGACATCCGAAGTTTTTCGGCGGATGATCGCCGTCATACAAATTATGGAGCGTCGTTACTAAGTAACCGAATTTTTATGCTGAAACATTTTCTTAGAAATTTTCTTTTAGAGTTTGAATTTGAATTCACAATTGGAGAATTTCGTACAGCAAATGTAATTGAATTAAAAATAATGTGCTTGTTGAGAGTTATTATATAGGTACTACATGTACGTATAGATATATCGTACAGCGACTGTGTGCTCTTTTAACTCGTGCCATGCACTAGAGTGCATCTGATCCATGAATATTGATATTGAATGAATATGAATATTGGCAAGTTTTATTTAATGATTTACACAATAAGTACTTAAATTTCATGAGTGATTGTGTAGTTACTTTAAATTAAGTATCAAATAAAAATATTCATTTCATATCCAAAGTGCGAACCGTATATACTCGTGATTCAAGTTCCAGTGAATAAGAGCCCCGTGTTGCAACAATAGGTTAAATAGGTACTTACTGACATTATTGGCCTGAAAAGTATCTCTATCCGTCTTCAGAGTTCGAAAACCGATTTCTCATTTAAAATGGAAATCCATGGCTCTCGTAGAATAATAGCCGCTGTCTATGGCGGACTAAACTTGTTGACAAATAACTTTCAGCATTGTTCGAATACGGGTCACGCATAAACCATAAACAAAGATTCACTCAGAGTAAAGTAGCGAGATGTATTAGGCAATTTCAATACAATTTAGCAAAACGCTACCCCTCGTGGTGTGAAATATTTAGTGTTTTCCTCAACCATATTTAATAAATCAAGTAGTAAACGAGTCGCCAACTAAGGAGGTCAGTGGGTGGTAAGTTTTAAGCTACTCGTAGCGTTGCTTAATGGAAAAGTGGAAACTTCTAGTGAGGTGTTTATCGGGTCATAAACATTTGTGAGCGCGTCCTCAGAGTAATTTTGTGTCCGGAAAAAACTCTTCCACTTTTTTTCGTTACTTCTGATTGGGATTCAAGTAGCTCGTCATTTTTATAGATATGGTATTTCCAATTCCCGCCAGTCCTCGATGGGCATTTGCTTCAAACGGGGTAAACACCCCTAAAATTTGATGTTCGGGTCTCAGAAATGTACTTGAATTACTCGAATAAGTCTTGATAAGTATCTGAAGGGGACTCAGTGGCTCAAGTTTGGGGATTTCCTTTTCGGTCAACGATATTAACTTTCTCAAGTAATTTTTGGTCTTACCTAATTGTTGTATTTTCGGGGTTCTTATTAATAATGCTACATCTTCCCGCGGTTTGCGTAAACAAAGATAAAGTTTCTCTTAGAGCCCTTATTTTTAGGGTTCCGTATAGTCAACTACGAACCTTCAATCTTCATCCGTCTGTTTGTCCGTCTGTCCGTCCGCGGTTTTACTCCGTAATCGTTGTTTCGTAAATACTAAGCAGCAATTGTTTTTGTATTTGAATAATTCGAATCGTTTTCGTATTGGGCCTGTTTCGTTAATGCTCCGTAGGTAATTGCTAGAAAGCTGCAATTTGGCATGGATATACATATAAATCAATCACGCCGACAAAGTGGTACAATAAAAAAATATATGGGATACGTAACTATAACAAGGAATCAACAATTAAATATAAATCCTATACTTTTGCTTACCGCAAAGTAAAACTTCGTAACCAGTAATTCGTAAAATTAGACAGTTTGGGCCATTTTTAGTTTAACCTCCATACAAATACAATGAATGTTATTGTAATGTTCCTATCGATCCATGAATTATTCACGTGGGAACGGTTGCCGACAACGAACAACAGTTGTAATAACCCAACAACTCACAACTCCCCAACAAAAACTTGTTTCTTTTCGCTATGAAACAATAACGACAACATTCAACAGATCCAACCGCAATCACGTGTTTGAATCTCAATGAATAATACCATTAAATTGTTTGATAAAATACTTAAAAAAATCGGCCAAGTGCGAGTCGGACTCGCGCATGAAGGTGTAAAAGCACTAACCCTAATGCTTCCAAGAAATAATCTAAGCAAATATTGGCCATAAATATTAGTGATCGTCTAGTTCAAAATGTAGGACCCTCTACGTTGTGATAAAATATCTTTATGAAATCGACGTACCTATAATTAAAATTATAATAAATTGATTTTAATTTTCAATAAATAAAACAAATGAAGAACAACATATTAATAAATTAAAGAACCGTTAAATAAAATAAAATTATCGCAATGGACGTCCGATTATAAAAAACGTAATCGCAAATACGAAATAATAATAATAACAAATATTCGTATAAAAATACTTTTACTGACGCAAAATAAACCGCCAGTATTAACCGTCCGTAGTTGAAAGAACATCCGTACTTCAATAAATTTGTACGTAAATAAACAAAACGAAGTAAACGTAAAACATTAAATTACCCGTAAGCTCAAAATAAATAAAATAATAAAAAAATCTAACTACATAAATGAACATGCAACTCACCGAAAACAGCATGGCTAAGGAATAAAATTAATTAGTTGACTTAATTACCTGACTTACATGTAGATTTACAATGTTGTAATTTAATAACTAGTAACTTACTTCTAACTTAAATATAAGCTCGTCGCACAGCAAATAACAACGATCTGAAATAAATGCCCGACCTCAAAGAGACCTTGTGAAACAGACCATAGGTCTAAAATGGGGAACCTAAGTTATTACTTTGTTTTTGAATGTCCAGGGGCTCCCTGCCATCCTACACCCCTGCCTCACGTGACGTTGAAAATGGAACATGCCCGTCTACGCGTCCTTCAAAGCCGTCAGGAAACAAACCTAGCTAAACCAAAAACATTCAAACCATCACACCTACTCATTATTCTACATTCTTCACTTTCCTGACGTTCTTAAAAATATATTTACGCACAATGCATTTTTAAATTACGCTAAGCAATCTACGCGCTGCGGTATCTACGCTTCCCTAACACGGCATGCAGCTCGCGTATTTGTGACGAAGTTAGTGAGTGTTGTCGATTTGTACAAGGTGCTCTGAATATTATTTATACTCTACAACATCCACTGTACTGCAGCCCCTTAAATTGGAAAGAGAGCACTCTACCTTCACACACGACATCAGACGTCAGGGGTCGGCACATATCGAGTGGTTGAATCCCAGGACTACAGAGCGAAATGTTGCAGAAAATATAAACAACTCAGGCCTTGTGTGTGTACCTAGTGTGTAGTGTAGAGGCTTCAGACTTCTAAAGCACTGACACGTCAGATACTTCAGGCCAAAGCCAGTTTCGACGTCCAGCCGGCAGAAGCTACTCTCAGCCACCGACCTTATTCCGAGTGTACCTAAATGTGTGTATGCAAATAGACTAAACGTGTGGTGTGTCAGCTGTGTATGTGTAAGTGTAGTGTGGTGTGTTTCGAATGTATGTACATGTTTTCTGTGTGTGTGAGGCACAAAATACATGGTGTGTTAAATAGTTTTTTTATTGTGGTTCACTATCTCATCACAAATAATAGGATCAAAGAAGCAATCAAATGCGTGACACTACAATTTCGTCATATTGTCGGAAAGAGCCAAATTATGGATTGTATTGTATGATATATGGTATTAAATTAAGCTCTTCCTTCAAAACAACTACATTGCAATGTCAACATTCAATTCAAACAAGCAGATCAAAATAAAAGTGATTTTATGGGAGTTTTATCCGCTTTCGTACCAAATTTAATAAAAACTATCTAAATAAAGAGATACGAATGTAGCCAGAAGGGCTCCCTATAATCTTCTTCTCATTCGCTCGCTCGCTCAGCTCAGGAACATTGCAGAAGAGATCTATTATGTCCTACGTACAAATCGTCCACTGCATGACGACTTCCCTAACCCTTTGAAATACGCTGAACTCAGCTAAAAAAATACAACGAACACCCGACGTGATGATCTAAGGGGATAAAAGGATTAAATTCTTACACATTACTCTTAATAACTAAATTATAGATAAATGTAAACACTTCCTGACTTCACTGACTCTAATATTAAACAATAAATACACTTTGCTCTATTATATAAAAAAAACACTATAAAAGAAATCGAGGTTTAACACTTAAAATCTCTACACAGAGTTTATTGTCATTATAAACCACATTTATAAAACTTCATTTTTAGAACTTTACCTATTCTAGCTATGAAAATTTTACTGAACACACAAATTAATTGATTTCTGGCTAAATGTCACGACGCGTATTCAGCCAGTCCTTTCGAGCTTCAAATCCCGACTGCTCTCCTAGAGGTCTATTTTTTTAAAACAATAATATTCACACGAAATAATGCACATAACAGAAAGACGTTATGTACATACAGTTTGCATTAACATACGTCATTTATAAGTTCGATTAGTAAGAGTTTTTAACTAGACGACGTATGTGTCACCTTATTATAATTAACCTATGCCCTTTTAATACGCATTTGCAACAGAACTCTTTGTTTTAGTCAACGTACTTATGATAAGAATCAAATATCCTAAGAGCGGCGCCGAAAAAAGGCAACATGAAACCAAAACTATGATTTTGTGTTTATATTAGGTCGGTTTCAAAGAACTTGCGACGTGTGAATATATTTTTAGGGATCCGCATTAAAATACTAGCTATTTGTAAGAAGTCTAAACTTAACCCTGTAACACTGCTGTTACAAAGGGTACCATATCATTACGCAAAAAAACGGCAATAAAATCACGTTTGCTGTATGGGAGCCCCACTTAAATATTTATGTTATTCTGTTTTCTTAGTAGGTATTTGATGTCATAGCAGCAACAGAAATACATCACGGTTCATGAGATACCTATAGCCTGGACAGACAGACAGACGAACAGTGGAGTCTTAAGTAATAGGCTCTCGTTTTTACCCTTTGGGTACGGAACTCTAAAAAATTACTTTCTGCCTTTACCCAATTAATATCCATTCCCGTTACCGCCGTTCACATTTTTTTCGTACAACTGTGTATTTTTATGTTATTTTGTTTATTCATTTTCTTTCTTAGGCTAGGTTTATTACAACATTTTATTTCGTTATTATTATGTCGGTTTTATTATAAAGTCAACACCCCACTGTGAAAAACACTACGTGAGATTTTTGAAGTTCTATTCATACTTAAATAAAAATCGTCCCAACGAATGTTAAATAGCTGATGTGTTTTATAAAATTGTCTTGGTTTTCCTTCTTTATAATGGTACTGTATGCATGCTGGAATCCGTGTTAATAAAGGCAGAAACTCACCTTGCCCCGGCGGAGCGGCCTCGGCTTCTTGCACGAACTGGGAGAACCGCACTCGCACCACGAAGTTGAGCTCCTTCTTCTGCGTTCGAGTAGGTACTTGCATTCGTTGCCAAATCTGTGGACAAAGAGAACATTTAAAAACATCTTAGGTTACCTACAATTTAATAAAAGGGTAATAAAGTTAATAGATTCAGAAACGATTATAAGATATACATCAAATGTTTTTGATATGTTCATATGAATGTTTAGTATGTTTATATGCGGCACGAATATGCTATAAACAGATGTGGTTTATATTTAATTATGTATGTACACGTTATTCAATTCAAAGCGTAAAAGTCACAATTGGCGTAAATAATGACATTCAGTAGGATTATAAGAAAATTTAAGCCGTATTTCAGGCTCCCCCATACAGCGACGAGCAAACGTATTCATTTGTAAAGCGCCCAACACAATGATGCGAGTATCAAGCGATCTGTCGCTATGATAAGCCTTTGTTCTCCGCGCGACGAGTTTTTAGAATTGTTATCAAGTCTATTGTGGGCGTTAATGAACGACGTTTCACGGAAAGTGGTGCCTGGGGTGCTACTTCCAACGTTCACCAAGCGCAAGAGAGCCGAGCGATGAGGTGAACTTATATACAACATGCCCTTATTTATATGACTGTCTGCCCGATTCGAACTTTAAGATACATCAATCAATAGATCTAGAAACGATATGGATTAGATGTGTCAGTTTCAAAAGTGACGTTTTTGTTTGAAGAAACGTCAAAAAAACAAACGGTAAAAATTCGAAGAAAATCAAACAGTAGGGGCAAAGCCGTGGTTGGTATGATATACAAAAAATTGTGTTAAAATATTATCGATAATGTAGTGTATGTAGTGGATCCGGAAAAGAAAATGAGGACTAGGTTTTGTATGAAAAGGTGATTACGCGCGGGCCCACCACTTTCGTCTTAAGGATCCTGCCGGCCTAGCCAAGGTTGCAATCGCTATCGCTTCGAAAGCGAAAAACTTTATGTCTCTCTATCTCTCTTCCATATTAGTGCGACAGTGACAGTTGCGTATCGATCGCTACGGAGCGTTAGCGATTGGCGTCTTGGCTACGCGGCCTGTGGTCACAATTACTCTGGCAAGCCTTAGTGTTCGACTCGCTTTTTCACGTTGGAAGACTCAGCTTGAAGGAAGATAAATAGAGGGCGAGTGGGTGTGGAGCTTACGAGTTACGACCCCCGGAGTCATTCCAGTCTATACGTCATCGATACCTGTACCTTGGAAGTCTTACTTAACAATGAAATAATTTTAAATACCTACCTATTTACCTACTTACAAATAATCCAAAAATCATTAAAAGTACTATATATAACGTCAATATGGAGCAGAGTGGCATATAAAATGTATTGCAGGGAAGATATACACCGTGTTTTTTTTCCGTTAATTTCAAGGGAGCATTCCTGAGCTTAAATCAAGTAACTTTCTCAAAGACACCGATGTTCTAATTAAGTCCATTTCGGAGGTAATCAATAATTTATTTTTTTCCTATAAGGCCTCCACAAGCGTGTACACTTGCCTTAGGGCCGGTTTACATATTGATTAGTGTTTAGAATGAGTTCACACATTTGCTACTAAACTTAAGTACAATCTCGGTCGATTGATGTACGAAATGACATTGATATGTCACAGATTTCAATTGTTTGGTTGAGTTAAATTTAATGCCCGTGTTACAACAACGCTATATGTTTAATTACTTTTTAAACAAAAAAAAAACAAAAATGAAAACAATTTTTTTTTATTAACTATGCCATTTAGTTCTCATAAACGTACTTAACCATACCCCGAAGTTAACGGAATTCAATAAAAACACGGTAGATATCATAGGGTATTAACTATCGTATTTTATATACGTAAGTACGTCGCTCAGATATACTCAGAAAAGAATTTAGTCGAGAGGATGTTGTTGGAAATAAATTCGATTGTGTTAAAATTCAACTAAAACCAAGTCAAGACTAAGTTGGCTTGGTCGTTTGTGAAATTAAATATGAAGACTAAGTTGATTTTCCAGTAGATTATAATGCTAAGTATAATACTCGTACATTTCGTAAATAGTGCAGTATTCACGAAAATAGCTTTTATTACACTAACTAACTCCATCCAGTGTATTAAATTGGCCAACTACCTATCTGCTGAATAGGAATGAGACATCGTGAGCACTAATTGCTATGCAATGAGGATTACTAATTACTATTACTAAAGACACTTAACTAGTATCTAGCCACCGTAATAGCTACCTATTCGTAATTTGAGTATAGGTAAACAGAGACACTAAACAGATTGCGACAGAGACAGATGATTTGCTAAATCCGTTTTTGTACAAAACATCCAGTTTGTTAGATTTCGGTTTTAAGATTCTTCTTCTTTTTAGGGTTCCGTACCTCAAAAGGAAAAAACGGAACCCTTATACACCGTGTTTTTTTTGTTTTCCGTTAATTTCAAGGGTGCATTCCTGAGCTTAAATCAAGTAACTTTCTCAAAGACATCGATATTCATATTCAATTATTCATATTCATATTCATTTATTCATAAAATTACAAACTTTACATGTCAAAAGGGATAATCTAATTAACTCCATTTCGGAGATAATCAATATTTTATTTTTTTCCTTTAAGGCCTCTACAAGCGTGTACACTTGCCTTAGGGCCGGTTTACATATTGATTAGTGTTTAGAATGAGTTCATACATTTGCTACTAAACTTAAGTAAAATCTCGGTCAATCGATGTTCGAAATGACATTGATATGTCACCGATTTCAATTGTTTGGTTGAGTTAAATGTAATGGCCGTCTTAAAACAACACTACATGCTACATTTAATTACTTTTTAAACTTTTTTTTTAAAGCAAAAAAAATTTTGTTTTTTTAAATTAACTATGTCATTTAGTTCTCTTAAACTTACTTAACCATACCCCGAAGTTAACGGAATTCAATAAAAACACGGTGTATATTAAAATAAATACTGGGGAAAAACTTATTTAAAAAATCGAAATAAATTCTCGCCTTTTGTGACCTTGCATTTTTATTTGCTTAATTATGTAAATTCGGAAAACGACTTATGGCTTTTTTACATAACGGCACTATTTGAATGCATCTACAACATGAATATTGGTAACTCAACAGTTTTGATTGGTCCACAATACACCGGTAACATTAATTAACCTCCCCAAAGCAAGTAACAAATTGTAATAGTTTCCACCACGCACCGAGATTGTGCAATCTACCGAACCATATCTCACTGGAGGGGTGGATAAGTTCCAACGGTAAATACGCAGAAGCGTTGGAAGAGCTTCCTTTCCTCTCAGTGCACTGAGAAAATAAACCTAGGTAATTAGACAGTCTCCCTTACTTTGTTCTAAGAGCACGGTCTTTATTTTGTTGTGAAAAAAGCTCTTATAATAGTTTACGTAACGAAGTTAAATACAGCATTATTTATTACATTAACAGTACTCAGTGGAATAAATTTAAACAATATGGATCTGTATTGGCTGTATTAAATATTTAAAAGTAGTCTGATTTTTTAATGTATTAGAATTACAACGGGAGTTGTGGAAATCAGGGGGAGAGGCCTTTGCCCAGCAGTGGGACACTACAATAGGCTAATATATATAAAAAAAGACTTACTTTGTTGTGTTGAATGTTATGTGCTGATTCGAGAACAGTTTCGCCGTTGTTATATTGTGTTAAAATGAGACTGATTGAAACAATAACAAAGTTAATAGAAGAAAAGTTATTCTTAACTGAAAGTTGCATTGATAACCAATAGACTACAGGTACTTAACAGACTACCAAGACCCTCGCCCGAAAAGTCCTTTTAGGGCTCCTATAGGTCCACATTGTTACTTATCACCACCAGATAAATATTAAAACGATTTTTTTTTTTATTATGAATGGGCTTACTCATGGCCACAGACTAGCCGAGGCGTAGACGTGGCCTACGATGGAGCGAGCTCGCCCAGAAGGTATTATATGTATTTATCTCACCTTCATTCAACTTTATCCTACGACAAACTTTATAAATAAATAAAAATCCAAATGCAGAGATGTCCCTTTACTAGTTAACTAAAGGTCATCGCTACGCTCGGTCATTCGAAAGGCTCAGATACTAGATGGGCAACACCGACCCCAGGCCAAGGCTACTGCGCCACCCTGCTCTTAGACGAGATTAGTGTCTGAGCGCGATGAAAAGCCAAACGGTAACCCGGCCCTTTCAGCTGCACAAGTATCGGCGGCCGCTGAACGTACTCCTACTCCGCGGTCGTTGAAGAATGAGCAATCCCATTAGCAAGACGACCGACGAATTCCCGAGTCTCCGCAAATTTAATTAGACTTGAGCTTAAGAGACTCCTCAAAAACCAGCTAGTTTCTTAATGCCATTCATTACAGCGCTATAAAAGTGTTACAGTATTCACAGGTCGTAATTATGGAGCTGCATTATGTTCATTATGAATTCGACAAGCGTAAACTTACAGCAACCCCACGCGGGAGGTAAACTAATTAAATTTTCATAATGCCTCAAGCATTCAACTCGAGGAAGCCAAATAACCTCGCAGGTTGACAACTTGACAACCTGACTAGCTCTAAATTATAATTTTATAATTAACCACACAGACCGCGAACTTTAATTTAAAATTACGTATTTCACAGGAATTGAATTTCAGGGAAACTTGCGGGAAACGAAATGTTCTGCATGATACCTGCCTATAATATTAAATAGTAGTGAAAACACGTATAAAACTGTTAATAATATCCAGTAACGGGAAACTGGGCAAGTATCTACAGTGTATTTTCTGTAACAGAAGCAATAAATTAAACTGTAGACTGTCCTCCTCAAACTGACCAACATTTGTTCGGCAACTTTTGAAAATAGGTAACTCATGGTTTGATTTTTATTACACTTTAAAGTTTATTCTAAGACGCAGTGTATTGCAAATTTTGTTATGTTAAAAGCGTGACAAGTAACGTCAAACACACTGATGTCAGCGTACATTGAAAGCAATATTTATTTTGTATGAAAAAGAGGAAGTCTAAAGATTTTATAATTTTTTAAAGTTGCTGAACAAATGTTGGTCCGTTTGAGGTGTGCAGCCTTTAGTTTAATTGATTGCTCCTGTTACAGGAAGCACCCTGTATACCTACATAATTGGAAAGACAATAACAAATTGTCTTCCCAGACGAGTTGAATCCAATTCTCCTAAAAAACATAGGTATATATATATATATATGTATTTTGTTACCAAATTTTGTACATAATTATGAAATGGATTACTTACTATAACTGATTTACTTAGATAAAGTTCAGTTGTAAGCGCTACAAACAACAGGTAAAAATACACTAAAATAGTAACTACTGTAATAAATTAATAAGTAGGTACTAATATTCTAACCGGATTGCCTTATTCTGTAGCCAATTACCCCCGGTAACCTGTGAACGAGTTTCTCCGAGCCCGGTGTACTTCTCAACTAGCCATCGATCGAGCTCCAACCACCACTTCTAGTTACTTAACTTGAGTTTGGGAGATTAAACGCTGAGGAATACTTCATTATTTTCAGCTTAAGGATAATAGTGGTACTTGTTAGTCTATAAAACAAATAATGAAAATAATACTTATATTCGGTAAAAACGAATAAAACTGGCTACTTACTTCAGTTTTCATTCATTTTTATAGTTTATTGGTTGTGTATTAGATTGCCTATAGTAAACAACAACAAGAATTTACCAATCCTGACGTGAAATAGTCCTAAATAATTTACATCCTACCTAGTAATATTTTTTTCTGCCCATAACAGGATCATATTTATTAGATTTATCTTCACCAGCTTTATTCCTTATTCTTTGATGGATTGATTTTTAATTTTATATAGCTACAGTTGTAAATATATAACGTGCTTATGCCCTTTTTATATCTATATATATACATTGATGCAATAGAGAGAAGGTAAAGTATGTATAAATATTATACTTGTTATACTTGTTAGATGATTTATTGAGAATATGCCTTACAAAAACATCCTAGTATGTACACAGCTTTATCTTTGATTAATAAGTTATCTATGGGTAGCTGTCACATATATATACTCTGTCTATTCCGATCTGTGCTCTCACCGTGAAGCCATCTTTATTTAATTAAGTAATTTTGTGTTGTCCTCTTATATCCTAAGTTATCTAAATAATCATCAGTATATTTTCTTTTATTATCTGACGGAAGATTATGTGTGCTTTATATATGAAATATAAAGCTGCATCAATTGGAGGACACGACTTTCATTTCTCCGCCCTCAACGCATCCCTGCCTAAGATTGGTAAGAACCTCGGAATCCTCTAGCACCCAGAGTGCAATAGGTTATACGGTCCCAGCAAAAAGGCCGAGAAAGAGGAAGGCAAGGCGGAGAAGAGAAGACACAAATCAGTAAGTCACAACATAACCTACACACTATGTCCGAGACCAACACGTGCCACGTGACTCCTGTCTCCGGGGCGCAGATTGAACGTTTGGCCGGCCCCCAGAACTATTTCTCATGGAAGTTCGCCGTCCGCATGGCGCTCATGCATGACGGATTATGGGAAATTGTGGAAAACGGGCCGACAGCAGGCGACGCTCGTGACCAGCGCGCGCTTGCCCGAATCTGCCTCTATATCAAGCCGTGTATGTACCAATATGTGAGAAATGCCAAGACTGCTAAAGACGCTTGGAAATGCTTAGCGGACGTATTCGAAGACTCCGGCTTGGTTCGTCGAGTTTTACTCCTACGACAACTTCATCGGATCGATTACGGTACGTTCTCCACTATGTCAGAGTACATTGAAGCCACAATTACGCTAGTCCAACAATTGGCTGACATCGGCAAGACTATTGAAGACAAGGAGGTTGCGGAAATACTGCTCAGCGGGCTTTCTTCGGAGTATGATTCCCTCGTGTCCAACCTGGAGACCATGAACTTGACGAGTACGCTGACCAGTGAAGTGGTGCGTGCTAGGCTTCTGCAGGAGGAGTCCAGGAGGTCTTCGTCGGATGAGGGAACTGCACTTGCATCAATGAAAAGGACGCAATCCAGGTGTCATTATTGCAAGAAACCGGGTCATATGAAGAAGAATTGCTTCAAGAGGAAACGAGAACGGAGGGGCTCTCCGATGTTTGTGGAGCAGGCTCTTTCTGCAACGGCTCTGGCGGTCGTTCCCAGCGATGTGATGTGTGTAGATTCAGGCGCGTCAGTGAACATTTTTAACAAAAAGGACTACTTTATTAGCTTCAAACCAGGTACTAGTTATATAATAGCGGCAAGTAAGCATAAAATGAAATGTTTTGGAAAAGGTGATGTCCTTGTAGATGACAAATTACTGTTAAAAAATGTAATGTACGTGCCGGATTGCTTAAATAATTTAATTTCAGTAAGTGAATTAATTAAAAATGATCATGTTGTGACATTTCATAAAGATGGCTGTGATATAGATCTCAATGGTAAACGTATAGCAGCAGCTGAGTTAGTAAATGGTACTTATTGGTTGTTTAGGGATAGTGATTCGCACAAATGGGAGAGTTCAAGGTCCTTGCAGAGGCAAGAAGCCTTGAGCTCCACAGTAACTGATGAGGAGCTTTTGCACTATCGATTAGGACATATCAACACTAAAGATCTGAATAGTATTAGGGATAGGGTGCCTAACCTTTTTAAATTACAGAATCAGCAGGCTGACAAGTGCGTGCCTTGTTTGGAGGGCAAGCTGCCTTCCAAACCATTTCCCAAGGCCTCCAGCACAACTGTTGACCAGCCCCTAGCCCTAATCCACACTGATGTGTGTGGTCCGCTCCCCGTCAGCTTGGGTGGCGCGAGATATCTCCTGACAATCACGGATCACTACTCAAGAAAGTCCTTCGGGTTCCTTTTGAAGAGAAAATCAGAGGTGAGTGACCGTTTCATAGAGTTTGTAACCATGGTAGAGAGGCAGCGAGGCTTACCTGTACGTTGTGTTAGATCTGATAATGGTAAAGAATTCATAAACACTAAGCTTTCAATGTTTTTTAAAAGTAAAGGGATTGTGCATCAAACTACTGTACCATATTGTCCTCAGCAAAATGCGGTGGCAGAACGCCTTAACCGCAGTTTAATGAATAAAACTAGGTGCATGCTACAGCATTCAGGTCTGGACCGCCGCTTCTGGGGAGAGGCAGTGACAACTGCCATATACCTTAAAAACAGGTCTCCCACAGCAGCCTTGGATGGCAGGATTCCGGAGGAGGTGTGGACTGGGTCGAAGCTGGACCTCAGTCACCTGCGCGTTTTTGGATGCATGGCATGATCTGAGAATGAGAGTAACACTAGGGGCAAAAGCGATATTGCCAAAGTTAACCATTCTGATGGGAATGACAGTACCATGAATGAGAATGATGTCGTGAATGACAATAACGATTTCAGTTATATACAAAATGAACATGATTATTCGTTAACATTTCCAGGTTCGGGAGACGAAAACTACTGCACGGTGAGCGAGGATGACTCTCTCGCTGACAGTCCAGCTGGTGAGGCGGACAGGTCACCGGGCGCGGGCTCTGCTCCAGGGGAAGCTGTGACGCAGACACCTTCCCCTGCCGTCGACATCTGCAGGGCGTCCTGTGCGTAGTACTCGGTCTGTACTCCCTAAAAGGTATTGTGATACGGATTGGTCGCTTACGGCCACTACTGATTCGGAACCAACTTCATTTAAAGAGGCCATGTCTAGTCCTAATGCCACTGAGTGGCACAAGGCTATGAAAGATGAGTATGACTCTTTAATGTCAAATAAAGTGTGGAGGTTGGTTGACAGGCCGAAAAATACCAATGTTGTCAAGTGCAAATGGGTTTATAAAGTGAAGAACGACGCGGCTGGTAATTTTGTTCGTTATAAAGCTCGCTTGGTAGCGAGAGGTTTCACTCAAAAAGAAGGTATAGATTTTCATGATACTTACAGCCCAGTCGTTCGCCACTCGACAATTAGGATATTGTTTAGCCTGGCAAATGAGCTTGATCTCAATATTGATCACGTAGACGTAACCACAGCATTTTTGAATGGCAATTTAGATGAAGTTATCTACATGGAGCAGCCAGAAGGTTTTAGTTCAAATAATGATAAGGTTTGTCTCTTGCAAAAGAGTATTTATGGACTAAAACAGTCTAGCCGTATGTGGAATGCGCGTATACACAAGGTCTTAAGTGATAATGGTTTTATGCAATGCAAAAGTGAACCTTGTGTATATACCATGAAGACACAGAATGATTTTATAATTATTGCTCTCTATGTAGATGACTGCTATTTATTTTACCCCAAGGATAGCCAATGTAAAAATAAATTATTGGAGTTATTAGAATCAGAATTTGATATTAAAAATCTGGGTCCAATTCAGAATTATCTTGGCATCCGTGTTACTCGGGATAGGAAAATTGGAACACTGACTTTAGATCAGTCTGTTTACATCAAAAATATTTTAAAAAGATTTAACATGTTAGATTGTAAGCCAGTCTCAACTCCTATGGTTCTCAATAATAAGTTACTGAAAGAAAATGTCACCTTGCAGGACGAGCAATATAAGTATAGAGAGTTGATAGGCTCCCTCATGTACCTGTCTGTTTGTACTCGTCCTGACATTGCATTTACCTGTAGCCAACTGAGTCAGTTTAATAACTGCTTTGGAAAAACGCATTGGTTAGCTGCTAAACGTTTGCTTAGGTATCTGGCTGGCACAATTAATTACGGTTTACATTATGTAAAAAGTGATCAATTGGTATTAAATGCATATACCGACGCCGATTGGGCCAATGATTGTTACGATAGGAAATCATATACAGGGTTTGTAATTAAACTTGGATCGAATGTAATTAATTGGGAATCTAGGAAGCAACAATCAGTTTCCCTTAGCTCAACTGAAAGTGAATACATGTCTATAGCTGATGTATCCAAAGATCTCTGTTTTGTAAAGCAACTTTTAACTGAATTATTACCAGATGTAAAGGTGCATATCATTGTGTATAACGATAATCAGAGTGCTCACAGAATTATTGAAAATAAAGATATTAGTCATAAAAGAACAAAACACATTGATGTGCGCTATCATTTTATTAAGGATTTAGTTCAGAAAGGTTTTATGACTGTTAAATATCTATGTACAGAGAAAATGATTGCAGATGTACTAACAAAGTGTTTAAATTCAAAACAACATTGTATGTTTAGGCATGATTTATGTGTTAGGCCCAGTGAACGAATATACAAGGAAACCGCCTTTGGGAACATTGCCGTTCAAATTCTCGGCACAAATTAGCACACATACACAATTACGCCTACATTTAAATAAGACGATACGTTTACAGAGCCTGTAATCGAAGCTGGTAAACGGAATAATAGTCATCTCTATTACACAAATGTACATAGCTAAGTGTAGATGAAATGCATATAACGTCAATAACTACCAATCAGCGACATTAATCCGCTAATAACCTTCTTGCTGTACGTACTGGCCACTGAGAGTCCGCGGTTCATATTTGATTAGAATATGACTTGGACAGAGATAGGTTTATGCAATACATTGAAGAACCAGTCAAATAATTCACGTATATTAATTTAATGCAATTTAAAGATAACCAGTTAACATTTTGTTATGAAATGACAGACTAACTCAACATAAGTAAATATTCATTGTTGTATAAATGTATTCCGCTATTATAAGTATTTTTTACAGCTAGGTATATTTTATTATCAATCTGTATGGCAGAGCGAAGTCACGTTCAGGTATAGTCTGTCCGTTTTTTTAAGATCAAGATAAAGTATAGTAAATGTATGGCGAGCTTGATCTTAGAAATCGGACAGGCTATTCAGCCTGCAAAATTTACATGGGTACACGAATCGGGTCAAAAAATTTTGAACTGGCGGAGACACAATAAGGACTCATCCCCACTTTCAGTTCTAATGGAAATGTTTTATATGTATATAGCCGGTCAAGCAAGTTTGTCAGTAGAAAAAGGCGCAAAATTAAAATTTTGTATGGGACCATAACCGTTCGCGCGCTTACATTTTCTAAATTTGGCGCTCTTTTCTGCTGACGGAAATGGCTTGAGAGAATACCTGGTCGTAGCATATAGTCGTGACAGCAGAGGGTGGCTTCAAATGATCAACATATTCAGATAATGTGTGTATTTGATAAACTAAATCATTGAAAGAGTGACAGAAAAAACATATCTACATATAGGAGACCGGGTATGGTTATCTCATGAGTACAAATCGGTAAAGCAGTTTTATTAAGCTGCGTGAAGTCGTGAACCCTTTTTCTGACAAGTGGAAATCTTCGATCATCTTTGAAATGAATAGAACATATTCTAGATCTCTTGTCAGGCATCCAATCAATTTCATATCTTTCTAATTGGACAGCTTTTGTCCATAGTGCTCTGCGAATAGGATCTTAAGGGAATCTGAATGGAAAGTAACATAACAAATACTAGAATAACAATACGAAATTTGATAATTAGGTAATTTGAAATAACTAGGTAGTTTTTATACCTCCATCCCATGAAAGAAAAAAGGATGATATAAATATGTAAGAAGGAACTTATTACAATGTAGTATACCTAAATCAAACTAAGTTAATAAAATTGTCTACTTCATTTGGCATAACATCATCCCTATTATCCTCGTAATTTAAAAAGTCGTATGTTATTATGAAAGTCGTATGCAGGTGTTACGTTTTAGCTTAGCACGGTAATATTGAAAAAATGTCGTCATATTTATTCCAAATTTTAGCGAATTTATCTGTTTATTTACATGTGAAAAGTGATTCCAGTGGCCTTGGTATGAGCAGAGTAACTTCTGCACCACTTCCAGACCCATGAAGCCATTTTTAGTTATAAAAAAACGTTGTTTTTATAAACCAATTTAGCCATTTGTCACTGACTGTCAACTCGGTCGAACTGAGGTTGCCAATCGAGCAGTTTGTAAGTACCGCCTATCGCGGGGTAGTTTACGTTGGGTCATAATTGAGCGGACAGAATGTTTCCTTGTATATTCGTTCACTGGTTAGGCCTTGTTAAATATTTTTGTTTTGCTAGTAGGTATTGTTGCATTTTGGATACTAACTGTGATATTTAACTGTAATGTATGTAATATTTTTGTAGGCATGTTATGAACTGTGATAGGCATGTAATAAGGCTGTGATAAATGTGTTTTGCTACTTGTTATGAATATGTTTTGTAATAGGCATGTAATAAGAATAAGGACTGTGATATGTTTGCAACTTATGTTTAATGTTGTGTAATGGTTAAAAAATGATGTAATATAGACGCACCGTTGTAACCTTTTCATATTAAGTTTTTGAAGTCAAGGGGAAGTATTGAGAATATGCCTTACAAAAACATCCTAGTATGTACACAGCTTTATCTTTGATTAATAAGTTATCTATGGGTAGCTGTCACATATATATACTCTGTCTATTCCGATCTGTGCTCTCACCGTGAAGCCATCTTTATTTAATTAAGTAATTTTGTGTTGTCCTCTTATATCCTAAGTTATCTAAATAATCATCAGTATATTTTCTTTTATTATCTGACGGAAGATTATGTGTGCTTTATATATGAAATATAAAGCTGCATCAATTGGAGGACACGACTTTCATTTCTCCGCCCTCAACGCATCCCTGCCTAAGATTGGTAAGAACCTCGGAATCCTCTAGCACCCAGAGTGCAATATGATTTCACGAAATAGGGAGTCAAATGATATGAGGGAATCAGTGAAGTTATTGTATAAAAATATCGTTTCCCTTCGGGATAAGCTTATTTCATGGGCGCACCGTATCCCTCGCAAATACATGTTTTTTGCATGCATAAACTTTGGAATAAAACGCGTAAGTTTACCTGCCTACGACTACGAAAGAAAAACATCTTTACATCGCAATGATTTCAGCGTATTTCATCGAAACGATACTAACAACTTAGTACGCCAATTCATCATTATAGTACTTCTAAATAAAATAAAATTAGGTTCATTAAATTAGGGCAATCCATAAAAAATATAATATATTTTTAAAGTCTATTGTAACATAAACCTTATATGTTCATTTTAAAACCTTAAGGTTTTAATTTAAACTTTAAAACTTAATGTATCTAAGTAACGTACCCAAAAGGTAGAAACCTTACGCAATTACTAAGACTCCGCTGTCCGTCTGTCTGTCAGTCTGTCTGTCTGTTCATTTGTCTGTCTGTCACCAGGCTGTATCTCTTGAACAGTGATAGCTTTAGCCCTTCGTGCGCGAGTCCGACTAGTACTTGGCCGGTTTTATTTTTTATTTATAAGTTCGCACTTGATTTTTATAGACTTCCGGTACCTTGGGTCATTGATCCAAGGTGACGGAAACATCGACCGAAACGTGAAAAATAGAATAAATGCGGGATGGATGAAATGGCGACAGGTCTCTGGAACAACTTGCGATCCACGAATGCCCCTTAAACTTAAGGGGAAAATATACAGAACGATCGTGAGACCTGTTGTAATGTATGGATCAGAATGCTGGGCGACGAAAGTAGCGGATGAAAGAAGAGTGCATGCAGCGGAAATGAGAATGCTGAGATGGATGTGTGGAGTGACGAGAAAGGATCGGATTAAGAATGAGTATATAAGAGGAAGTTTGAAAGTAGCTCCAGTAACGGAGAAAATGAGAAGTGCTAGGTTGTCGTGGTATGGGCATGTAATGAGGAGGGATGAATGCCATATAGGCAAAAGAATGTTAGGGATGAATGTTGATGGACGGAGAGCGTATGGTAGACCCAAAAAACGATGGATGGATTGTGTGAAAGAGGATATGATAAAGAAAGGAGTGAGTGCTGAGGACACGAAAGACAGAGGAGAATGGAAGAGAAAAACATGTTGTGCCGACCCCACATGACGTGGGATAAGGGCAGGGGAAAGAAGAAGAAGACTTGATTTTTATAGGCAAAACTCAACTTTTTTGTTTTCGCTAGGCCGACTGACGGTTTTCGCAAATCAAAAGACTGAATGCTGCGAATGCTTACACCATCTCATTAGTACCAATTAGAAATAATCCTCTAGGAATAAATTTCCTTATTGTCACTTGAAATTTCTCAAGCTCTGTCAAATTATATTCACAATGCAAAAAATTACGATCGGATTTGCGACGAATCCATTCGAGGATATTCATGACACTTTTAGAGCAATTCTTATAACGAAGCATATGACTTATTCATGGTTTCGAAGGTAGACGCAATAAGTCCGATGCCTTCAGATGGAATACCGCATATTAAACGAGACGATAACGAACGAAAACAAATTTATGACACAATCACCTTCCTCTAAGGTTTTTCACTGTATCTAATGTAGGTATTTAATTGGTTACATTATACCTTTTATATTTACCTAGTATTACCCAAGCCTTTTGGGTAAAGCCCAAATTTAAATAGATAAACTTGAGTTTATATTGATATATGACGCGCACTTATTGCGCTCCAAATAAGAACGTGTTACATATTTTTGCGGCCCTAGTTGTGTATGATACTATTGCTGATGACTGTACCTAAGTAGTATTACGCAAGCCTTTTGGGTAAACTCTTAAAATTAAATCATCTTTAACTGTGTATTCGGCCTTTACCCGTATATATATGTATATCTAGGTCTACCTAGCATTGGGAGGGTAATGTCAGTGATGATGCAACACCTAACATTACCCAGCCAGTGTTTGGTAAACAGAGATGTGTAGGTACGTGTAAACGCCGAATACAGATTAATGTTGTTTAATTTTCGGACTTTCTCCAAAAGTCTCAGATAATACTAGTTATACCAGGGTAAACTTGAGTTTAACTATCTTTCTAACAGTACCCGCAACACATACAAAAAATAATAATACGGTCGAATTAATAACCTCTTTTATTTTGGCGGTAAAAGTAAAAATAACGATATTACAAAGTAATAAATAAAAACTAACAAAAAGTCTATAATATGAAAAATGACCGTTCATAATGCAACAGGGACATGAATATGCCAATATTCTGCCCTGCTGAAAAGTCAGTCAGTCTTTGGCGATGGGAATGTGAATATGCCAAACGTTATTCGGCAATTCGCGCCCAAATATGTCTAAGCAGGTTTTCATCGTGGGAGCGAAAAACTGTAACAAAACATGACACACTTAATTAATTTCTGGCATTTATTCAAATAGGACTAATCAAATCTTAATTAAATTCCTCGACTTTGATGACTTACTCTCCCGTAGAATCCCAATTCGCACTTCCCGGTGTCCACGCCTAAATTAATATTGGTGGCGCAATGATTTATTATAATGTCTTCATTTACCTAAAAATTAAATATTTTATTTGATTTGAATTGTTAGCAGATGCGTCTACAAAAATGTTCTTGACATCTTGTCGACGATATTCTCGGTATTTATATACCGGGTGTGGCCTGTAACACGAGCAAATAATTAAAACATAGATTGTACTCCTCAAACGGTGACACTTTTGTTCAACAACTTTTAAAAATTATGAAGTAATTAGACTCCCTATTTTTCATACAAAATAAATATTATCTTCAATGGACGCCATCGGCACGCCATATCATTGTGATTGACGTTGCTTGTCACGCCTTAAACATAACAAAATTCGCAATACATTGCGGCTTAGAATAAACTTTAAAGTGTATTAAAAATCAAACCACAAGTTATTTTTAAAAGTCGCTGAACAAATGTTGGTCAGTATGAGGACTACAGCCTACAGTTTAATTTTTTGCTCATATTACAGGCCACACCCGGTATACATACCTACATGGAATGCCGAGTAATCCAATATCGACTGGAGCCCATAGACGTCACATGCGCATTGCCAAATTTTTATACTTGTATGTATATATTTTACCCATCTAGTAAAGTACCTACGTATGACATATGAATAAAAATTTACTGCTTAGGCAACTTACTAAAGCCAGTGCCCTGTTTACCAAAAGCTTGTAACTTGTAATACAAGTGGAAGTCCCTTTCTAAAAAAAGCTATCAAAAGGGGAGTTCCATTTAGTTCCAGTTCCAGTTACAAGCTTTTGATAAACAGGGCATTGATCTTTGATAAAACGGTACTCGCTCGGGTGCTCTGTCAACCACACTTACCGACAGAAAAATAACTATATATATAGGTATACAGTATAATTTTAAGCTTTGGGCCTTGCCCGGCTGCCGGCGGCACCCTAGGTTAGGTTTTTTATAATGTGTTTATATATTTTTTGTAATGTTTTGCAAGTGTTTTTATATTGTATACTTTTATACTCACATTGTAAAACCCTAACCTAAGAGCCAAGTTAAATAAAGATAATAATATTTAATATATAGTGTAAATAGTAGGCCAGTAATGGTCGCCCGTAGGTTGGAGCCGTTGGAGCTAATTCCCTAGTTACACTTCCTTTTAAATTCGATCTTTCCAGCAGTATGTCCCGCATACCAATTAATAAAAAAATATTTTTTTTATAAAAAGACAAATCAAAAGTAGGTAGGCTTACAGGGACTGGTTTTCCATTCTGTTCAAAGCGAGAGATGTTAGGCCTCTGGACGGGCAGGATTCGCCAGCGCGTGCTTGACAGCGCGTGCTCGCTCAGGAACAACGGGAACTTTCCGCACAAACCTGGGATTGGGTTCGGGTCGAACCTCACATAAAGGGGCTAAAAATAATGTAGTAGTATAATAATTTCCAGACGTCAATACTTATATGAAACTAGTAACCTGCCTCGGCTTCGCACGGGTTACACAAAGACGCTTAGCACACAGAGGGTTTACCGCGAACCACGTTCGACGTGTTGCCTCCCTGTCACACTTACGTACGAATTTACAAGTGCGACAGAGAGGCAACACGTCGAACGTGGTTCGCGGTAGGCCCTGAGGATACGATTCGCACGTCGTTCAGTACTTGTTGAGTTATACACACCTACATAGGTACAGTCAGCGATAATTATGTAGTAGGCAGCATCCAAAGTATTCAAATAATCCAGTACGCCATACAAATTATATTATTATGGTGTACCAACTATTTGAATAAAGGTTTGCATCAAATTACTTTTTCTCAAAAATGGACGGCAAAGTCGACTTTGCCGTCTATAAAATAGGTCGCGAAGCGCGTAGTTTATGGTCACTCAAAAATTAAAAAGTTAAAAACATTGCAGTCTCGCTTTTGGGACTGCAATGTTGCATACAAATTCCATTATTTGTCGAGTTCCAAACTTTTTAAAATTTGAAATGGCCATATTAAATGAAGGCACAGGCCCATTAAACAGCCAAACAGATGATTAGTACCGCGACTATTTAGTTGTCTCAAATAGGTTGGCGTATTTTCGGCAGAAAAATACACTTCTATTTTTTTATTAAAAAAATAAAAAGGCGGCAAGGGCTTTTTTCTGTGAATACCGTGTGTGAAGAACGTTGGTTTTGTAAAATATTTCAATGATATTTATATTTCTTGCACCATTTTTGAGAAAAGCACTATATATGACTCGGCTGGAAGGCTACTTGCTGGCTTCGGATTCAATTAAACGGACTCCCAAGGTCGTCCGTTTAAAACGAATCCTCAGCCTGCAAGTAGCTACTTCCGAGCCTCGACAATAATGTACTATTCTTCTCCTAGAGTTAATTAATAAAATGCAACTTTCAGCTGATTGCATGGAATAAAGAGAGCCTTTCCGAACGAGTGTGGTGAAAAATGTTTTTTTTTACTTTATGTGGATAATAAAGACTTTGGCAAGACTTTGCATGCGATTATCGATACAATGCGGGATACATAATCTATCGATTAAATTCGTTGCAGCTATAGTCGGGGTACCTATAGGCACATTTTTAATTATTATCACCTTTGTCTTCACTGTTTTAGAGAGAGTTAGAAGAAATTCCTGATTATACTTCAAAACTTCGTGTTCCCGATTGCAGTAATCGGCACTGGTTATCACGAAGGTGTGTTTTTCTTGTGGCACCACATCCTGGTGAGCTACCACCGAGCATCCATCGCGGAGGTCTTGTGAGTACAGTATTTCATCAGCCGAAATGCGACCACCCAAAAAGAGACCCTTAAATTCCGCACTAGTAGTGTTTGAAACTGCAAGAATGTAGTTGCAGTATTGTTACTCTGCATTGAAAATTTAAAAACCTGAGTTAAAATGTCAACATTTAAGAGCCTGATACAATGTGAAACTGCTTAAATCTGATTTACAATTCTTAGGCGTCTTTCTAATTGAAGCGCTAGCAAGCAAGCAGCATCAGGTTAAGGTTACAAAACGTTATTTCACTTCAATACTTTAGTTTGGGGTGTCATTAGAAAGGTCTTTTAAGACTTCTAGGTTGAATGATACAGTAAATATTTTCGGAAATAATCGCTCCGAAAAAAAATGTGTAACCTAAATTTTAGACCGTGAGACCCTGGCTAACCCTCAGGGAAAGACCAAAAATTCAATTCTAAGCCAATTCATCCAAAATCCTATTGCTATTAATATGAAATAAATAGCGATCGATCATAAGTGCGGATATCTACAATATATACCAAATAAATAATCTACATCCATCTAGCATATACTTTTGAAAGTTTCTAACCTGATACATGAGGTGCAAGCAATGAAATCTTGGCACCGAAATTAATAGTTCCCGTAGACTGAGTCAAGACGGTTGTTTTATTAAGGTTTTCAGTCATCTTGTAGTATTTCGCAAGTACCATTTTCTCGTTACCATTTTCCGTTTGGTTCCGAAATGCATCCAATTTGTCCTAAAAATGGATTGATCAAATTAAATGACGGTCGTCGTTACGAGGGCAGTTTCAGGAGCACATTGGTCAGCGGCGAGTTACTGCCTGCCTTGATATCGTGCTTTATACACTAATGGTTGATGGTAAACATTGTTATGGCAGGTCTCCGGAATTCTCAGCAATAGTCCAATCTTATGACCAGCCAAACTTCAACACCATAACCGGCACTCTTCTCCACTGTATTTACAATAAGCCCCTACGCCCCAGCTGGGACCGATTTACAGGTATCTATTTGCTCCCGTGAATGGGTTCTAGCTGGTACATAACATCAAATTTATCCTAAAGGGCCTCTGCGCTGTTGGCTTCGGCCCCACGCACGCCTCTCAAAGGTCTGGGACCACATGATCCCGAGATTAAGTAAGATATACAAATAATAATAATGAAGTACGTTAACGAGCGCATATTGATGCGCTCGTATAGTGGTTAAACAACAACTTTGCCCCCTTGTAAAAAATTGTATACATATTGATGTATACAATTTTTTATATACAATGATATACATTTTTTTGCTTTGCCCCCTTGTAAAACATTGATATACAATGTTTTACAAGGGGGCAAAGTTGTTGTTTAACCACTCACACTAAATATTGGGATCCGAGCAAGCGAAAGATTCTAAAATTCTGTGTTAAATAAACTATTTGAGACTACCGAGAGAAACAAAAATTTTCACCACACCAACGCGAATTAAGAAAATACTTGATAGTAAAGCATTACCTACTAATAAAATTCAAATGAACGCTATTAAATATATAAATTGTATGTACAGATGTCAATCACAATGAAAAAATCAACGTTGATCAACTCTGGTCAATTGCGATCGTTGGAATTGGTAACGCATTGGACTGGCAATCCAATGAATGTGGGTTCGAATCCCACGATGACCAGAGTTAAATATATTTTAAAATTTATATCAAATTACCTACTTTGCCACTCTTATGGGTAAAATATGCTACATTTGTCGTCAGTTTCTGAAGAATAAAGAGAAGTTTAAGTAACTGGTGTCATGCTGGTGCGGTGGAAACATTATTGTATCGTCGATCATAGCCTTGATTTAATAATCTCCTTCATTATTCTAAAAATCCAATTTACTCGTACATATCGATTGATTTGTAAGAAATCTAACCTTCCTGAGCACCACAAAAGTCTCGTGAAACAGAACGGAATAATAGCAATGCGAAGCCGCTATCATTTTACTAACGAACAGAATAACCTCACCTCCAAGTTGGAAGCTAACTATTAATAAAACTACTAACTTTACCTGCTCCAATAGTTTATCTTCATACCAATTACCAATACGTACGCGGTTACAGTAATTTCCCTTCATTTAGTTTCGAATTAAACATACAGGAAAAAAGTAAAAATAAAAAATCTTTATAAAAATCTGCGGCATAAAACGATAGAAAACTAAAATGACACGATGTTCACGTCATGTTTAAGTCAGTTATTGACTTTCACAAGACAAGAATTTGTAAAAAAGTTTTTCTTACCTATACCATTTTTTGTCTTTTGCATATTTTTACACATAGTCTCCCTTTGACCACGAACACTGCAATTTGTTATGGGGCCCAATACATTTCACGGCTCTTCTCTTTCCAAGACAGATTTATATAATAAACAAAAATACAGGATGGGCAAAAAAAATTGCACTTTTGAAACATTGTCAGAAATAAAACTATACAAGATATTTTTAATTTCATGTAATCTTTCTAACAACAATTTGATACATTTTTGCAGATGCATATTTAATGCAGAATTGCAGATGGAGCGAATATTATCATATCCGTCTCGGCGTTGGCACTCCTAAAATCGATTTTTATACAATCTTCCATGTACTTCTTGTATTGTATCTTCAATATTTTGTCATGAAGGTATTAAAATGATTTCTAGCTTGCTGGGAATTAATTCCTCGATTTACGTTCATCGGAAGAATTAATTCATTTTCAAAAGATTTTTATTTTACACCTAGTAAGTACAGATGTACTTAGTAGTAGATTAGATTTTCCATCGTTTTTTCACGGAAACTTACCAACATGTCTTGCTATTGCAGTTTCGGTATAGAAAGTAATGACATTGTCTGAACTAGCATTATAAATACGAACGTTTCTGAGAAAATACGATGGAAAACTCTCCTGGATGCTCTCCTAACCGATTTCGGCCACAGCGACTGCGTGCTGTGGAGTAGGCAATTTTTAACTCGTGTTATAAGAGTAGGTATAGGCAGCTGATCCACTCTCTGGTGCGCCCTTAGGTGGCTCACGTACCTTATCTTATTGCTAAATACTCGAGCGCATTTTGAGCACGTCAGCACACCACCTATATAATTGTAGGAAATTGAGGCTGGCGGCCGAGCCTTAAGCTCATCTCGTTTTTTGTCGAGCTCATTGCGGCGTTCAGCCTCAAAAACGCTAACTCGATCACGCATGAGGAAAACAATTATGCACTGCATCAGATAAGTACTGGAATCAGTATAAGTAGGGCTACCGCCAATACCGAAAATCGTCAATTGCGGGGATTTTTCTCTGTCACTCTAATTACGCCTTCATTGTAGTAAAAGAGAAAGATCCCCGCAATTTGCGAATTTCGGTTTTCGCGGCAGCCGCTCTGGAGTGATAATTATGCCCGAATTTGTAACACACAGAACTTTTGTTCGATTTTTTTCTACACTTCCTTCGTAAAGGTAAACCTACTTATTTCCTTGCATCATTAAATCAAACAAACGTAAAATGGAATGAAATACTTACAACTTTATAATAATTAAATAAATTAAAGTTAAAAATATAAACAAACTACATTTATAAAAATACAAGTAAAGACTTACATAATAAAATGTAACATGGTCATGATTTTTGTGTTTTATGTAGATAAAATTAACAAAGTGGTTAAAATTATGCTGTTCGTTGACTTTTTCCATCGTTGGTCCGGTTATCCCTGCCGAAATAGTAATTATTCTTTTAGTGCGCATGAATTGATGGCAAGCAAGCTGCACGCTACATCGTAGCCGGTAGCGAAGTATGCTACGTATGTGTGCTGAAAGGGGGCTCTACAAATATATTTCTCCAAAACAACGTCATCTCGGCTAACAAGCTATTTAGGTATACCTACTCGGCATAATATTACGTATCATATTGTATTTTCTCCAGTTTAAGCAATTTTGAAAGTACAAAGTTCCGTAAATTTGCTTAACATCATGCCCAACAGTGCTGGCTTAAAAAATGGTGATTTTTAGTGTTCCGTACAAAACTTTGTTTACGGAACACTTATGGGATCACTTCGGTCTTGCAAATCAGTTAAATACGTTTTTCTCAGAGACCGTTTGACATAGATACCTAAAATTTGGAACAGTTATAGCAATTACCACCACTCATATTGTAAATAAGTCAAAACTGCTTATTTCTTATTAAAGGGGGAAATTTAGGGGGTTGAGAGGGGTAGGCTGAAACTTTTTTCATTTGTAAGAATCGTGTGGGGTACCATTAGAAAGCTTGCAAAAAATTGAGTCGATGGACTGATTTTGACTTCATTTTAGACTGCAATATTTTCGTCAAAAAATGCATTTAAAGTTGCAAGTTTTCATACAAAAATTTTCACCTCTGTCCTGGCGATTTTCGCGAAAACTATAGCTAACAGGCAGCTGACCAGTCAATACCCAACTTAAAGAAGCATGGAGACGGCGGGAAAATTATCAGCTTAACTTTATCTTTATTAGTTTTTCAACTGCAGCTTGACCTTTGGTTGCTTAGGGCTAGCTAACTGATGCTTACACTGGTCAATTCATATTAGGCGAGAAACATCCTTAGTTAAAACTTTGGCATTGGAAATTTATGACTTATGTCTTTGACACAAAGTTTAATTCTTCTTGCTTATTTTTGTGGGATATTTAATTTTATCTCAATAGCCTACTATAAGTATGAGAGAGATCTACAAAATACGACCTTATTATATTGCAAATAAGTTTCAATTTCGAACGGGCTTTCCAACCAATGGACTAGGCATCTCAAATATCTGAAAAATTCAAATTAAGAATTCCGTTCTTGACTGTCGTTGTGTTTTTTTTTTCCACAATAGGACACATAGAGTTAGTGAGGCGTATAGAGATAATAAAGTCATTTAATATTTATGAACAGCTTTGGCCTCATGTATAGATTTTATTGAGAGTATCTGATTCGTCGAAACAATATACACAATATTCCTTTTCATTAAGTACCATTACATTTATGTATTAATTGTATAATTATAATATCTATTAATTATATTCAGTACTTATGTATATTTTTGAACGGATCGGTGAGCAACAAGATTCAGGGCTATAACCGCGAAAATAGAAGTTCGCAAATTGCGAGCATTTTTCTCTGTCACTCTAATTACGCCTTCATTGGAGTAAAAGAGAAAGATCCCCGCAAATTGCGAATTTCGGTTTTCGCGGTAGCCCCTCAGTCCTGTTACGAGAAAATAATTTTGGAAGATATTAATAGTATATGACAGCTAAATATCACAGTTTTTAGAAACAAAGGTAAAATTGACGAAATATTTAAAGTAAGCCGATCTTGTTTTTTAGCAGTTCTAAATAATATTAAAGTCTATATATATGGCATAGAACTAGAAACAAAATCAAATAAAAAATAATAATGAGTTCTAAATTCAAATTGAAGGAGTATACATTTAAGGTATTATAGGCCAAGCGCGCACCACGATATTAATTTTTGCGACACGATTTTAGAATCCCGCTGTAACATATCGCAGAAAATTCACTGCGCGCACTGCGATGAAAAAGTTGACGATTTGTTCATTCTCAACATGGATTTCGTACCAGTCGCTTGTCATGAAACGTGTCTTTAATATGTGATTGCTGTATGACTTTGAGCATTTATAACACAAAGGTGATCCCCGTCTATTTCCATAATTAAATGGTCAACATCTAGCGTCTCATTTTGAGACTCCATTGGAGATGCAGGTGCCGAG
The DNA here is from genome assembly GCF_963556715.1 of Cydia fagiglandana. NCBI lineage: Eukaryota > Metazoa > Arthropoda > Insecta > Lepidoptera > Tortricidae > Cydia > Cydia fagiglandana. The sequence goes on from NC_085934.1 coordinate 12,499,047, forward strand.
ATGTTGGGGTTTGGAGAGCGAAATGCCGACTTCGGTATTCAAACACAAAGCAATAGTACAAGAATCTAACTAAATGCAAAGGCCGAAGGAGCGATTCGAAGATCCGAAGCGTCCGACAGACGCGCGCCTCCCGTAACTTTTCCAAGTATTTTTAAGTACAAGTACAAAACAGATAGGTACAGAAATCAATCTACATACAAAGAGCGCTCGAGCAACGCACACACAGACACTGCTCACGGACACGATATCTCGGACCGGTTGGGACCACTGCGAGCGCGAGTGCCATCCGCTTGAGACACGCGTCTGTGAACTTTTTTGTGCAATAATGGAGAAACAAAACGAAAAGTTATTATAACTGTTCAGTGGACGGTTGTTTAAATTCAACATTAAACGGGGAATTGTCGTTTTTAAGCTACCAGTGGTTTCAGAGAGAATGCGAATGCGAATTGATTAGATTGTACATGAGAATGCGAATTTATTACACTTGCATTTCGCCAATCTCGAAATCATCACAAGATATTTTCTGTGACAAATTTGTAATATAACAATGACATTAAAATTAAATTACATATTTGAGTTATTAATGTTATTTTTAATTTATATTTACATTGTTCTCGCTTCATCCTCAACAATAAATCAAACAACTAGATACGAGATACGATACGATAGATTCGAGTGCCACTACCACGATAGTTTTTTGTGCATAAGCCAAGTTCGCAACCCTAGAGCGACCGCCGAGCGTAGGTATGAAAGGTAAAGTACATACATGTGATTGACTTCTGTACCTATCTGTTTTGTGGCCGAAGGCCCGAAGCCTGCAAGATGTCAGTGGTTAAACACAGAACTGACAGCCTGGACGCTTCGGGCCTTCGGCCCTACGCGGAGCTCGGCCTTCGGCCTTCGCATTTAGATACTTATACTATTGTTCTGTGTTTAAGTACTAACATCCTGGACGCTTCGGGCCTTCGGCTTTCGCATTTAGACACTTGTACTATTGTTCTGTGTTAAAGCACTGACATCCTGGACGCTTCGGGTCTTCGGGCTACGCGGAGGTCGGCCTTTGGCCTTCACATTTAGACACTTGTACTATTGCTCTGTGCTAAAGCGATGATATTTCGCTAAAGCTCGGCCTTCGGCCTTCGCACTTAGACACTTTGTACTATTGTTCTGTGTGTGTAGTTGAATACGGTATCCTAAAAACAGGCAAACAACCTCTGTAAAATGTAACGATGCGAGCGGTACGGCTACCATCAGTTTGGCATTGACATAAACGCTACCGTGGGCGTGAACGTAATTTACTTTCTATGCATCTCGCTCGTACTGACATATTAGTGCGAAAGAGATATACCTATAGGAAGTAAATTACGTTCACGATATCGTTTATGGCAATGCCAAACTGATGGTAGCCGTACGGAACACTAAATGCCTCGAGCTATCTCGGACTTGGCCAAATTATTTTATCGGGTTCCTCGTGGCGTGGGCACGTTGTACATACATGTTTTGTCTTACCTATTCATAATAATGGTAGCGATTCTTGCATAATTGGTAATTCAGTCTGCCGGCCTAGCCAAGGTTACAATCGCTATCGCTTCGACAACGAAAAGCTTTATGTCTCTCTATCACTCTTCTATATTAGTGCGACAGTGACAGTTGCGTTTCGATCGCTACGGAGCGTAAGCGATTGGCATCTTGGCTACGCGGCCTGATTAGATGTAGACAGCCGATTTGAAAAGAATCCCCGTTTTTGTAAGCCAGCCGATTTTGGGTATAATAGGCAATAATGAGCAAGTTATCAGTATGTACAGTTACCTGCAATAGTATAGTACTTTTCTAGGGTCGCAAAAATATGTGACACGCTCTTATGGCTCTACAAATAAAATCGTGTCAGATATTTTTGCGGCCTTCATTGTGTAACATATTATTGCAGGTGACTGTACATACTTCATTTGGTATGCATATTACGCTGCAAGCGACTGAAAAGTCCATCAGTCTTTGGCGATGGGAATGTGAATATGCCAAACGTTATTCGGCAATTCGCGCCCAAATATGTCTAAGCAGGTTTTCATCGTGGGAGCGAAAATCTGTAACAAAACATGATGCATTTAATTAATTTCTGCCATTTATTGAAATAGGACTACTCAAATCTTAATTAAATTCCTCGACTTTGACGACTTACTTTCCCGTAGAATCCCAATTCCCACTTCCCGGTGTCCACGCCTAAATTAATATTGGTGGCGCAATGATTTATTATAATGTCTTCATTTACCTAAAAAATAAATATTTTATATGATTTGAATTTAAGCAGATGCGTCTACAAAAATGTTGCTGACATCTTGTCGACAATATTCCCGGTATTTATATATAATATACATACATGGAATGCTGAGTAAGCCGATTCTGGAGCGCATAGACATCACATGCGCATTTCCAAATTTTTATATTTGTATATGTATATTTTACCCATCGAGTAAAATACAAGTACATTTGAATATGACATATGTATACAATTTTACTGCTTCGGCAACTTACTATAAAGCCAGATTTTTGACAAAACGGTACTTGCTCGGGTGCTCTATCATCAACCCCCTTTACCGACAGAAAAATAACATAATATATACCTATGTTTAGTTTAATAATAATAATTTGCCTAGCCCTGCTGCCGGCGGCTTTTTATAATGTGTTTATATATTTTTTGTAATGTTTTACAAGTGTTTTTATATTGTAGGTATGTACCTTTATACTCATACATTGTAAAACCCTGACCTAACAAGGAAGGGTACCCAACCCAACTGTCCGACTCCGATTTGATTTATTTTGATATATGTTATAGAGTAGTCTAAAATAACGGACATGTTTTTTTTTAGCTGCCCAAACTCAACCTGTTAGGAGAAAATGGCCTTCAAAGTACTGAAAATTGACCAAACCTAATTTCTATGAAAATTTTTTTTCAAAAAAATTGATAATTTATTACTGGCTTCGTTATATGTTGGAGAACATGAATAAAGAATGGGGACGTGTTTTATCATTTCACCACAAACTCATTTTTTATATAAAAAAAAATATATATATATATATAATAAATAACTATAATAAATATATTTTTATATAAAAAATGAGTTTGTGGTGAAATGACAAAACACGTCCCCATTCTTTATTCATGTTCTCCAACATATATATAATTAATTATCAATTTTTTTGAAAATTTTTTTTCATACAAATTAGAAGGTTTGGTCAATTTTCATTACTTTGAAGGCCATTTTCTCCTAACAGGTTGAGTTTGGGCAGCTAAAAAAAATACGTGTCCGTTATTTTAGACTACTCTATAACATATATCAAAATAAATCAAATCGGAGTCGGACAGTTGGGTACCCTTCCTTATAAGAGTCAAGTTAAATAAAGATAATGATAACGTATAGTTAGTGTAAATAGGAGCCCAATAATGGTCGCCCGTAGGTTGGAGCCGTTGCAGCTAATTCTCTAGTTAAACTTTCTTTTAATTTCGAGTTTTCCTGCTATGTGTCCCGATATCTTTTTAAAAAGAAAAATCAAAATCAGGTAGGCTTACTGGGACTTGTTTCCCTTCCTGTTCAAAGCGAGAGATGTTAGGCCTCTGGACGGGCAGGATTCGCCAGCGCGTGCTTGACACCGCGTGCTCGCTCAGGAACAACGCGAACTTTCCGCACAAACCCGGGATTGGGTTCGGGTCGAACCTCACGTAAAGGGGCTAAAAATAATGTAGTATTAGGGTTTGCATCAAATTACTTAGTTAATTAATAAAATGCAACTTTCAGCCACTGATTGCAAGGAATAAAGAGAGCCTTTCCGAACGAGTGTGGTGAAAAATGGTTATTTACTTTTTGGATAATAAAGACCTTAGGAACGAATCGCATGCGATTATCGATACAATGCGGCATAATCTATCGATTGAATTCGTTGCACCTATTTAGTCGGGCGGTAATGTCGGTAAAAAAGTTTTTTAAATTACCTTCATATATACATTTTTAATTATAATCACCTTTGTCTTCACTGTTTTAGAGAGAGTTAGAAGAAATTCCTGATTATACTTCAAAACTTCGTGTTCCCGATTGCAGTAATCGGCACTGGTTATCACGAAGGTGTGTTTTTCTTGTGGCACCACATCCTGGTGAGCTACCACCGAGCATCCATCTTGGAGCTCTTGTGAGAACAGTATTTCATCAGCCGAAATTGAACCACCCAAGAAGAGACCCTTATATTCCGGACTGGGATTGTTTGAAACTGCAAGAATTTAGTTGCAATACTTGCAATATTGTTACTGTGCATTGAAAATTTAAGAACCCAAGTTAAAATGACAACATTTAAGTCTGATACAATGTGAATCTGCTTAAATCTGCCAATCCGTAATCCGTTGATAAATTAGGCGTCTTTCTAATTGAGGCATCAGCAAGCAAGTAGCATCAGGTTAAAGACCTGTCAAGATGGGGACAATTTTTCGCCAGTTTAGGTTACAAACGTTCTTGTATGTATATATAGTAGGATGGAAACCGTAACAAAAAAGAGGTAGAGGTTACATCAAGTGAGGTAGATATGTTTTTTTTTTGGTAGTGACGAAATAGGTATAGAAAAAAACAAGTTTTCCACCTCAAAAGCCCTTCGGATCATTGTATGTAAATAAATGATTTTTCAATATACCAAATAACAAAGAATCTATATCCGTCTTAGCATAGATTATACTTTTGAAAGTTTCTAACCTGATACGTAAGGTGCAACCAATGAAATCTTGGCACCAAAATAAGTGCTTCCCGTAGACTGAGTCAAGACGGTGGGTTTATTAAGGTTTTCAGTCATCTTCCGGTATCTGGCAAGTATCATGTCACCAGCTTCCATTTGATTCCGAAATGTCTCCAATTTGTACTAAAAATGGAGTGATCAAATAAAATTAATGATGGATACTCGTAATGTCACGAAACTCCTTGATATATGTAAACAAGTACGTACGTAGGTACCTAACGTAATTTTTTGTAGACTATAATTTTCCTCTTGGCCCAAATTGAGCTATTTCTCAGTGTAATTTTTGTAACCTTACAGCAGCGGTCGGCAACCAGCGGCCCGCGGGCCACATGCGGCCCGCGAACCTCTGACTTGCGGCCCGCGAGCCTCCCTGGCTATTTTGTATGTAATACTAGCTGTTGCCCGCGACTTCGTCCGCGTGGAATCTTATCTTCAACATTTTACATCTTTAGTACCTATACCTAGGTACCTATAATTTTCATATCCAAGCAATGTTGAAATGAAGTACTTTTCTTTTTTAGCAAGTTGTATGAAGTTTTAAGTCAAGTGGATTTTGATGTTGGTTGCTGAAATTACTTTTCTTGTATTCTCATAATAGGTACCTATGCCCTTATACAAAGATTCAAGTTCCGCATTCACAAAATATCTGATCACCATACAAACTTTCAACCCCTTTCTCACCACCTTGGGGGATGATTTTCAAAAAATGCTTGAATTAGTTTTCATGTTTTTTAATTTAATACCTTTTTTTGCAAAAAGTTCAAGTACCTAGCTTAAAATTAAATTTACACCCCAAGATAAACTTTCATCCCCTTTTTAGCCCCCTTAGGGGTTGAATTTCCAAAAACGTTGCATTTACTTTTTTTTTGTAATCGGCTATTATGTCTTTCTAAAGAAGTTTCAAAGCATTTGTAATGGATTCAAACTTTGACCCCATTTTAACCCTCTTAGGGGATGAATTTTACAAAATCGCTGAAATCATTTTTATTGTCTTCTAATAATATCCCCAAGTCCCGCGCTCCAAAAAATGTTTGATATCCATACAAACTTTCAACCTCTTTTTCACCACCTTAGGGGATGAATTTTCAAAAGCGCTGAAATTAGTTTTCTTGTATTATAATTTAAAACGTTTTTACAAAGTTTCAAGTTCCTAGCTTAAAATAAAATTTGCACCCGCAGACGAACTTTCATCCCCTTTTTAACCCCCTTAGGGGTTGAAATTCCAAAAACGTTGCAATAATTTTTTTTTTTGTAATCGGCTATTATGTCTTTCTAAGGAGTTTCAAAACCATTTGTAATGGATTCAAACTTTCAACCCCTTTTTAACCCTGTTAGGGGATGAATTTTACAAAACGCTGAAATTACTTTTCCCATCTTTTAATAATAGCCCTAAATACAAAGATTCAAGTCCCACACTCGAAAAAATGTTTGATATCCATACAAACTTTCAACCCCTTTTTCACCACCTTAGAGGACGAATTTTCAAAAACGCTGAAATTAGTTTTCTTGTATTTTATTATATTATATCATTTTAAGAAGTTTCAAATTCCTAGCTCAAAAGAAAACTTTAACCCCATACTTGATACCTGAGCAAGCGAAAATTCTAAAATTGTGTGTTAAAAAGTTCGCCACCGAGAATAACATAAATTTTCACCATACCAATGCGATGAAAATACTAATTGTAAGGCATTATAAATAAAATGTAGGTAAATCAACGCTATTAAATTACTATTTATTATCTATAATATTATTTGTCATTGAAAATCATCACTTTAGTGAATTCTACCAGGCAACAAAAGGAAATAACTCAAAATTAACAAAAAATTACCTACTTTGCCACTCTTGTGGGTACAATAATATGCTACATCTGTCATCAGTTTGAATGAATAAAGAGAGGCTTTAGGAGCTGGTGTAGTGGAAACATTAATGTATCGTCGATCATAGCCTTTAATAATCTTTATTATTCTAAAATTCCAATTTCTACGAGTAAAATTGGATTTTGGAGGAAGGTTTGATTTCTCACTAATCAGTGAGAAATCAAACCTTCATGAGCACCAGGAAAGGCCCTTTCGTGAAACAGAACGGAATAATAGCAAGGCGAAGCGGCTATCGTTTTACTAACGAACAGAATAACCTCACCTCCTCCAATTTGGCAGATTCATACCAATTACCGAGAAGCACGCGGTTACAGTAAACAATGCCTTTGTCTTCGTCCAATTTCGACAGCTTCGACATTTTGTAGTGAACTAATATACAATTCTCGTGACCTGGTTTTTACACAAAGTATTTGCGAGCACGGATTTATGTACAGTAGGTACATATATATACCTCACATATACCTCCTTGAGAGTGATCAAGTGACACTATATGTCAAACATCGATCGTTTTTATATTAGGTTCTCTCCAGAGGCTGCATTAATTGATTATTAAGGAGGTTAAATATATTTCAAGTCGTTAGTGAGTATCATAGAGTTATAATATTCTAGGTCCATGGTGAGTATTATATTCTTTGGACCCCGCATGTTGAAATGTCATTTGACTATAAAGGTCACTTGAAGTCTCACTCAGTGAGCAAAATCGCATTTTGCTCACTATAGGACCTTCTATGTTTTCAGTGAATTATACACAAAAATGAAATTTCCAAAAGCGTGTATTAAAAGTAGATATATAAAAGTAACGGATCGACATCTATTCCTTCTTCTTGGTCGCAACGTCGCTCACTAGCGAGAATATGTTTTCAGCCGTGGACCGTTTGTGCACGTCGATGAAGTCGCGGCACGTTACACCGCACTCCTAGCGAACGAGAATGTTAATTAATAATATAATATATTGATGATGATTCGACGATCATTGTCCCGATAGTTGTTTCAGCGGACGGTGTAATAATGAAGAGTCTCGACCAACATCGAGAGACTCTCGCTAGGTGGTTGGATCAAGGGTCAGAGCGGCTACCGCGAAAACCGAAATTCGCAAATTGCGGGGATCTTTCTCTTTTACTCCAATGAAGGCGTAATTAGAGTGACAGAGAAAAATGCCCGCAATTCACGAATTTCTGTTTTCGCGGTAGCCCCTCAGATTCAGAAGGCGGTGATCTTGTAACACGGCGCGGATAGTCCGATCCGATAGGCCTTACCTCGCTGCCGGCGGCACCCTATAATCTGTTTCTTTAGTTATTTAGATTACAGAGTATAGGTTAGGTTTTTTATAATGTTTATATGCATATTGTAAAAAACCTAAACTGAGAGTTTAAATGAATAAAGGAGAATAATAATCACACCATTTGTAACTGTGTGATATAGTTAATAGTTTGCATATAAATTATTCCCATTTTTCCCCACTTTATTGGTGTGGGGACAAATGGGAACACATCATTATCCGATATTTTCCCATTTGTTCCCGCCTGGAGCAGATGGAATAAGCGCTTCATATAAATGAATAAATTCCATTTGTCCTCGTTTCCCATTTGTCTCCAACTCACATATATGACACGAACAAATAAAAATACACCAATAATGAGTGTATTCCCATTTAATAGTTTGAAGCAAAATTAACATTAATTATTAGTTTATGAAAAAAATATTTAATTCCATTAAACGTTAATGCAATTGAGAGTAATTCTAATCAATTTTTTGAAACTTTAATGCCATTAAATAGGCAATTAGATTAACAATCAATGTAATTAAACGTCTCAAGATTCAATTCTAAGTAACTTTAATTAAATTGATGCGTAATGCAATTGATTAATTGCGGAATTAATGGTTAATGCAATTGATTAATTGTTAATTAGAATTAACCATTACGGCCAACACTGGTTAATAGTAACACCATAAATATAGGTGAGCCCTAATAAGATACAGGCTTGGCCTATTTTGGGGCTTACCGGACGCCGTTTGTACATGCTACTCTATTCTTAGTTATTCTCAATAAATGTATTCTTTTTATTCTTATTCTTATCTTCTATGATAATTGGTTAGGTGACGTTACAGACCATAAAAATAATGCCAGCAGCGACCGCATCAAGCGATTCGCTCAGAGGTCTCGAAACTATAGCCTGCGGACCGAATCATTAAAGCGACTTATCTGGGCACCATACAATTAATACATTTTAGTAGGTATCACCAATAATTTTAAGTATATCTATCAGGGGTTATAAATTTGTAATAAATGACCACATACCAAGCCAAAGAACGTTTGCATCCAGTTTTGATACATGACGCTCAAACTCTTGTCAGCAACGCAATTCTTTATGATAAGCTTTTTGCCAGTCTGAAAAAGTCGCCATAAAATGTGATATAAAAATGTATTCCTATGTAGGTAAAGTTGCATACGTTTAAAGAGGAATGGGGACGGCCGCTGCTAAATACAAACGTGTAGTCTCCATTTTCCTTTCTAGACATTAACATTGTAGAAAGGATTTTTTGCGACAATTTGATGTATATTTGAGTAAAATTCAAATAAAGCTATTCCCCTTCGATTGACTTTAATTCGATTTGTTAATTATTATAAAAGTTAAGTACGGAAAACGAATTCCATACAAACTCTTAAGTAATTAAAAAAATTTAAAATATCAAACAGGGACATACCTACTTAGCTGTTGTTAATACACATCCAATTGTTTCAAAATATTTTCAATAATGTTAATATCCAGAGACGAAAATGGAGGCTATACGTTTGTATATGTCGGCGGCCGATCGTAAGATCAGGCAGATCGTAATGTTCCTGTGTAATGTTTTGACGATAGTCACATTAATCCAAGATATACTTAGGTAGGATAGATTCGTTAGGTTGCTTCAGATGCCCGAAGGGTAAACTGCCCAGAAATAGGAGGAAGGCTCAGGGAACGAGTCAAAGATTTTCACATTTCACGATATGCCTAGAAATTTCACGATATGCCTGATCTTACGATCAGCCGCCGACATATACAGGCGGTTTCGGGCCAATCGTCCACTTTAGGAAACAAAGCTGAAAAACCTCAATAGGTTTGCCAATGCCTTCAAGGCGGTCGCAAGGCAGCAACGGCACGGTGGTCCAGCGGCAGTTGGTGTCTCGCTTGGCGCTGAGCCGGATGGGGATCCGGTTTGACGGCTCCGGCACCACGGAGTTCTGGTACCGGACGTAAAGCGGCGGCGCCTGAGCATAACAAAACGGGATATGTATTTTTTATACTACTCCATCTGAATTTCTAAGCGCCACTTGCACCATCCCTCTAACCCGGGGTTAAGCGGCTAAACCGGTTACCTTCTCGGGCCCATTTGCACCATTCCACTAACCCGGGGTTAAGCGGTGAAACTATTAACCTAGTGTCAAATTGTATGGCTAACCATGGCAGTTCTTGGTTTAACCGGTTAACCCCGGGTTAGTGGAATGGTGCAAGTGGGCCTCGGTGTCAAATTGTACTGGTAACTCCATACATGTTTAACCGGTTAACCCAGGGTTAGTGGAATGGTGCAAGTGGCCCTAAGTGTTCAATTTATAGTTACATCTGGGTCTCCGTAATTTTCTGCCTTCAAGAAAAATTGGTCTCCGTAATTAACTTTCTTGCCACGGATGGACTCGTCTTCAATGCTGTAAAGAAAATGAACGTAAGGACCCAGTGAACGTTTTAGTGGCATTCGTGTTCTATAGTTACATTTATATAGATAACATACAATACAGTCAGTGTCAAATAGATAGTGAATCCCTAAGTAGTCAATTAGATATATCGTGATACAACTGTGTTCCCAGAGAAAACATCAGGGTGTGGTGAACGGACGTAGGTATGGCCTCTTTTGCCGTCATTACCTATAATAGATGCTGACTACACTTCCGTGTACTCATTCGAAGCATGACATGTTGCTTCGGTAAGTACATCACAAGACATGCAGCCTTATTCTGAGGCAGCCGTCGTATACCTTATGTTTCCTACCTAGCCCACTATAAAAATGACGCATGGTGTCATACATGCATGGCAGTCTCAAACCATCCTGGCGGAGCATGGTTATAAAGCGATAAGATCGGTTTTAGGTATAAATTACTGAGGACGGCCCATCTAAACCCATGTACCTGAGTATAACGAAGGTATTCCGGCAACATGGCGTCATGAGCGGGCTGAGCGTCATAAGGCAGCCGTCGTGTATGTTCTGTTCACAGTCCACTTCTCTTGCGCCGACTTGGCTGGACAGAGCCAGCCCGTATTTCTGCACGCCGCCTGCACCTTTGACTACGTGTGAAGTGTAAGATTGCAATTTTTAAGCAGTGGCGAATTTTCCCTAAGGCTCAGTAGACCCGGGCCTCGGGCCTAGGGCAGTAAGATATTAGGGGTAGCAAATTGTGACAAAAAAATCGCTGATGATAACAAGAAATATAACTCAAAATGTAGTCAATATGATAGGTGCTAAGAAAGGGGGCGGCTACATGGCCTGGGGCGGCAAAGACTGCAAATAGTTACTCCACTGTATTTAAGATTATGCAAATATGACAGCAAATATATTAGCTTCACTTTTTATGCTGGCACTTCACATGGCGTGGTTCGCGTAGGCGTAGCGTGCATACGACACGTTTGTATCTACAGTAGAATCCGTTTATTATGACTCCGCTTATACTGACCAACCGCTTACTATGACGTAATTACTGTGCGAAGTTTGGTTTTCATATAAAATTCTTTGTGACAAATTCAGATAAGATGACTTCGCTTATAGTGACAAACCGCTTACCTAACCTTTACCCTTTTAACCTTTTGCTTTTTTTTTCGCTTTTTAGTGACCTAAAAATCCTATTTCCATGAAATTATGTCCGGTTATACTGACACATTCGCTGGTTTTCGTGGCCGTCATCACATCTTTCCCTTCGAGGACGTTTGGTGCGTTCGTGGCGTGTAAGGTATTTTAGTTTTGACAAGTTGATATTTGTTACAAGTTTAATAAAACTCATTTCTCATAAAGGAATTTGAGATTAATTTGGAAAACAACAAAAATAAGAAGTACAAGTATGTTTTATATGACATCCGCTTAGTATGACGTGTTTGTCACTTCCCTTCGATGTCATTATAAGCGGATTCTACTGTACTTTGAACTTCGTTTGAGCATAAGTTAACGCATTCACTGCCAGGGCTATAACCGCGAAAATCGAAGTTCGCAAATTGCGGGCATTTTTCTCTGTTACTCTAATTACGCCTTAATTGGAATAAAAGAGAAAGATCCCCGCAATTTGCGAATTTCGGTTTTCGCGGTAACCCCTCAGGTGCCAGGGGGCGTGGCCTAGGAACAAACTTGTATGACGGTGGACGCACATGTGCGTCGGGGGCAGTGAATGTGTTAATAGTAAAGGATACACGACACGCATATACAGAAATTGATACCGGTTATTACCTGGTATATCCGGAGCTATTAATTGGACATTGTATCCAAACATTGCATAATTTCCACTGATGGCTAGTGGCCTCTGGAAATCGTAGTAAATAGTTCATGTAATTATTTTATACAAGTACGTAGTCACCAACAAAATGTGCCATGCAACAGAACTTACAACATATTTTTACATAGGTTGATATAGGTAATTCTTTCATCATTTAGCTATGTCACGTTATGTTAAACAGTTATTTAATAAATCATAAGAATGAAAATATGCTAATTTCTGAATAGTAAAAATGTAAGTTATTAATTTTGAGCTTCATTTACCTCTTTCAGCAAATTGCTATACAAAGTCCTCGCTTTTTGTACCAGAAGTTCACGCCTGTCTCGTTTGCGCAAAAAGAATTTGAAGTCATCCTGGTGATTTGGAAAAAAAAATATAGGTACAGATATAAATAAATGCTCAAATTCTCTATATGTGTACCTACATCCAAATGCTGACCATTGGGCATGATGATATCGCGACCGTGGGACTAGGCCTTGATTAGTCTTCCTAACTCGTGAAATTCAGTCGTGCTAACTCGGATCCTAACTAAGCGCCACTTGCACCAATGCACCATTCTACTGACCCCGGTTTAACCGGTTAAACCTGGAATTACCATGGTTACCAGTACTATTTGACACTAAGTTAACGGTTTAACCGGTTAACCTCGGGTTAGTGTGATGGTGCAAGTGGCCCTAACTAGCATACTAAAACTTAGTTCCTAGTTGGTGCAATCAAATGAGGTTTCTTTTTAGGAACCTTACTTGCTAAACGCAGCTACGCCTAATATAGTTATTTAGGATTAGGTCATTTAGAGCCACCTGCACCATCCCACTAAACCGGGGTTAACCGGTTTAACCCCGGGTTAGTGGGATGGTGCAATTGGCCCTTAGAGTTTTGAATTAATTGGACAATATCGCGTCCGCGGAAGCCAAGAGGTTAAATATTACGTACTTCATTTTTAAGACGTTCTTCGACCCAATTACCAACAAGTACACCATTGTTATACATCCCTACTGCATGTATGTATAAATTTAGTACCTAAATAGAAAATTAAAGTCAGTTAATGCTAATTTAAACTAAAGTATAAATAATCAGTAGCTAATAAAACTTTGGAAAAAGGATTAATGACATTTGTCATGTTTCAATCAAAGAGTAAGCAGGTAATTTTTAAAAACTATAATTTTCATTGTTAAATCGGTTTCCAGGTTGTTTTACTTTATAAGATTAGTTTCTCCTTTGAGTTTCTCAAATGAAATTTGAATTTTGTAGGGGTAGGTCACGGGTAGGTGAACAAAATTTTCGCCTGCTTTTTTCAAAATTACCACCTTTTTCTATTGAAGGAAATGTTTTGTCAGCCTCAAGAAAAAAGTCAATAGATAAAGTGTATTCTGTTTTGATGAAGTAAAGTTTAATTTCACTTGCAAAAAGGAAACAGGAAACATGCCGACAGAGAGGCACAAGCGCTGTCCCTTTCGAAATGTTGCCAATCAGAAAACCATCGTTTGTCTATGCATGGATGCATCCAGTACGACAGTCTGTGTCGTACTTAACAGTGTCGATTGGATACGAAATCGTGTATACAAAACTTTATCATGCTAAAAATACTAGATTCTACGTTCAAGCGTTCAATAACTGTATTAAAAAAATTTTTTTCATTCAACAGCCACAGTAAGCCACAGCCATGACATTATGTCATTTGTCAAATCGAATACTTCAAGAGGTCGGCCTTTGCGGTTTGCGGTCGGCGTTTTGTTTTTATACTGCTTTGTTTACAATAACATATTTGTTATAATTAACATTGAGGATACCTGTTTCTAAAAATGACTGAAGTCGATCTGCAGGGTGATGATTGGGACTTACCGTGTTCGGATGACGAACTTTCAAAACATGGCACTAATATCGGAAAAAGCTGGGTGGTGGAAGCAAACGAATTAGAAGAACTTTACAATACTATTGATAAAGGCGGAACTTTGTCGCTGGAATGGAAATGTTCAGGTCGTCGAGCGCCTTCGCCAATACCTGTGACGAAAGAAAGTAAGCCTGAAGTGCTTGTCTCGCCAGTAAGAGAGGAAAAGTCTGATTTCGATTTTATGGATGAAGTAAGTTCGCTGCGATTGCGAGTGCGACGGGAGGGCGAAGACACGCTCCGCGGTTCTGCCAAGAAGAAAACGACGTCGTTTGATGGCATTCTATCAAACCTGATTCGTCACAAGCGCATTGAGCAAATGGAAATGCAAGCAAACACACCCACTTCATCATCCCCAAACACCTCTTGACCCTGTGAAAGTGTGAAGCCTGACACTAAAATTTAAACAGTCTGTTATATGGAATTTGTGATTATAATATCCACATGATTTCTATGTGATCAGAATGAAGGATATGGGAATGGAATATGGGCTTAAAATCTGACTTTCACTAGGGCATGTTTCCAAACTGTGCACTATGTACATATCCCTATGTTAGCTGATTTAAGGAGTGTTGAAAACTGGTAAGCCCATTTTGCTAAAAAGTTGAAGTTTTTAGATAGAACTTTGAGCAGAATAATTTTTGAAGAGTATCCCAAAAAAAATGGAACATCAATATAATACACTATAAAAAAAGACTTATAATCCTTGAACTATGAAGAAGCAGCATAAATAAAACATTCATGTTTAAAGCAGCCGGTTAAATTATGAACTAACCCCACTCCTCCTCAGATTACATAATCAATACCATTCAGTTTAAGCTAAAGCTGTTACGTTTTGGGCAAGTTAAGATTAAAAGCTATAAGAATAAACCTCAACACCAGATGTGTATTTTAGAGATTTGGCACCCCAGGCAAATTAGATTCACTGCCCCATTAAGTGATCATAATGTATCTCATATAAAGAAATAAAACCGTTTTGCCACCCCTTGCAGCCTGCTGTAAATATGCCCCTGCTCAACACATATACATATATGTACATACTACTGAATCTGCCTTAGGACATAAGACAGTTCTCCCTACTTTACTGATAAAAATGGGAGTTCAACTATACAAATTCCATGAATGTATGCTTTTTTATAAGTCATTATTATCATAATAATATAGAATTGTATAGTAGTTAGTAGCTCATAGTTTAGTAATAACAAAATTGAATACCTAAATAAAATAATCTTAAAATATATTTTTTATTTGTAAAAGAAAAAAAGCCCAGTTTTCCATACAATTTATTTGACGGACGAAATTGGATTGCCAGACTATCTCTCTTAGCAGTGCCAGACTATCTGAAAAGGATAGAATCAATAACGCTTGAACATACCTTGAACCTTACCTTACAAACGGGCCGTAATCAACCATGGCATATTATTTTTAGGTGATGTGTGCACGAATGGTGAAACTGGTGGGGTCAAACCAAGAATATTTATGGAAGGAACAAGTAGCGTCAAAGAAGTCAATAAATAAAATATACTCATATGTACATATGACATTTAAAGTTTAATTTTGCTTGGTAAGGACCAGTAAGGACGAAAGACCATCGAACAAGGATGGTCCCAAGGAAACGGAAAGACTTCTGTCTCATGCCTCTGTCCCTTTCTATCTTCTAAATGTTGCCATTCAGGAAAAATATAGCGAAATGTCATTCTTGTCGATGTAATGAAGTTCGCCTATTAATAATCTGCGAGTTCGCCGATAGCTGACGAAATGCTGACGAACGAGTTAACTTTTAATTAGAGTAAAGTAAAATAAAACTAAATAGATTACGTAGACCAAACTAAAAATAAATATTGTCGCGTGGATATTTCGTGTAAAATGTCTCCTCCTATTTTAAAATATTTGAGTATTTTGCTATTGTTTGCTTCGTGCAATGGTAAATCACTACTATCAATTGAGAAAATTTATTTAAAAGGTGTGCAAGCGTATACTGGCGAGAGATGGAGTGAGTGCATATCGAAGTTTGAAGAATCTTTACATTTGTATAAACTTTACAATTCTATCTTTATAAACTGTGGAGTAAAATGCAAAACTCAAGCAAAACACTCACAAATTGAAGCAAACTATAATGAATTACAAGTTTTCGAATCATATTTAAATGAAAGATATTGTTTAATAAACTGCAGAGATAAAGAACTTGAAGCAGTTCGCATTAACAGTAATGTAAAGGATACAATATTACAAGATTTTGAATCACGAAAGCCTTACGGATACTTACACGTGTGTTACTTCCAAATGAATGCACTGCAGAAAGCAGCATCAGCCTCCTATACATATTTCCAAGCTCATAAGACGGATGATGTGATGAAGAATAATGTCAAATTTTACATTGGACTGCCCGAAGTGAGCCTGAATGAAATGGTTGACTTGGAAAGTGAAGATTTTGAGGTCTTGCACAAAGTTGGGTTGGAGTCTTATGAACAGAAAAAATGGGGGGAAACAATTATGGCCATGGAGGAAGTCATAGCAGATTATTTGGCCTGGGAAATGGGTTGCCGTGTGGCCTGTGAGCACCTACCGGAGCAAGAGTGGTCTCCAGAATTTGTCATCTCTGTGTCAAACAATATGCTATCCCTGTTGCAATGCAGACAGCAATGTCAAAACAAACTCTCAATACTGGGTTTTAAATCTGGTATTGAATTCCTAGCCGATACCTTGAATTATTTGCAAATATCTTATTATCATTCTGATAAATTTGAAGAAGCAGCAATGGCTGTAGCTAGTTATTTAACCTTAATGCCTAAGGATGAAGATATGCTTCATAACAGGGCACTTTATGGTTCCTTTATTGATAAAAATGCATTCAATGCAAGGCCTGATATTGTGTATTATTTAAAAAATGATTTTTATGAAAAGGAAATTTTGTCCCACTTTCATCAAACAAATACTATTGATACCAATGCACATTCTGAAGAGTTCTAGTCTTATAATAATGTGAACATACATTTTATAACATTAAAATCAATATTTAAATGTGTCAATGAGGTTAAAAAAATACTAACTACAGAAAATAATAATCATCATTTTATATCCATTTTAATTTTGCTGGCTATGTCTTATTTTTCCAGTATAGATTAGACTTATCAGACCCAGTGCCATATTAAGTAGGTCATTATACTTTTATATATGTAGGTTTATATAAGTAACTGTTGTTCCTACTTATACTGATAATAAATGTAGTTAGGTACTATTATTAATAGGTATTATGATCTACATACTGTTGGTCAAATTATGAGATAACAGTTTTTATTTAATTTACATATCTAATCATAAGTCATTTCAATGTGCCTTAACATAAGTGTAATACATATTATGAATGTTGACTAAAGTAGGCATTAATTTTATAATACACTTTAAGTTTACATTTTTATACTTGCTTTGTATACATGATGAATTTTAATATTAGTAATAATAATTACAGTGCCATAAACTAAATGTTAGTATGTACCTACAGTGCCATTTTTGTAATATATGCCAAAGAAATTTAGTAACAGTTTTCTTTATTTTTATTACTTACTATAATTTTAAGTGCTACTGTGAACTAATTGGGAATTATAAATGATACTATAACCAGGAATACATCAGGAATAGTAATAAGGATGTAATTCACATCTTTAGGGCCTCGAATTTGCTAAATAAAAGGCCCCTAACCTGTAATTGCTGTCTGTCTGTCTTAATAACTACTAATATTATTGTTAGAAAGAGAGGCTTATAGAGAATGGAGGACTTAGAACCCTACTTATATACAAATATAAAGATGCATATAGATACGTAGGTCCGAATTTATTTAACTACGAGGCTATCGTTTTCAACACTTACAGTGAAACAAATAATTTCAATCAAGCAGCTGTGGTTCGTCATCACTTGTGAAACCGCCCTAACCTAAAGTATTAAAGTTGCCTACTTACTTCATATTAAAAATTAATTAATATTTATTAAGTAAATTTAGCACCCCATAACAGTAACTCATAAAAGTTTTATTATTATATATTACAGTAATTCATATGTTACGCACAAATATATGTTTCTTACTAAATTGGTAACACTTTTATATTATTTCAGTATGGCAATACTATAGTGAAATTTGGAGTTTGCTAGATGGCGTAATTTTTCATCCAATCACAGAGCACAATACTCATTCACACGACTGTCAAACTTGATCACGGAAGGTCTGTGAATATCGATGTAATACAACTGAAATATCAACATTTTCAATTTGTACCATGGGATATTATTAGGTAAGTATCATTTACTGTGCTGCTATTAATAGCCTTACATTCATTTCCAATTGTAGAGCAATTCCAAAGTAGCACGAATGATTACAACTAAACATTTTTAGCATATCACGGTGTTGCCATCCCTGCAAAATATATAAGGAAATTTGAGTACATTTAGCTATTACTTATAACAAATTCATTATTTTATTTTAATATTACTGTTGCATTTATTTGATGGAAAGAGAATATTAATGTTCATAGGTATGTATATATCTGCATTTAGGTATGTCTGAATTAAAGGATATATATTATTATATGGACTAATTTGACATTAAACATTGAGATGAAATGTTATGAATGTAATGATTTTAAAATTCATGAATAAGCAAAGGCCAACTATAAGTAATAAATATATTTTTTTCTTATCACCTACATACAATTTTAAGCTCCTTAATTAAAAATTGTATTTTTTTCTGTTGCAGCTTTAAGACATCATGGCTTCTGATACAATAAATGACAGACTGAGCATAAAGAATCTTCTATTTACAAAGGCTCTACCAAACTATGTCATTCCTGTACCTACAGCAGGGTATAAAACATATCCCTGCATCGACTGCGGTGACAGGTAAAACCTTTCCGCTATGATTTTGATTTAAGTTCCATGAAATTGAATAGGTTATGAATAAAGTGTTTAAAAATGGAATCATTCTTAAAACCTTATCTATAAGTTTGTAGGTGACAGGACAAAGGGTGTTTAGTGATGAAACCTCTCAACTTTGGTAAAGTGATATAGAAATTGTAAACCTAATTATTTTAAGTCCCCAAATTGTCCACTCTAGCCATCTCTGATATTTCTCCTTTTGTTCATCTTGGCATGTATGCACCTGCTGTAATTACGAATTTGTAATGGATTTTAATTCACTTGCATTCTATTATGAAGTTTTTTTTTTAAGTAACAAAGTAGGTATTTATTCAAAATATTGCCATAAAAGTACTAAAAGTAATATTACCATAAAAGTTTCATTTTAAAAGTACCTACTAAGTCCATGAAGCTCAACTTTTTGCTTTACACCATCTTTGTAGAAACAAAGAAGAAATTTTGTCTTAACATTTGTCTAGGAAAGATTTAAACTCTAAATTTGCATTCAAACTAAAATACTTATAAAATATTATACATACCTATAGGAAACGATTAATTATAAATACAGTTACTAAAAAGGTTTTTTCTCTATTTCTCCTCATAACCCTGGCATGCTAACTTAGTTTACCTATTTAAATAATAAATGTTCATGAACCCTAGAGGTACTGTTTATTGTAGAGATGCACCGGATATCCGGTTACTATCCGGTATCCGGCCTATCCGGCCATTATTTTAGTATCCGGCCAGATACCGGATGGTGACCTACTATCCGGCCGGATACCGGATAAAGACCTACTATCCGGCCGGATACCGGATAGTAACATTGCTTGATTTCGGAGTAAACAGAGTAGAGTATGGATCTGTAATATGGGCACCTTACTATAATAGTCACATTGACAGCATAGAAAAAGTGCAAAAGCAATTTCTTAATATCCTTAGCTACAGGCTGCAGCTTGGTCGCAGTCTCAGATCTTATGCCAGCAGGCTCAAGCACTTTAATATGCCATCGCTTACAAGTCGTAGGAAATGCAGCGAACTGCTAATACTTTACAAAATAATACACTGCCAAATTGACTGTCCCTCTCTCCTTTCTCTTCTCAATTTTATCACTCGTTACAAATCTCGCAACCCCTCGCTCAAAATATTTCAACTACAGATTTATAAAAACAACACCTCATACTACAATCCAGTGACAAGAATGTGTCGATTATACAACGAAACTGCGGCCGAGAATCCTTCCATAGACATATTCGAACGCAGCTTACCCAGTTTTAAAAATAAAATACTTAAGACTTTCTGTACCTAAGCTGCGCTCGCATTTATCTTATTAGTCTATTTTAAATATTTTACCTTGTTTAGTTTTACACCTAGTTTAATTAGTCTTATCTTGCTTAGTTTTTAGACCTAGTTTAAGTAATTAATTAGTAGATAACTCAATTAATGTGTAAATCTTACTACTGTTTATATAATTTTCTTGACATCTCATCCCTCTAGCGTTATATTTTAACTGAATGTCATATCCTTCTGTGCACACATGTTTGGAGTTATAGTCCAGTTCTAAACTATAAGCTTATTTATTAATGTAATTTCTGTAAATGTCTGTAACTTGTTTTGTGAGCCTAATAAATAAAATAAAAACAAATTGGATTTAAGAAACAGACACGGTCACTATCGTACTTGTTTATTATTTTAAAACAATTTAATCATTCCACTGACTTGCACGCGCACTCATTTCGAACCTATATAGAAATGAGTCGGCGTGAACGTTTACTAGGAAACAGGTCAAACCTGCAGAATGCGCACCTGAAAAACCGAAATGTAGGTATAGTTCCGCTGGCCGAATATTCGGCGGCCGGATACCGGATATTCGGCCGATGGTCAGGCCGAATATCCGGTATCCGGCCAAACAACTATCCGTTGCATCTCTAGTTTATTGTTGCTATTGTTTAAGTTTTCGATATTGGCCGCTAGATGGCAGACCGTTCCTATGCGCGAGACGCATGTGTGAATTGTAGGGGGCAGCAACTCTCCCCCCTCCCCCCTTTCCCCACGAACGAACACATACACTGGTATTATTATTTATTACCTGCGAAATTTGAATGCCAATTTTAAGTTTTTGATTTGAGTCACAAGGTGGCAGAGTTTGGTGCCTAAGTCAGTTAAAAATCATTATTTTTAAAGTTTTCGAATGACCTATTCAAGATAATTTGCTCATATTAGAACGTTTTTTTTTTCTTTCAGATTTCTCTTCAAGTCAAGCTTTGAATACCATATCAATCGGCAATCTGTTGTGATCACCTACATGTGCAGATACTGCAATCAACAGAAAACGTTTAACAACAGATGCAAACTCCTCTCTCACATCCGGTCTCACGCCTTTAAAACTGCTACAATCAACGTCAGCGATTTGAAAGTAGACCCATTGCCAGCAAGCTACTTCGATAATCTAGCAGCTAAACATGGCATACGCTTAGAAACTAACAACTATAAAGCAACTCTGCTGCAACAAATTAAAGCCAAAACGCCGAGTAAATTCTCGTGCTTGGAATGTAATCTGGAAATAACAGTTAAAACACACGTAAACAAAGACAGAGCAAAACATTTTATGCAGTATACTAATAAAGTTCACGCCTGTCCAGTGTGTCTCTTTGCTCTACCAACAACTTGTGGCCTCAAATCGCACTTGCGTCTCCACTCGGGCAACGGGCCGTTCATCTGTCCAGAATGTGGGGTCCCATTAACAAAGAAGATGATACAATATCCATACACTCATGACTGCGAAGGATTTCGGATGATGCGAGCCACTGCAAGGTACAAGTGCCCTCTTCCACAATGTTACTTATTTCATCCAAATGAATACAAATCACACATGAGGAATAACCACATGAAGAGGGTGTTTAAATGCCCTTTGTGTGTTGTAGCGTGTTTCAATGAAGGCACTATAGCTAAACATTTGAAAAGCCATGCTACTGAAGCGAAAGCTTTAATATTCTTTCAATGTGAGATGTGCCCCGGAAGATTAGTACTAAACAATCAAATGGACAATCATTTGAGGGGTCATATCACTAATTCTGCTTTTGTCTATCCCTGCTGGGCTTGCGGTCAAGTGTTTAGGGAAGTCCGCAGTTTATTGCAGCATTATTCTAACAACCACGGTCAAACTGGAAAGTTTACGCCCCAGTCAGCCACAGCACCTGTTTCTGCTCCAAAACCTGATAAACCTGGCTTGGTTTATCGTGTAGTAAAAAGGTGTGACAAGTGTACAAGAAGCTTCACTTACAAATGCAAATATGAACAAATATCTATTCTGCCGAACGAGTGCCCTTTCAAATGTTCAGCGTCGGCCTCTAGTAAGCAAGTCATCACGGAACCAGAATTCGCGATACCAGCAGAAACCACAATCAAATGTTATTTGTGTAAGAAAGATATACCTGAAAACTGGGATGATATCAAGATTCATTTTGCGGCTGATCATAAAGAGCATCGCTGTTTGGATGCGACACTAGTTATACCAAAAATGAACGTTAAGAAATTAAAAAGAAAGCAAAGAAGGGAAGCCAGAAAACGGTTCCGAGAAACTTTGAAAAAATTAAGTGGACCAACGAACAGCAAAAATAAAAAAAACGCTGGACAGCCTTCCAGTGTCCAAGCTTCGTTCTCTAGTAACAATCCATTAGCTTGCAAAAAATGTGGTCACGAAGCCCAAGACAAACTACAGCTGGAAGACCACTTGAAAAGTCATAGAGATTCCAACATGGCGTACCAATGCATGGATTGCGGACAATGCTTCGTGGTTAAACCCTCCTTTACGACCCATTTATTAGTAGAGCATGGTATATCCGACGTTAACGAATATATACTTTCGAAACAATGCTACAATGCTGACGCCCTGTTAAAGAATAATTTCACCACGGATAAAGTTAAAGAGGAGGAACCACTGCGCGAAAACCAATGCCAAATTTGTCGGGATCAATTCGACGATCCAGAAGACTTAGAAAAACATTTCAGAGTTCACGGTATGGCCTTTTTAATGAAGAATTCATCTGCAAAGAATAATAGTCCATAAAAATATACATCGCTAGCCAGAGAAGTCGCTAGCCGACTACGTATTTTAGATATAGGTATGTACTAGATACATATAAGTCGGTATTGTTTATTGGTTACTTTAAGTACTTTGAGACTGAAATTTTAGTTCGTTAATAAAATATGTAGACAGCACTTGAGTTAGTCATTTTGATTAACCCCTTTACCAGGCCACGAAGAAAAAGCGTGTCTTAAGTGGTCTTATTAAGCATATTATTATATAGATGTATGCAACCGCCAACCGTATAGAACATCTTGTATGGAATGGTATTAACAATATGGAATATATTGGTATGGTTAATTCCATTCACAATAGTTGGATATGTTCCTGTAACCAGAAAAGAAAGTGGCTTACGGTAACTCCATTGCCTGTCTGTAATGAACAGACTACGTAGGATCCGCCACCGAGCATTCACACTGCGCAGCGGGCCCGCCGCCGACCCGACACTCGCCTGCCCTGTGGCACCTGAGGGGCTATCGCGAAAACCGAAATTCGCAAATTGCGGGGATCTTTCTCTTTTACTCCAATGAAGGCGTAATAAGGGTGACAGAGAAAGATGCCCGCAATTTGCGAACTTATAAGCCCTGGTACGTTAAGCTTAAAGTTGCCAGCGATTTAATAGCCCAGGGCCCAGTCTGTACAACTGTTATTTTAAACGTCAAACAAATACAAATACAAATAATTTATTTATAACACCAAGTTACAGGTCAGGCTTAGGTCTAGGAAATACATTTGGTATATTTATAAATTATGAATCATACTATACAATAGGGTACATAAGTTATGTTAATATTATCACAATCATACAGTTTATGTTATTATTATTAAAATCATTGATTAGGAAGTTCGTAGAACTCATCCAATGAATAAAACGTGTGGTCGAGGAGCCACCTACGTAGTTTTAGCTTAAAGGTCACTATGGAAGCTGCATCCTTTTTAATTGTGTTCGGCAGTCTGTTGTACACAGACGGGCCCATCACATACACCGACCTCTCGGACTTGCGTAGGTCGTGTTTAGGTGTGATGAGCAGATGGGAGAGCTTATTGCTGCGCATAGCGCGGTGCGGATTCACACCTCGCTGTTGGAAAACATCCAAGTTCTTGTGTGTGAAGAGAGCTACCTGGCAAATGAGTTCGCAGGGAAGGGGCATGATATTTAGTTCTTTAAACAGCTCTCTGCACGGGGCATCATTGGGTGCGCCGACAATCGCACGTACCGCCTTCTTCTGCATTCTGAAGGCCCGCCCGGCGTCTGCAGCCCGCGCCCACAGCTCTACGCCGTAGGTGAGGAGGCTGAGAACGGTCGCAAAATAACACGATATTACTACGCTGCGAGACGCCGTGCTAGCCAGGCGACGGAGCGCGAAGTGTGCGCGACCTAACTTGGAGCAGAGTTCGTCGATGTGGTAGCCCCACGTGAGGGCACTATCGATATGAAAGCCCAGCAGCTTCGTGGTTCGGACCATCTGCAGGGCGGTATGATTGTCGGCGGTGACCGAGTAGGGTGGTGGTGGTGCGCCGTTTAGTTGGAATACTATAAACATAGTTTTTTCCCTGTTTAGGGCTAAGCCATTTAGTCGGAACCACCACTCGAGCCTTTGAACTGTGTAGTTTAGCTTCTGCTCCAGCTCATGAGACGTTGGTGCCGTGACTACAGCAGCTACGTCGTCGGCATACATGTATATCTCTGCTTCACTTATGGCACTAGGTAGGTCATTAAGCAATAAGCTGAAAAGTGTATTTGATAAGCACGAGCCCTGCGGAACGCCCATCGTGTTTATCATTTCGGCTGACTTAATCTGACCCCCACCACCGACAACCGTTTGCGAACGGTCAGACATAAAGGACGTTAGCAAGGACAAGACGGGACCGCGTATGCCGTAGACATTTAATTTGTCGGCGATGAGTTGGTGATCGGCGGTGTCGAACGCGCGCGAGAGGTCGCAGCATATCAGTGCGACGGGCTGGCTAGCCTCGCGCGCACTCAGCACACGCCACACCACTTCTCGCACCAGGTCGGTGGTGGCACGCCCCGCTCTGTAAGCGTACTGCCTCTCCGTCACAATGTTAAGTTGTCCGATAAAGGATAAAATTCTTTTATTTAAACCTACCTCGAATACCTTACAGACAGCGGGGACCAAGGATATCGGCCTATAAGATTTCATGTCTGACTTTTTGCCTTTTCCTTTGTAGAGGGGCGATATTTTTCCAAACCTCTATAAAATGATGATGTTTAAATAACACTTGCACAGTCTGGGCTATCAAAATAGCTGCCAACTTAGCTTGGTCTATGTTAATAATTGGCAATTAATGGGTAGGTAGTTATGTCAACAGTCAAATAACTTATGTATATATTATAAGCTAATAAGTCTCACAGCCGCCCGGCGTCAATGTCAAGCACACAGTCAATAGAAGTGAAATCAAAATCTATATGAACAGACATTTTATAATCGATTTAATTTTGAATATTAAAGTAGACACTGGACAAAATTATTTCTAGGTCTTAAAGTATCTAGGTATTCATTACGTATGGAACTTTGTGCGAAATAAATAAATTGGCTGACATCATTATGCTAATGGATTTTTAACATAGGTATTCACAATCAGGATAATCACACAGTTTGAACACATTTTAATAACTGAGGTATCAGGGTATCACAGATCACACAGATGTGATGATAAAATTAACATGCCCTTTACAAGTTAATTTACTTATTATAGTTCGTTTTTTTTAGCATTAGAAAGAACTCCACAGAAGCAAGCGTGCAGTTTTTATCAGGCTCTTTAATTCTTAATAATTATTAGAGATGCCCCGAATAGTGAATTTGGCCGAATACCGAATATTCGGCCTCTCTCTCGGCCGAATACCGAATATTCGGCATGACATACGAACATTTTGAGTCACAATTATTATGAAAACTATTCGCCATCAAAGCACAACGTTTGCTATAATGTATTTTTATGTTGAACAGAATTGATGAATGTGATTAGAGTCAATCAAATCAGACCAATAAAATATATTGTAATCAACAAATGCTCAAAAATGTGGCTTCGTATTTAACTACTTTCCAAGAATACATTTTAAATATTAAATATACCTAGTTTTTTGTAATTTTTTCATTTTAGGTAGGTGCAATAGATATTCGGTATTCGGCCGAATAGTAGGTAACATTCGGCCGAATACCGAATATTCGGCAAAGTGGCCGAACAGGCCGAATACTGAATAGTTGCCGATTATCCGTGGCATCTCTAATAATTATTGAATTATCTAATGTAGCATGGTCAATACATATAATTTACTTCAAATTATTACCGCTAAAAGTGCCGAATTTGGAACCACAAGCTTACTTCTGCGAAGTTCTTTCTAATGCTAAAAAAAACGGACTATAAGTCTTGGTATGAGATAATTTACACATTAAAAAAAATAGGACAATCAATAGTATAGGTTTTTACTTATCTACCAATCATATTTTATAAATTAAATGTTTACAAAATAGTCAAAAAAGTAGGTTGTACAGTCAGCGTCATATAGCACCAAAGTATTCAAATAATTTAGTATGTTATACAAATTATATGGTGTACCAAACTATTTGAATACTTTGGACGCTACCTACTATAATATGATGCTGACTGTACAATTGTTGTAATAGTGGCTACAACTGTTTCTTACTGTAGGTACAATTATAGTTAGTTTTTTTTAGCATTAGAAAGAACTTGCAAGAAGGTAAGCGATCTTGACATGTCTTTTACTTGAAAAACGCTTTTTAAAAATCAAAAACTATTACTTTATGAAAGCAGAAGAATATAAATGATCGTATTAGATTCATAATTGTTACATATTTGTCGTAATTTATTTTTAAAACGTGTTTTTCAATTAAAAGACACATCAAGATTGTTTATCTAATGCTAAAAAAACGAACTATAGACATTGAAAAATGCAATTTACACTTAGGGCTTGTCAACAAATTCTGCCTTTGTTTATACTTTTCTAATATTTAAAGAATATGAATAATTCCCTAAGTTCCTTGTTCACAAACTTATAATAATTATAAGATACATAGGATATTTTTCTTCCTTTTTTATCTTTAGGTATTACAATATCAAGACTATAATTTACTTCAGCAATTTTGGTGCACATCCCCATCAGATTTATGCAGTGTAATGCAGGGTAATTAATTTTCTGGTTATACATATACATAGCTCCTTACCATAACAACACAAATACATTAAAAATTACAAATTAACTGAAGCGCAATGCCATGTTATTTCATGGCACAAACATATTTCAGTACATTTAAATAATATTATAGCAATTAAATTCTAGCCTGTCAACTTCAAAATTTATAGACAGACTTTCTCAAATTTTCTAAGGACCAGCCTTGATGTATAGATTAGGCCCCTTTTTCATATCAGTCTCACAGCAAACTATACATAAATTTAAACAAAGTTTACTGTAAATTTATGAAAAGTAAACCCTTTTTCTTCAAAAAGGTTCCTTTTTTATTTATGCCACTTAAACTGTTTAGCTGATAGCTAAATTTGCTATACTCTGACTAACTGCCTACTTGACTATTGTATTGACATGTAACCCTGTAAATTTATGAAGCTAATTGCTGCATCAAACATATTAAAAATGAGTCTACAACTTTATTGAGAGCTATAATATGTGCAGTTTATTTTGCATACTCAGTTGAAGCAAAAGCTGATGAGGGTGATTTAGGTAATGTGACAGTTGTAATACATAATTATTTCTCACCTAATACATATACAGCTAAACTGTCAAGTTGTTTTTATGGAGGTATAGCATGGGGGTCAAGGCAGGCTACAGCTCTGGATATCACATAAAAAGAGTGGTTAACTCCGCATTTATTAATCGCCGCTAAAGCCGATTATTTGTCGAAAAAGATCCTAAATTCCAGCGATAAAGTCAAAACTGTATGGCAAGTTATCAGTAATGAAACTGGAAAACGTAAACTGAAGGATCCGCACTACAACCTACGAATTGCTGACACTTTAGTAAGTTCCGACCGTGAAGTAGCAGATCATTTTGAGCGGTTTTTCTCGAATATCCCGGTAGAAACAACAAGATCCCTTAATTCATCGCCAGACGTCGCTGAAGAAATTTTGAAGACAAATGTGGCAGAATGTACAGAAATCTTCAAATTTTCGTATGTCTCATCGAATATAGTTCTTAAGACTTTTAGGTCTTTAAATTTAAAGAAAACAGAAGATCTTTGGGGCCTGTCTGTCAAAGTATTAGATTCCATCATTGAGTCAATTACACCATACTTAGCTGAGATTTTCAACAGATGCATTGATGCTGGAATTTTTCCAGATATTATGAAACATAGCAAAATTATCCCTCTGTTTAAATCAGGAACGAGAACAGATCCCACGAACTTTAGACCGATTTCAATACTACCGGCATTAAGCAAAGTGTTCGAGAAACTTATTCTGAATCAACTATTGTCACATTTCAACAGAAACAAACTGCTTGATAGCAATCAATTTGGTTTCACCAAAGGTCGATCAACTACTGACGCCGGTGCGGTACTTCTAAAACACATCTTTGATGCTTGGGAAAAAGCTCAAGATGCTGTTGGAATTTTCTGTGATCTGTCAAAGGCATTTGATTGCGTTGATCACGAAAATTTAAAGAGAAAATTAAGCCGCTATGGGATAAAAGCTAGTGCCCTTGACCTGGTCTCATCGTACCTTTCGGATAGAACTCAGCGAGTAGTTATTAATGGAACTCAATCGGCGGGGTCCCCGGTAGCCCTCGGAGTGCCTCAAGGTTCAATTCTTGGTCCCTTCCTGTTTTTGGTATACATTAATGACTTGCCAAAAGTTGTGCAAGATAGACATGATATAGTGTTATTTGCAGATGACACTTCCCTTATATTTAAAGTGGACAGAAAGGAAAATAGCTTCGAGAGCATTAATGACGCGCTATCTACCATTGTAAACTGGTTTACGGCAAACAATTTGCTTTTGAACGCCAAGAAAACCAAATGCATCAAGTTTACGCTACCTAACGTCAAGCAGGTAAATAACGGCAAGATTAAAATAAAAGGTGATACGCTGGAATTTGAGGACCGAACTGTTTTCCTGGGAGTCACTTTAGACTCCAAACTGCAATGGCATGCACATATAGGCACTCTAGCCGGAAAACTTAGTTCAGCAGCCTATGCAGTGAGGAGAATCAAACAGCTGACAAACGTAGAGACGGCCAGGCTGGTATACTATAGTTACTTCCATAGTGTTATGTCTTATGGAATTCTGTTGTGGGGAAAAGCGGCAGATATTCAGACAATATTTGTGCTGCAAAAACGAGCTGTACGTTCCATCTATGGACTGGGCGCTCGAGTATCCCTAAGAGAGAAATTCAAAGAAGTTAACATTCTTACCGTTGCATCTCAATACATACTAGAGAATATTATGTATGTTCGGAAAAACATCCACGAATTCAAGGTTAACAGTGATATCCATAACTATAACACTAGAAACAAACATAAACTTGCCGTGCCCGCCCACCGCCTCCGTAAGGTTAGTACGTCTTTCGTCGGGAACTGTACACGTTTTTATAACAAAGTCCCCACTGATGTAGTGAATTTACCACTTCACAAATTTAAGTCGCACATTAAGCACTCCTTGTTATGTAAGGCGTACTACACTGTAAATGATTTTATAAACGATAGAGATGCTTTTAAGCCGGTAGCTTGATTGGTTTCATTAGTATAATAAGAATTAAATAAATATTGTTTTTTTTTTACACTGAATTAAATATGCTAGTGTCCAGTAGAATTGACACATGAGACAATGATGTTCTCGCTTGATTATATTGTTTAATTTAATTTTAGTTTTGGACACTTGGAGACCTTATACATCTCTAAGTACATATTTATTTATTTGATTTTTATTTTTGATTGTACATACTTACCTATATTTTTAATGTTTCTGACACTTAGAGACCTTTACATCTCTAAGTCAACTTAGGCTAGTAATTATGTGAAGCTATATTACTGTCTTTTTATGTAACATATGAGCACAAAATGCCGTGTCTTACAGCTACATGTTATTACTATTTTAATATTAATATAGGCCGGTAGCTTGAACATGTCATGCTCGCTTAAAAGTCTTTGCTTACGGTGGCGTTGTTGATCGGGTCGCCACTTTCCCGAATGAAGGTTGAGGGAGGCGATGGCTGAGATACGCGTCATACTCGTGAACGGGTGCTGTTTGTGGAGACTGGTCTGTTAAGCTAACACGAGCTATTATACTTAGTAACTTTTATTAATTAATTACAGTGAGACGCCTCATTCTGTTCTCGTATGTTTCTTTTCTTTTAATGAATGTATTAATTATACAGGATATTGACTCTTGGAGACCCTATACATCTCTAAGGATAACTTGATAAACTATATAATCTTATAGTTCTGACACCTAGAGACATTTACACCTCTAAATATTATAGATTTTTTGTGTGTGTTTTTTTATCTGTATTTTGTATGTAATTCGACATTAAGAGACCATATACATCTCTTAGTAATTGTAATACGTTAGATTGAATTGTTAGTTTTAATTTATAAAATTGTTGATGTTATTATTTTTGCTTTTATGTAAATTCAATGTTGACGTGTAAAAGTGCCCTTGTGGCCTATTTGCTGAATAAATGTTGATATTTGATATTTGATATTTGATATTAAAATAAAATGCTTCGGTGATAGCAGAAGACACCACTGATAGTTACAATTAAATATTATTACTTTTTTGAATATTCTAATAATTAAGTAAATATTAGGAAATTCAAAGAAGTGATAATATTTAATTGTAACTATCAGAGGGAAAACTAAATACCATCCTCTTTTCTTATAACTTATTGTTAACACTCAACTACTTAGTAAATAAGTAGTAGTAGTAGTAAGTAGTTGAGTGTCAAAAATAGTTTATAAGAAAAGAGGATGGTATTTAGTTTTCCCTCTTAACGAGGTACGACATGTTGGGCATTGCGGCTTAGACTTGAGGGCGCGTTTGAGACATTCCAAACAAAAGACATGTCCACAATTCGTTGAAGCAAGAGCTTGACCGCTGAACTCTTCAAAGCATATAGGACATCCCAGGGTCTGTCTTGGTATTTTGTCTGGAGTGTTATCTGGAGTGGCTACTTTTCCAGATTTATTCTTGGATTTAGTAGATTTTTTTTTCTGAAAGGCAAGTAAAAATTAAGATGATACACTTCAGCACTTTATAGGCTTTCCAGCAACTTGGTATACACATACTTAATGTGATAAGTAGAGATGCAATGGATAGTTGTTTGGCCGGATACCTATATTCGGCCTGACCATCAGCCGAATATCCGTGTGCTACTCTGCAGCGGCGCCACCATAACGAATACCAATGAATTATATGGTGAAATGATGTACCTAAAAGGTACATCATGTACATATAATGTTTATGGCTGTACCTGTGATAGGAAACGAAATAATCGGCATTGAAAGTGGCGCCGCTGGGGAGCATACTCCCCAGCGGCGCCACACAGTACTCATAGATAGAAATGATATGAGCTATTTTTTTCTTATGTAAATTGATGTACTAATGCTGTTTATTACGTACCTACTGAAAAAAATAATCATTTTGCATTGATTAGTGATTTTATTTACATTTTAATTCCGCATTCCGCCTAATCGGTATGAGTTGTAAGAGAGGCGCGCGGGTGAGCGAGATAGAGATAGAAATTCTTCCCGCGGGACCGCGCTCCCGCGGCCCACTCCTGTTTTCAACAATAAATATTTTTGCTTTCGTTATGTTTCTGTGTCTGTACTTCTGTATAAAAAGTAAAATTAGATATACATATTGTATGTTGTATTTTCTATGTTTAAAAGTATACACTGTGTTTTTATTGAATTCCGTTAACTTCGGGGTATGGTAAAGAACGTTTAAGAGAACTAAATGGCATAGTTAATTAAAAAAAATATATTTTTTTGTTTTTTTTAGATTTTTTTTAAGTTTAAGCAGTAATTAAATGTAGCATATAGCGTTGTTATAACACGGGCATTACATTTAACTCAACCAAACAATTGAAATCTGTGACATATCAATATCATGTCGAACATCGGTCGACCGAGATTGTACTTATAGCTGGTTTGTTAGTGCACACCGTTGTATGGGGACCTTGCACTTTGTGACTATGCGCTGAAACTTGGCACAGTTGATTGTTAGCTGGTCTTGAGCAGATACAGACCGGGAGACCTCAAGAGCCACGTCTCATTTAGTGGGGGGAGGGGGGAAGTTCGACACCGCCGCGCTTCACTTGGAGCAACATTTCTCTAAAACTGTACCTATTAGGGCATGTGATATATCATTTTCGGATAAATTAAGGATGAGGAATCTATTTTTGGAACCAAAACAATGCACATACTAACAAAAAAAAACAAAGTAGAAAAGACAAAAAAACGTATCTTTGATTTATTCATATTTACCAATTATTTTTTACAGTGTAGTAGGAATCTGGAAACAAAAAATATAGTTATAGAGCTACACAACCTACCTACATGAATAATTAGCATAAAAGTTCCTACAAAAAAGGTCTTTAAAACTTTTTCGCTAGGATCAATATTAAAAACGATATTAAAGTGAGAAAATAAATTCTAAGGTCCCCTTTTTAAATATTTATCCTAGCGAATAAGCTATTGGCCATCCTTTAAGAGTTATTTACGAATGACTAAAAAGGGGACCTTAGTATTTATTTTCTCCCTTCAATATATATATTTTTAAATATTGATCTTAGCGAAAGAAAGTAGCACTTATTTATAAGAAATCTGAAACAGATTATTTACGTAAAAGATATTTTTTTTGCTGTGGGCTACCATTTACGAGTTATTTACGAAAAACTAAAAAAATAAACGATTGTAGAACAAATTATAAGTAACTTTCCCACATTAATAATATGTTGTATTGAGATCACTCTGACCCACGCTTAATATTATTTTTTATCTCTCATGTAACAACAGTTTTGTGTAATAAACTATTTTCTTAAACGTTATAAGTGTAGCTTTATAATTATATTTTTTGTTTTCAGATTCCTACTACACTTTAAAAAAAAATTGGTAATTATGAAAAAAACAAAGATACGTTTTTTGTCTTTTCTACTTTATGTTTTTTTTTGTTGGAAAGTGCATTGTTTTGGTTCCAAAAATAGATTCCTCATCCTTAATTTATCCGAAAATTATATATCACATGCCCTAATAGGTACAGTTTTAGAGAAATGTTGCTCCAAGTGAAGCGCGGCGGCGTCGAACTTCCCCCCTCCCCCCCCCACTAAATGAGACGTGGCTCTCGAGCACTCCCGGTCTGTATCTGCTCAAGACCAGCTAAGAATCAACTGTGCCAAGTCAAGTTTCAGCGCATAGTCACAAAGTACAAAGTCCCATACAACGGTGTGCACTAACAAACCAGCTATAAGTACAATCTCGGTCGACCGATGTTCGACATGACATTGATATGTCACAGATTTCAATTGTTTGGTTGAGTTAAATGTAAGGCCCGTGTTATAACAACGCTATATGCTACATTTAATTACTGCTTAAACTTAAAAAAAATCTAAAAAAAACAAAAAAATATATTTTTTATAATTAACTATGCCATTTGGTTCTCTTAAACGTTCTTAACCATACCCCGAAGTTAACGGAATTCAATAAAAACACGGTGTATACTTTTAAACATAGAAAATACAACATACAATATGTATATCTAATTTTACTTTTGATACAGAAGTACAGACACAGAAACATAACGAAAGCAAAAACAATAGTACATTATTGCAGAGGCCGGGAAAGGGCAATTCGTGGATGAGTTTCGATTTTGTCGGACGACGCGAAGCGGAGTCCGACAAAGAAGACGAATCCACGAATTGCTGTTCCTGCCGAGGCATATATAGTGCTTTTCTCCAAACATGCGAGGAAATAAGCTAAAATAATTATTATTTAAGCATCAAGCATCACTCAAATCAAACCTTCACATCCAAAATGTCAAAAACAATTTCCCTCTTTAGTTAATTTTTAAAAGTTAAAGGCACAAACTTATTCTGCCATTCAGTACCATTCAATATTCGTTCATTCAATATAATTGCGCAATATAGTTTGTCAAACCAACTTTTCAGTCAGTAAGAACCAGGAAAACTACACCCATCCTTTTCTTTTGGGTGCTAGTACTAGTGTAAGACAAAGATAGTATGATTCTCTTTGTCTATGTTTGAAATGAGAAAGTCCTTTGACAAACTATGTAAGCTTTATGAACACGGATGAGATTTAAAAAAAATATAAAAATAATCTTTGATTTTATTAAGCAGTATTCGCACGATCATACACGTGAAATGATAGCTGATCGGGTCGTGTAGAAGCGGCTCACGGCAATAATAATTGGCTGTTTGCGTTTTTTATTATTAAAAAGTAAAAAACACTACAGTAATAAGTTATTACTGTAGTGTTTTTTTACTTCCCGTCCGCTAGAACAGGACAGCGATAGTTTGATGTTTTTTAGTTAGAGTTTGACATTAACGAAGAACTTCCCGTACTATTTTTGCTACAGTAAGGTGAACATTTCCGAGCATATTGGAGAAAAAATATTTATTGTTGAAAACAGGAGTGGGCCGCGGGAGCGCGGTCCCGCGGGAAGAATTTCTATCTCTATCTCGCTCACCCGCGCGCCTCTCTTACAACTCATACCGATTAGGCGGAATGCGGAATTAAAATGTAAATAAAATCACTAATCAATGCAAAATGATTATTTTTTTCAGTAGGTACGTAATAAACAGCATTAGTACATCAATTTACATAAGAAAAAAATAGCTCATATCATTTCTATCTATGAGTACTGTGTGGCGCCGCTGGGGAGTATGCTCCCCAGCGGCGCCACTTTCAATGCCGATTATTTCGTTTCCTATCACAGGTACAGCCATAAACATTATATGTACATGATGTACCTTTTAGGTACATCATTTCACCATATAATTCATTGGTATTCGTTATGGTGGCGCCGCTGCAGAGTAGCACACGAATATCCGGAATCCGCCCGCCGGATATTCGGCCAGCGGAACTATACCAACATTTCGGTTTTTCAGGTCCGTATTCTGCAGGTTTGACCTGTTTCCTAGTGAATGTTTTTTCTAGTGAATTTCTAGGTTCGAAATGAGTGGGCGTGCAAGTCAATGGAATTACTAAATTGTTTTAAAATAATAAACAAGTATGATTATGACCGTGTCCGTTTCATAAATCCAATTTGTTTACTCCGAAATCAAGCAATGTTATTATCCGGTATCCGGCCGGATAGTAGGACACTATCCGGTATCCGGCCGGATAGTAAAATAATGGCCGGATAGGCCGAATACCGGATAGTAACCGGATATCCGGTGCATCTCTAGTGATAAGCTTATGTGGACAGAAGTTGCTGTTCTCTTTATTATCAATGTTTTCTGCGCTGTGTGGGACAAGAAGTAAGTAAATATACTCAATAATTAGGTATTTTATAATTATAATAGTTACCTTGACATCAGGTGTACATAGATCCAGAATAGATGTCTCTGGATGATTGTCTGCCCTTAGTCTCGAATGCCGCCTCTTGCGTCTTTTGCTTGCTCTGCTAACAGTGCCAACATTCTCTTCACGGAAAGAGTCTTCCGTGTCTAAATTTATTATCACATTGTCCAAACGATTATGGTTAACTAGAGTGAAGGAGCATTCTGTTAAGTCTATGACACTCTCACTATTATTAGCCATAGTTATATTATACAAGGTTCTTCAAATTTCCAGATGAGGTTCCTTTAAATTATTGGAATCATGTAGAGGAAGGCTGCAATTTAAAAACTTAAACGGTAACTTCAAAGGATCACTAGATTTTTAATACATCCCTTCAATCATCCAAACGCGTTTTTGTTTAGCCACAAAACAAAGAAGCGCGCTTGTTCTTTCTTCCGTGTCTTTAGCAGTTATATTATAATACTTTTAAGAAGATACTTTTACGTAGGTAGGTATTATTTATTTTAAATAAATTGAATTTACTTCAGAGACAACCAAAACAAAATGAATAAAAAAAAATGGTGACAGCACAGCTGGTGACAGCTATTCAGAAACGCCACAAACTTCATTTCATCGGACATGGTCGTGGGAACAAAGTGGGACATTTTTGTTGTATCGTGTAAAGCAAGCTTTACATTTTATGTCTTCCTCGTTTTTTCTCATAGACATAATATATATATAGACGTAGTCTCAGCGAGCTGTCACTGTTGCCACTTTTGTTTAGTGTACGATTAACAATGAGGCCCACGTTGCTGTAGCCATGTCGATAAAGTCATATCGATAAACTATCGACATTTCTTGCAATTTTAATTTTACTTCAAAGACTTAACGATACCTAAAATGACCAAAAACGCTTTTATTCTTTATTGTGGTTATCATATCACAATTTTATAGTCACGCCCCAGCAGGGAACCAAGGGAAAGTTCAGATATTTAATTAAAATACATAAATACCTCCTAAAATAGGTGTTCCGCAATAATTGAATTATATTATTATATTATAATATATTCATTATCCATTAGCATTTCAATAATGTTTATGTTTAACGAAGATATTGAAGCTTCAATTAATCGCTATTACGTTCCGCTGTGTAGCGTTTATCGATATATAACATGATTAACATCGACTTTTCACATCCCTAAAAGAGCACACATATACGCTTTTACGCAACATACACAGGGTGGGCGCATCAAGAAAGGCAACACTTGATTTGAAGTCCGCCTTGTCAACAGTATGGTTGTCCTTTTTTGACAAACGGCATTTTAAAAGAGCGAGGTGAGAGAAATGATACTAGTTGCTGCGTCGTGAAAGAGAACAGAAAAGGTTGGGCCCTTGTTTTTTCTACTCATGCTTTCTCGCTTTCCGCTTTCTACAGTGGGCTGTCAGTGTCAAATTATTGTGAAGTACTTTACATTGTAATATTTTGTAATTGTATGATGTTATCTAGTTATTCTGGTAGCAAACACAATTATTTTATGTTATAAACACATATCAATTCACATTGTTTATTAATACAATTTCTTATTGCTCGTTATTGCGTGTCACTAGTTCAATCGGACTATCAGTGTTGTGCGGTTTTACGAGTTTCCAAAAGTGTAAATTCCAGACATTTCATGGTTTAGTGTTCGTACTGTACGTGATTCATAAGTAAGTTACGATAAACATTGCATTGTTTGTGTTAACTATTGTATTGAAGTAAACAGTTAAATGAATTTTCATCACACTCCCTCAGTAAATGTGGAATTGCACGCAGGTTTAGCGGGAGTTATAGAAAAAGCGTTCTCCCTAGCTCATGTTTCTAGTGCCATAATTATCAGTTTTTTGTCTTTATACTTAATTTTTGTATCGCAAGTGTGATGAAAAACATTGTGTGTAACTCAGGGCGTAATAATATTGCAAACTCGAGTCTATAAATCGTCCAGCAAGTCGTCGCGATTTAATTTACTCTCGTTTGCGATATTCAACTTACGCCCCATGTTGCAGAATGTACTATAATTGTATTGTATTGCAGGTATAATAAGTATCCAGGATGCATCTTGGTGTAAATTTGTCCAATGCTCTTCAGCAATTGGAAAGTGTGAAAGCTGCTGTGGATCAAAGTGATGATCCGAAACTGAAGGTAATAAAGTGATCTTAGTATTTATAACCACTGAAACATCTTATTATACTACTGTGCTTGAAGTTCCTCTATCTGAAATTCAGATTTACAGATGTAGTGCATAATTATTTTCCATCGTATTTTGACAGAAACATACGAAAATGTCATTGCTATTTCAGTCAGTGTTGGTACAAAAAGTACTGAGGCTGACTCAAATAGCATGACAAATACAATAAAATATGATGGAAAACAATTATATGCTACATCTGGACTGTAGGATGTGTAACATATCCCTCAGTACAGTATAGTGGGATAACTTTAGACAATTTTTTTTACTATGAACAATAAAGAGTATTTAAGCTAAATTTCATATTTACTTTTAGGCTGCTACGAATGATGACCTCAACATGTTGATTAGCTTGCTGGAGAGTCCAATCCTGAAGAGCATAGCGACACTTCAGGACTCGGTTGGCATGCTGGCTACACAAGTGGCTCATCATCCTTCCATTCTGCCTGGTGACTTTGATATTACTCCTGCAGGTAAACAAATAATTCCATGTAAATTCAATGCTTATCTAAGTTAGATGTTTCTAAACAAATCAAGAGCAAACTAACCTCTTGAACAGATTGATTCAATAGATAATTAAAGTGCCATAACACTTTTCTGGATGTTTCTAAACAAATTAAGAGCAAACTAACCTCTTGAACCGATTGATTCAAGAAAGCTGGCATGAATGGAAAGAACAAATCTCCTTTTATTCTGCCTGGTGACTTTGATATTACTCGTGCAGGTAAACAAATAATTCCATATAAATTCAATGCTTAGATAATTAAAGTGCCATAACACTTTTCTGGATGTTTCTAAACAAATCAAGAACAAACTAACCTCTTGAACCGATTGATTCAAGAAAGCTGGCACGAATGGAAGGAACAAATCTCCTTCCATTCTACCTGGTGACTTTGATATTACTCCTGCAGGTAAACAAATAATTCCATGTAAATTCAATGCTTAGATAATTAAAGTGCCATAACACTTTTCTGGATGTTTCTAAACAAATCAAGAGCAAACTAACCTCTTGAACAGATTGATTCAAGACAGCTGGCATGAATGGAAAGAACAAATCTTTCATTGTATGTGTGACACCCTGACACCTGTTTCAATATACAGTCAGAGTCACCATTTTATTGGTTAATGTGATACAAACAGATATTTTCATTCACTCATTTCATTTGTGCCAGCTCTTGTGAACACTACCACAGCATAAGTAATAGTACAGAAAGGAAACTTTCATCAAAACCGAACTTTGACAGCGGTTCAGGGTCGAATCATATTGTCCCTTTCTAATATATGGCACTATCCCACTCTGTTCCCCATACTTTTTTTTTCACCACAAGCGACCAGACTTCTTGAAAATGTTAGAGTTAAAAATAGTTTATCTAATACTGATTCTAAAATGGTATCACACATGCTATTTACATTACTACAAACAAAGATATGGCCTAGATGGTGATTAAAGTGAAGTATGGTGCTAACTAGTAAGAAAGACAGAAAAGTTCGATTATCTCGAAAACCACGAAACTTTTACTAGACCTATAAGTGCATTTTCTGGACCAGCCTAAGGGTGCCTGTTGATGTTTAGAAGGTTGTCCATTAATTTTTTGTCACAATTTGCCGCCCCTAATATTTTGCCGCCCCAGGCCCGGGCCTACTGGGCCTCAGGGCAAATCCGCCACTGCCACTATTTGATTTTTAATGCTTGACTAATTCAATCGTAAAATTAAATTCGGTCAATTAAATTTTTATCGTAATTGCGTATTAATGTGAGTTTTTCTCCGTGACAGGTGCGACAATTCAACAAGTCTCATTGTTGCTGACGTCACAGGCATCCATGGGCTACGGTTATCGCTTACCATAGGGCGGGCCGTATTCCTGTTTGTCACCATCATTGTATTATTAAAAAAAACTTTATTATATCGGCAAAAAACAGGTATTTCTCTTGCGATGTTTATGATGATAATGATGACAATTGTCACAAGATTTCAAAGAACTTTCGGTAATTCTTGACAGCAAATGAGTTCTGTATCGGAATTTCGTGACAATTGTCGTATTTCTTGTGACAATTGTCATTAGCTTCGCAAAATAAGTACTTATTAACATGCGATATAGTGGAGATTTTTTAAATTAACATGTTGGTGGCAAACAACCACACCGCCCGTCTGATGGTAAGCGGTTACCGTAGCCTATGGAGGCCTGTGACGTCAGTAACAGTGATGTCGACAATTGTCGGACCTGTCACGTTGGTGAAATAGGGGCCTGGAGTTGTTTTATACATAATAAAGTGCAAGTATGTGTGCAGGTGAACTTGCTCTCCAAGCTCGAAACTTGTACGGCGCGGAGGGCGAGGAAGAGCAGCGAGTCCCGCAGGTGTCTCCGCCGCACTGTCTCGATTTTGGGTCGAGCTCGGACAACGAGCGCGTGTTGGGGCTCGATTCTGCCTCCATCGACTCTAATATGTCACCTAAACAGGTACAGAAAATGCGTTCCGTCTTCAGTCTCAAATAGACATTATGTGTGGCGATTCTTTTTTTTTTATTGATATGCAATGCAATATGGCTGGACGTCGTGACAGCGGACATGGAAGAGAACAATCTCACACCTGAGGATCCTAAAGACCGTGCAAACCGGAAAACATTGAGTAGGAAACCCTGGCTAGGTCGGGAAAACGCTAGGTTGAAAAAGAAGATATGCAACCCGAAGCAATCAATATGATTGTAATGTCACTTTAATTTTCCAGAGTCACGGCATCCTCGAAATGTCCAGGAACGACGACTCTCTGGCGTCTGCCTCTCCTAACATAGTTGCGGGGGATTGGGCGCAAGTGGAGGTCATAAACCTCGTCAACGACGGCACTGGACTTGGATTCGGTAAGATTTTGGCATAATTTTAAGGATTAGAAACCATTTCCTGGAGTCTGCCTCTCCTAAAATGGTAGTGGGCGACTGGGGCAAGTGGAGGTCATAAACCTCGTCAACGATAGCACTAGCCTTGGATTCGGCATGATCTTGGCATTGCTTAAATGACTAGAAACCATTTCCTGGAGTCTGCCTCTCCTAAAATGGAAGTGGGCGGGTAGGGGCAAGTAGACGTCATAAACATAAACCACGTCAACGTCGGCACTGGATTTCGATTTGGTAAAATTTAGTCATTATCTAAATTCCTAGAAACGATTCCCTTGCAGACTTGATTGATTGATTGGAGAGGCGTCTGCCGTGTTGCAGTTCACTAAAGTCCTATAGATTCTGCAACAAAAGAAAATACAAAAACGTGATGGCTGGTTTTTTGCCCTATAAAGGGTTAATAAGAAAATGTTTTTTTATTTCAGGTATAATTGGGGCAAGGACCAGTGGTGTAATTGTAAAGACCATCTTGGCGGGTGGCGTCGCGGACCGCGACGGGCGTCTCAAGTCTGGAGATCACATTCTGCAGATAGGAGACGTAAGGAAAATATTAATAGGAAAACCTAACCAAGTGACAATGGCCATTGTTTAGAGAAAATGCCAAACGAAACCTAAACAGCGTATGGAAGTTATCACGTCATTCATATCTCATCGCGATTCAT
This sequence comes from Cydia fagiglandana, assembly GCF_963556715.1. Classification (NCBI taxonomy): domain Eukaryota; kingdom Metazoa; phylum Arthropoda; class Insecta; order Lepidoptera; family Tortricidae; genus Cydia; species Cydia fagiglandana. The sequence continues at coordinate 12,540,376 of NC_085934.1, forward strand.
AAAATTCTTCAAGTTTTAACTAGTTAAATTATGATAAATATAAGTCAAATGAAATTTAAGATAAACGGTTAATAGTCAATTGAGGCTTTTAGCGCGTTTCGAATAACTTCATTTATCTTTTCGATCAGATTTTGTCCATATACGATTGTCGTCTTGGCCAGAGCTCTTGATATGAGCTGACTGGTATATTTTCTATTGCCTGTATTCGTAACGTATTTATTTTACACAGGCTCATTTGGTGGAAATGGGTTCCGAGCAAGTGGCAGGCGTGCTCCGAGCATCCGGTTCCCGGGTCCGCCTGGTGGTAGCCCGCGCCGTGGACCCGGCGCTCGCGCCGCCCGCCGCCGCGCCGCTCGTCCCCGCTAGGCTCCTGTCGGACCCGGAGGCGCTGGACCGGTATCTGCTGGAAACCGGTTTCGAGCAGGTGTTCCACACCCAGCCGGTGCACCACCCGCCCGCTTCTCGGTTCGTGTTCGACAGCGCGGTGACGCCGCCCCCAGAAACAGGTAGATTACAATCACAAAAATTCGTTCTACAGTTATGTAGCGAGCTCTTCGAGCTATAATGTCTGCTACATGCTTATATTGGTCCTGGAGGCGCTATACCGGTATCTCCTGGAAATCGGTTTCGAGCAGGTGTTCCAATTCCAAACCAGCTGGCGCACCACCCGCCCACGTCTCTGTTCGTGTTTGTCAGTGCGGTTATGCAACTTCTAATACAGGTAGAATAAAATTATGGAAATTGGTATTATTATTGCGATTTATTATGAGTCGGTTCCCGAGCCATAATGTCCGGTGTGCGGTTCTATCGAAACTGTAGGCGCTGCACTGCTACCTTTTGGAAACCGGTTTCGAGCACAGTTGTGTCACACACAGCTGGGGCGCAAGGCGTCAATGCTCATCAAGTTGGATCCGCTTTTCCGGTTCCGGATCCGGTTTTCTAAATAGCTATTATACTATTTTCGGTATATTCTTGGCTTTTATTTGTGTGTTAACTTATGATTTAATTGTAGATGCTGAATCACCAGAGGTCGACAGATTTACGGTGCAGTTGAAGAAGGATGAGAATGGGCTAGGAATAACTATAGCAGGTACGCATATTTTTGAAGTGAAAACTTCTTTAGCGGCGCTGAGCACTTTTTGAGGTGGGGAAAAAATGATAAACTCGAGACAGCGTAACGCGTAACGTAACGCTGACATCATGTGTCACGGACAATGTGATTCACCAAAGAACTTTAGTCATAACGTATCAGGTCAATTATTTAAAACTGGACTTTTATATTAAGCAATAAAGCTCAATGTACTAATCTTGTACGGGCTGAAATACGAGGATCTCACAGTTACAAACTTTATAGCACTCAAATACACGGTGTAACATGAGTAAACCGAATAATTTTAACAGCGTATTCCTGATCATATTTAGAGACAAAAATGTCCTATAAACTTTTTTGAAATTCGCCTAGTTTCAGAGATATTATTAATTAAAAAAAAAACAAGTTTTTATTGTTACATAGTGTAAAAGGGCTTTTTGATGGTGATGTTGCTGCTATAATGGGACGCAGTCTAAATATCCTTATTGATAGATGTCAAAAAGTGACAAGTAACACTTTGCAAAAAGTAGGTTTTACGAAAAAAAATGTAATAATCAATTTTAAGTGACAAGTTTACCAATAACATTTATTTTTTATGTACAAATACATCCAAAAAGTAGAAAAAATAAAACAAAAAAAAAAATTATTTGGCGAAATAGACCTAAACTCATATTACATTTTTACTTCTTTTGACCTCAGAAATGCGTGGTTAAAATTATTCGGTTTCCTCATGTTACACCGTGTATAATTCAATAAAGCTACATCTTGATGAAATCGCTAATAAAAGTGAACTCTAGTACTGGTGAATAAAATTCAAAATTCATGACCAAATATATTTAGATGCGAGGTCTGCAAGGTAACTTTACAATTTCTATTCGAATTTTAAACAATTAACGCTACAAATTTAAGCTCACTGGCCAGCAATTTCGGAACTAAAGTTTTTCAATAGAAATGAGGATGGGTCAATTTATACATAGTGCTGCAGACATTTTGGACAAGTCATTGAGTTTTCACTTCTGTCGGCACTCCCGGAGTGCAACCCGATGTTTTTTTTAATGTAATAGTCAGCAAACGAGCAGACGAGCCGCCTGATGGGAAGCGGTCATCGTCGCCCATGGATATAAGCAACATCACAGGAGCCACTTAAGCGTTGCCGACCCTTGAGAACCGTAAATACCCGCTTCTTGAAGAATCCCATGTCGAAGCGCAAAGGAAATACCTCAGGAGGCAATATCCATCGTGGGTGCCTTGGCTGACTGCAAATACCTATTTAGTTGGAGTTTAACTCTGGTTTAGATATACCGGAGTTAATAATGGGTTCCTAAATAGGGTCCACATAGGACACGACTTTATAGTCAAGGCAAAAGAGTGTACCTACATGTTCACACATTTTTAGAATTTTGACACAACAACCATATGCTACTTATTCGAAAGTGTAAATTATTATATTTTGTAAGCTTCTTAAGGGGATTTGGTGTGACGTATTGTATATGAACTGTATCCGTTTATTATCCATCTTGGTAAATCCAGGTTACGTGTGCGAAAAAGAGGAGCTTTCGGGTATCTTCGTGAAGTCAGTGTCGGCGGGCAGCGCGGCGGCGTTAAGCGGTCGTGTGCGAGTCAACGATCGCATCGTGGCCGTGGACGGCGCGTCGCTGGCCGGCAAGTCCAACCAGCGCGCCGTCGACGCGCTTAAACAGAGCGGGAATCTCGTCACACTCGAGCTGGAGAGGTGAGTGTTACACGTCTGTTGGTAGCACGTCGACGACAGCAGTATACAGGTCTGAGAAGATAGCAAATGACTCAACCTATCTGCCGTTTTAATTTGGCAAACGATGTACCAAACACCCTGTAGACTGCGCGTCGCTTGCCGGCAAGTGTTATCAACGCGCCATCTGGTAACATCTGAGTTGGAGAGATGAGTGTTAAGGTATGCGTCGGTAAGAGGCTGCCGCGACCCGGCAGCGGCTGCCCGGCAGTCGCCGCACTGCTTTATAGGGATTTGTATGACACACCGTCCGATGCAGGCGGCCGAGCGGCGCGGCCGGGGGGCGTGGCCTGCGCGCGACCTCGGCCGCGCCGCCGAGCCCCTCCCGTAGCGGTATGGCAGCGCTGCCCAACTCGTGTCGGTCGCAAAAATGGCGGCTTGCGAAGAAAACGACGAGTATTTAGTGGAGCTTATCTGATAACTGCCTTCATCAGCTCTGGACGTATACGATGAATCGATTGTACTCCTCTTTGATGGAATTAAAATCATCATTATTTCATCATCTTCTTCGTCCTGAAGCAGTTGCTCCACAAGTTTTCGCTTTCGTATATTTAAATAGTCAAACATCATTATTTTAAATAATACGCAACCGAATCGCACAAAAGCTAGCACTGATTCCTGTGTGACTACTGCACGTGGCAGTCGGCAGTCGCCGCCCGGGCGCTTTGCCGAATGCTTGCGGCGGCGCCGCCCAGCTGCCACGTTCGGCGGCGGCGGTCGGTCGCGGCAGCCGGGTCGCGGCAGCGTCTTGCCGAATGCTATCTTTACACGTCTTTCGGTAGCATATATAGACCTTATAGTGGCCGAAGGTGGCACATCTCACCTTCCAGTCCAAACAGCGCACCGTCGACGCTTTCAAGCTGAGCAGGAACTTGCGTATCACTATCACTACATTCACTACACCTTATAAAACAAAGTCCCCCGCCTCGTTTGTCTGTGTGTATGTACATATATTTGCGATAAACTCGAAAACAACTGAACGGATAGAGTGATTCTTGAGGAAGGTTTAGGTGTATAATTTATTAAGGTTTTGTGTAAAACGTGCGAAGCGGAGCGGGGCGCAAGTATAGTATAATATAACTCACCATTGTGTTGCAGATACCTGCGCGGTCCTAAATATGAGCAGCTGCAGCAAGCAATAGCAGCGGGCGAGAGCGCTGGGGCCGCCACCGTCGCGCACAACCCGTTCCTGCACATGCACCGCCCGGAGCCGGCGCACCACGACATACAGATGACGACCTTGCACAAGTGAGCTCTTGCTTGACCTTTTGAACGCCAAATGGCGCATTTGCCGTGCCGGGGGTAAAATATAGTTTTGTGAATGAATAATGCCAACCAAAGTGGGGTGTTTTTCAGTAGATTTTCATCAAAAAACGATTGACGTCAAATGCCGTCTTTGGCGTCGTTATCAAGATTTTGCATTGACGTCAATCGCCGTCTGTGGCGTTCAAAAGGTTAAAGTGTTGTAAAATACTAGTAAGTAGTCCAAAATATGAGCAGCTGCAATAGCAATAGTATCGGGAGAGGGACACACACAGGTGCTAATCACGAGACTGACACGTGGTAACCCTTACGGTGTTGTTTTTTCTGTGTTTAAGTTTGAGGAATTCTTTGCGAATGGAACAGGCGAAATGGAGAGATGAATAACTTGATCAATCATAATGTTTCTATCTGATCAGTCATCTCATCAGTCCATGAATCTAGTATTTTTAGTTCTCCTCTACAGGTCGCATTTTTAGGGTTCCGTACCCAAAGGGTAAAACGGGACCCTATTACTAAGACTTCGCTGTCCGTCCGTCCGTCCGTCCGTCTGTCACCAGGCTGTATCTCACGAACCGTGATAGCTAGACAGTTGAAATTTTCACAGATGATGTATTTCTGTTGCCGCTATAACAACAAATACTAAAAACAGAATAAAATAAAGATTTAAATGGGGCTCCCATACAACAAACGTGATTTTTGACCAAAGTTAAGCAACGTCGGGAGTGGTCAGTACCTACTTGGATGGGTGACCGTTTTTTTTTGCTTTTTTTTTTGCATTATGGTATGGAACCCTTCGTGCGCGAGTCCGACTCGCACTTGCCCGGTTTTTTCAACCTATTCTCGTAAATTTTTGAGAGCAATTTTTGATAATTATGTTACTTAGTATTTTTTTTTGCCGATCCAGTTTTTGAATTTGTTTCAAAATGACGGAATAGATGCACGACGTCTTCAGCTCACAAAACCTTCAGTTTTTTTTAATTCCTTTTGTAACATTTCAGCCTGGAATCCAGCGTGGAGGATCCGGCGCCATCGCCGCCGCGCAGCCCGCCCGGAGCGCGCGCGCAGCCCGCGTTCGAGATGCCGCGTACCCCTGAACAGAAGGAGGCTATTAGGAGGAAGTGGCAGTCCATATTAGGTAAACTTAAAGCCGATAATAATCGTTTGTCCCTTTCCATCATACCAATACGTCGGAAAAGGACAAACTATTATTATTGGCTTATCAATTTTAGTAAACGTTTATGAATAAGAGGGGTAGCCTTTAAGGGTAGTATTCCAGCTGTCCAATATCTTTGTCCAATGTGTATTGCGTCTCAAATTTGCTTAATGAAAGAATGAGACGCAGTGACATTGAAAAAAATAATAAACAGATGCAGTGCCGGATTTACCACTAGGCTGAGTAGGCTGAAGCCTAGGGCGGCAGATTTTAGGGGGCGGCAAATTTGGGTCAAAAAAATATTTTATGTGCTGTTCAGATAGGGTAGACTAGAATTCATTTGTAAAATTTAAATAACAAGCATAATTTGTCGATATTGCCGCCCTCTGTCATGTCAAGACCTTTTTGAAGTAAGGAACCCTAAAAATGTACCTACCATTTTCTCGAAAAAATTTCGCGCTCGCTACGCTCGCGTTTTCATTTAAGTACCTACATTATTTGTGACCCATCTGACTACATTGTAAATTTGGGATGGTCGTCGATTCTTGTATCTTCGTGGTATTATGGGTTCCTGTTTTTTCCTTTTGAAGTACGGAACCCTAACAATTTACCTACCTACTATTTTCTCTAAAAAATTTCGCGCTCGCTTCGCTCGCGTTCTCGTTTAACTAACTACATTTTATTGTGACCCATCTGACCATATCATTGAATGATAGCACAGAACCTAGTAGAACGCCAGCGGTAATGTCCACGCTATCGGAGCAGCTTCCGTCTACTATACGGCTCATATGCGTCTACCAGATAAAAAACTAGCGATCCATTTGTATAGCATAGTCTTTCGAGCAGACTCAATGCCAGACCCGACCGAACTCCTTAGCTATATCCAGCCTGACTGCCAATGCCTCACCTTGATTCTCAATGGCCAAAACCCAGCGGTACCCATCGGTCACCGATCAGATCAGGCAAATATAAAGAGGTTGCATAGTCATTGAGTGACAAAAACGGCCCATATAAATCTATATCTAGAATGTGACATTTGTGACGTCACCTTATATGCATTTTAATATGGCTATGGTGTGTTGTACTATAAAATTAAACGCCTCTGACAGGAAAGTACTTTAAAAAAAACCTATAAGCGAGGCGGATAGGGGCGGCAAAATCGGCATAGCCTACGGGCGGCAAATGTCTAAATCCGGCACTGAACAGATGGAACATCATCCTAAGACACAGGTTTGTGGTCCAATAGCACTTGAAATTTTATCCATTTTACAAAAAGAATTTTGCATGCCATATTTTTCTATACAAGCCCTGGCCATACGCCATGGGATGTATTTACAATGTGTTAACCGTAGCGTTCGACAATAGATAATAGCATGGGGCCATTGACTATAGAATGTGATACTTGACCTATCTACTAGCTGGTGCGAGAACCCTCATGCTTCTCAGTTTTCTTTTAATACTCATTATTGAGGTACCTACTCTGACGTTCAGTCGAAGACCGCAAAGTACTGAAACTTGCACGCGAGGTCAAGCACCATCTAAACCCTTTAGAAACGTGCCTTTACCACAGAATAAATAATAGTACTGCCGTACAGAAAAGAAACTTCCTACAAAACCGAAGCTTGACAGCGGTTCAGGGTCGAGTCATGCGACAGCCCCTTCTAATAAACGGCACTATCCCTTTCGGCTATTTTGGGTTGTATATTATCTTATCTGTGGTAGTGCACGCAAAGGGACGTCAAGTTGTGTCAACCGTAATAATTGCTCGGAGCAATGCTAAGCCGAGCGGAGCCGAGTTTGGCCGAAGTTGAAGTTTCGCACCCCTGCGTTTACTTTGAATGTGTACCATTTTTTTTTCTAGGTGAAGACGTGGAAATAGTAGTAGGAGTAGTGATGCGCGGCGGCGGCGGGCTCGGCATCTCGCTGGAGGGCACCGTGGACGTGGAGGGGGGCCGCGAGGTGCGGCCGCACCACTACGTGCGCTCCGTGCTGCCCGAGGGGCCCGTGGGCCGCGCCGGCGTGCACCGCCCCGGCGACGAGCTGCTCGGTACGTGACCTTGTGTCTCTGTAATAAGGTTCAAATTTGAATACGCAAATTGGTGACTATTTCCATAACTAATCCGTTCTTTATTCATTATTTGTCGTTTACAGAAGACAATATTTTAAACCATATTTGTCGACGCAGAATCACAGAAGCGGTTGCGTATGGAAAAGGTGCCGAGGTCGCCTCACTATATCTCAAAACTCGAACATTTTGTGTATGAATAGTAACGTTGCAGAGGTGAACGGGCACCGGCTGCTGGGCATGAACCACCTGGAGGTGGTGTCGATCCTGAAGGAGCTGTCGAGCGAGGTGTGCATGGTGTGCGCGCGGCCGCGCCCCGCCGCCGCCGCCGCCGCCGCGCCGCCCAGAGACCTGGCGCCGCCGCAGCCCACGCTCGTCAAGGTACATCACAAATGCAATGTCTTCTGGACACGGGAAGATGGTGGCCCGGATGGGAGATCTTTGACCCGCCCTCCGCGAGATGTCATGTCGAACCAAAGATGGCTCAAGGGCAACACCGGTGAAAGCGCAAGTGTCGGGGGTAAGGGGTCTCCCGATACTTTAAATATATGGCAAACTCGCCTCTTATGTTTTACATTTACCCTCTATAAGGTCTTGCCACTCCACTCTTTTTATTATTACGGTATTCGAGTTACAATAAAATAGGTTTTCTTCAGTATTAGTTACTCAGTACATGTCAGTACTTATTCGTTTTGAAGATTTTTCAGAGGTTTTATTCATGCCGGCGAGCTAAAAGATCTAAAAAAGTTACAGATGTAGTGAATTTTGTCATCGTATCTTCCGGAAATGTTCATAATTGTCATGCTAGTACATTTTATACTGAGAAGGACTGAAATATCATACAACGTTCGTGCATTTCCTTGCAAATATATCTTTCGGCACTGTATTGTCAATATTATATGTAATATTTTTCAATGTATCTTTCTTGTTTGTGCCAGAATAAAGAGAAAAAAAATACGATGGTAAAGGATTATTCGCTACATTACTAAGCTTCGCTCGCTGTTCGTTTTGTTTTGTCACCTGCCACTTGCACCTGGGAGGGGGAGGCCTATGTTCAGCAGTGGACGTCTTATGGCTGAGATGATGATGATGATGACTTGCACCTGCCCTCATGATTTATGGAAAAATGAAATTGCTGCAGCTACAATTATTTGTTAATTTCCAGGCTAAATCTGACGGCAGCCTAGCTGGCGCGGGCGCTGAAGAAGGCGGATCGCTGTCGGGCGGGAAGGTGCGCTCGCGCAGCCTGGAGCCGCTCACCGGACTCGCCATGTGGTCCTCCGAGCCGCAGATTATAGGTAACTTTTTACCAACTGCTAAAGAAAGAAAAACATCTTGCTCGGAATCCTTCTACTGGAATCAGTTATGTAACGCTGCCATACATGACCCAAAATTTTTTTATTAAGCTATGAGCTTCATCACATCTGATATTTGAGTAATTCTAAGCATTTCTAGCCTGGGGTGGGGGGGAGGGTGGGGTACAAAGACGGCCGCCACCCGTCATCTTTAAAAAAAATCTATTCTGATCCTGGTGGGTACTTGGGCAAGTTTGGTATCATTTTCGTATAAACCAAAGACGTAGAATTCATTGCTGATATTTGTTTTTTTCAGTTTCATAGTAATTTTACAAGAAAAACGTAAAAAGGTGAAAAATTTGGTTGGAGATTTTTGCTACGCGGAGCCGAAACTACAAAAGATAGAAAGTTGAAATTTGCACACTAGATTACATTTATAAAGTGTACAAGAGATAAGAAGCGATTTTGGGAAATTCAACCCCTAAGGGGGTTAAAAAGGGGATGAAAGTTTGTATGGGGTTCAAGTTTTATTTTAAGCTAGGAATTTGAAACTTCGTTAAACGATATATTATAAACATACAAGAAAACTAATTTCAGCGTTTTTGAAAATTCATCCCCTAAGGTGGTGAAAAAGGGGTTGAAAGTTTGTATGGATATCAAAAAAATTTTCGAACGCGGGACTTGAATCTTTGTATTTGGGGATATTATTAAAAGACAGGAAAAGTAATTTCAGCGTTTTGTAAAATTCATCCCCTAACAGGGTTAACCCTTTGACCGCCGTTGTCCGGTATAAGACAACGATAGAACGATACGCTGGCGCCGTCGTCTTGTATACAAGACACAAATTCAACCACTGAGTTAATGTGAAAATAATAACAATTGCAATTTCATTTACACTCGTGTTCATATTTAAGGTCTTTGTTTTTTCATTTATTTGCTTTTTAAGCCGCTATATAAATCCCTTCTTTTATAATAAGGCATTTAAAAAAATTGCTCCAATTTTCAACATTTTTCATGTTCCTCGTCGCCGTTGTCTTGTATAAAAGACAGCTAGGGATGGGAATGTTAACTCGATATGGTAATTTTTAAAGTAAATATAAAGTCAGAAATATGTTTTTATCTAAGTATTTGAACACTTGTTAATCGCCAATTTTTTTCAACGAATAGTAGGTAACTACTTACTAGAATACGTAGAACGAGAGTCAGATAGGCATAACTATATTTAAAGTTCAGGTAGCTTCTTTAGCTCTATAAAGTAGAGTCAGACAAGTAAATTTGCCATTGTAGATTGTGGACTATTTAATTGCAGAAGAGATAAATAAAAAAAATAATTGATGTTATTTTATAGCTTAGTGGGAAGGGCTACACGGCAGCGACCGCTTCGCACAAGTGTGGTACAGGGACATACCTGTTTATCAGACTTTACTTTTATTGTTATAACATTGAAGTTAATGTGTAATTTTTTTGTAACAAGTCGTTGAACGTTTTTTTGATAAGAGTTTACCTATAGATTAATGTAAACCAAACTGAAATTATAATGATAGATTCTAATTCCGGAATAATATCTTCACTCATTAAAAATTCAACCCACGTGTAATTTTCACTAAAACAGTTCCGGTATATTGACTTTATCGACACATGATGCGCAGCTTTAACGTTACGCCAATAAAGTTTACGTACCGACAAGCGCTTACGCCGTTGACCTAGAGACTATTATTACTTGATCCGCGCGGAAACAGTCCTTGTCGGTCTGCATTGCGGGCAGTCCATGGGCGCCGTTGTCTTGTATAAAAGACTTCTCGTACAGCCTAGTGCGGCGATATCACGTCTTGAATCGACATTGTTTAGTGGTTGTTTTTTATGTTAAATCCCTATATTTTAAACATTTTCGGGTGTAAAACATATGTTTAATTTTGGCAATTTGGAATGAAATTAAAACAGGATAAGAACAAAGCTAAATTAAAAAGATTTTTACCATAATATTGTAAATATCGATATCACTATTTGCAATCCCTAAACTTTTTATTAGTTGTTTACTTAAAATTTGCTCTGGCGTGTGAGTGAGCGTCTTTGCGGACTAGGTCCGGCGGCCAAAAGGTTAAAAAGAGGTTGAAAGTTTGAATCCATTACAAATCCGAGTAGACACACATTTCTTATTGCCTCCCAGGCTTGAAATGCTTAGAATTACTCAAGGAACATATATGATTAAGCTCATAGCTTAATAAAAATTTTTTGGGTCAACTTTATAACTGCCTCCGCTATTCACATCAACCTTCTTTACATTATTTGCCCGGAATTTGAAGTACCGTTAAAGACATGGACCTACAGTCTGTATAATCGGGGTTCTTATTTGACAACTGAAGTAGATGACGCTATGCTGATCCGTGTGTTGCCAGGGGTGCGAAACTCCTGACTTCGACCAAACTCGGCTCGGAGCAAATAATTAGGATTGACATAACTTGACGTCCCTATGCGTGCACGACCACAAATAAGATAATGGTTTGAATTTTGACAACCCTAAATACCCGAAAGGGATAATGCCATATATTAGAAAGGGATAGCATGATTCGACCCTGAACTGCTGTCAAACTTCGGTTTTGTAGGAAGTTTCCTTTCCGTATGGTAGTACTATTATTTATTTTGTGATTAGGGGTCGTCCATTAATTACGTCACACGAATTTCTAGGTTTTTTGACCCCTCCTCCCTCCTTGTCACACTTGGTCACATTTGGCAAACCCCTCCCCCTACTGGTGACGTCACATTTTTTTTACGAAATCGCCAAATCGAATTAAGTAAGTACCTAAGTATTATTAATATTTTATCATAATATTTTTGACGATCTAAATATTAGTAATTTTATAACCCAAAACTGCTCAGGAAAGAAATTTAAACTTGTTATTTAAATGTACAGCAAATAAAATAATTTAAATACATTTTCGGTTACTGATGAAGTTGACGTTACAAAGTTTGTGTCTCTCCCCTCCCCCATGTCACAATATGTCACATTTTCTTGACCCCCTCTCTCCCCCTAAACGTGTGATGTAATTAATGGATGACCCCTTATGCGGTAATTATGGTTGTCGAAATTTGACATTTGTCAATCCAGTGACCAGAAAGCATGTGCCGCTGTACAGCGCAATCTATTTCAGCTGTCAAACTGGGGAAATATTGTCCTAAGGCTGGCTTACACAATCAATAAGTCTGCCAATGCAAAGCTCATGCTAACGGAGTGTTTGTTCGACAGAGCTGCTGAAAGGCGAGCGCGGCCTCGGCTTCTCAATCCTGGACTACCAGGACCCGCTGCGGCCCGCGCACACGCTGGTGGTGATCCGCTCGCTGGTGCCGGGCGGCGTGGCGCAGCAGGACGGCCGGCTCATCCCCGGCGACCGGCTGCTGTTCGTCAACGACCAGGTAACGGTGACAACAACCTATTAGCGTAAGGCCTGAGTGGACGCTCGAGTTGGGCCTGCAGCGGGGCGGGGCGTGCGGCGTGCATGTTAAACATCATCATTGTCCTTTACATCTTCTTCAGATGTTTATTACAGCTGCTGTGTATTCCGAGAGTCGCATCTTTTCTTGTGACTGAACAAACCGATGCGGGCTCTGCACTGCTTCCCGCAACGGTCACAAGTAAATTTGGCGTTGGCTGAAGAAACAAATGCAAACGTATAGGAGCGGTTTTAGTGCACGAATAAACTCAAATCACTTGTGAGCCCGACGCCACGCTGCACGCCCCGCCGAACGCTCCGCTCCGAGCGTCCACTCGGGCCTTACGCTTACACTCAAGTGCCAGTTGCACCATCCGCACCTGACAGACTGATCAACGTCACCCGGCGTGCCGCGGCGGTTTATTATGTACCTTTCCATACGAGTACAGTCAGCAGCAGAAGTTCCTAAGCGGGTTAGGTGTGACAAAATGATCTTGACGCGACTTTATTGTCAAGATAATAAGATCGTGACAAGGTAATTTTGAACACCTCGTCCGCTTAGCAACTTCTGCTGCTGACTGTACCTACAATAAAATTTAGCGAACTCTTTAACGATAACAAACAGTTTGGTGCAACCAACCCTAAGTATGAATCTGTGACCGCAATCGCGGTGACTCGCCGCCATTTCATATTGTAAGTTGGCGGCTATGTGTGTATAATACAATCACGCGTGTTTGCGTACTAAATTTAAGGGGCGGTTTGTTAAATTGTAACTTCCTAGCGCTTTTCTGTGAGAAATTGACAGTTTTATTCCGTTTCAGGTCAAAAAGTTATTATTATTAAGTAGGCAGCGTTTTAATTTTGATCAAATCGGTGGATAGGTCGCAGGCCGATGTGCAATAAGCACTAAGATTAAGGGCCAGTTGCACCAACCATATTTGACAGACTGATCTACGTTAGCCGGCGCGCCCCGGCGCTTTACTGTGAAACTTTTCATTCCATACATAAAAATTTAGCGAACTGTTTAACGATACGAACAGTTTGGTGCAACCCTAAATGCAGAATAATAATAAGCGCGCCCTGGTAGCAAATACTATAAGAATTTTGGTGATTTCCAACTTTAGCTACAATGTATGGGAAGTTTGCTGCCGGCCATACCGTGTACTAAAAACCGGGCAAGTGCGAGTCGGACTCGCGCACGTATAGGGTTCCGTACCATAATGCAAAAAAAAACGGAAAAAATGCAAAAAAAAAGGTCACCCATCCAAGTACTGACCACGCCCGACGTTGCTTAACTTTGGTCATACATCACGTTTGTTGTATGGGAGCCCCACTTAAATCTTTATTTTATTCTGTTTTTAGTATTTGTTGCTATAGCGGCAACAGAAATACATCATCTGTGAAAATTTCAACTGTCTAGCTATCACGGTTCATGAGATACAGCCTGGTGACAGACAGACGGACGGACGGACAGCAAAGTCTTAGTAATAGGGTCCCGTTTTACCCTTTGGGTACGGAACCCTAAAAGTGGCAGTTTTTTGTAACTTCTGTTAATGTAATTGCAGAACCTGGAGGACGCGAGCCTGGAGCAGGCGGTGGCGGCGCTGAAGGGCGCGCCGCGCGGCGTGGTGCGCATCGGCGTGGCCAAGCCGCTGCCGCTCGTCGACGCCCCACCCCCCCTCCCCGCCTCCGCGCCGCCCCGGCACGACTGAACATAACATCACACCACCGGTACCCTATATCGCTCAATGTCTACCCTATAGCAAGGGGTTCCTACCCCCTTAGGGCTGATTTAGACGGTGCGAGAACTTGCATGGGAGTTTCGTTACATTGCGTTATTTGATCAGTCGGCTGAATTGATGTAACCTGAATAGTCCGCAATGTAACTAAAATCGCAGACGAGTTCGCGCGCAGTCTAAAAGAGCCCTTATTCATATAGCTAATAATCGTTTGTTTTTATCTGTCATTTTGACTTAAGCATTTATTTCTCAGAAAGGAGTAAAACATAATTAAAGCATATCAGACCCGTACAGTTTTATGAATAAGGGGGCTAAGTCAGTCCGCGGCGCACTTGTAAGTTTAAAATTTAATCTCAATGCGCTAACCTAGTTGGGCTATTCGAAATACATAGACTGATACATGGTGAAAAGGATTACGGCTCCCGGCGATCTTTTACTCTCTAGGGCGCACAGTTTGAGAACCCCTGCCCTGTAGCGAATATTGATTGTATAAAATTGTAAAATCTGAAATAAATTCGTGCTTAGACTTTGACAGGTAATATGGATTGCGCTGTTCGGTTCCGTATAATTACACGGTGACTCTGGCTTTCAAAAATTCGCATTTGACAACTTAATTCCCGAAAATCATGAAAATGTGCAACGTCTAGGGTGAGTGCTATAGTTATTGGCCACCCTTAATAAATAGGATTCTGATGGCTTATTTCTTTCTGATTTGTAAGGGGTGGCCAATTACTACATACTGGCCAATAACTATAGCATTAGCAACCCTACTTCGGTTGTCAAAGTCGAAACTCGATTTATTTAGACTTTACAATTACATCTCCTATAATCGATAACTTTACCGCTTTACATATAGACTGTTTATGAAAAGGTATTATGATTACGGTCAGCCAGACTTTCTCGATATTCTCGGTAAGCAAAACTGAAAGTACCTACTATTATCCTACGATTGTCTACGATAAAAGTTGCATATCGTACCGTACTAATCGATCACGTACCTATAAAAAGACAGATAGCAACACGAAATACTATCATCATCATGACTATGAATTCAAAATATATTTTTTTATATTTAATATTAATATATTTAAATTATTTGAAACAATTTTATACATACTGAAAAACATAATCAAAGCCAAAATGAAGAGAGACTTTTAAAATGAAGAGAGACTACTAAAATCATAATCCTTCTGTTAGGAACCGGTAAATATATAATGAATGAAATAAGTTAATTATATGAGCCAAGTAAAGGAGCATGTAAGGGCCGTGTCGTAAAAGGTCACTAAAGGGCTGGCTTTGGACCGACCAAAGTGAACACAACTTCATCACGCTGCTGCAACTTGAGCCCAGCTCTTAAATTGAATGAATGATGAAATATTTAAACGAATTTAAAATGCTTTGGAATTGAGGAAGACCTCTTATAACGGTTCAAAATGTTCCATAATGTTTAATATCATTTTTTTTTTATGTTTTAACGGTATAGTTGTTTTTTTTTAAGCTGACCGATGAATATCAGTTCTCATAGTCCCAAACGGTCAGCTTAAAAAATTTCAACTATATATTTATTTATATATTAAAAATAAATGTATTAAAAATAAATATTCACTCTATTTGACTTATTAAAGGAATTTATAATATTGTTGACCATGTTATTAGTGGAATTGACGCATTAAGTAGGTTAAATAATATAACTTTTATGACATTCCAATATCATAATTAAATTTTTCATGTGACCTGTTATAGACTTATGTGTGTACTTAATTAATTAGATGATAAATTCATACTGTAATTTTTAGTCAATTAACCTTAGTTATAGACATTAGGCCTCCATTATGTTAGATAGTAGATATTATACCTACTTCCTCAAGTATTCTATTTATGTTTATTGTAAGCAGTATTACAATTATCTGATAATATTTTAAATTGTATGTCTGGTTTTGACTACCCTTGTATTTCTCGATTGTATTTAAATAGTTATACTTGTATTAAATTTTAAGCAAAGTTATATGGGGTTTTATTAAAACAGCAGTTTTTAAAATAGTATATATTTTTACTTATAAAAATATAATTTAACTATGATTTAACAATAAACTTTTAACATCACAATGATTCCAGTCGTACCACGTGTCCCTATTTGAGCAAATATTTAAGAATAATTTAATTTAGCGTCGACAATCATTTGACGTCCCTATCCTAGGTAAGTTTATTCTGCCCACGAGCTTCGAGGAATTGAAAGGAGCAATCCCTTCTGCTTCCATACCCCGAATCACCACTGTGGTAGATATTCATACACCTATTCCTTCACTGTACTCTTATATTATGTCTTGAAACAACGTATTATCATATATTCATTAAGTAGCTGTCCCGCAACTGATATCACGCTAGTTCCCTATATCTCAGATAAGAATAGCACCACTCTTTAAGTCCTGTTATTGTCTAATAATAAATATAATTGTTCACTAGTAATCCCCTGTAAGATACTCGTCTTCAAGTAGCTTTGCTATCAAGTTTATTGTTTATCAGTCCTTGTAAAAATCTTCGATGATGTCGTGATATTTCTCGTATACCACGTTACGCTTGATTTTTAGTGTTGGTCCTGTAAATAAAAGTGTTTTTTGTAAATAAACTTATACAGAAAAATTAACGGATTCCATTTGTACACCAGAGAGGAGGAGATCAACATACGCATCCAAAACGCCCTGCGGTGCAGTGCAGCCCTCCACAAAGTGTTGGTGTCCAGGCTTCTCAGCAAACATACAAAGTTACGGATATATAAAACCGTTATACGGCCTATCCTAATGTATGGCTGTGAGGCCTGGTCCCTAACACTAAAAGAAGAAGGTCAGCTCCTGGTAGCAGAGAGAAAAGTTTTTCGCAAGATCCTGGGACCTATTCAGAGAGATGACGGCACCTGGAGGATCCGGAAAAATGCCGAGATCGAGGAGTTAGTGGCCGAACCCAATATCATCGGCGAAACGAAAGCGCACAGACTTCGCTGGTTCGGTCACCTACTCAGAATGGGAGAGGATCGGGCTGTCAAGAAGGCGTTCTTGGGACGACCGACTGGTAGCCGTCCAGTGGGTCGGCCCAGGTATCGCTGGGAAGACAGTGTGGCGGCGGATCTGCTTCAGCTTCGCGTCAGTAACTGGCAGGAAGTTGCGCAGGATCGGGACAGGTGGCACGCTCTCGTTTCGGAGGCCAAGATTCTCTTTGGATCGCTGAGCCAAAATAGTTAGTTAGTTAGTTAGTTATTTGTAAGGCGTTTGTTTACTGGGTATGACCAATTGAGCACGTAGGATGTGCGACTTCGAATTCATTGCGTTTCGACTATTCAGTACGTAAAACGCATCCCATGTAACAAATCATTGAACTTTAATGATAGTTGCAATTTGAAATATGAGCTCAAAGCGCCTTACAAGTTACTATGCAAAATTTTGACAAGGACAAGTTTACACACAGTCGGACATAAAGCGGAATTAAAGCTAGGTAAGAGCGTGTCATAATATTTACGCATTTCGTTGTGCGACATAAAATTGCCCGTGACTGTACCAACTCGTACGAAATATAAAACCGTTACCTAGCTCTCCTGTGTTGACAGAGAAATCCGCCGGCAAAATCGAGAACTTCTGGATTTTTTGCGCGTTTGATATCGCCTGTTTGTTCGCTCGCATTATGCCGGCTTCAATTGCTTTGGACACCTGTAAAAAATATAAATCTAAGTTAGGTACAGTCGACGTCAAAGAGATCTTTACGACTAACGTTACAAAAAATTATTTACACGACTTTATTGTCATAGCATTTAGGTCGTGTAAACATTTTTTTGTTACTTTGGCTGTAAATTTCTCTTTGACGTCGACTGTACATTGATTATTAAGAAAACCTTATCGACTTTAATTACAGGATAGATCGTGACCTTTCCAACGTAAAATTGAAGCGTCAAATACGTCAAACCTTGCCAACCAAAATGAAATTTTATTTTGTCAACACTAAGTTCAAATTAGAATGGATCAGGAGACCTTTTTATAGGTCTCTGGGCGAATTATGAAAAATACCAAGCTGGAGTCATACCTAAATATGCACGACATTAAATTTGGCTACTGAGCTTTAAATGCTAAATATGAATATGTCCTTTGCTCGCAAATTATTACATAACACGCGTCATATTTTTTATGACCCACAGCATTTAAAATAAGTGTTCCGTAAACAAAGTTTTGTACGGAACACTAAAAATTATAGATGGTGTGCTCGTAGTAAGAAAGATGAGAGAAACAAAAAAATCAACATAATTGGTTTACTTACAAGAGGATCTTTGGTTTTTGAAATCTCCCGGAGGGTTGTAGCTTTGCTTCCCAGGCTTTCGACCCATTTTTGTGTCACCGGATCTAATTCATCCAGAGGATCCCCGGACTCGTTGTCCACTTTACACTAAAATCATACAATAAAACTTTAAACAAAGACACTACAATGCTACAATTGGTTTCTATTGATTTTTGACAGTTATACAGATTTGGTTTATAAATCGTTCTATGAGCTAGTGCGGAGTCTGTCTACGACGTCAAAGGGAGTGGCCAAAAAATAAGTGTATTCTCGTTGCCAGGGAGATTTTGGGATTATACTGAGCAACTTGTACTATAATAGGACTAACCTCGAAATCGCGAAAAAAATATTACCCTCCCATAGAAAATGAACCGCCCAAAATGTATGAAACAGTCAATTTTGTCGCGATTTCGGGGTTGGTCCTATAGTAAAAGTTGCTCAGTATAATCCCAAAACCTCCCTGGCAACGATAATGCACTTATTTTTTGGCCAACCTATACTTATAGCTGTTGCTTTGTTGCGTACATGCCAAATAATATGGCCTCGTCAATAAAATACTGACTTGAATCTTTATTTCAGTCTCAAAATTGGAAAAATTGACATATTAAAAGCAAAACAAGGTATATTGAAATAAAATTATGATTGGTTTTTTACCTTGAGCGTGAGCAATATGGATAAGAACTTGCGCCGGTCGCCAATGAGCACCGCGTACCCGACGTGGGGCAACTCCGTCTGTACCGTCTGCTCGATCAGCACCGGCGCCACGTTCTCGCCGCCCGCGGTGATCAACAGCTCCTGTCATATTAACACGAACTCTTTACTAGCTGATTAGGTCGACCTTATGTCTTTGTAATAAGGCTTACGATGGACGATGTTAGAATGAAAGAGGACTATTCAGAATGTGAGTGTCTTCATCGACACAATTAAGTGATGTTTGGTGAATTTTATTGCATTCGATATATGATATACTCATGACCAGTCCAGAGAGTTGTTGATGGTATGATTATGTGCAAGATCTAAACTGCCGGCGTCTATATGTCTATAGTTGTAGGTAACTAACGTCATACCTAGTTTTAGCCTCCAAAACATTATCTCATTAGCGTTTATGCTTTTCTCCCGCCCCTTGTCTATCTCTATCTTACCCTTCTGTTTTTTTTTCTGACGAACTATAACTAAATAACTTAAGGTTATTTAGCAGCAATAAATAGTTAACTAGCAGCAACAAAGATTAAAAATGTGCCCTTTTAACATCAGCGCGAAGATACCCTTAACATCAGTCCGCACCTTTATCCTGCCAGTGATGTAGAGGAAGTTATGGCTGTCAACCCTGCCGACGTCGCCCGAGTGCAGCCAGCCTTCGCTGTCGATCGCGGCGCGGGTCTTCTCCTCGTCGCCAAGGTAACCCATGAACACGTGCCGACCCCTCATTAGGATCTCGCCTGGCCCGTTTTGAGACATCGACCCTTCGAACTTGGTTTCTGTGCCTTCTAGCAGCTCGCCTACTGATGTGAGGTTGAATCTGGAATAAGTAAAGACATTTGTGTAATTTGTAACTTTGGTCTCTAAATGCCTCTGCTCTTTGAATAGGCATTATGTAGGTCAGTGGCAATCAATTATGATGATACAAAAATGCTTCATATCACGCCGCTTAGCCATAAAGCGCTTTAATTATTCGTCCTGACACTCACATATATATTGTAAATTTTTAAAACGGGCTTTTGTGCAAAATGTCGAATTTTTCAATGTAGGAACATCAAAAAAATGTTAGTGCCAATTATCATAAATTAAAAGTTAAACTTTCCAGATCATTTTCGCGTAGTGGCAAGGGCTGCTAGTAATCAAGTAGCTGACGAATGAAAGATACCATGTAAGTTACTAGATCTTCAGGTCATAGATGTGGTCTGAATCATTGACGTTAACCTCCTATTTAACGTCACGTACGCAGTTTTCCTGATTTAAGTATGTAGCAAAAAGCGTTCAACTTACTTGGGATCAATGCTCAGCGAGTGCGCGCCAGAACCCTCGCTCATGCCGAACGCCTCCATGATAGGTATATCCAAGGACAGGAAGAACTTCTTGATGTCTGCCGACAGCGGCGCGGCGGCCGTCACGAACGTGACGCACCGGTCCAAGCCCAGGTTCTCTCGCACTTTGCTGAACACCAGCGAACGCGCCATTTTGTAACTTAGCGTCATGCCGTCGCGCCTGCAATCGTACGAGAAATTCGTTATTTGTCTTAATTTATTAATATTTAGGTAGGTGAATCACTCAAATAACCACAATATGACGTAATAGAGAAGACAGTCTTTTATGTAAATATCGGTTTTTATACAATCAATCAATCACCCCACTCAAATGAATAATATTGAAGGAGGCAGTACTATACCTACTACTTCATGGTGTAGGCACATTGACAAATATTAATTTAAAACTTGTATGTAATATGAGTCAGACAATACACCTAAATCTATGT
Organism: Cydia fagiglandana; assembly: GCF_963556715.1. Lineage (NCBI taxonomy): Eukaryota > Metazoa > Arthropoda > Insecta > Lepidoptera > Tortricidae > Cydia > Cydia fagiglandana. The sequence goes on from NC_085934.1 coordinate 12,560,967, forward strand.
TCATGCTATGGCTTATTTACGCTTATTTATTACGCTAATAACATTTGTACAATGATTCGATAAACGGAGATGATTAATTAAAGTTCTTATTACTGTTATTAACTCTAATTCAGTATTTCAACCGGGCCTAAAGGTAGCGCTTGGTCCCACTTGCCTACTGTTGAAACAGATTCGTTAAAAATACTTTTGATTGTCACATAACATAATTTATGTCTGCTTGTAACTAATCTGACACACCTAATAATTACTATCGAATTAATTTTAATTTCTACGCAATTAGGTGTTTCTCTGATAGTGATAAAACTACAAAAACATACGCATTTAGGCATAACAGTTATGCATGTTAATTAAATGTTATCCATAATATTTAGAACCAAATTGCTTTTACATATTTGGCTCTTTAGGTTTCGATACGGGGAAAGTTGATGATTTTAGGAAACCTTTAAAAAAATGTTTTTGAAGGAAAATTATCAAATATACTTGTCATAACATAATACTTAACCTGTTGCTCAATTATATGGACTCTAAAATGAATGAGAGAAATATTGATACTTATTCAAAATTATATGAACTGAAACGTGCAGATTAGCTAACTCAACAGATCACACCATACAAAATCAACAGGTATGAAGCGTTGACCTTACCAATACTGTAACATTTCGAGGGCGGTGAACTCTATGGGGAGCCCTCTCATGCCGGCTGATAAGGCCCTGAGTATTTAGAACAAAGGTCAGCTGAATCAGGGAACGACTGCGCTGCCGTACCACAAAAATTAAGTGCATTATTATTTAATTGGAACACAAACGTTTCTACAACACGTGTCGGGTTGAAGAACTACATAAATATAAATATACCAAGTCTTTCAAGAACTAGTCATAACAATTTTGTAAGGTAAATAATATTTGTACGTTTCCTTATAACATTTCATTGAGGATGTTGAATGAATTCCAGTTTGCTAGTTAATTTAATTAATTTGTTACGCTGTGTATTTTATTTAAGGCACTTGTTTAGAATGGACACTAATAGATCTTGCAAAGTATAATAAGCATTGAATTCCCATTCGGCTTTTATTCTTTGTAGGGTTGATGGAAATTTCCAAATTGTATGTTTGCATTTCAATAACTTAAACCAGCGCCAGCGTGGAAATTTTACCGGGAGATTAAGTACTAGCCTAGGAAAATTACCGGTATCAGTCCATCACTAATCTCATGACGACTGTCTGGGTTCCAACTGAACCCTAAAGAGAAATATCTACTTATCAGATACATAAAGTTTATGAGCGTGTTTATTTTTATAGTTTATCTACAAGGATATTTTTTTTGATTAAATTTACAATTTCAAGAACGTCAATATTTTCTGATATTGATAATTGCGTAATCCCGCTAATCCTCATAGATAGATTGGGCATTACATTAATTTTGGTGTATTAACGCAGTTACGGTACCTACCTACAGATAATTTATGAATAAAGCGGAAAGATAAGTAATCCTGCAACACAGATCCGGTACATATCTTTGCTTAATCAATTACTTATAAGTAGTAGGTCAGGTGGGGTAAGAAAAACAAACCTACTTTTTTGCTTTATACGTAGAAACCGTATGAGAAAAAGCCTTTATACGTATAATATCTGTATAATATCTGTATATATTTTTCATAATTTGCTATTATTTTTAGGATTATCATTTAATTTTTTTTTTAATTAACGTTGAGAAAACCAATTTTATTAAGAATATACAGGGTACATAAATAATCATACAAAAGTAACTAAAATATATCTAAATATTAAAATATTTTAATCTAAAAGGCCTCCGCGGGCTGTACCGGGTGCAAAGGTGCCCATTATACTTGCCGCGTTACCACGTTTAATTTAGTTTTTAATATCTTTAAATAAGCATCCCTGTTACCTGTTTAGTTTTCCTACAAGTTGCCTCATAGTTTCTTTTACCCCACCTAACATTAACTACATTGTGAAACACGGGCGGTATGGCCAAAAATGTTATTATTGTTAACAAGAGTTAATAGAAACCCGATGCCTGAAGGGCAGAGGGTACCTAAGAAATAAGATACGAATACTTTCCGTTTATTACAGTTGTTTTCGGCAAGATGTAACTAGAGCATGTCTTGTCTTGGGCGTTATTGGCCAGACATTTCAAAAGTTTAATATTCCTACATACTTTCTCTTGTGATGGAAGTAGAAATAAGTAATTACTTAAGTAGGTATTTTTTTATTTATTTATTATTTTGACTTAAGGTTAGGAGGTGACCAAAGTCCTTAGGTATAATATTTACTCATTCTACCCAGAATGCTGAGAAAATACCAACGTAGCGGTTTAGCGTGTGCCCAGCAGTGGGACACTAAACTAGGCTAGTTGAAAAAAAAAACTTACCCTTCAATTCTGCCGAGGTGGTACTTAAGCCCTTTCTCTTTGGCCCAGAGAGCGATGCATTTCTTCAGGGACCCGCTCTGAGCGCCCACGGCCATCATTTTCTCGTACATCTTTTCCCATAGCCGGGGCACTGCTAAAAGTCTGTCGAAAAAAATATTACGTGTCAATTAGTCTATTTTAAAAGTTACTTATTTATTTAAACTTTATTGCACAAAATAAAATAGAAATTTATTTATTTAATTATTTAGAAATTTGAATCAGGCAACAAGGCCCATAGTTATTACAAATACCTTACAAAAATAAATTTAAAAAAATTCAATAATTCTACCAGTCAACCGTATGGCTAAAACGGAGACGTACCTAAAAATGGTGCAATAAGAAAAGTAACCAAATTTATTTTATTATTTAACTTCCTGAGAATCTCTGTATTTTAACACGGTCGTCACAAATTTGTCTTTTGTGATATGAAAGTTAAAATCCCTGGACATTCTTTGGTCGCTGGTTAACCTAGAAATGTATACCGGCGACAATTTTCAAATTGGTGAAATTACTGGAGAATAAATTTTAGTTACGCTACTCCACCCATATATAGATAGGTTAGGTCTTAGTAACTTAGAGCCGAAGCAACCATTTTCATAATCTATATATATAAATGCAAGTGTCCTGACTGACTGACTGACTGACTGACTGACTGACTGATTCATCAACGCAGAGCCGAAACTACAAAAGCCAGAAAGTTGAAATTTGCACACCAGATTGCACTTATAAAGTGTACAAGAGATAAGAAGCGATTTTGAGAAATTCAACCCCTAAGGGGGTTAAAAAGGGGATGAAAGTTAGTATGGGGTTAAAGTTTTCTTTTAAGCTAGGAATTTGAAACTTCGTAAAAAGATATATTATTAAAATACAAGAAAACTAATTTCAGCGTTTTTGAAAATTCACCCCCTAAGGTGGTGAAAAAGGGGTTGAAAGTTTGTATGGATATCAAAAAATTTTTCAAGTGGTGGACTTGAATCTTTGTATTTAGGGATATTATTAGAAGGCAGGAAAAGTAATTTCAGCGTTTTGTAAAATTAATCCCCTAACAGGGTTAAAAAGGGGTTGAAAATTTTAATCCATTACAAATACTTTGAAACTTCGTAGAAAGGCATAATAGCCGATTACAAAAAAAGTAATTGCAACGTTTTTGGAAATTCAACCCCTAAGGGGGTTAAAAAGGGGATGAAAGTTCGTCTTCGGGTGCAAATTTTATTTTAAGCTAGGAACTTGAAACTTTGTAAAAAAGTATCAAATTCAAATACAAGAAAACTAATTTCAGCGTTTTAGAAAATTCATCCCCCAAGGTGGTGAAAAAGGGGTTGAAAGTTTGTATGGATATCAAAAAATTTTTCGAGGGCGGGACTTGAATCTTTGTATTTGGGGATACTATTAGAAGACAATAAAAGTAATTTCAGCGTTTTGTAAAATTCATCCCCTAACAGGGTTAAAAAGGGGTTGAAAGTTTGAATCCATTACAAATGGTTTTGAAACTTCTTAGGAAGGCATAATAGCCGATTACAAAGAAAAGTGATTGCAACGTTTTTGGAACTTCAACCCCTAATGGGGTTAAAAAGGGGATGGAAGTTCGTCTGCGGGTGCAAATTTTATTTTAAGCAAGGAACTTGAAACTTTCTAAAAACGTTTTAAATTAAAATACAAGAAAACTCATTTCAGCGTTTTTGAAAATTCATCCCCTAAGGTGGTGAAAAAGGGGTTGAAAGTTTGTATAGATATCAAACATTTTTTCGAGCGCGGGACTTGAATCTTTGTATTTGGGGATACTATTAGAAGACAATAAAAGTAATTTCAGCGTTTTGTAAAATTCATCCCCTAACAGGGTTAAAAAGGGAATGAAAGTTTGTATGGGGTTAAAGTTTTGTTTTAAGCTAGGAATTTGGAACTTCGTTAAAAGATATATTATTAAAATACAAGAAAACTAATTTCAGCGTTTTTGAAAATTCATCCCCTAAGGTGGTGAAAAAGGGGTTGAAAGTTTATATGGATATCAAACATTATTTCGAGCGCGGGACTTGAATCTTTGTATTTGGGGATACTATCAAAAGACAATAAAAGTAATTTCAGCGTTTTGTAAAATTCATCCCCTAACAGGGTTGAAATGGTTTTCAAAGTTTGAATCCATTACTAATGCTTTGAAAATTCTTAGAAAGGCATAATAGCCGATTACAAAAAAAAGTAATTGCTACGTTCTTTGAAATTCAACCCCTAAAGGGGTTAAAAAGGGGATAAAAGTTCGTCTTGGGGTGTAAATTTAATTTTAACCTAGGAACTTGAACTTTTTTCAAAATAAAAGGTATTAAATATAAAACATTCAAGCATTTTTTTAAATCATCCCCCAAGGTGGTGAGAAAGGGGTTGAAAGTTTGTATGGAGATCAGATATTTTGTGAGTGCGGAACTTGAATCTTTGTATAAGGGCATAGGTACCTATTATGAGAATACAAGAAAAGTAATTTAAGCAACCAACATCAAAATCCACTTGACTTAAAAATTCATACAACTTGCTAAAAAAGAAAAGTACTTAATTTCAACATTGCTTGGATATAAAAATTATAGGTACTAAAGATGTAAAATGTTGAAGATAAGATTCCACGCGGACGAAGTCGCGGGCAACAGCTAGTAATTTATAAGGACGTATTTCCAATAAATAATTTATATATGTACGTCTAGTAGGTATTTAATTAATTTTAATAGTTTCCAATAAAAATGCATATTATTGTTTATTGTATAAATTCCTACTTAGGTAGGTCGTAGGTAGGTAGGTAGAGTCCATCTGAACTAGCTCTGTACAGACTGAAGTGGAAAATACCTACTGTGATAGTACACGTTTTCCTCATTTTGTCACGGCAAAGTCTGTGTAGAATTAATGTCTATTAAATTGGTCAATGACCTTTTTTGGTGACTGATATTATTTAGGAAACGATAATTTTATGTGTAATTGGTATATCGTACAATAATTAAAGCTTAAGATTATCTGTTAATTAAATGTCTCTGACGTATTTGGACGATTCATTAATAGGATAGTTATCTACTATAAGAATCAAGATGTCGGCTAATTTATAATTTATGTATGGTATCAATTCTATTGTTCAGACGATAGATTAGACCTTATTCATCTATAACCCATTGATTAGCTGATTACCCACTTTACAAGATAAACCTGTTCAATAATTGACACAGTCGACGCAAAGTGTGAAAATCTACTTATTTGTGACTTTTATCAAAGTTATTACTTATTATGAGATGCAGTGGCGTAGATGAGATGGGTGGCACCCGGTGCGGAAATTGTGTGGGTGTCACCCCAAAATTCAATCATAATTGTAAAATATATTTAAAGAGAGTAATTGTAATTTATGTTAAATAGCTCAGGATTTACTCCATCGCTTTAATTTTAGATGATTTTACGAATTTTTATAGGTGGCACTACTAATGTTCACGGTCAGGTTGCACCCCTAAATGGGTGACACCCGGGGCGGACCGCCCCCGCCGCTCCCCCCTAGCTACGCCACTGATGAGATGTAAAGCCTAAGTAATCGTGCTATGTGTGCTATGACCCTTATTTTGACAAGTAAAATAGATGAAACTGTACTGTGTCACATGTTTTATGGTCATTGGATTGTTAAACATCAACTTTTGACAGCCACAGTTACCGCACAATGTACGGAGCCGTACAACGCCATCTACATCAGCTGTAAACTTTGAAGTACGAATTTGTCTTCACCCGTACTGATTTTATCAATCGATAAAATTTTGCATGAGACAATTGTTATTTATTTAGTGAAATTATAAGAAATATAGAAATTATATATTTTCAATATTCTGAAATACTTACCTAAAGCACACCTGGACAAGTACTTAAAACTAGATAAAAACTTGTAAATAGGTAATTCAAGCGTCGAATCGTTTGCTACTAAGACAGGTTCTATATTATACAACATAATTACGAGTATAAAAGCAATTATATCGCGTTGCGCATATTCTTGCGTTTAGTTACAATTTTGCCACACTCGCGCTCTTACTTCCTCGCAATGTTTAATAACGTACCTGGTAGGGCGAACATCCTTCATTGTGTCAATCAGGCTGCCCTTGAGTGCATCTGGTTGCGCAAAGTACACCGTCACGGCGTTCATCAAGGTTACGTAAATGTCCACCACCTGCCGACAATTCCCATTATGATATACATAGGTAGTTAGGCTTGTTTTACTTTGTTAAAACGCGGGCTTAAAACGACGACAAAGCTGACGAGAGTCAGCCGAACGTGAAAAAATCATCACTCAACGTTATGAAAAGAATTAGATGTACTATCACCTGCAATACTATGTTATACAACGAAGGCCTCAAAGATATCTGACACGATCTTATTTGTAGAGCCATAAGACCGTGTCACATATTTTAGCGGCCATCTAAGAGTAATATATTATTGCGGGTGACTGTACTATCGCCCACACTGTTAACTGATGTACATCGGTGGACCTTATGTAATAATAAGTTCCACCGATGTACAGTTAGGAGTGTTGCTGTTTGTACTTTGTACTGAATACACCTACATATGGGGAAAAGTATTCTGCTACCGTAAAATATCCCAAGCTCGCCTAACAAACCTAAGTCGCCCTAAAATGAAAATGTTCATATTCCTATAACAGATTGTACCAAATGCTGCATGACAAACGGTAGTCTATCGGATAGGAATTGTACATTGTAAGTGTAAGTAAAGAATAATCGAATGATACCTTTTTAACCTTTTAATATCGTTTTGTTTTATTATATAATCATTGCAATTTATTTATTCTCATATTGTATTCAGTAAAGCAAATAATGTTTTATAAATACATTTTTCACGCCACTGTTCGGAAATGTGGCAATAGATGGTCTAAAACCAAGCTGGAAAGTAGGCAATAGCTGTAGCACCTGAAGCACCACTACTACAATGTTTCATTGTTGTCATCATCTGTCATTGGTGACAGTTCGCTACAGCAATGAGTATCATTAAAAACATAAAAATCAATAAAAGGTCTTTTTTTGCGCAACTTTTCCTTCAAAAATAAAATTAGGTTATTTATAGCACCAATTTCTTGTTTAAAAAAAAAGAAATATCAAAACCATTCACTTCATTTTTTTTTAACAATTATCCATTCAGTTCACGCTTAAGGCGTTTTTTACTTTTGTAGCTGTTTGTGGTTTTATTAGCAAAAACGCTTCTAATTTTAGAGTCGGTTTGAAGCAAATAACAGAAAAACGCCTCTTAAAAGTGGTAAAAAAAGGCGGGATCTGAAAATACCTACTGAATTGGATAGTGTAAATTATGTTTGACTAAAAAATATAAGAAACGCGTATCTACGCTCGCTATAAAAATGAGTTCTTCTAGTGAAGAAAATGATATTCTTACGCCTACCGAAATTCAAGAGACAGTACAGGCAGTGGCTAGTAATTTGCTACCAGAGAAATCGCGGGCTAGTACTTATAGTTATGCAAATGTTTTCTTATTTCCTCGCAGTAGTCGTGAAAAGCACTATGTAATGCCTCGGCCGGAAACGCTAAAGATGGACTCGTATTATTCGAGGGCCTCCACTAACGTGTCGGCCCTCGAACTCACTCGTCCATCTTTTAGCGATTTTCCGTCCTCTCCTACAATGTACTATAATTCAATGTATGGAAACAGTCCTATGTGCTTTTATAACGACATTTAGATGCAATTAATGTAAATGTCACATAATAAATAATATTAATAGCTCATTATAAAAACATTACGGTTGTAATTAGTGATCTGTAATAAAATCGGCCAAAGGCGCTCTAAGTGTTCCTTAGGTACCAAAATGGTAAAAAAGTAACCCTTATATGACCATACGTCACAGTCACAATAAGATATACCATTCGTTTAGTTTTATTTCATTCAAGTCGATTTTGGTGAATTGATCTATACGTCATTAAAACTTGTTACTATACAAGTTATTCAGGACTTTGCTCTTTGACAATGGTGTAAATAACATTTTGCATCAAGGCATACAAAAAACTGGTTTTCAACCTGCTTATGCAAAGGGTCAACAAAACATGTTTGATCGCGTAATTTGTGATGTGAAACATGTCGACTTTAGTAATATATTTGGTATGATTTTACGAACTTTGTAGGGAATTTTTATTCCATACGCAGAAACTGTATTTAAGGCATACTTTGACGACCGGTCAGAAATTTTGTTGCAGTTTGTATTAGGTCGACTTCGACTTTGCCTATGCAGAACTTGTAAAAATATCTGTTGAGATCACAACAAATAATGAAATAATCCGGGGTTCTTTTACGGAAATCCATGGTAAATATGTACAAGACTATATACCTATATTCCGATAGCAAAAATATCTTACAGATGGACTGTAATGTGTAAATTATTGTAAGCGAAATGACAATCACCTGAGCAGCGACATGGCTGAGTGGCAAGAAGGAGATAAGAGTGTCGACTGTCGGCTGGACATCGCTGACTCGCTGCGAGATGGAGTACGCGTCCCACGTCAGATTGTCGTGAGAGAGCATCACGGCCTTCGGGGGACCCACGGTTCCGGACTGAAAATAAAAATAGTTTAATATGATTATCGTATCGGAAATGTTGAACACGCCTATGTTACGCTCTACCTATAGATTAAATTTGTCCATTAGTTAGGTGTCCAAAGGCAAAATTGATGGAAGAGAGAAGCCATCATTGGATTAAGATTAATCGAAGCGATTTGTTGGAAGCGCTTTGAGATGGGAATAATGATGTAGATATAGGTACTTGTCTTACCGTATAGACGATAGTGCAGCATTCGTTGACGGCGAGACTCTTCAGAATCTGGTCTAGCGGTCCGTCTGGCTCCTTTTGTCCTATTTCTAATACTTGCTCCCACTGCGAACAAGGTGGTTTAGTCGATACAAAATAAATTTAAAATGTTCGTATAAAAAGACCAAAACATTAGGTACCTGCATGTACACAAGGTAACACCGCATATCGACACAGACAATGTGTCAAAATTTAAGTAACAACTACTAAACACTTACACTGTATAGTCCTGGTATGGAGCTGTCAACGGGGCCCTCCCACTGTATGATGGCTTTGAGCGTCGGACATTTGTGGCGGACTGATAGGATTTTGTCCAACTGCTTTTTGTCCTGTACCGCACAAATGTTCGCTCGCGACTTCTCGAGACAATACAGGCATGCGTCAGCAGAATTGGTCGTGTAGACACCCGCTGCGTAACCCCTAATAAAGGTAATAGCTTCATTATTTGTTTTCCTATGAAACATCACGCACGGTCATTTTCGTAGTAAGTAGGTTTGCATGTCTGGTTCAAAAATATTGTTATGCAATCGCGATTCTGTTCTTTTTATCGCTTTAAACTGATTCTAAAATCGCCCGTTTGCACAGATTGTTTTTCGTTGTTGCACAGGAAGATGGGATGGAGTCGCATGTCAAGGATCGTGAGTTTAAATCGCTAAAAAGTCGCTGTTTAACTAATTACAACTAATTGTAGACCTAAAGGCCTAAAATTTTATCAGAAATGAAATTGGGGCCAATCTCCATATAATCGGCGGTCGAAATCGGCGAGCCAAATTCGCGTCTGCGTCCACACCACTTAATTTGATCACACAATTTAATCCGCCTTAAAACTGGAAAGTGTACTACTTTAAATGGAAAACCCCGATTTACTATATGTTGCTGGAAACTTGTTGTGTGATGGTTTCTAATTATTGCCTCGCTAAGCAATAAAGGCAGGTGAATGGAAATTTCATCAGATTTCGTGCTCACCCTGCGTGAATAGCTGCCAAGTCCGCCACGAACCACTGTTCTGAGTTGAAGCCAAGTATGCACACGGAGTGGAATCGCTCTAAGCCGAGCTTGAGGAATGCTTTTGCTACTGTCCTGACTCGTTCTAGGTACTGCCTAAATAAAAAAATATTGTTAATATATGCTACCCAGGTTTAAAAAAAAATCTAGTGACAAAGCATGCTCTCTTTTGAGCTGATGTGAGCTGATGTCACTCGATATGTACTCTCAGTGGCGTAGCTAGGGGGGGGGGGGGGCGGCGGGGGCGGTCCGCCCCGGGTGTCACCCAGTTAGGGGTGCCACCCGACCGTGAACATCAGTAGTGCCACCTATAAAAATTCGTAAAATGAAAGCGATGGAGTAAACATTAACATTTTTCATTGCCGCCTTTTTCTGCTGACAAGCTCTGCTTGACCAACTATAATTATGCCTATATACTTTTCCGGGGATAGCTCTTAAGGCGACCACTGACTAACAGGCCGCCGGACGGTGTAGGCCTGTCAGTTAGAACAAAAATTTGGCAGTTCCGAACAACTGACCGGCCGATATCGTCCGGCGGATTGTTAGTCAGTGGTCAGCTTTAGTTTACTTTGAATCGGACCTGCACTTTAAGCACCTTAATAGTAGCAGAGAATAAATAAAATAGTATTATCATAATAGTAGACCCGTTTAGAGTTTTCCAACAACGAACACTTACTTATATGTGATTTTGTGCCATTTGCCATCTTTCTTTGTACACAGCGCGGGACTGTCGGGATATCTGGCGGCGGTCTGCCGCAGGAGGCCCGGCACCGATATAGGGGTCTCGCCGGCGATCCCTCGGGACGCCAGGCGGAGCTTCACGCGCCCTTCCGGGATCCAGGTGAGGTAGTCGTCCGCGGGCAGCACTTGGTCCGGACCTGGACGGATCGGAGGCAAATTATTGGTTCCTTTACACGATAGGCCAGCGCCGGCCACTCCAAGAGACGCATTTATGCGGTAGAGGGAGCAAGTGATATTTCTATCTCATTCTACCGCATGGCTGCGTCCCTTGAAGTGACCGGCGCTGGCCCATGGTGTAGAGGAGCCATTTAAGAGGCTTGTTTCCTATGAATTAAATCAAATTTACCTAAATAGACTGAAAATAACAAAAACAAATATGTTTCTGCCATGTTTCTGCCGCGCTTTTTTTAAACCTATAAATATAAACCAGAAAAATTCATTTTCATCACACTTGCTCAAAAAAGATCTTATTTCAAGCAGGTGTAGGTGCTAAAGGACAAAGGCCTATAATATATGTACCCGCGGGAGTTATGGATTATGAAAAAAAGCTTTAACTTCCTAGGTATTGTATGTTAGTAGTAAAGTAACTATTATAGAACCAATTTTAAATTGAATATACTACTTAATATGGGTGTTTTTTTTTCTTATCCTCTAGCAGCCCATACGTCAAATTAACCTTGCCAAGCAAAATGAAATTTTATTTTGTCAACACAAAGTTCAGATTAGAATGGAACAGGAGACTTGATAAGGTCCTTATAAGGTCTCTACGAGCGTGTACACTTGCCTTAGGGCTTTTTTACACATTGATTAGAGTTTAGTATGGTTTAATATATTTTCTACTAAACGGAAGTACTATTTCAGATGATTGATGTTTAAATGATATTGATATGCCAAAGTTTTCAATCGTTTATTTGAGTTAAATATAATACCCGTGTTTAAGTACTTTTATGAAATACATAATCGTCTTGGCGGGGGCACTGCCGTGCCCCCAGATATAGGTTAATACAGTCATTCTCAAAGTGTGTTCCGCGGTTCCGCAAAGCCTCTGTTGGGGCTCCGCGAAAATACTTGTAATAATAAGAAAAAGAAACCAGCTCTTGTATAGGTATATATATCTGGTCGACAGTGACGAACGAAAATATTTAATTTGGGGCTCCGTCAAATATTTCGCTTTCCAACAGGGTTCCGTCACCAAATTGAGAACCGTTGAGAACCGCTGGGTTAATATACATATATAGGTAATATGTAAATTAAATATGCAATTTCGTTTTCTTACATGTACTTACTTAGCCATAACCCGAAATTAACGGAGTTAAAAAAACACGGTGTATCTGTTTAATCACTCGTTATTAAATATTTATTGGCATTATTACTCGCAATTATGTGGCCATGAGACAAAATATTTAATAAATTAATTTATTACCTGCAGGAAAGTACCTACCTAGGTACTTAATTAGATTTCAATTCATTAATATTAAGTGGATTTGCCAACGTTCCACACGCTAAGAATCCGATCTACGTGGACATTAAATATGATGATTATTATAATTGATTAGACTAGACCTATCTGGTATCATAGAGAAATATCTCCCTATGCTGGTATAGGTACCTATATGCAGAGATGTGACTTATTTGAAATACTTGTATTTAAAATGCAAATACAAAATGCAAAATACCTATTTTGTATTTTGTATTTAAATACCTTTTGAAGAAAACTATTTTTTATTTTATTTGAAATAGTTTTTGGGACCTATTTTCTATTTTCAAAATACAAAACACTTTATAGTAGGTACGTAATGTAGGTAGGAGTTACAATCTCTTCTGATGTGACAATCCTGGCAACTCTCTCATTTTTTTAACATGGAACTGTTGAATCTGCTGTTTAGTAACGTCGCACATGACTACAAGCGTAGCAAGTGAGTGTTGCGTTGCGAGGGTTTCAAGGCACGAGAGGAGAACAAACTTTTTGCCCTGGTGAAACACAAACGAGACGTTTTCATCACACTAACGAGAGGCATTATAATAGCTGTAAAACATTACAAATTAATGCTTTAAAAGTTGGCCGTTAAAAACCATCATCCATACCTACATCCTACCGGTTAATATGAGCAAACAACTAGAAATTTGCACTTTAGATAGAGGATTGATTTTAAAGAATAAAGAGTCTTTACAACTCGGAAATTCCGAGTAATACTTTTTAAATCAGACTAGGTATTCACTACTCAGAGTACCTTTTATCGCAAAGTATTTGTATTTTAACAAAGTATTTTGAAAATACCTATTTCGTATTTTGTATTTAAATACAAATTCAAAAACTATTTTGTATTTTGCATTTGAAATAGTATTATCAAGGAAGTATTTGTATTTTGTATTTAAATACTTTTTATAAAGTATTTTTGACATCTCTGCCTATATGTAATGCATAGTGGGATTAGTGGGGGTGGAATTCGCACTTATTTTGCTGACCGTCTCCTGCAAGACTGGCTCCCGGCAGTTTAGAGGTCCCAGTACCATGTCCAACAACATAATAACGTTGGTACGGGTTGTGCAAAACATGATTAATTATTTAATTTTATTAATAAAATAATTAGCTACCCATTAAGCCAATTAAATAAAGCCATCGCTTCAACAGGCATTACCCATTGTCCATTAAGCCAATTAAATAAAGCCATCACTTCAGCAGGCATTCGTGCTGCGTAAGAAGGCACTTTGAACCAGAGAAACAATAATCATGTTTATCTCATATCAACGCGTGACTTATGACTTCGTCGTTCCGTTCGACCTCTAGCTGTAGATAAAATAGGCATATTTACTCGGATGTACATTTCGAAACTGTTGTTATGTGTAAGCAGATAATATAATCAATGTAACCAATAATTGAATGTGCCCAAACACTAAAAAATAAAATAATATAATTTAATCCTAAATCTATTTTTACAACGAAGGATTATCTTACCTCAAGCCATTTGGTTGATACCTACATACCTATCTTCAGGGCGGCTACCGCGAAAACCGAAATTCGCAAATTGCGGGGATCTTTCTCTTTTACTCCAATGAAGGCGTAATTAGAGTGACAGAGAAAAATCCCCGCAATTGACGATTTTCGGTATTGGCGGTAGCCCTACAGAATCAACTCTTTCGGCCGAAATTAGGATTAAGTAGGTAGGTAAACGTAACCATTAGATATACGAGTAGGTACTAACTACGTAATAGTTCACTTGGTTATCTTGGTAGTGGGTCCGAAATCTCCACTTAATTTTATTATATATACTTACGCCTTCACGTCGGTTATCGGTTATCTCACAAAATATATGACTTGTCGTAGGTATTTAGTTATAAAATTGTGCGTAAATACCAAAACTATCCTACCTATCTTATTACTTTGATAACTTAGGCTTTAGGGTTATTATAATGTGAGACATGATACGTGATGATTATTTAGGTATATAAAAACTACTTAGAGATGCACCGGATATCCGGTTACTATCCGGTATTCGGCCTATCCGGCCATTATTTTACTATCCGGCCGGATACCGGATAGTGACCTGTTATCCGGCCGGATACCGGATAGTAACATTGCTTGATTTCGGAGTAAACAAATTGGATTTAAGAAACAGACACGGTCATAATCGTACTTTGTTTATTATTTTAAAACAATTTAATCATTCCACTGACTTGCACGCGCACTCATTTCGAACCTAGAAATGAGTCTGCGGGAACGTTTACTAGGAAACAGGTCAAACCTGCAGAATGCGCCCCTGAAAAACCGAAATGTAGGTATAGCTCCGCCGGCCGAATATCCGGCGGCCGGATACCGGATATTCGGCCAATGTCCAGGCCGGATATCCGGTATCCGGTATCCGGCCAAACAACTATCCGTTGCATCTCTAATAAAAACGTGCATGTGGATTGTGGACATATCAATAAAGATTAAATGGCGTTTATAACCGTCTACAAAAAGTATAAATACCTTGAAAATATCGATAATACTATAATAGACAACTTATTTTTTTTAAACGAACCAGGGTCATAATGATCATACCAATACATATGGTTATAGGTATTGCTCGAGTTTTAATTTATATTTTAGCTCGCATTAAGCTTTATTAATTTAGATGTTTCTACAGATCTTCATAAGCAAACTTGCTAAATAAATAAATAATTCGCTATAATTATGAATATGTATAAACATCCGGTTTAATATCTGGATTAAAGAAGTCACATGATTATAAAAATAAAAACCGGCCAAGTGCGAGTCAGACTCGCGTTCCAAGGGTTCCGTATATTAAGTGTAACTCACGCTTGACTGCACATTTTTTTTAATAGGTTTTCCTGTCATCCAAAGAACTATTTTGTGTACCTATATTTTTTCAAAATTTTAGTCCCAGTAGTTTCGGAGGTAAAGGGGGGAGGGGGGGTAATTTATTGGCTACCTATAAATAACTTCTAACCTATGTATTTAAAAAAAAAATTTTTATAATTTTTTAATACTTTATTTTTTAACTTTCTGTTTACTCCCAGAAGTGGCCCCCATGTTTAAAATTCATTTGTTTACGTTACATGTCCATGCATCTTGGGGTCACTAATCTACATATGTGTACCAAATTTTTAACTTAATTGGTCCAGTAGTTTCCGAGAAAAAAGGCTGTGAAAAGACGGACAGACAGACAGACAGACGCACGAGTGATCCTATAAGTATAAGGTTCCGTTTTTTCCTTTTGAGGTACGGAACCGGAAAAAATTTGTAATTTTTACTATAAGAGACAAAATTTACATACTATCGTCATTTTAGTATTCCGACTCGTAAGTTAAGGGGGGGGGTTTAAGCGTCTGCGACGTTTGGGGTTAATAATTCTTTAAGTTTAGGTTCTAAGTCAAGTTTAGTATCATTTTCAACTAATCAAAGATGTAGACATAGATTTCATCGAAATCGGTTCAGCTTTATTGATTTCCCATACAATCCTACACCTTACCTTTCATTTTTAAGGTATTTTTTTTTGGAATAATAACTATCCTATGTTCTTCCCTGGGACTCAAACTATCTCTATACCAAATTTTATCTAAATCGGTTCAGCGGTTATTGAATCCCCATACAAATTTCCTCCTCCCTTTTCACACCCTTATGGGATGATTATTGAGATTTAAAGTATGCTATGTTATTCCCTGGGACTCAAACTATCTCTGTACCAAATTTTAACTAAATTGGTTCAGCAGTTTAAGCGTGAAGAGGAATTTAAAAAAAAGTATTTTTTTCATATTTTATGTGTTTTTACTTCGGAATGGTGTCATTATGATATCAGAAATTAATTCGGCACCCCCGATTTATAGGAAATTGATACCAAACTTGACCTAGTAGCTTAAATGATACAGTTATCAAGATCAAGTTTAGAGCCCCCCCCCCCCCTAAAAATTTACATCAAAAATCTCGGTGGCTCCACATCTTTGGGTCCTAAGGACCAATCCTGCCGAAGTAAATCTCTTATTCATGCAACGCCGTATGTTAGGCCCAGCGCCATCCGCTAAAAGAGAGGTTTTTAATATTGTAGTTTTTAACATTTTCAGACTAAGCTCACGTAGGTAGCTATTAATCTAAAATTTATATAATATCGCTGTAGTACAATAGTTTATGAGATTTTTTATCAATTCTCGGCGTGTTATCGATTTTTTTCATTTGCATCGCCTAGCGGTGAAGTTGAATGTCCGACCAGGCCGCGTAGCTAAGATGCCAATCGCTTACGCTCCGTAGCGATCGAAACGCAACTGTCACTGTCGCACTAATATGGAAGAGTGATAGAGAGACATAAAGCTTTTCGCTGTCGAAGCGATAGCGATTGTAACCTTGGCTAGGCCGGCAGGTACCTAATACGCATTAGCGAATTGAATGTTCATCTAAGATTTACCCATACCCATATGTATAAATAGGTACTACCTATGTACCTATGTATATGGGTATGGGCACAGAATAAATAATAGTACTAAGTATAGAAAACTCACTCACTAACAAAACGCGTCTGTTACGATCAGCACAGATATGGCCGCTAGGTAGCGACAGCGCCACGCGCGGCCTATGGCAAACCCCAAAATTGGGGCCGAACGGATGTTCTTTTAGCTACCTGTAGCAAAGCGACGAAATCGCGGAGTGAGACACGCCTGGTATGGGTAAACCTTAGATGAACATTCATTCGCTAATGCGTACTGTCAGCTCCAAAAATATCTACGCTAATAATAACTCTACTGCCAAAGTTACCGCGCTGGGCGGGATTGTATTAACTTAGCTCCTGCCCGCCACTGACTGCGTAGAATGATTTCCGTGACATAACCTTTTCAATCAGACAGAGACTAGACCATATTTTCGCATTTATAACATTAGTAGAAATAGTGTTATTTTTTTCTAAGCCAATTAAATTTATTGAGAGATTAAATGTAAATGGGTCAAACAGAAAACTGTGTTACGTCTTTCCTGTAGACATACACGAGAGTTGAGGGATATAAATATAAGAAAAATGTACAGTTCGCGCGAACACACTAGTTTTCTCTCCTGTGGGCAATAGTTAACAGCTTGTGGGCATGTAAGTAATGATTTTATCATAGTTCTCTAAATAAAAGGAGGACCTTTTCACGTGGATATAAGGGTTAAATAAGAAAATTAACCTTTATAGCCCTTAGGGGTCATCCATTAATTACATCACACGTTTAGGGGGAGGGAGGGGGTTAAGAAAATGTGACATATTGTGAGATGGGGGAGGGGGGAGACGCAAACTTTGTGACGTCATTTTAACTTCATCACAGTAACCGAAAATTTATTTAAATTATTTTATTCGCTGTACATTTAAATAACAAGTTTTTAAAACGATAAGCGTTTTTATTCGTTTAATTTTCTTTCCTAATCAGTTTTGGGTTATAAAATTACTAATATTTACATCGTCAAAAATATTTTGATACAATATTAATAATACTTAGGTACTTACTTAATTCGATTTGGCGATTTCGTAGAAAAAATGTGACGTCACACTAGGGGGGAGGGGTTTGCCAAATGTGACCAAGTGTGACAAGGAGGGGGGAGGGGTAAAAAAACCTAGAAATTCATGTGACGTAATTAATGGATGACCCCTTAACTCTTGTGTATGTCTACAGGAAAGACGTAACACAGTTTTCTGTTTGACCCAAATCCGGATTTGTAATGTTTTTCAATCCGGAGGTCACGGGTGCAAATCCTGGCCCGTACTAATGAGTTTTTCGGAACTTATGTACGAAATTACTTAATTTGGTGTGCCTTATTTACTTAGGTTCATAGCTTGCTCACCATTCTAATGTACTTAAGACCTAATTGGACCTTTGAAAGCAAGAAATTACTAATTACTGATTACTGAAATATCATTTGATATTGAGCGGCATGAGAGGAGGCCTATGCCCAGCAGTGGGACGTATATAGACTGATTTTTTTTATATAGGTACATATACATAATATAAATTTAGATTCAGCACTGATAGCATCTTGTTGAGTTTACTTACTTACTTATAGGGTTTAAAATATGTATAAGTATAAACTTACCGTTGAGTGGCTGGCTGCCTCCGTTGACCATTTGCATTTTGTTAACTTTAACGATCTCTTCGCCGTTTTCTACGATAACCATTGAGGTTTCCTGTAACAACGTATTAACCAGAGTTGGGCAAAAATTAACTTGAATAAGAATAAGAATAACAACAGAAATTTTATTCTTATTCCAATCGATTTGAATAAGAATTATTCCTGCACTCATTATTTTAGAATAAAATGAAAGTGAATAATTCATGTCACATTTATTTTAAATTAAGATTAAAAAACGGAATAATTATTCCAGTTGTAGGATTATTTTAAATAACGTTTCATTCAATTAAAATGTTAGTCTGAATTAAGTTAACTTTTGTGGTACAATTGGTTATAGTTTGTAAAATGAATTTCACCCCTTTTCAATGGTCGGATTGATTTGAATTTGTTTAGCGTAAAAAGATATTATTGTGCTAGATAAGTAAATTTTTTTGGTGCCTTCGAAACGGTGATAATAATTTGATAATGATGCTACATAGAAAGGGCTACAAATATAATGACCACCAAAAAATACTTTTTTTTTTTTTTTTTTTCTTTATTAAGGGGCTTTTTCGATTGAACGAATATGTCACCCCACAAAAAATACTTTGGTACCCTAAATAAAAAAATCATGCTTACCAAAAAAAATTACTGAACACCAAAAAAATAAGGCCTAAAATTACAAATGTACCACCATTTTAATTACGACTGCACTTCAAATTGTATTCGAATACCAAATATATTGAATGATTACCAAAAATCATTAATGATCACCAAATCTTGAAGACCAAATAAATGCGATATTTTCACCTAAATAAACCACTGTGATACCAAAAAATTTATACATATTACCAAATAAAGTAAAATGATGCCAAAATTACTAGCCCCTCCCGCTCAACCCCCGTACCCCGCACCACATAACTTAGGTAGGCATACTGAAATGCTGCTAGAAAAGTATGTTAGGTTAGGTTTGTACTGTTATCAGTTAAGTGGGCTAGGTTAACACTGCGACCCTTGCAGAAACGAATTGCTACTAGAAATGTGGGTTAGGTTAGGTTTGAACTGCGACCCTTACAGAAAAGAAATGCTACTAGAAAAGTGGGTTAGGTTAGGTTTGAACTGCGACCCTTACAGAAACGAAATGCTACTAGAAAAGTGGGTTAGGTTAGGTTTGAACTGTGACCCTTACAGAAACGAAATGCTACTAGAAAACTGGGTTAGGTTAGGTTTGAATTCCGACCCACACAGAAACGAAATTCTACTAGAAAAGTGGGTTAGGTTAGGTTTGAACTGCAACCCATACAGAAACGAAATGCTACCTACTAGAAAATTTTGCTTTGCTTTAATAAGATAGCAAGATTTAAAAATTTGGTTATAATTTTACATTAAAATGGAGTTCTAATTTTGGTGGTCATTTACTATTTTTGAGTTTACAATGATTATTTTGCTGTCATTTTATTTAATAGGATAGCACGATGTAAAAATTTGGTTATCAATTGACATTAAATTGGGGTTTGAAATTTGGTAATTATTTACAATTTTTGGGTTAATAATGATTAATTTGGTGTCATTTCCTTTAATAGGATAGTAAAATGTAATAAAATTGGTAATCATTTCACATTAAAATGGTGTTATAATTTTGGTGATCATTCATTATTTTAGGGTGGTAAAGTAGATTTTTTTGGTATTAAATTTTATTAAATCTGGTGATCAGTTAAATAGCAGCCCATAGAAAGTAAACTGCGATATTCTATGATGGTATATTCCTTTGCGTATTAAGTATATATTTAGTTTATTATTCCTATCAACCTTAATCCTTGAGGTCTTACGTATGATATGTCTTTCACACCTACGGAAAGTGAATGAGATAGTAAATTACACCAGGTAAGAAAAGAGTCCTACGCTTATCGCTAGATTTGCAGAAAGTCGCAGGTCGCAGCATGAATTGTATTATTTGGCGTGTTTCCACTTGAGACCGTCATTTATTACTCATTGGCAATAACAATTAGGATTAAGTCGTGGCGTGGTGAATTGTCAGCATTTGCTAAACACGTGCGGCAGGCGGTATGTCAAACGATTTTAATGCCTACTGTTCATTTCCGTCTAATAATAAATGCAAATATTAAATAACAGAAGGACTTTTAAAAACACCATAAGTCTCGGTAGAGTTAGACCAAGAAAAGTTTGCAGTGATTTTAATAGCCCACGCAGTGCATGTGTTATTTATACGTCATAATTTCATAGAAGTTTGACATTTGAAAATAACACTTGCAATGCGACGGGCTATCAAAATCGTTGCAGACTTTTCTTGGTCTAACTCTAGTAACTCGGACTCTGAAACTACTAAATATAATTCGGAAACAAAAAAATCATGAGTGTTTTCCCCATTTGTTCCTACCCCACGTGACCGCCGCGATACATGAGGCGGGGACATATGGGAATAATTAATATGAAGCGCCTATTCACATCTGTGCCCGGCGGGGAGAAATAGGAATACACCATATCGAGCCATTTCTCATCATACCTTTAAAAACATCTTTTTTTAATTATTACATTATTTTAGGTACAGTGAGCCAGTCAAGAGTTCCGCTATCCACCATCCGATCAGATCAGCTGAATTGTACCTGATGATTTAGTTATCACATTAAAAGCAATACGGGTACCAATACCAATTACAATAAGTTTGTAAGATTTTATTCCATAAAAATCGATATAAATTAGAGAAAAAACTACTATTATTTACTTCTATCTATACGTAACGCCTAAACGGCACTCAGACTAGATTTTTAATCCCGGAATATTATTTAGAATATAAAATCATGATTACATTTATTTGATTAAGAATAAGATTATTCTTATTCAATTTTTTCACATACGAATTATTCCCGACCAAAGTTATTTGAATAATTTTGACGGGAATAAAATCAACATGATTTTATTCTTAGAAATTCTTATTCAAATAATGATTTTATTCTTGAATGCCCAACACTGGCTATTAACCCTGTTATTCACAACGCTTAACTTTTCTTTTGCGTCAAAAGAGCTGGCCGCGTAGCCAAGATGCAGATCGCTTACGCTCCGTAGCGATCGAAACGCAACTGTCACTGTCGCACTAATATGGAAGAGTGATAGAGAGACATATTGCTTTTCGTTGTCGAAGCGATAGCGATTGTGACCTTGGCTAGGCCGGCTGATAAGGCTTCGGCATTACCTTATGAATAAATGCCTTTCTATAAATAAAATAAAATTTCTCAGTTTGCCTACGTTACACAATTCTTCATTAAATGTCCCTAATACCGGGCGCTTTGTCGCAGTCTCTGTATTAAACTACCTAGTTGAATTGCTTCCCAGCTTAAAAGCGTCTTAGGCGGTTATCCCACTAATGCGATTTCCGGATGCATGATAAATGTAGATATGATAAGGTATAACTATAAATAGGTTAAAGGTGTGATATCATTATCAGTTATCATACATGTTTTTGGCGTATGTGACAAACGCAGTTGTATACACGAGGATCACTCTTTCTTTATCGACCTTATCTTAGCTTGGTAAAGGTAAAAACTCGTAGTAGCCTACTAGGGTAGTTTAGGATAATAATAATAATAATAACCCCGCGGGGGCAGCTTGTGGCGAGCTGACGGTGAGTGGCGACACCGCGGACCCCTATTCCAGAGGGCCCTGTCATCTGGCCCTCGCCTCTGTGCTTGCCTTGATTGGTCGGCCAGAGTGGAGTCGCAAGAGCGGGACCTATGCTCCAGGTTGGAAGTGTAAAATGTCATAACGCCGGCGGCCCTTGAACGGATTACCGGGATCTGGCTACCGCAGACTCACCTCTCGACAACCTCACAGCCGCTCCAAAGTGTTGCCCTGTTGTCGCACTGTGCGTGCGGCCATTGCGGGGCCCACTCAATGAGTTGGCGAGTCACCACCTGTCTTATACAATTTTGAGACTGATTGTCACGGCAGGTGTCCGCTAGTCTCTCCCATAGCCCATTATCCAGTCCATCCAACTTTCAAATCTATAGCCCATGACCTTAGTTCCTATCGCAGCACAAAAGTGCTGCACTGCAATAGTCTTTGCACCTGGCGGGGACCATCTCTTGATGTATCACATTGTGCGTTCGGGGATGGTATCCGCCACGTGTATCCCTTGCTTTTAGATTAAAGTGTCTTAAAGGGCCTCTGCGCTGTTGGCTTCGGCCCCACGTACGCCTCCCAAAGGTCCGGGACCCCATGGTCCCGAGATATGGAAAAGACATACAAATAATAATAATAATAATATTCTTTATTGTGCACAATGATTGAATACAGCAAATTAACAAACATAAAAAAAAACTAAGCAACAACAGGCGGTCTTATCGCTAAAGAGCGATCTCTTCCAGACAACCTTCGGGTAGTAGAAATTATCGAAGGGAAGAAATAAGTATAAGGGTAGCAAAAAATAAATGAAGTGCAAGAACAGGAAAAAAAAAACCAGCACAACTAAATATATAACAATATGAATACATACATTAATAAGATATATAGCTAAATAAATAAATATATAAATAAATACATATATACATAAATATATCACACAACACAGAATCAGACAGACAGACATAATCGAATTATTAACGAGTTTGAGGAAGTGACAGATAGTGAATTTTGAGTTGAGCCTTAAAAATGGGAAGCGATTTAGCATGTCTTAGCTCAGACGGCAGAGCATTCCACAACCGAATCGCTTGGAAAGTAAAAGAATCGTTATAGAATTTAGAAGAAGAGGAAA
Source organism: Cydia fagiglandana (assembly GCF_963556715.1). Classification (NCBI taxonomy): domain Eukaryota; kingdom Metazoa; phylum Arthropoda; class Insecta; order Lepidoptera; family Tortricidae; genus Cydia; species Cydia fagiglandana. The sequence goes on from NC_085934.1 coordinate 12,584,297, forward strand.
TTTGGGCAAGCAGATAGTTCTGGGAGCATCTTAAAGAAGAGAGGTATCTGAATCGCTCCTTCAAGTAGATAGGGGTGGAGGGGTTGAAGAGAATACCGTACAGGTGAGCAAGAATGTGAAAATTGCGTCGCAAACGTATGGGGAGCAACTTGAGCTCCGAACGGTAATAGGAGACGTGGTCATATTTTCGCAAGCCATAAATGAACCGGATGCATAGATTTTGAAGCCGTTCGAGTTTATTTAGTTGCTCTACAGAAAGATCGGGATAGCTGATATCCGCATAATCTAAAATGGGGAGAAGCAGAGCATGAGCAAGCGCAATTTTAGTAGCGAGCGGTAGAAAATTACGAAGCCGCCGTAGGGATCCTACAGCTGCAAACATTTTCCTACTAACCTCATTGATCTGGGGAATCCAAGATAGAGTACGGTCCATAATTAAGCCTAAATTTTTAACTTGAAAAGAATAAGGAATCTGTGTGCCGTTAAATAAAATCGTAGGTAAATTAGAAAAATCTAATCGGGAGATTAATTTTGAACTACCTATAATTATTGCTTGCGTTTTAGATGGATTGACAATGAGACCATAGCGATGACTCCAGTCTAAAATGTTTTCTAAATCATTATTTGTAGTATTAATAACGGATGGAAGATCGTCAAGCACACCCTGAGAATAAATCTGTAAATCATCAGCATACAAGTGATAAGAAGAGACAATGTTACTGGTGATGGAATTAATAAATATCGAGAAGAGTAGTGGAGATAGAACGCCACCTTGCGGAACGCCGGCCAGAGTGTTGGACCAAGAGGAATGAGAACCTTCTACCTTAATTCTCTGCCGACGACCGACAAGGTAACTTCTAAACCATTGAATAACTGGAGGTGATATATTAAGGGAACATAATACTGAAATGAGAATATCAAAATCGACGGTATTAAACGCGTTACTAAAATCCAACAACGTTAATACCGTCACCATCCTTTTATCCATTCCCTCTCTGATGTCATCAGTGATTTTGATAAGCGATGTGACCGTGCTATAACCGGAACGGAAACCGGATTGGAAAGGGTTCATGAGGTTATATCTATTTAAATAAGAAGTTAATTGTTGATGGACTAAGCGCTCAAGAACCTTGGAAAGAAAAGGAAGAATGGATATGGGGCGGTAGTCAGAAAAGGAAGAAGGTTTAGACTTTTTAGGCAAAGGGATTATGTGAGCTTCTTTCCAAAGCGTTGGGAAAATACTAGAAGAAATAGAACTATTAAGGATGTGGGTAATGATAGGAACAAGGAGATCAAGGAGTGGGAGGATCATATTACGGCTCACATTGTCTACTCCAACAGCATTGGAGGATACTGATAGTATGTTCTTCTTAACATCACATTCGGAAAAATTTGAGAAAGCAAATTGAGAGGAGACAGAAGTTGTAAAATTAGAGAGATCGTTGAGAGTAGTTTAGGATAGTTTTTGTCATAGATATCATTCCTTAATAAGGCGGTGAAAAGGCGATTGGGAGTTACTAATAGAAATACTAATTGTACGCATACAAGGTCGCGGACAGTAGATATTAAGATAAATCTTCTATATATATAATCCTTAGTTCATTGAGTGAATTGTATACATAAATGACAATATATGACTATTACTGACTAAATGATATGATATGATAAACATAAAAACAGCCCAGTAAATACGTAAGTAACCCTTGTTAGCAAACTACATTGAATGAGATGTAATTACGGAATCGCCAACCACTGCGACGCCAGCAAACATCGCAAATATTACATGTTGCTGCAGCTTAAAGATACTGCTATTAAAGTCACGCCATTGTAATGGGTTTTCTGCTGTCATGCAAATTAAACATGGGTTCATCTCAAGGTTGGATCACTTATTCAGAAAATATATTTGCATTGTAGTACAAAGTTTATAAACAATCGTGAATTTATTAATAAATTACGTTTTTTCCCAAGTGTGAGACTAGAATCATCTTAAAAATTAATTCGGTTTGTTCGTGCCAAAGGTCATCGTAAACCCTTTGAACGCCAGCAAAGTTAAACATGATAATATGTACCTACTTATAGGTACACAGTACACATATAGTACAAGCATATGGGCCTTGCTTGCATTGACAAACTGCTTAGGATTAGCAAAACAAACTCGCACCTTATTAAGTATACAGACGTAACGCGCCAGTTACTTATTGTCCAAAGTTCAACCTCAAACTAAGTCAGACAAGCGAGCTGGCAATGTAAAATAAACGAAATGACATTAAGTATAAACCACTGCACCTTTAGAAATAATAGTATAAAAGTATAAATATTTTTATCATACCTAATAATTAACTAGGTATGTAATTCTTCCGGCAACACAAGTTAAGGTTCCGTCACACAGGTGCGTATTGCGGGCGGCGCGTGAGCGGGGCGCGCCCTGGGCGCGTCGCTTTTACATAATAAAACGCCAGGAAAACGCGCCTGTGTGACGGAACCTTTACCGCATTCTATATGTTTTCTGCATTTCTATGTGGAATTTGCATCATGGTGGGGGAACTAAAAATTATGAAAACGCACGCCATGGTAAAATTGACAACTTTTCTAGAGTCAATTTAGACATTTAGACTACCCTGGCTGACTATTCTAATCATAACCGCTTGGTGTGGCGCGGCGCCGGCTCCACTACACGAAGCGCTATGGGAAGTCTTGCATTCTAAGCACGATGGTTTAATTTCGGGAGTACTTAGTCATAAGTTAAATTGATCACTTTCCTCTGGTGTTGAGGTATCAGTGGCGGAGCGTCCATAGAACTCGATTCCCATCGGCTTGTCTATTTTTAGAGACATCTGAGCCTTTTATTCTAGAAATTCTAAAGAAACGGCAAGCCAAATAAACTTCGTCTTACCTAATGAACATTTTTGCCACGCCGCTACTGTAAGATATCCCATTTTCATAAGGGATGATCATGTAGCAGTGCAGTCTACACCACCTTGTATGGCGGCGGACGGACTTAGGTATATATAGGTTCATCATGAGACGCTTAAGATAGGGAGATACCTAATACATTATTTCAGTTTTGATAACTGACAAATTATAAGTAAGGTGCAGGGGGTAATTTACGCTGCGGGGTAATTTAAACTAGTCCAAATATCTTGGTTTTATATTATTAACTCGAGTGCCATATCTGTCCAGATAGCGAAAAAGATGTGTTGTGTGTTTCTTGTTAATAATGTAAAACATGGAAGATATATCCTTTATTCTAAATTACCCCGCAGTCTAAATTGTCCCCCTGTACCTTAATTTAAAAGACTGATTCATACTTTTAAAAAATCATAATCGATTAAATTGACGAAGGTCTAGGAATTTTCCTTCTTTTTCAGAACTGTTTAGAATGAAGTCATTTACATATAAGATAAGAAGTATAAAGTAGTGTGATTAATAAAATTTCACTAGAACACCATATATACCGATTATCAATTTATCACTTTATCACCACAACCGAAAATACCGAAATAGATACATGTGCAATCGTAATAAAGTACTTACAGTAACCTGTCCGCGCGTCCGTTATCGTATATGCGTGTCACGAATAGGAAGCATACTATGTGGTCGTGCAACTCGTTACCTTATAAAGTTAGCTAATATCGAAAACTATATCGTGCAGTTCCTGTGCGCATTCAAAAATTTTGATAGGAATCTATACGACAGTTACTTAATATTAGACTTGGTGTTTTAGCGTTATCATAAACGTGTTGCAAATCTAAGAAGCCTGCTTTGGATAACTTTGGATAATTTAACAGAGGTTGCTAAGTTTTATGAAATATGGGACTGTAATTTAGTTTAGACACGTACAGAATAAATAATAGTACTAGGTACAGAAGACTTACTTCTCTAGATAACAAAACGCGTCTGTCACGATTAGGGCATGCAGTACCGGTTCCGGTACCAAGAATTTAATTTCCCGGTTCTGGGCATGGCCGGAACCGGGATTCCCGGTTCTTCCCGGTTCTCAAGACATCTTTTGAATACTTTTAAGAAATTGTTTGTGTTAGCGTACATCTCTCATTCATCTCTATATATCTGATACTTATTTTGATATACATATATCATTGCATAAGAATTGATAAATGACTTAATTTATCAAACAAAATACTTAATTGGCGGTCCAACCTATTTTACGAAACTAACCGGCACCCTTTGCCTCCGCATGGACCGAGCCACAACACACGGTCGTAGCGTAGTCGATGCACTCAGCACTATGACAACACGGCCTGCCTGCACGAATACCTACTTTACTAGGTTAGTTTGTTGGGTTATTTGGGTTCCCCGTTTCATAACACCATTATTAAATGTTATTTAATGTCCCGAGCTAAAGTACTAAAACATTACTACTACTGAATTGGGAATAAATAGTCATATGATGAGAACCGGGAAGTACCGGTACCGGGTCTTCAGTACCGGTTCGTTAGACACTATAAAATTCCCGGGAATTCCCAGGAATTTGAGAACCGGGAATTCCCGGGAGCATGCCCTAGTCACGATCAGCACAGATATGGCCGCTAGGTGGCGACAGCGCCACGCGCGGCTTATGGCAAACCCCGAAATTGGGGTCGAACGGATGTACTTTTAGCTACCTGTAGCAAAGCGACGAAATCGCGGAGTGAACCACGCCTGGTTTAGACTCACAAATCCAGATCTTTACCAAAGCGTCTGTCTGTACCTAATATGTTCGTTCGGCGGCGTTCTAATCTAAATGTCTAAATTAGGTTAGCTACTATAAATGCAAAGGTAACTCCCCAAAATGTAACATTAAATAAAATCTCTACCCTATAAAAGTAAAGGTAAGGTTGCCCGACTGTCACTATTCACGGCTAAACTACGGAATTGATTTTTATGGAATGATGGAATAAATATTGCACGCCTAAGGCTGGCTACTTTATTGATCATGTCATTACTTTTTTGCAACTAATTTATGGTCTTCATCAGAAGTTCCACTTCACCAAAAGGAATGTTAAATGGTAGGGTCACGTCTGAAAGTATCGATACGGACAAAGTGCCAAAAATATGTATACATTACCTTAATATACGGGCAATAAGGTCGTGTAGGTGTACATATTTTCCCGAGAGCAAATACGCAAATATATAAGAATTCCTTAGGATGGACTAAGTATACAAATATTTATCTGCATATGTTCCGGTCGTATAGATAATTTTAAGATAATTTAGATATTATTCTAATGAGAACAAAAATCTGAATCATTAGATAAACAGTACCTAATACCTAATGCCCCTTAAAATTGGGAAGCAATATATTGATATACCTACCTAAATAATATTATAGAGAACCTTTAGTATTGCTATATCATTGCTTTGTGGGGAGTGTTTACGTAGGCAGATACGGGCTTATCAAAGACAAACAGGCACCTATATATATACTCGTAGGCACTATAAGTTATAGCAAGCACACACCTACCGGTATAGATGTATAGGTACCTATTATCTAATTTTCATTAAGTACTAAACCAAGTAAAAATAGTTATATTCATATACTATACAGCAATTAAAGTCTATTTCAATAGAACTTGCTAACTATGTAAACAAACCGCCATATTGAAATTGTCTCTGAATGATCAATTTATTAGTGATGGGCAAGACTCTTACTTACTACTTTACTAATGTCAAACCATATCGAATAATAAAATACCAAAAGTAAAAAACAAGTAGTTTCTTATTTTTAATTTGTTTAATCACGATCAGAAGACAAATTAGTACTTAAGAATGATTTATTGATTTATTTTATAACCGTGGCGGTAGGTACAGAGCGTGGGTTGGGTAGTGTGTAGCGGGTTTATATTACAAACTTTAGTCACAACACTACCCATCATAGACAATTGTAGAATTTAAAAGAAACAAAACCGCCATTCCATCAGGTCCTACTAACCTAATAACTTATGAAACCATTTTAAACTTTTAACTAAATATCCAAGATACAGTTACATATTTATGTATTTACGGATCGGACCGTTTCAATAGTGTATATGTGTATGGTTTCAATGGTATTTGATGAGGTGCTGTGAAAATTCAAAGAGAAACAGTGATAAAACAAAATTACGTTGTTTGTTTACATAGTTAGCAAGTTCTATTGGAATAGACTTTAGTCAGTGTCCATAATGTTTATTTAGGGTCGCCGTCATCGAAAGCGATGAGGAGGACTATATGTAGGTATAATATATAAAGTTCTTAGAGTTAGACGAATAAGATAATAGTCCGTGGCGCACACTTAATTATACGGCAAATGATGATGATGATGGAATTTCCTTTTGCAGAGTTGCTCCTTTTGACTCACAGATTGATTTAGGAAGGGGACTCAATCGAATCTTTGATGCAACTTTTTTTCATTTGTTTCAACTTATTTATATGAAAGCGTATAAATTTAATGTCGGAAATGAATTTAGCATCCTTGATTTACCCGCAAAAAGTTACCAAATATGTGCTCAGCAAAACTTTATATTTTACAAATTTCCACCTCCCTCCCTCCAATGGAAACTGTAATGACTAGGGTTTCTGGTTTCTCGACCTTTTTAATTTCTCGAGGCACGGGAATTCTCGACCAAGATTTCTCGAGTTTCTCGAGTATCTCGAGAAATTTTGAATGTTTCAAAAAACACCATGTTATTTTCATTTATTTGCTTTATTACAAATCAGACTCATAGGAATCGTAGGTGAGGTCAATAATCAAACATAGGGTAAATTTTTAGTTACCATAAATTGTACTTAATAATCAAAAATTCAACAACAAACAAAAAAAAGTATAGGTGCAGGCATGCGCGCCGGCGATGTGATATGGTATAATGTATTTATTTAGGTATTTAACAAAATGAAATCAAACCACAATACCTATGGTATTTTATTAGGCAGGAATATTCAAGTCAATAAATTTAACTAGATGTGACAAACTTACAGACATTTTACTACGAAATAGTCAACGTAACAGTGAAGCTGCTAAAATTGTAATATTTTGCTAATAGGAATATATCGGGATGATTTGATTTATCAATAGTAATTTATTATATTTGTTATTACATGGCCCTATAATTCGTTTTTAGCATTAGAAAGAAGATAAGCGATTTAGACGAGTCTTTCTATCGAAAAACACTTGAAAATTAAATCACCGCAAATAAATTATGTAACAATTACAAATCATATACGATAGTTTACATTACGTATTTTGCTTTCATAAGTAGTAGTTATTTTTTTATTTTTTTATTTGGTTATGTTTTAAGTACCTAAAGATGTAAAAAAAATTTTTTTTATAATTTATTTCACTACCTAAAGAATAACACTTTAGACATATCACGTTTTATACGCGTGTTTTCTTTTTACTTATCACATGAGATTTATTTCTCGAGTTCTCGAGGCATTGAGTGTTTTTTTCCCGTCTCGACTTAGGACAAATTTCTCGAGATTTCTCGCCTCGAGAATTCTCGAGCAGAAACCCTAGTAATGACAGTCAAAATTTTGCAACAAAAATTCGTTTGGCTCCCCTTCCTAAATCAATCTGTAAGTCAATTTTATTTGCAATGCCCTAACAGAGTGCCATGTGTTCTCACAACCTTTTACTGTAACAACTAAATGTACCATGGTTTCACAATAAAGAATTCTATTCTATTCTATTAAAAAAAAAAGGAGCAACTCTGCAACAGGAAATTCCATCACCATCATTTCCCGTAATTCGCACTTTTTTGTCGTGGACACCACGTTCGTTTTCGTCACTCGAAAATCGGTGGAGAACAGCGAAATGCTAATATTTGAAATTCGTGCGATAGAAATTGGGAATCGAGTGGTATTGACCACTCGTTTTCAATTCTATTAGTAGAATTTAAATGCCGGGTACTGGAGATATTATTGAACGAAATACACGAAATCAAGCGGTCGAAATTCAAAAATCGGCCTCCAGTAGATACAATTTATGTAGGTACAAGTAAATATTTGTAGAAAAGTTAACTTCTATTACCTATATAGTTCTATTCTAATCTCATTTAGCAACATAAAAGACAATGATAGTGTCACGATTATCTTAGTGTAATTGTCACTATGTCATTAAAATTTTATTAGTAAACTAAGCGCAGGTCTGTATCTGCTCACTCTCGATTTTCTAGTAGAGGCCTGCAAAGGCGGTCAAATAACGGACCTACGATTACTGCGTATGGTGCGCTGCGGTTAAGTTAGAGTTAGGGCCCGATTCGGATTATGAAATAGACATCTTAGACATCTTTTAGACATCACCAAGATACGATAACGATATGTTTAAGATCTAACCTGTCAAATTTGACATTTGTGCTATTTTGGAGATACTCTTGAACGATTTACACAGGACTCAGAGATCTAATTCATATCTAATAGATATCTTACTCTATCTAACGTAAAAGAGACATTGGTTGCCCGAATTGCGCTGCAAAAGAGAACTAGTTGATATCTAAACTATAACGTATTTAGAATGAATCTAGTACGTGTCGTCTCTTGTGAATATCTTGTAGTTCGAATACGGCAGTTAGACCTCTACGTTGAACTTCTGAAAGTCGCGCTGTCTACGAAAATCAAGGAAAACCGAGAGAAATATTAATGCGCTAATAAGGAAAACTACTTCCGCCCTGCACAACATGGGCATTAGGTAAGTTATTATAAAACTTGAAGTAGGTAGGTACTGTCTAACAGAGTAAATAAATACTAATTGAAGTTGCTGTCGTTTAATAACCCGGTGGCCCCGGTGCAGTCCACCAAAACATGCTTTAATTTCAGCGCTAGTACTTAAAAAGTGTCGAGGGTTGCTTGCATTGCATGTGCTACTTTAGCTGCAGGATCGATAATTTAAAAGGCTATTAGGCTAACTCAACGTACGCAGTACGTTTAGCTAAATAGACGACATGCGAAAGAAATCTCACCTCATAAACAATTCGCGAATTTCAGGATTATAAATAGAATCTCTATTTACACGGAAGAATAACAAAGTCACTTAAAGCCACTAATATTTCTGAACACCATTAGAACGTGCACATATTTTAAATAGGAATGTTACGGTCAAAAATGATATAGAGTAACTATGTTTAGCGATCGCGACCCTGCTAAGGTCGTTTTGAGAAGGAACTCGATCGCGCTACGACCGGAGCCACGCGGGTACGGCAGCCAACTGGCGCCGTGCCCTAACACGCGCGTCCACGACTCAAGGTGTAAAGTTCATCTGCGAGGACCCGCTAGACGTAGAGCGCCATCCCGTCATATTTGCATCACTTCGACTTTGGTCGGCCAAGCAGCCAAGGATGCTCAGCCACAACTTTTATTAAATCATACAAGTATCAGTTGAACTAACTTACAGCTGATTATTTCCTAGTGCCGACATTTGGTCTGAGTGACCCCAAGGTAGACGACCTACCTGGCTGGATTGAACGCCTTATGATAGCCTCCCACTACTGGGGTAGGAGTAGGTAGTGAAAGTTGGTTGCTTACCGTAACATGTCCGTTCTGCTCCATCTCCGAGGCTGCACACGTGCTGGAAACTCACGCGCGACTGAATACGACTACGGCACGATGCACGCCCGCCTTGTGCACCACTCCCGCTTCTACTGATAACCAAAGCCCCTAATCAGCTCAACTTTATCTCCGTTTATACCAATATTATTCTTTTGAAAGTTTATACTCAGTATGGTACGGCGCCATGTTTTAACTGTAAAAACATGTAGAGTTTCAGAAACTTTCTTATTTTCCTTGTTCAAGGTTTTTCCACGCGCGCCGCGTCAAATTATTTTATCTTTTCTTAGATATAAAATAAATAAATGGACTCTGTTTGAACCATCATCATTGATGATCTTATTGATGTTACTCAGTACAGAGCTTAATAACTAGGTAACAGGTCCCTGCAAAACTGTATTTACAGTTTGCCTGTAGGTAAGTGTCTCTACATAGGTACCTACATATATATTTTTATGTAAGTACCAATTTGAAATTAATATTAAATCTTAACATAAGCAAACTTAAGTGAATGTAATGTTAATCTTGTAATGTTAGTATCTGGTATAATTTTACCTGTTAGCCTAGCTAACAGTCATATAACAATAATGGAATGCGTAGAGATCAGAGTTATACTCGTCTGCTTACAACGCAGCCATCGTTTGTAAGAATTGTAATTGTGAATGGCCCACGCCTGAACCAGCTTTGGCTCAATTTTTTTTTCTTTTTTATTATGAATGGGCTTACTCATGGCCACAGACTAGCCGAGGCGTAGACGTGGCCTACGATGGAGCGAGCTCGCCCAGAAGGTGCCTGTTCACTCTTGATTTGAAGGTACTGGTACTCCCGCACATAGACGAAACGCAGCAAGGCTGCTTGGCGCCTGCAATAAGAGGGAAACTCCCTAAGTCGAGTGCTTAGTTGCTTACCCATTCAGCGCTAATCGCTGTTTTGCCGCTACGAAGCATTTTCGCCACATACCGGGAAACCCTTGTTATCGGCTACGACGTAGCGTTACGACCAAAGCTCAGCGGTGAATGTGTTAAATATTGAAGCAAAATATTTTTCATCTCAGAAGCTCGAAAAATGTGCAAAAATCTATATTGCTCACTGAGTGAGACAAAGCATTGTTTGGTTAAATGGGTGTTTGGGTGAATGGGTATTTGGATGAATGGATGTTAAGATATATATTGGTTAAATGGATGAATGGATATAATGTTTTTCCTTGGCTACTTATATGTTATGTTTTTACTGCTGAGGGGAAAAAAGTTGTATGTGCCACACGAAACAAAAGTTTTTTTTCACTTCGTGCCTTAGAGTCCCACGCTACGCTCGAGATTTTAATACAAACTTTCGCTTCCTCGGGCGGAACTCCAACCAAATAATCACTCGTAGCAATAGCAAATAAGTTTGTTAACTGTGCTCTCTTGTTGCACAAATATATATAAATATAATCAGATCATGTTAGGTACTTTTTGTTGGATGCATAATTGCATAGCTTACCAGAAGGAACTGAGGTTTTTTAAAACTATAGTTTACCGTTTACCCCTCCGTATATTTTCTATACTTATACTTACCTTTAAACGAGCAATTCTTGTATATTTATTTATTTATTTCTATATACAAATACATATATTTCGGGCTTCTCGGAAACGGCTCTAACGGTTTTTGGAGGCGAAAAATCGATCTAGCCGGGTCTTATCTCTGGGAAAACGTGCATTTTTGAGTTTTTATGTTTTCCGAGCAAAGCTCTCCCAGATATTATTTTAATATTATAAGCAATTATAACTCTAGTATTTACTACAACAATACGAAGCTACTGCCATCTGTTGATACAGCGTGTTATCGCAAAGTCTTTGTCCTTAGTATTCAGGTTAAAATTTGATTTAAGGAAAGTGAAGTTTATTAATAATTTCAATTACTTAATTATTGCATAATATGCAAAATATGGTATAACAAGAAGATAAATAAATATAGAGAATAATATTAATATTGTTCTTGTGCTTCGAACTATAAGGTTTGTAATGTTGCTGCTTATAATGGTAATCGAATGTTAAAAACGAAACGCAAACGTCGGCCATATTTTCCCGACGTTCACGACATTCGTGTTGCAAAGCAAACGTCAACAATTCGCTGCGAATAGGAATTCATTTTATATTTACAAGTGCTGCGTTCTCAATAATATTTAGTGCCCCGTTTTTGTTTTAATGTAAAATGAATAGAACTGAGGGTTTGGTACAACGTAAACACGTTGCAAAAGACAATAATTCAGATGGTAATTTGAAAGAAAACCACGACATCGATGATAAGAAAAATGATAAAAGCTATGATGACGGAGATTCAAAAGAAACAAGATTGACATTAATGGAAGAAGTATTACTTTTAGGATTAAAGGATAAAGAGGTAATTATATTTTGCCATATCAGAATTAAGTATGGAGCAGGTTTAGGTCGCCTCCTTTCATTGTGTTTATTAATGACGAATGTTTCAGGGTTACACATCATTTTGGAATGACTGCATATCGAGCGGCTTGAGAGGATGTATTCTCATCGAACTGGGCTTAAGAGGTCGAGTAGAGTTGGAAAGAGCTGGTATGAGGAGAAAGGGACTGCTGTCTAGGAAAGTCATTGTAAAATCAGGTACCTACTTAATTTGACTTGCCTCTCACTTTTTAAGATTTAGCTGATCATAGCCGTCATCTATCAAAGGTTTGCAATGCCTTTTACATAACTTCCCACAGAATTTTATTGCATGTGTACATATACTTTAAAATAGAGTGTGGTATTGTGGTCTCATCATAAAATGACACAGACAAGGTTTATTGTTATTAAATCTCTGATACTAACACTACAGTTTGAATTCTACAATTTTAGTAGTCCAATTGAGCTTAATTTTACACTTAACTGAGACAGTTGCAGTCAAAATACCTTTGGGTGTGGGAATGATTGCATGTGTTTATAACTTTGTTCATTGTAAAATAGTTGCCAAACTATGAATTTAATAGGTAAAGTTCCAAACAGGCTTAGAAATGTTCAAATAGTTTCTTTTTACAGTTTTTAACTTTTATTTGGCTATAGTTCGTTTCTTTAGTAAATTAAAAGACATGTCAAGGATGCATAGTCTTTTAGTCCGGGAGCCGGCTGCATGAAACAAACCTCATCAAAAAATAGAATATACCTACCCTGTAGAGGTACCTGACATTTAGTAGATTCCAACGCACTTGGTCGGCCTAGGCTTAACCTGGCAGATTTTGTACAAATGGCAAAAACGTTGGACAAAAATTCATCAAAAAAAACCTCATCGAAAAATAGAATGAAACTTGTATGGTAGGATACCTGACCTTGAGGACAGTAAAAAAAAAGTGGTCGGCCTCACCTTAGCCTGGCAGTTTTTGCAGTCCGACCAGATTTATTGGGTCACGTGAGAGCTACAATTTACCTCATCGAAAAATAGAATGAAACAAACGGATTATAATAGCTAAAATAAGCCTGTTGACGTATGTCTTGGTCGGCCTCACCTTAACCTGGCAGTTTTTGCAGTCCGACCAGATTTATAAAAAAATCATCAAAATTTTTTTATCGATAAATCCTATGAAACTTGTATGGTACGATAGCTGCCTTTGAGAACAGTAAAAAAAAAAGTGGTCGGCCAAATCCTGTGTTGGCAGGTTCCTGTGTCCGACCAATTTTGTGGTACCACGTAATAGCTACAATTTACCTCATCGAAAAATAGAATGAAACAAACGGATTATAATAGCTAAAATAAGCCTGTTGACGTATGTCTTGGTCGGCCTCACCTTAACCTGGCAGTTTTTGCGGTCCGACCAAATATATAAAAAAAAAATCAAAAATTTTTTATCGAAAAATCGTATGAAACTTGTATGGTACGATAGCTGCCTTTGAGGACAGTAAAAAAAAATGGTCGGCCAAATCCTGTGTTGGCAGGTTCCTGTGTCCGACCAATTTTGTGGTACCACGTGAGAGCTACAATTTACCTCATCGAAAAATAGAATGAAACAAACGGATTATAATAGCTTAAATAAGCCTGTTGACGTATGTCTTGGTCGGCCTCACCTTAACCTGGCAGTTTTTGCAGTCCGACCAAATTTATGAAAAAATCATCAAAATTTTTTTATCGAAAAATCGTATGAAACTTGTATGGTACGATAGCTGCCTTTGAGGATAGTAAAAAAAAAGTGGTCGGCCAAATCCTGTGTTGGCAGGTTCTTGTGTCCGACCAATTTTGTGGTACCACGTAAGAGCTACAATTTACCTCATCGAAAAATAGAATGAAACAAACGGATTATAATAGCTAAAATAAGCCTGTTGACGTATGTCTTGGTCGGCCTCACCTTGACCTGGCAGTTTTTGCAGTCCGACCAAATTTATAAAAAAGTCATCAAATTTTTTTTATCGAAAAATCGTATGAAACTTGTATGGTACGATAGCTGCCTTTGAGGACAGTAAAAAAAAAAGTGGACGGCCAAATCCTGTGTTGGCAGGTTCCTCTGTCCGACCAATTTTGTGGTACCACGTGAGAGCTACAATTTACCTCATCGAAAAATAGAATGAAACAAACGGATTATAATAGCTAAAATAAGCCTGTTGACGTATGTCTTGGTCGGCCTTACCTTAACCTGGCAGTTTTTGCAGTCCGACCAAATTTATGAAAAAATCATCAAAAAAATTATATCGAAAAATCGTATGAAACTTGTATGGTACGATAGCTGCCTTTGAGGACAGTAAAAAAAAATGGTCGGCCAAATCCTGTGTTGGCAGGTTCCTGTCTCCGACCAATTTTGTGGTACCACGTGAGAGTTACAATTTACCACATCGAAAAATAGAATGAAACAAACGGATTATAATAGCTAAAATAACCCTGTTGACGTATGGCTTGTTACGGGCGGCTTTCATAAATTCAATGTAGCAGTGTGCGGCAGAATCCACTTGCATCAAATTTGATGCAACACATTGTGGCTGGACATTAAGAGATGAAATGTGTAAGATCAAATGGTTTGAAGGACACATAACGCCTTTGCGAGTCGAAGAAATAACAATAAGATAATCACTTAATATATGTGAGGTTATCTTGTGTATTTTTATTTATTTATATTTATTGAGAAGTTCAACAGCGTTTACATTAAATAATATACAAAAAACATGAGAACTTATAGCATAGCCAATAACAGAACTTCCTGTAATTTATACATCATAAAAAATCATCTGTGGGTAGACTTGTAACTTGTGCTGTACAAGAATCGTAAATATAACTTAATTTGTAACAGCCGTATTCATAAAAAATCCTTAAATGAGGAATGATCAGCTTATTAGCTAATCCACTGTTTAGGCTTAATAAGCCGTTGATAAGAACCATGATTTATAAACGTTTATTAGGGGTTTCTTAACTAATAAGCAGATTAGACCCGTTATGTTGGCATCTTGGCACATCATAGACAAAAATATGGCTGAACATTAATTAAAAAAAAAAGTTTGACAGCAGCACTAGCGGTAAATCATAAAATCCTGAACAATACGATGCACAATTTTGACCAGTTTTCTGGGTTATTATATATTAAAATAGCCTCTGCATCACAAAAACAAATAAATAATATTGCACGGCCGGAAGTTTTACGAAACTCGGTAAGCAACCACCTATATCATAGTCTGATAATCAGATATGTTACGAGTAAAGTTCATTGCAAGATTTGCAAGCAATATTGATAAAACTATGTGTTATTGCTTATAGTTTCAATATATTGTGGAATGAGGGAAAGAGGGCAGTTGCACATCTCAAGTCAAGAATTCTGCCTGCGCGCCATCGCCACCGTAATACCACGGATTCCAACACATTTTGTTCTGGTGGCGAAACACAAACGATATTGACACTATTCATATCAAATGATCGGTGAAGATAAATCAGGTGAGCAAGATTTGGTTATTCATTTCTTAACGTAAAATGTTGTAGTATTTTTATGAACATACCTCGACACCCAAAAAATTATGGCCTCTTCATTTTTAATTTGACGTACTATCGGTGTTTTTTAGAAGAGCAGAGCTAACTAAGCTAGTTAGGAGCTGTTTATAATTAGAATTAGTGAATAACATACTTAACCAACCACACGATGGAACCAATTTATCAGTGAAGTGGTGATTTATCTTAAAAACCTTTTTTGTTCGCCTAGGGCGCAGAGTTAAAGATAAGCGCTTATATATGCAACTTGACAATGACAATGTTTGCAGTGAAACATCTCAGCCAATAGCCGCATTAAAAGGCAAACTGCACAATTCATAATGAGGCAGAAATGTTCATTATTCACAGGAGTGTCGCTGTTGGTAGGTTATATAATTTTAAATCAACAAAGATATCAATATGATTTTTACATAAGGTACTTATCAATCATAACACACCATTGTAGGTTAATTATTTGTTTAAAAGTATATTAGCGTTTCAATTCATAACTTTGTTATTATTGTATAATTTCATTTTATCAAACTACAATTACCGGTAAGAAACAGTGTCTGTAGGTACGCTAGGTAGAAGTATGTATGAACAAAACAGACATGTATGTAATTCTTTAGTTTTGCTGTGAGATAGCTATGGTATTGACAAACAACAACAGAATCTCTGCCTGGATGGAGATCCATTATTCCATATAGTTACCACAACAATATGGAAATTATTCCATATTGCCATATCCATTAGGATGTTATACTTAAGCTTAAAATAAAAGATGATATAGGTTGATTCAATGAGTATATTAATTGAAACTGTGTTCTTTTCAGGTTGTGAGTATTCCATCATCAGCTATTTGTCCGGAGCTGGCTACACAATCCGGAGGCCACACTCTTCTGGCATCTAACCGGCCTGCACACCGCCATCAAATGAAGTTGGTTGTACTGAAATAAAGAAAAAATATTAACTAGTTTAATGATTGTCAAATGTAATAAAATTGTTTTATTTAAGTGGGTTGTTTGATTTCCCTAAATTAACACATGAAATATGTTGATATGTTATAATAAAAATCTCAGTTAAAAACTCATGAACTTGTTTTATTTATCTATCACAATGTAAAAAATTAACTCTGCTCAGTGTGGACTTCAACACAGAACTCAAGTATGCTAGCATTAATACCAATTAACCGAGTACACCCTTCTTTCATAGCAAATAGCACCACACAGCATTCAGTGCAGCGGCAGCATTAACAGTGCCTAGAAATCCAACCAAAGTAGGCCAACCACAGTTTATGTTTTTTATAGTGATAATGATAATACACCTACAAATTGGAATATGATATGTCCCACAACAAAGGTACCTATATACCTGCCCATATTATTCAATTAAGTATCTTCAGTATTGCTGTGCCCTTACAGGTTGCTATGTAATATGTGCGCAATTAATACTTTTTAGTTAGAGCTTGAGAATACCGTGATCTTATAATAAATCAACGTTTTATGGCAGGTAATGAGTATGAAACAAAAGTAGGTATACTCACTTCTTTGCGCTGTAGGAGTTCCGGGAGTAGTTTTCATTCTTTTATGATAGGTATATAGGTTGGTGAGGTGCTTTATCCGACGCCGGTGCCCCAGTCGTAGAAGTCTAGTCTTATGGTATAACAGTTCGTATCGCATAAATTGCTTGCATCTTGATGAATGCGACATACAATCGTGCAAACAACTCCTAGCAAAGGCACAATATCTAGGTTTCCCGCTATTTGCGCACTTTATCTAGGTATGTAATGGTTTATCTCCTTATTTACACATATTAAACCACTCATTTATTAAATTTAGACGTTTTTTAAACAAAAAGAACACCCAAATCACTAAATTACGATACAAGTCTCATCGACGTTTGCACTAATTTGTGAAATGCTGTCTTGTCAAAATCAGCTGTTTTGTGACCGCCATCTTGTATTTTAGGGATAATAAACAGATAAAGAAGGGTCCACGGCTCCATAACTTTCCGAGGATTTAATAAAGAGATGATCAACTGTTTAGCGCTAAAAAGTGTTTATGAATCACGTTTTGTGACATCCGGTTATCAGCAACTGATGATCAATGCTCTAACTGTTTATGAATACGGCTGTAAGTCTTTAAGGTACAAGGAAAAAGAGAAAAAATTAATAATAACTGTAAACTGGAAAAAAAATCCTAAAATAGTAGGTATAGCTCTAATTTTGCGTAAACAATAAATAAAAAATAGTAAAATAAAAATACATACAGTACCTACATAAACGAGCGAATCTATTACTTTGTATGCATTTATTGGAATTTATGTGTGTGTGTGTGTGTGTGTGTGTGTGTGTGTGTGTGTGGGTGGGTGGGTGGGTGTATGTGTGTAAGTGGGTGTGATAGTGCGTGACTACCAGGAAAGTTGCTTTGCAATTTGTGATTTGAAAACACGTCTGGAGGAGAAGAAAGGGTCAATGTTTTGGAACGATTTATTATAGGTACGTGCGATTCTACTCAGAATTTAATAGAATAGAATTTTGGCCATAATTGGTATGATGACAGGGAATATGGAATAGTGTGGTGTGACGAGTTCGGCTCGTGGGAGCGCGGAGCCCTAACTGTGACAGCAATCCAACGCAGTCTAGATGCCCGTTGAGAACATCGTGGAGGAACATTTTACCATTTATTTAAATTTTGGAAGGATCACGTGCAGTTTTTCCTCTTATATTACAAGTGTTCGATTGAAAACTAAGCTTTGGTGTATACCTGGATCACCTGCACGTACAAGAAGGCGTTTCATATACGCCCGCCCATCAGATAGGTACACAAAGTCATGATGCGTATGGAATACAGCATGTGTGGTCCTATTCTAGCTGTCACGTGGTATCACAAATTTGGTCGGACTGCAAAAACTGCCAGGCTACGGTGAGGCCGACCAAGCCATACGTCAACAGGTTTATTTTAGGTATTATAATCCGTTTGTTTCATTCTATTTTTCGATGAGATAAATTGTAGCTCTCACGTGACCCAATAAATCTGGTCGGACTGCAAAAACTGCCAGGTTAAGGTGAGGCCGACCAAGACATACGTCGACAGGCTTATTTTAGCTATTATAATCCGTTTGTTTCATTCTATTTTTCGATGAGGTAAATTGTAGCTCTCACGTGACCCAATAAATCTGGTCGGACTGCAAAAACTGCCAGGCTAAGGTGAGGCCGACCACTTTTTTTTTACTGTCCTCAAGGTCAGGTATCCTACCATACAAGTTTCATTCTATTTTTCGATGAGGTTTTTTTTGATGAATTTTTGTCCAACGTTTTTGCCATTTGTACAAAATCTGCCAGGTTAAGCCTAGGCCGACCAAGTGCGTTGGAATCTACTAAATGTCAGGTACCTCTACAGGGTAGGTATATTCTATTTTTTGATGAGGTTTGTTTCATGCAGCCGGCTCCCGGACTATTTTTCTAAAGCTAAAAAAACGAACTATAGACTAGAACATTCCCGCACCCAATAATCTGGGGTATGGTTATAAGTAATGTGTAAGTTTAATTGGTTATAGATTTCTTTTAATATATGCACTATGCATATAAGTTCCAGGGAAATAATTAATATATTATTTTCAGATACACCTACAGGAGATGTCCTATTGGATGAAGCTTTGAAACACATGAAAGAAACTGATCCACCAGAATCTGTACAAAGCTGGATAGAATATCTTAGTGGTAAGTATCACACCCTGGTTGTTTTCAAATCAAATTTAATTACCTAAACTATTAATAAATAAATAAATTTTATAGGACATTTTTACACAGATTGACAATGTCTCACAGTAAGCACTGGAAGGCTTGTGTTGTGAGTATTTAGACAACAATATACATATATATAATATGTAAATACTTAAATATGTAGAAACACCCATGACTAGGGAACAAATATCTGTGCTCATCACACAAATAAATGCCCTTACTGGGATTCAAACCCAGGACCATCGGGTTCATAGGCAGTGTAACCACATTAATTGAGCATTATTAAATATTATTATAGGACATTTTTTACACAAATTGACTAAGCCCCACGGTAAGCTCAAGAAGGCTTGTGTTGTGGGTACTCAGACAACGATATAATATATAATATATAAATACTTAAATACATAGAAAACAACCATGACTCAGGAACAAATATCTGTATCATCATACAAATAAATGCCCTTACCGGGATTCGAACCCGGGACCATCGGCTTCATAGGCAGGGTTACTACCCACTAGGCCAGAGTGGTCGTATTATTAGCGAAAAGGGATTTAAAATCAATGAATAAAGTAAAAAAAATCTACTAAAATTAAATTAAAATGTTACATCTTTCTTTACTCATTTAGTGTGTGGACTTGTTTGTGATTCTGTGTATGAACTAACTATTTCTTTGAGCTGTGTCTTTTCATTTCTAAGAAATCCATCATTTAAATATTTAGCTCATGGAAATATCTGTTTTTTCCAGGTGAAACATGGAATCCCATGAAACTCAAATATCAATTAAAAAACGTCCGTGAAAGGTTGGCTAAGAATTTAGTAGAAAAAGGTGTCCTGACGACTGAGAAACAAAACTTTTTGCTCTTTGATATGACCACGCATCCCCTGACAGACAACGTAGTGAAGTGCCGCTTAGTTAAAAAGGTAGGTAATTGAATGGCTTTTACAATAATGTTGATTTTCAAGCAGCAGCAATGCTAATCAATTCCAAAGTAAAAACTATATAATTCATTACACAACCTAGAGTTAACCCGTCGGAACCCGGGCTTTCATGGATATATTTTTATACTGATGATATAAGACTATATGGACGTCATATGATGGCACTAGGTACCAAAAGATTAAGCCCTCTTGCCCTCTATCAGTGCCAGTCTTCGGTGTTTCTATTGATCTACATAATAAACATATAATCAATAATAATCCACAACACTGCATGGAATGAAATAAAATATTTGTTTTCTTTCTGCTTAGCTATGCAGCTTTTTATCTATTGTAGAAAACTGACCGGATTGTTTTATTTTATATGGGTAAGACCATGATGTAATCTTATCAAGTACCTGTTAAAGAACATTACAAGTAATTAGAAATGGTCAATGCTAATTAAGTAATGCAATCAAATTGCATTAGGGCTGGCTTTGCTCGTAAACTAGCTAGTTTTCATTGCAAATAGCAACTCTATTGTTTACTTATTCTTGTTTGATAACTGACGAAACAATGTGCGCGTAAAACAGGATGGTGAATATTTAGTGCCGCTGTCACACTTATGTGCATTGTTTTGGCATATTTTGGTTAAGTTTCATAACAGTTCTATTGTTATAATGTTCAAAATATTTCACTTTGACTTGCAGTTTACTTCTATGTTACGCCACTAATTATGTGAACATGTCTTAAAAGAAAGACATGTTTTGATACTTTTAAGCGAGCAATATTTATTTCTCGGGGATCTCGCAAAGGGCTCTAACGATTTTGATCAAATTTGCTTTATGGGGGTTTTCGGGGGCGCAATTTCACATTTTCGCAACGCGCATTTTCGAGTTTTTATACGAGTATGTTTTCCGAGCGTGGTAAAATAACTGAATATCATGAAGTTACCAATGCAGCTTTTACGAAAGCTATAACTACAGGTCTGCAACATTAAGCCACGTTTCCTTACATACTACATACATTTATGTGTAAAGTATGTTTACATTAGTCACGTGTCTAATAAAGGAATTCGATTGGCTAGTCTAATCTACAGGGTGGTAAAAAATAAGTGCATTCCTGTTGCCAGGGAGGTTTAGGGATTATACTGAGCAACTTTTACCTCCCTGGTAATGGGAATGTACTTAGATTTTGGCCTCTATGTATATTCGTTTAAAAAAAATTGTCAGTATAAAGTTGGTAAGACAACAGTATTTTTTCAAAGTAATCCAGTTATCTCCATTTTGAAGATAACAAATAATAGTAATAATATGTTTTTAATCTATTAAGGTTGGTATACCATTTGTGCAATATCTTGATCCAATTTATATTTGCATCTCACTATTGATGTTCAAAATGACATTGACATTGTAATAGTTTTCAACACAAGAGCAAGATACTGGAGTCAGTTACGGATCGCTGCCATATATGACCCAAAAAATTTTTATTAAGCTATGAGCTTCATCACATATGATCTCTGAGTAATTCTAAGCATTTCTAGCCTCGGAGGCGAGAAGAAGCGTGCGTCTAGTCGAGGAGGGCGGAGTACAAAGATGGCCGCCACCCGTCATCATTCAAAAAAATCTGTTCTGGTCTTGGTAGCTACTAGGGCAAGTTTGGTATCATTTTCGTATAAACCGAAGACGTGGAATTCATTGCTGATATTTGTTTTTTTCAGTTTCATAGTAATTTTGGAAGAAAAACGTAAAAAGATAAAAATTTGGGATGGAGGTTTTTGCTTTGAGAGCTAATAACTTTTGTATAGTGGCCAAAAGTATCATACAAAAAATACTATAATAAAGCGCAATTCATGCAGCTTCTAAACATATACATGTTTAGTAATATTCTACTGCAAAAAGATGGTGAAAAAATTATTAAATGATCGCAGCGCGGGTAGTTGGACTTTCGTTTATCTTGCGGACCGTCGTTTATCTTACAAAATGGTCGAGTACGAGTATCTACGTAGGTAACTATGCTTACTTTGCTAGATTTTATGATGACGAATAAAATGCTTTCTGTATATTTAATGTCCGCAGTTTCCAGTACACAGACATAATGCTGGTATAGGTTAAAAAAATACACACAGGTATCCCCATGTCTAAAGAGGAGGGCGGCTCGCTTAACAAATAAGATCATGTACAACCGCAATTTCAGGTTGGGTTAAGTTAGGTTCGATAGGCACTGGTCCCACCGCGAGCTAGTAAGCTATGAACTATCGGCTATAAACACGAACAAAAGATAAGCACTCCCGTGTAAATAAAAGAGACACGGCGATATTTATAGTTACTCGCCCAGCGGTGAGCTATATCGCCGTGTCTCTTTTATTTACACGGGAGTGCTTATCTTTTGTTCGTGTTTATAGCCAATAGCTCATAGCTTACTAGTTCGCGGTGGGACCAGTGCCTTAGTTACCTTTTATCCCTCGGAGCAGAAAATAGATGCCCCGCGAGGCGGGGCTTCGTTGGTTTGTCACCAAGTCATACTTGCATAACCTATATTAGTATGACAAATATACATAGCTGTTATGATTTCTAAATGTAAGCTCTCAGCATAATAGTTATTTGTTTTACAAGGGGGCAAAGTTGTTGTTTAACCGCTCGTGCTAATATTGATACCCGATCAAGCGAAAGATTTCAAAATTGTACCACGAGCGTAGTGAGTGGTTCGAAAAATGGAATCTTGAGCGTTGTAAGGGTTTCAAAGAACGAGGGTTAAACAAAATTTGCCGCCGAGTGAAACACAGAATTTTTCATCACACCAACCTGAAGCAAATATTAAATGTAAAATATCAAACAAAATCAAATCCAAATGAATGTTATGTGCAGGTTGAAGTTATTTATTAAAAACAACAAGTAAGTACCTATAAAATTACTTAAAGTGAGTTATAGCATGAAAATTATCGTGAAAATAAATATTTTGCCTCTTCCTAAGTAGTACAATTTTTCTCATAAATAGTGTTTTAGTATTATCAGCAAAAATAAGAGCGCTATTTTATTAGAATAATTTCATTCATAATAGTTATTTCTCGGACCCAATTTTGGACCCGGGTATATCCTTAAACTACGTTCAAAAGAGAGGTATGGGCACTGTGAATGTCATCTCGCTTTGTGTGGTAGGGCACAGCACAGCGGATGTCATTCCAGATCTATCCGAGCAGACCCCAACTGGGGAAGTACGTACTTACCTCCACCTTACAGAAAACACCGGTCAAATAACACTAGGCCCCACTCAAATCGTTGCAAGTGCATTAAAATTAAAGTGCATAAAATTATGTCTGTATGATGAATTATGTCTGGATGAAAGTATTTTATTCGTCATCATAAAATCTATCAAAGTAAGCATACCTACGTAGATACTCGTACTCGATCATTTTGTAAGATAAACGACGGTCCGCAAGATAAACGAAAGTCCAACTACCCGCGCTGCGGTCATTTAATAATTTTTTCACCATCTTTTTGCAGTAGGATATTACTCAACGTGTATATGTTTAGAATCTGCATGAATTACGCTTTATTATAGTATTTTTTATATGATATTTTTGGCCACTATACAAAAGTTATTAGCTCTCAAAGCAAAAACCTCCATCCTAAATTTTCATCTTTTTACGTTTTTCTTGTAAAATTACTATGAAGCTGAAAAAAACAAATATCAGCAATGAATTCTACGTCTCCGGTTTATACGAAAATGATACCAAACTTGCCCTAGTAGCCACCAGGACCAGAACAGATTTTTTTGAATGATGACGGGTGGCGGCCATCTTTGTACCGCCCCTCCCCTTATTGCCTCCCAGGCTTGAAATGCTTAGAATTACTCAAAGATCATATGTGATGAAGCTCATAGCTTAATAAAAAATTTTTGGGTCAACTTCATAACTGACTCCGCTAAGAGTGGAGTAAGTAGTTATTTTTTTATGTATAAAGCAACGTGTAGGTTTTAATAATAATAGTGTCTCGATACCTAGTCAAAATATCTCCCCTTTTTAACCGACTTCCAAATCTCAAAGAAGGAGGTTATCAATTCGGTTGTATGTTTTTTTTTATTTTTTTTATTTTTATTTTTTTTTATGTTTGTTACTCCATAACTCCGTCATTACTGGACCGATTTTGAAAATTCTTTTTTTGATTGAATGTATATGCATATAGATTGGTCCCGTTTTTGTCAAAATCCAGTTCTGATGATGGGATCCATGAGGAATCGAGGGAACTCCTCAAATCTTAAAGGCATACACATAGTGATTTTTGGTTTTTTGTCAACGAATCAAGCATATACATCCAAAAAAGTGACATTTGATGAAGTGGAACTGCTGATGATGATCAGAACGGAACTCTTCAACGACGCATAGTTCACGGTTGGCGATTTGTCCTCTTCGTTATGTTTGCTAAGCAAGTTAAATTTTTAAGCCACATTTTTGTCAAGCTCGAGTTCTGATGATGGGATCCATGAGGAATCAAGGGAACTCCTCAAATCTTAAAGGCATGCGTATAGAGATTTTTGTATTTACATCAGAAAATCAAGCATTTTCATTAAAAACTGTTGCATTTGATGAAGTGGAACTGCTGATGATGATCAGAACAGAACTCTTCAACGACGCATAGTTCACGGTTGGCGATTTGTCCTCGTCGTTATGTTTGTTAAGCAAGTTAAGTTTTTAAGCCACATTTTTGTCAAGCTTGAGTTCTGATGATGGGATCCATGAGGAATCAAGGGAACTCCTCAAATCTTAAAGGCATGCGTATAGAGATTTTTGTATTTACATCAGAAAATCAAGCATTTTCATTAAAAACTGTTGCATTTGATGAAGTGGAACTGCTGATGATGATCAGAACAGAACTCTTAAACGACGCATAGTTCACGTTTGGTGATTTTTCCTTTTCGTTATGTTCGTTAAGCAAGTTAAGTTTTTAAGCCACATTTTTGTTAAGCTCGAGTTCTGATGATGGGATCCATAAGGAATCGAGTCCTCAAATATTAAAGGCATACGTATGGATTTTTTTGTATTTTCATCATAAAATCAAGCATTTACATTAAAAACTGTCGCATTTGATGAAGTGGAACTGCTGATGATGACCAGAACAGAACTCTTCAATGACGCATGGTACACGTTTGGTGATTACGAATTTCGATTTTGACTTGGACTGGGACCCGGACTCGGAGTCATACCCGGATCCGGTTCGGACCCGGACCTGGACTCGGATCCGGATTCGGACCCGGACTCGGATCCGGACTCGGACCCGGTCTCGGACCCGGACACGGACCCGGACTCTGACCCGGACTCGGACCCGGACCTTGACCCAGAAAACCAGTATGATACCTTAACTAAATAAACAACTATGATTACCTACCATAAAATTAATGTAGGTATAAAGTACGATGATGCCAATCTTACTAGCCCCTCCCGCTTAAACCCCCGTACACCGCACGGCATGCGCCATTAAGTGGGTTAGGTTAGGTTTGAACTGCGATCCTCACAGAACCGAACAAGGATTAGGTTAGGTTAGAACTGCGAGCCTTACAGAAACGAAATGCTACTTGAAAAGTGGGTTTGATTAGGTTGGTTCGAATTGCGATCCGCACAGAACCGAACTGCTATCTGAGGAGTGGGTTAGGTTAGGCTAGAACTACGACCCTCATGGCTCCTCTTCACGATGGGCCAACGCCGGCCACTCCAAGGGACGCATTTATGCGTTAGAGGGAGCAAGTGATAGTGCATGGCTGCGTCCCTTGGAGTGGCCGGCGTTGGCCCATCCTGTACAGGAGCCATTATACAGAAGCGAAATGCTAGTAAAAAAGTGGGTGGTTTTACCTCCTTTTCTACATAGTGTACCATCTACAATAATCTTTCATCAGCCCCCATGGAAGTCGGTTTTTTTTTCTTAAAAATTATATTACAACTAATTTTCAAATATTGTCATTTATATTGCAGGTGCAAGAAGCGGCGCTGCGGCGCTCTGTGACAGACGTGGCGCACGCCGACAAGCGGTCGCTGGCGCTGCTGATGCTGGCGCACTCGGCCGACGTGCTGGAGAACGCGTTCGCGCCGCTCTCCGACGAGGACTACGAGCTGGCCACGCGCCGCGTGCGCACGCTGCTCGACCTGGACTTCGAGGCCGAGGCCATGCGCCCCGAGGCCTGCGAGATCATGTGGGCCGTCTTCGCCGCCTTCACTAAATAACAATTATTCATAAACATTCACGCGTACCGATTATATCGTTATCGCTGACAACCAGGAAGTTGCGAAATTTATAATTCGTATCGAAATTATCAACAGAAAGGCGACTTGATAGTTCAAATCCCGTAATGTAATTATTTGCAAAGCGATGTCCGAGTGGGAGATGATTACTTTTATGAGATTTCAATCGCCGTCGGTTTTCTAATAAAGACGGGTTAAATATCGTTATAGTAAGAAGTGAGTTGTTAGTGTCATGGGGTTTTGTATGTCAAATAAAAGCCAGTATTACTTAAGTTTGAGCTGTTCAGATTAGAGTCAAAAACATCAAATTCCTGACAAAGGATATCCCAGCTTCCTGATTTAAAATATTCCTTCCTGACATACATTGGAATTTTTGCACAATTTTTCTTAATTTTTGATATGTCAGATTGTGTATTAGATTTTTATATGTACCTATTTTGTAAAGTGTAACCCAGTTAAATGTAACAATATAATTTTAATGTACCTAAGTAGATTTATGTGCTGATGGTATTACTTAAATAAAATGAATTCAAGCTTTTCTGAGCATGATGTGACTTTGATTTAGATCTTTTGGTACATTAAAACGTTTAAAATAAGTTAATGATTTTGTATATTTTTTATATATGGATCCAAGAGTGTCTGAATTTGTAGTATTTCTTTCTGTCTTCTTTATTTACTAGACTATGGTTTATTTTAGAAATAGGAACGCTTGCCTTGCTGTATTGAACTGTATCTATAAATGTCAGAGTAATTAAGTTATGTATCTCGAAACACTGTTAGTAACAGATATGAAGATATCACGATCCACATTAAATTTATTAGTTTTTAAAAGTAGTTTAGTTCGCGTAGTAATTTCCATGCGTTGTTTGTTTTGCAATTCTATGCAGTTTCGATAGATTTATTTTTATGAATATTGCTTTTAAATTAAGTAACTTAGTGGGTGATGTTGTATGTGTCACAATATAACATTATTGTGATATACCTAAATGAATGGTGGCTCAGCTCAAAATACGATCCTGATACGAGTTAGAACAAGCAATATCTTAAAGTTTTTGGTGCCACGGTGTTACAACTATTACAAGGACAGACTATGTAGCATGATTGCGTTTAAGTTCCTTAAATCGGAGCTGTATTATCTAGAACAGGCATAAACTCAATCATACTACTACCACTGCAGGTGCTCTAGGTTTAGGTATGTATCACTGTTCAGTATGATTTTTGTCGACTAAAACTTTGAGGCAGCAATTCTACTTTACCTCAATGCTTTTGTACTGGGTACCAGGCTTACAAAATGTTCAGAAAAACGCAGAACGCCTTTATTGGAGTGACTCGTATGTGTCATGATTGTCATGAATCACTAGAGTCGATACCTAGTTATTAAGTAGCTTAAATTTAAATCGTGGTGTAAGATAAGTTTCCTTTTATTTATCATTTATTTCGAAACACGTTATACGTTGGGACATTGTTTTAATAAATTATATTTGTACATAAATAGTCTATGATGTATAACAAAATTAAGGAAATAGATCGAATACAAAATTCACAATTTAAGAAGTGTGTAAAAAAAATAGTTATAAAATGTATCATAAAATTCATACATGTAATGGTATTAAAATTATTGAAATATATTCCTTAGTACCTATTAACTGAGCTGTTTTGTTTATCTTTATTGTCTTTGAACTGATTTAGAAGTATGCCATCATTTGGTTGGTCTTCGCTGCAGTTCTATTTTACCTACCCTTTTTTTTGTAATGTAAAATAAGGCAGAGTCCCTGATCCATCTTGCTGATGCATGAAGCGATGTCCCCAGTTAGGAATAAAACGATCATAATTATAAGTTTTAAAATAAGTTTTATTATAAAATCGCACACTTCTCACACTGGACAAATAAGTCTTATACCTCTTCGTGACACTAATTTCAATGTACGTAATACTTTTGCCGTTTTTGTTTTGATTCTTGGTA
This sequence comes from Cydia fagiglandana, assembly GCF_963556715.1. Taxonomy (NCBI): domain Eukaryota; kingdom Metazoa; phylum Arthropoda; class Insecta; order Lepidoptera; family Tortricidae; genus Cydia; species Cydia fagiglandana. The sequence continues at coordinate 12,612,594 of NC_085934.1, forward strand.
GGTGTAGTGTAGGTAGGTACATACATTAAAAACATCACTGAATTGAACAGACACATTTTTTACATTCACTTCGAGTTGCATGGTTGGATAACAAACCTACATAATGAATAAGTGACGTTTATACTATTTACAAAAGAAGATCCATCTGTTGTTTACAGTGCTCTTCTTTCTCAACAGAGTCTAAAACAAAACATTCTAAATTATTAAACAGGATAGTAGAACCTATACAAAATAAATAAGATTAACATACATTCTAGATACTTATGCTATAATTACCTACAAAAATTAAGAATAAATTCAGTCCTTGAAATAAAAATAAGACTGTTGACTGTTTTGTACATATTTACCTACTGTTGACTTCGATCACAACTAGTGTGCCTAGGTATAGCTTGCTCGGATGCTTATCTAATCTGGCTCGGCTATTACCTATTGCCATGTTAAGATGTTTTATTACCTTAATATGTATTTTAATTATTATTTCAGATATGTTTTTAGGAGAGATGTTGAAATGTTTCATAATAACAAATACAATATGCTTAGCTTAGATATAAACGTAGTCCGGCCCCTCGCTGGTTTGAGGAGGCGCAACTAGTAACGCAATTGTAGTTAATATTTAAAGACGTATTTTCACTAGACTAGAGCGACTACCAAATTCGACGGTGACATAAATTTAGTTTTAGCATGGGGTTGTCAACTGTAGAATTTAACAGTTGTCTAAGTGTAAAAAGCGCCTTAGGACTATTTTTTTTTTAATTAAAATATAACAAAACCGGATAGGCTTAGGATCAAATAAATAATTTATGTTAAGTATAATATATATATATAAATATACATAATTATAATTAAGAGATTGTACTTCAATTAAGAAACACCTCACAAGAGCACACCAACATTCAACAATGCGTCGGATTAATACTCACAGCCAACATGTCTTAAAATAATCCTATAGTAATAGGTAGTTTAAGCGTAACCTTTATTTTAATAAATAACTACATGTATCTATCTAGGTAACCGACTCAACAGCAATCCTACAATAAACACGCATATACATATTATCGTGACTGACCCCAGCAGACGGACGCTATTGCAATACTGCTTTCGACATAGGTAGACATAAAATTACTAGTACAAATGGAAAACCAACGGGTGATTGTGTTACGACCTTTCTATTTCTTTGAAAACCATTTGATTCGGTCAAATTGTGTTTTTTGAAAAACAAATTATAGCCAGCATTTGATGAATGTAGTATGATACCCTTGGGTATGGTGCTTTACGCACACTAGTGTCCAATCCCCTCCCCCTGACGCAACCCCCCCTTTTTAGCATGAAATATGTCCCGGTTGACAGTTTTTTTTAAAAGGTATCATACTACATTCATTGAATGCTGGCTATAATTTGTTTGTCTTCCCCATACATTAAAACACAACTTGACCGAATCGATTCGCCGTCGATCATATGAATTCGACAAGATATATATTTTTTAAATTAGGTAGCATACTGAATATTCTCTTAGATATGCTTACAATGCTTATCTAAGTACATAAAGAAATTTGATAGTGCTCACTCTAAGTTGTCTACCAACAATTGATTTGTAAATTTACAGACAGCAGCAAGCATCGTACAGTCGACGTCAAAGATATGTTTACATTTTTCGCCTTATAACACAACGGCTGCACAAAAACAACAAAACATATTTTTGACGCAGACTGTACACGGACGAGTAGTTCGGCAATAGTAGGTAACTGTGGCGAACTGTATGATCAATCACCAAAATCACCATTTCAATAAGATGGTCTATTCAGTTAAAATTGGTATTCACTCGATTATTTTTGATTTAACAGTTAACTTGAATTATATTTAATTATTATATTTATTAGGTATTTACAGGAATTAGGTTGCGAATTGTATTTCGGTCCCTATGGTACCGTTCAGTTCAGTACCGACTGGTGGATAGTCGAAGACGGTTTTACGAGTACAATAAAGGTTTTCTGCCAGCCAGAAATGGGTGTCATCAAGAATTAAGTATGTACATCTTACCTAAGCTCTCGAACAATAGTGCAATAAGCAAATGTACTCGCTTTTACATATTTATTTACAGGATTTAGTGCGCAAAGTAGATGTTATGGAATAAGTAGATACACGCAGGTCACTTATAAGTATTACAACATAGGTACCTACAATACTGATTGGGGCAGTCATGGGGCTAAAATAATAAAATTGCTAGATATACAGATGTGTAGTTTACGGAAGGTATCCAATCAGTTGGGAATGTTCTAGAAATTTAACAAAAAATAGGTATGTAATGAAAGTTGTACCTATGGTTTCGGCAAAATTCAAAATTTCGTCGCCATACAAAATATTTGTTAGAATGTTCCAAAATTTTGTAATGTGGACATTTTAGCTTTTTTCAAAATTTACCGTCTGCACATCATTAAATAGCTATAATTGGAATTCAATAGTACCTATATATTTATATTACACTAAGTACTGGATTTGTTGGGTATCAATAGCAATTTATATGTAAGATTCACGCTATTTTCATAAAGAGAACTTTAAATAGATTAAATTAAAATAGATATCAATTAGATGTGAATTTTAGGTAGGTAGGTAACACTAAGAATTATTTATTTATAATGGCGTAAGTTATTTTAAATAATAGGATAATTCTCCAATATATCCAAATAATAGGTATTTGGGTGGAAATAGACAGATACAGAATAGTACATACCTATAGAATTAGACATTAACATCTTAACATTTTCTAAACGCTAAACCTAATTGGTGTAAACAGTCTCACTGACAACGCATTTATACCTAAACAAAATTTATTTACAAAGTCCTAAAGACCAATGAATTTTCTACAAAACCGAGTAATGAATTACTGACATAGAATAATGATTAAATTCGATATTTTTGTGCCTATATTAAATATATAAAATGGGAAACAATAGACAAACACTGGGAATCACAATTAAACCACAATATTACACGCTCACCAACCTTAAATAATTAATTTTAAATGTGATTTTTTTTAAATAATGCTCTGCGTTAAGCACGCTTAGATTAGCAACAACTCATGAACGTCATTGACATACGTTTAATGCTATTGTCCAACTATAAAACCTTGTCAGGCAAACCTGGCCAAGCAAATCTTGTCAGTAGAATAAGGCGCGAAATTCAAATTTTCTATGGGACGATATCCTTTCGCGCCTACATTTTTCAAATTTGCTCCCTTTTTAACCGACTTCCCAATCTCAAAGAAGGAGGTTATCAATTCGGTTGTATGTTTTTTTTTATTTTTTTTATTTTTATTTTTTTTTATGTTTGTTACTCCATAACTCCGTCATTACTGGACCGATTTTGAAAATTCTTTTTTTGATTGAATGAATATGCATACAGATTGGTCCCGTTTTTGTCAAAACCCAGTTCTGATGATGGGATCCATGAGGAATCGAGGGAACTCCTCAAATCTTAAAGGCATACATATATTGATTTTTGGTTTTTTATCAACGAATCAAGCATATACATCCAAAAAAGTGACATTTGATGAAGTGGAACTGCTGATGATGATCAGAACGGAACTCTTCAACGACGCATAGTTCACGGTTGGCGATTTGTCCTCTTCGTTATGTTTGTTAAGCAAGTTAAGTGTTTAAGCCACATTTTTGTCAAGCTCGAGTTCTGATGATGGGATCCATGAGGAATCAAGGGAACTCCTCAAATCTTAAAGGCAAGCGTATAGAGATTTTTGTATTTACATCAGAAAATCAAGCATTTTCATTAAAAACTGTCGCATTTGATGAAGTGGAACTGCTGATGATGATCAGAACAGAACTCTTCAACGACGCATAGTTCACGTTTGGCGATTTTTCCTCTTCGTTGTGTTCGTTAAGCAAGTTAAGTTTTTAAGCCACACTTTTGTCAAGCTCGAGTTCTGATGATGGGATCCATAAGGAATCGAGGGAACTCCTCAAATCTTAAAGGCATACGTATAGAATTTTCTGTATTTTCATCATAAAATCAAGCATTTCCATTAAAAACTCGCATTTGATGAAGTGGAACTGCTGATGGTGACCAGAACAGAACTCTTCAACGACGCATGGTACACGTCTGGTGATAACGAATTTCGATTTTGACTTGGACTGGGACCCGGACTCGGACTCATACCCGGACCCGGACCTGGACTCGGATCCAGATTCGGACCCGGACTCGGACCCGGAGTTGGATCCTGACTCGGAACCGGACTCGGATCCGGTCTGGGATCCGGACACGGACACGGACCCGGCCTCGGACCCGGACTCGGACCCAGACTCGGACCCGGACTCGGACCCGGACTCGGACCCGGACTCGGACCCGGACTCGGACCTGGACTCGGACCCGGGCTCGGACCCGGACTCGGACCCGGACTCGGACTCGGACTCGGACCCGGACTCGGACCCGGACCTTGGCCCGGAAAACCACTATGATACCTTAACTAAATAAACCACTATCATTACCTACCATAAAATGTAGGTATAAAGTATGATGATGCCAATCTTACTAACCCCTCCCGCTTAAACCCCCGTACACCGCACCGCATGCGCCATTAAGTGGGTTAGGTTAGGTTTGAACTGCGATCCTCACAGAACCGAACAAGGATTAGGTTAGGTTAGAACTGCGAGCCTTACAGAAACGAAATGCTACTTGAAAAGTGGGTTTGATTAGGTTGGTTCGAATTGCGATCCGCACAGAACCGAACTGCTATCTGAGAAGTGGGTTAGGTTAGGCTAGAACTACGACCCTTATGGCTCCTCTACACGATGGGCCAACGCCGGCTACTCCAAGGGACGCATTTATGCGTTAGAGGGAGCAAGTAATATTGCTATCTCATTCTACCGCAAGGCTGCGTGCCTTGGAGTGGCCGGCGTTGGCCCATCCTGTAGAGGAGCCATTACAGAAGCGAAATGCTAGTAGAAAAGTGGGCGGTTTTACCTCCGTTTCTACATAGTGTACTATCTACAATAATCTTTCACCGGCCCCCAAAGAAGTCGGTTTTTATTTCTTAAAAATTATTCTACTGACAAGATCTGCTTTGACCCAGTATGGATACCTATTGGCATTAAGTTTTTAAAGGACAATCAGATTTTGTATTCGACTTAAATATACTTACTTACTTACCACATAACCGGAAAAATGTGATTATTTATTACAGGTTACAAACGCATTAATCTCTAAACTAAATCAACAAACCAAACTGCAAAATTACCTACACTTATTTGTAAACAAAACTTTTAGTTGCAATCGATTTAGTATTTGCTTTAGTTCGAACATTGTAGGTACAGTCAGCATTAAATTAATTATTGAAAGCCTAAGTAGCCTAAGTAATTTAAGTAGGTAGGTTGTATAGTAACACACCTCTGTTATGCTCTGGTTTCCTAGGATAGCGGTGGTGCCGCCTTATAGCGGCCGTCTCCATACAAATACTACGACATCCATATTTAGCCGTTTAGTTTCGTATGGAGACGGCCGCTATATGACGGCACCACTATCCTAGGAAAACCGATCTTTAGACGCTGGGTATTACAGCCTGTTTCGGCAGTGATTGGTAGTCAGATTAATTCGTTTGTAAAGTACATCTGAGATCGAGTGAAGCTTATATGATGGTGTTGTTGGAGCTGGTGGAGACGCGAGGCGAGGTCCGCTGTCACCAGGCCTCCGTGTAGCGGATGTCGTACTCCTGCAGGCCCGGCAGCCGCTCGCGCAGCGCCGCAAACGCCTCGGCCGACAGCCGCGTGCTGTTCAGATTCAGGCGGCGGAGGCTGGTCAGAGCTGGAACACAAATAGTGTCCGTTATTCTAGGTGCGGGTACTAATGGCACATAGACGCTACTAGCGTCAATTACTGGAACGAAAATAGTTTATAATATATGATATGAATTACCTATACATGTTGATTAAGTTAGGTTGTGTTGCGGGGCATTATTAGGTATCTACGACTTGACTCAGCAAAATCCCGAAACTACAAGTTGGGTATAAACCTACAATCATGTTGTGAACCTAGCAGGTGCTCGACGGACCGCAATCAACTTCGTGAAGTCTCGGAATTGGTTGCCCACAAACAAGTCCAGCTAGCGCAGCAACGGCAAATGTTAAGGTTGTATTACCTTACCAAAGAAAATTACAGGCAACACTTACCTGAGAGTGCTTCAATGCCCTTGTCAGAGACAGGTGTCTCACATAAGTTGAGGACCTGCAGTCGTGGCAAGTGCTCCGCGATAAGCTGAACTCCAGAATCTCCGAATTGAGTTGCCCATAAGTTCAGGTATCGTAACGACGGCAGCTGTAAAATAATTATAAAATGTTACAAGATCGACACTTAGGTAATATATTAGGTAATACGTTCTCGTTTAGGTACATTTCATTATAGCAACGAAATGGTAAATTATAATTTTTAAGAAAAAAAACCGACTTCTATGGGGCCCGGTGAAAGATTATGGTAGATGGTGCACTATGTAGAAAAGGAGGTAAAACCAGTACCTTCTTTCTAGTAGCATTTCGTTTCCGTAAGGGTCGTAGTTATCTAGCCTAACCTAACCCACTTCTCTGATAGCAGTTCGGTTCTGTGAGGATCGCAGTTCGAACCTAATCAAACCCACTTTTCTAGTAGCATTTCGTTTCTGTAAGACTCGCAGTTCTAACCAAACCTAACCCACTTTTGTTCGGTTCTGTGAGGATCGCAGTTCAAACCTAACCTAACCCACTTAACGGCGCATGCGGTGCGGTGTACGGGAGTTTGAGCGGGAGGGGTTTGGCATCATCATACCCACATTTTATGGTAGGTAATCATAGTGGTTTATTTAGTTTAGGTATCATAGTGGTTTTCCGGGTCAAGGTCCGGGTCTCTGAGTCAGAGTCCGGGTCCGAGTCCCGGTCCAAGTCCGGGTCCGGGTCCGAGTTCGGGTCCGAGTCCGGGTCCGAGTCCGGGTCCGAGTCCGGGTCCGAGTCCGAGTCCGAGTCCGGACTCCGGGTCCGAACCGGATCCGGGTATGAGTCCGGGTTCCAGTCCAAGTCAAAATCGAAATTCGAAATCACCAAACATGTACTATGCGTCGTTGAAGAGTTCTGTTCTGATCATCATCAGCAGTTCCACTTCATCAAATGCGACAGTTTTTAATGTAAATGCTTGATTTTATGATGAAAATACAAAAAATTCTATACGTATGCCTTTAAGATTTGAGGAGTTCCCTCGATTCCTTATGGATCCCATCATCAGAAATGTGGCTTAAAAACTAAACTTGCTTAACAAACATAACGAAGAGGACAAATCGCCAAACGTGAACTATGCGTCGTTGAAGAGTTCCGTTCTGATCATCATCAGCAGTTCCACTTCATCAAATGCGACAGTTTTTAATGAAAATGCTTGATTTTCTGATGAAAATACAAAAATCTCTATACGCATGCCTTTAAAATTTGAGGAGTTCCCTCGATTTCTCATGGATCCCATCATCAGAACTCAAGCTTGATAAAATTGTGGCTTAAAAACTTAACTTGCTTAACAAACATAACGAAGAGGACAAATCGCCAAAGGTGAACTATGCGTCGTTGAAGAATTCCGTTCTGATCATCATCAGCAGTTCCACTTCATCAAATGTCACGTTTTTGAATGTATATGCTTGATTTGTTGATAAAAACACAAAAATCACCATATGTATGCCTTTAAGATTTGAGGAGTTCCGTCGATTCCTCATGGATCCCATCATCAGAACTGGATTTTGACAAAAACGGGACCAATCTGTATGCATATTCATACAATCAAAAAAATTATTTTCAAAATCGGTCCAGTAATGACGGAGATATGGAGTAACAAACATAAAAAAAAATAATATTATTAATAAAAATAAAATTAAAAAAAAAACATACAACCGTATTGATAACCTCCTCCTTTGGGATTTGGAAGTCGGTTAAAAATACAATCCAAAGAAGGAAGGAATGTTTACAGCGTTAATTAATAGGTACCTAATGGCAATACCTTAATGATTACCTACGACAATACATTTTTAACCGACTTCCAAATCCCAAAGGAGGAGGTTATCAATTCGGTTGTATGTTTTTTATTTTTTTTATTTTTTTTATTTTTTATGTTTGTTACTCCATATCTCCGTCATTACTGGACCGATTTTGAAAATTATTTTTTTGATTGAATGTATATGCATACAGATTGGTCCCGTTTCTGTCAAAACCCAGTTCTGATGATGGGTTCCATGAGGAATCGAGGGAACTCCTCAAATCTTAAAGGCATACATATAGTGATTTTTGGGTTTTTATCATCAAATCAAGCATGTACATCCAAAAGAGTGACATTTGATGAAGTGGAACTGCTGATGATGATCAGAACGGAACTCCTCAACGACGCATAGTTCACGGTTGGCGATTTGTCCTCTTCGTTATGTTTGTTAAGCAAGTTCAGTTTTAATGCACATTTTTGTCAAGCTCGAGTTCTGATGATGGGATCCATGAGGAATCGAGAGAACTCCTCAAATCTTAAAGGCATGCGTATAGAGATTTTTGTATTTACATCAGAAAATTAAGCATTTTCATTAAAAACTGTCACATTTGATGAAGTGGAACTGCTGATGATGATCAGAACAGAACTCTTCAACGACGCATAGTTCACGTTTCGAGATTTTTCCTCTTCGTTATGTTTGTTAAGCAAGTTAAGTTTTTAATGCACATTTTTGTCAAGCTCGAGTTCTGATGATGGGATCCATAAGGAATCGAGGGAACTCCTCAAATATTAAAGGCATGCGTATAGAGATTTTTGTATTTACCTCAGAAAATTAAGCATTTTCATTAAAAACTGTCGCATTTGATGAAGTGGAACTGCTGATGATGATCAGAACAGAACTCTTCAACGACGCATAGTTCACGTTTGGCGATTTTTCCTCTTCGTTATGCTTGTTAAGCAAGTTAAGTTTTTAAGCCACATTTTTGTCAAGCTCGAGTTCTGATGATGGGATCCATAAGGAATCGAGGGAACTCCTCAAATATTAAAGGAATACGCATAGATTTTTTTGTATTTTCATCATAAAATCAAGCATTTACATTAAAAACTGTCGCATTTGATGAAATGGAACTGCTGATGATGACCAGAATAGAACTCTTCAACAACGCATAGTACACATTTGGTGATTACGAATTTCGATTTTGATTTGGACTGGGTCCCGGACTCGGACCCAGAACCGGACTCATACCCGGATCCGGTTCGGACCCGGACCCGGACCTGGACTCGAACCCGGGCTCGGACCCGGACTCGGACCCGGACTCAGACCCGGACTCGGACCCGGACCTTGACCCGGAAAACCACTATGATACCTTAACTAAATAAACCACTATGATTACCTACCATAAAATGTGTAAGTATATAAGTATGATGATGCCAATCTTACTAGCCCCTCCCGCTTAAACCCCCGTACACCGCACCGCATGCGCCGTTAAGTGGGCTAGGTTAGGTTTGAACTGCGATCCTCACAGAACCGAACTGCTATCAGAGAAGTGGGTTAGGTTAGGCTAGAACTACGACCCTTACAGAAGCGAAATGCCAGTAGAAAAGTGGGTGGTTTTACCTCCTTTTCTACATAGTGTACCTCTATCTACAATAATCTTTCACCGGCCCCCATAGAAGTCGGCTTTTTTTTCTTAAAAATTATTTAATTTTAAGTTATAGATGCCCTAAAATTTCTTTAATTGTTGTTATAAGGGGCAGGCGCCCCGCCTCAAGAAACGTCTGCTTTGTATCATCACCAACGTCCTGATCAGTCACACCGACAATGCTCGCTGCTTACCTTGATGAGGTGGTGTGCGCGGGCGCTAGTAACGCTGGTGAAGGTAAACGAGAGGGTGGAGATTGTCAGAGAGATTCACCTGCCTCAAGCCACGCTGCCATGTCCTGATCAGTCACACCTAGGTGCTTGCTGCTTACCTTGATGAGGTGGTGTGCGCGGGCGCTAGTAACGCTGGTGAAGGTAAACGAGAGGGTGGAGATTGTCAGAGAGATTTACATGCCTCAAGCCACGCTGCCATGTCCTGATCAGTCACACCTAGGTGCTTGCTGCTTACCTTGATGAGGTGGTGTGCGCGGGCGCTAGTAACGCTGGTGAAGGTAAACGAGAGGGTGGAGATTGTCAGAGAGATTCACACGCCTCAAGCCACGCTGCCATGTCCTGATCAGTCACACCTAGGTGCTTGCTGCTTACCTTGATGAGGTGGTGTGCGCGGGCGCTAGTAACGCTGGTGAAGGTAAACGAGAGGGTGGAGATTGTCAGAGAGATTCACCCGCCTCAAGCCACGCTGCCATGTCCTGATCAGTCACACCTAGGTGCTCGCTGCTTACCTTGATGAGGTGATGTGCGCAGGCGCTAGTGACACTCGTGAAGGCGAGTGAGAGGCACTCGAGGTTGCCGAGCGCGCCAGCTTCAAGCAGCGCTGCCACGTCCTCGTCGGTCGCGCGCACCGGCAAAGCCAAGCGTCGCGGTCCACCCTCTGCCTGCTGGAATAACAATTAAGTAATAGATTATAACAATAGTTTAGACTTTAGACTATCTAAGTTTCTTGTTAGCGGGAAAAATTAGGCTGCGTTTCCGTTTCCACTAGAGCTGTGCGAGGATGCGTAATAGCGAGTGATACGTTTGTTATGAACCAATAAAATCACTTCATATAATCTATCATCGCTCAGTATTTTATTTATATTGGTTCTTAACAAACGCAGCCTTAGTTTTCCACTTCCCTTATACTATGGGATTTTTTTCAATACTTTATGATTTCGGTGGACGTAGATTTATATTGATAAGTTTCTTAGAAATAATTGTGGCGGAAGTTGTAAAGCACCGAGGTTTTTATTATTCGTTTAACGTTTCTTCAAAATAATACTAATAATGATATTATCAGAAACCTCAATTTCTGAAAATTTGAGATAATATAAGTATCCTGTTGCGTGAAAGTTATGTTTATTTATCTATTTAGGCAGTAAACTAACCAATCTCTGCAGATTATTCTGCCGCTCGCAAAGATCCTTGTAATACTTCTGGCCGAGGTCGGTGCCCTGCAGCGCCGCGATGATCTCCAGCTGCGTCTGCTCGCCGCTCGCCACCTCCCACTCCAGCATGAGGCAGAGAGCTTCCAGGGCTGCAGGCTGTAGCATTATTTATTTGTTAATCCATGGTGTATTAGGTCAATTATAGACCTTTCTGAAGTTGACTGTAAGCATTGACATATATCTCAGGACGGGCCTTACGGGCACTAAAAATAGTACTAGTTCAGCGGTGTCACATACTAATTTGAGTCAAACTTGCAGTCTAAAGCAACTATTAGTTGCGACCAATCGCGCGCGTGATGTGAACTCATCAACCAATCAGGTTGTGGCAGTGTCACACCGATGTACTTGCCCAATTCATAATTCCCGTAAGATCAGTCCTTAGATATAATACGTCAATGACAGTAAGTTGGTATATTTTTCAACCAAATAAATACATTTTACATGGAAAATATTACTAAAACTAGTACAGATTAGGAAATTCATTGGCGATGACTTTGGCATAGTACAATGGTAAGGTAGTAGTTTAAAAGTTACTCACGTGTTCAGTTAAAGCGACTAGAACGAAGTCTGGTAGTTGCTTGCTCATGCTTTGCAGAAAACTTTTTCTCTTTCCGCAGCATTTCAATAAACTACCAACCTGGAACAACATTACAAAAAGTTCAGAAGACAAGTGACTATACTTCGTTTTTTTTAGCATTAGAAATTAGGTAAACAATCTTGATGTGTCTTTTAATTGAAAAACACATTTTAAAAATAAGTTACGGCAAATATGTAACAATTATGAATCTAATACGATCATTTATATCCTTCTGCTTTCATAAGTAATAGTTTTATATTTTTATAAAGCGTTTTTCAATTAAAAGACATGTCAAGATCGCTTACCTTCTTGCAAGTTCTTTCTAATGCTAAAAAAAACGAACTATAGACCCTATCTATACACATAAGTAACGAACTTTAACGATATAATGTACAGCAGGCAAAGAGAATGTTGAGAGAATTGTCGTGATTTCGGTGGTAGTGGTAGCATCGACTTCTTAAAAAAAATCTTGTTACGAAATTCTCTCATAAATCTCATAATATGCCGTATAAAATAGGTTCAGACGTGAAATTTATTTGTACATGATTTCCTAAAAGTTTATTTATAGGAAAGGTACTCGAAGGAAAAGTTAAAAAATGAACAGTAACCATGTCTCCCCAGAGCTGACACAGGTCGTCGTGCGGCAGCGCCAGCACGGGGTCGGAGGGCGAGGCGGCGCGCAGCCAGGCGGGCGGGTGCGGGCGCATGGCGCGCGCGGGCGGCGGCGCCACGCTGCCGTGCGCCGCGCAGCGCCCGTCCCGCGCCAGCGCGCGCAGCACGCCCGCCAGCCGCGCCGCCACGCGAGGGCAGCGCAGCGCGCCACAGCTCAGCGGCACCGGCTGCAGCACGCCGCCCACCACCACTAGCCAGTCTTCGTATTCTGACCTGTATGCGACCAAAAGTAAATCGACAATGAGTGATCATTATTTAAGTTGTAAGTGATAGATAATAAGTTATTTAGCATCTGACAGACGGAGAGACCATAGTCACACCATAGGGGGGGTCATTTTTACCTTTTTGGTACGGAACCCTAGAAACAATAGTTGGACTCGGCATTTGCTATGGTACAGAGAAGCTGTCACGGCGCTGGTTTTCAGTCTCCCCCAATTACGAGACCCTAATATGATAAACTGTACTCTAAGCTGAACAAACACTACAAAAGTAAAATCTTACATATGTTCCAAGATATCAGCAAAGCAAAAAACGTCGTCCTCCGAATCGTCGCAGCGGTGCGGCTCGGGCCGGTCGCGGAAGCGGTCGTCGAGCGCGGCCAGCGCGACGGCCGCGAGGTTGGGCGCCGCGCGCGGGTGCGGGCAGACGGCGCGCCCGCCGTGCGTCACCTCCACGAACCGCCGCACCAGCGACGCGCCCGAGTTGTGGGAGCTCACAGCACTAGAACAATAAGGTAACCGTGAATAGTAGGCACATTTACGGCGGTAAATTAAAACACATCCCGAGGTGTTTTTTCGTATTGCAATCACACCAGACAGTATCATCAGTTACCTATCTACTCCAAACTCGCACTATCGTCAACTATTTTCCTAATTCAGTTATCTATCTACTCTAGCAGAAACTGACCTGACAATTTAGACGACGAAGCACTACCATAATAAATACATATAATACATGTTTCATAATACCGGAATCGTAATGTCCCATTCTCCAAGTAAATAACGTCATAAATCACTGTAAAACGATGTTGTATGTATGCAAAACAATAATTGACGTCACGGCAACTGAACCTAACTAACCTGCTGCAAAGCCACAATGTTTATTGGACGCCTATTAATAATTTAACCTGTATTGTACACAAATGAGGCTATGAGGCTAATGCTGCACCCAGGTCAGCAATCAGCACAGCACTTTTCACGTGTTGCAAATGGGTTAAGCCATTAGGGGCATACCGTCAAGGTCCTTTAATTCGTCAACAGAGAGATTTGATGCTACGGATATGTCGCTCTTTTGTTTGTTCAAATTAGGAATGGAGCGTCGTCTACGTCAAGAATGGTCACTACACTAACTACGGGGACCTAGCTACCTGCCTAAACTTAATAAAGTGCAGTGTGATAAAGTGATAACTCGAGAAAGTGACTGAAAGTGACGTACCTACTTAGCTACTAAATGGGTAGCTGCTTTTGTTCTATGTACATAAGATATTTAGATAATTCTCTTACAGGCTAACAAACAGTGTTTGACAGTGAATCATGCGTTCTTTTTTTTCCTCATCAATCAGACTATGCCTTAACGGCTGTTCGGAGCAGTCGTGAGCCGAGCGCGCCAGAACAATTGAGTGAGATACCTACCTACCACTGGTTTTACATACATGATACCCCAGAATATCGTCTTGTTGATCGTTCAAAGTTCACATAGGTAGCAAAAATCCAATTCCATAAACATACGTAGCACCTAATTTACAAGTTTAGCTCAGCTAGTTTTTTATTCACCAGCTGCAGCAACATTGTTGATACCATAACGTACGTTTTCGTGAATAACAATAGCACACGCACGTCATGGGTCATAAAACATGTTTTGAAACGCTAGGCCGGCCGGTACGGTACCTAATATAATCTCTGACGAGTCGGCGGGCGTTAGGCGCTCTCGCGAAGTCGACGTTGCGCGTTAGCACGCGACGGACGGGCGGCGCGAGCGCGGGCAGCGGCGCCGCGCGCGGCCGCAGGCGGCACAGCCGCGCTAGCAACGCGCACAGCTCGCTGCTCGCGCAGCGCTCGGCGAGTAGAGGTGCCGCTACCATGCTCGCCTTCTCCGCCCATTGCTCCCACTCGGGACAGTCCTTTTTCTGGAACAGTATTTCAAAACATGAGTATTGTCTATGATGGAGATCATTGCAATTGTCCTAAGAAATCTTACATTGGAAGCCATCTAAGAGCATAACGGCTTATCGGCAATGCTCCTACCTAACCTACTCACAAAACATTAATCGTATAGGTAACGTAGCATTAACACGCGAACGAAGCTAGAAGCATACAATAAAATGATTATTTTAATGTTTTATTTTATCATATTTTTATGTGCCAGTTTACAACTTTCCTATTCTACGCTAGCCCTAGTAAGTACGTATGTAGGACCGTACTAGACACTGAACCGACAATTCGTAATTGTAACCATTAACTGAAATTTGGAAATGGCTGGGTAAAATCCACAGGCGTTTGATTTCTTGGAAAGCTTAAAAACTAGAAAGAACTGTAAGCGCAATGTTATTCCCCAGCAGAGGACAACCACACTAGAGTTAGACCAAGAAAAGTCTGCAGCAATTTTGATAGCACACGCAGTGCTAGGGTTACTTATACGCGGGGGAGCATCGTGGTAGAATACTCGTGATCTCATGATGCTCCCCAAAAACAGCAGAGAGGGTAACGCCGCAGGGGAAGTGGGTATTCTCCTCCCCTCCCTCTGAGTAACAGAGGGAATACGGGAGGAGCGAGTCCCACATACCACCCCATCCCCAACGGGCCTTCGCAGCCCGGGGGTTCTCACCTCCGGAACGTATTTACCCCTACGAGAAAAAAAAAGTTATTTATACGTCATAGTGTCATTGAAGTTTGACGTTTAAATTTAATACTTGCACTGAGTATGCTATCAAAATCGCTGCAAACTTTCCGTGGTCTACGTAACTCTAACCACAGGCTGTGATGATAGTGAAATAATTAATTTGGGTAAAACGAAACAAAAATTGCTTTAATGTCCGATTCAACTTTCGAAGTACGAGCCAATCTTTTTTTTATTAATAATAAATATAAAAATCCAATGCTTGGCCTGAATTGCACCTACCACTAAATGCATACACCTAATCAATCAAATGATAGCTGGCGCCATACCGTCTACCCACCCGATATTTAATAAATACGCAGATGTTCCAAATAAAACTAATTCAGCAGTAGGAGGTCGTAATCGTACATTACTCCTTTTATTCAAATTTAATCGATTTGTCTATTTTAAGTAACTAGATTCACCGGTACGTAAGGTCAGGTAAAGTACAACAATAGAATGCCAAGTCGACAAGTGCGCATAATAGGCTCGCAGTTGCATTTACGTCACTCGGAAGATCGAAACATCACGATAACTTCATATCTGACGCCTATAGACTAGACATAAAAATTCAAAATCGCTCTCCTTCTTGATTCGACTGGCAAATCATATTACTTTTTGGCAACCGGGTTTTTTAACCTAATTAGACCCCGCTGAATCCGAATTTGCCGGTTGCTCGATCGAAATCATGACCGGAAGTGAGATATTTGACATTAAAGGTCCCTTTTTTTAGTTTTTCATAAATAACTCTTAAACGGAGGCGCATAGCAAAAAATGTTCTATTACATAAGTAATCTGCATAAAATTGCTTACAAGAAAGATTCAGTACAATTTTTGGCTAGGATCAATATTCAAAGAGATATTAACGCGGGAAATTTAATTATAATCACTTCTAAGGTCCCTTTTTTTAGTTTTTCGTAAATAACTCATAAACGGTGGCCAATATCAAAAAATGTTGTTCAACTATAATAATTTACACAAAATTTTGAACAAAACAGATTCAGTACACTTTTCGCAGGGATCAATATTTAAAAAGATAATAAAGAGGGAAAGTTCTAGTATAATGAATTCTAAGTTTCCTTGTTTTTATTTATTCGTTAATAATTTGAAAAATATGACTCATAGCAAAAAAGATCTTATACCTAAATAATAAACATAAAATTTCCTACAAAAAACCTGTAGAACACTTTTCGCTAGGATCAATATTTAAAAAGACAAAGCAGCGGGTAAGTTAATTATAAATAATTTTAAAGTTCCTTTTTAGTTATTTGTAAATAACTCGTAAACTGTGTCCCATAACAAAATAGGTTTTTAAAAATAAATTATCTACATAAAATTTTCTCCAAAAAACATCTGGAACACTTTTCTCTAGGATCAATATTTAAAGCGATATTAATGGAAGAAAGTTAATTACAATCAGTTCACTGGTCACTTTTCATTAGTTTTTCGTAAATAACTCGTAAACGGTGGCCCTTTGCAAAATAATATTCTACATAAATATTAAACATAAAATTGTCCACAAAAAAGGTTCTGTACACTTTTTTGCTACATTCAATATTTAAAGAGGTATTAAAGGGTGTAAGTTAATTATAATCAATTTCCAGGTCCATATTTTTAGGTTTTCGTAAATGACTCGTAAAATAAGGCTCATAGCAAAATATGTAAGTCCTTAAAGTTCTTGTAAATAAAAAATCGGCATAAAATTTTCTACGAAAACATAATGAACACTTTCCTGTGGGATAAATATTTGAAACGATATTAAAGAAAGAAAGTTGATTACGATCAATTCACAGGTCACTTCTTTTTAGTTTTTAGGGTTCCGTACCTCAAAAGGAAAAAAACCGGCCAAGCGCGAGTCGGACTCGCGTTGCAAGGGTTCCGTACATTACCCAAATTTCAACAACGTATTCTTTATATGTGAAACGCGAGTGAATTGCCATTAAAAAACCCGTAGGGGTCGGTTCAAAAACTAAGTAATGTGCGACTCGCGCTTGACTGCATATTTCTAATAGGTTTTCCTGTCATCTATACGTAAACCCAGTAGTTTCGGAGATAAAGCCCATTTATCCGTTTACGAGTCATTTACGAAAACCTGAAAATAGGGACTTGGAAATTCATTATTATTGATTATTGAACTTACCCCCTTTAATACCTCTTTAAATACTGATCGTAGCGAAAAAGTGTAGAGAACCTTTTTTGTGGACAATTTTATGTTTAATATTTATGTAGAATATTATTTTGCAAAGGGCCACCGTTTACGAGTTATTTAGGAAAAACTAATAAAAAGTGACCTGTGAACTGATTGTAATTAACTTTCTTCCATTAATATCGCTTTAAATATTGATCCTAGAGAAAAGTGTTCCAGATGTTTTTTGGAGGGAATTTTATGTAGATAATTTATTTTTAAAAACCTATTTTGTTATGGGACACCATTTACGAGTTATTCACAAATAACTAAAAAGGGACTTTAAAATCATTTATAATTAACTTACCCGCTGTTTTGTCTTTTTAAATATTGATCCTAGCGAAAAGTGTTCTACATGTTTCTTGTAGGAAATTTTATGTTTATTATTTAGGTATAAGATTTTGTTGGCTATGAGTCATACTTTTCAAATTCTTAACGAATAAATAAAAACAAGGAAACTTAGAATTCATTATACTAGAACTTTCCCTCTTTATTATCTTTTTAAATATTGATCCCTGCGAAAAGTGTACTGAATCTGTTTTGTTCAAAATTTTGTGTAAATTATTATCGTTGAACAACATTTTTTGATATTGGCCACCGTTTATGAGTTATTTACGAAAAACTAAAAAAGGGACCTTAGAAGTGATTATAATTAAATTTCCCGCGTTAATATCTCTTTGAATATTGATCCTAGCGAAAAATTGTACTGAATCTTTCTTGTAGGCAATTTTATGCAGATTACTTATGTAATAGAAGATTTTTTGCTATGCGCCTCCGTTTCAGAGTTATTTACGAAAAACTAAAAAAAGGGACCTTTAATGTCAAATATTTCACTTCCGGTCAAGATTTCGATCGAGCAACCGGCAAATTCGGATTCAGCGGGGTCTAATTAGGTTAAAAAACCCGGTTGCCAAAAAGTAATATGCTTTGCCAGTCGAAATCGTTTTGATGAAAAATATGACCAGTCTACTACGCAAACGCAAGTTATGGACTGTATAATATATTTGCTCCGTATGGAATAATGGAAAGTTTTATTGGGTGATGTCGGGAGCTCGGAGACATGTGGGCACTGCAGACGGTCGCTCACCTCAGAGAGCAGGTCGGTCAGTGTCTGCAAAGGCGCGCGCGTCACGCTCTCGTCCTGCAGAGGGGTCGTCATCGCGAAATCCACCATGTTCTGGCAAATAATAACTATTTATAGACAACCTTTAAGTATATTACACACACTAATAAACTCAATATGTTTTAGTAGACGATAGACATTTTTAGAATTTCTATTTTATTTATTTCACAAAGGATACATTACATTTAATAATTAATTTTCAGAATTGCTGCTTTTACACTGTCGGACACAATAGGTAAATGCTTAGAGTACCTAGGTAAATAATAAATTTTATCGGCAAAAATACAATCAAGCAATTTGTAGTTGAAGTAGCAAAAATATTCAATATTTGCTTTAAAGATAGTCAAAACTTAAACCAACAATACTAACCTTCAATTCCTTCATAACAACCTCCTTTCGATCACTCTTCGTGAGGATGTTGCGATATCTTATCATGTTTCTCTGCAAAGTAAATAAGATTTCGCATCAGTACTTAAGTGTTTTTTTTAATATAGGTACTACGAGTAAATATACATAACATGTACAATGAATTATTACTTAAAACCGCAAAATATTTTTCTTGGTTAAATTTATTCTTGAATCATTTTTATCCTTTATCTTCAGGAATGCCAATTTAAATTCTGCGTTGAATAGACAGTGGCGGATTTGCCCTAAGGCCCAGTAGGCCCGGGCCTAGGGCGGCAAAAAATTAGGTGCGGCAAATTGTGGCATAATATTACATGAAATAACTTAAAATGTAGTCAATATGATGGATGCTGCGAAAGGGGCGGCTATAGGGCCTGGGGCCTAAGGCGGCTAAGACTGCAAATCCGCCACTATGGCACAGAATAAATAATAGTAATACTAAGTACAGAAGACTCACTCTCTAACAAAACGCGTCTGTTGCGATCAGCACAGATATAAGAATAAGAGATGTTTATTAGCACAAATAATAATAACTAATAACACAAAACTAAAATTCAATTACATAAATATTTGTGCCAAAAGGTCCTCACTCAGCTTATGTGGCGACAGCGCCACGCGCGGCTTATGGCAAACCCCAATATTGGGGCCGAACGGATGTACTTTTAGCTACCTGTAGCAAAGCGACGAAATCGCGGAGTGAGACACGCCTGACTGGATAGGGGTACGTAACGTACCTCAGGATCAAGGATAATTTTCGTAAAATACTCACTCGCCATACAATGGAGTGATACCACTGGTCCCTCGTGTACGCGTCGGTCGCCTGCAAGCAGTTAAACCTTTAGAGCAGTGGTTCCTAACCTGGGGGTAATTACCCCCGTGGGGGTAAAACTGGTATTTTGTGGGGGTAATAAGCTGACCTAATATGACAATACAACAAACGTACACGTTATGTTTTTTATTACCATTGGGAGGAGGGGTAAAATCAGGTTCCCTAGTTAGTCATAGGGGTGATCGGATTGAAAAGGTTAAGAACCACTGCTTTAGAGTGTGCAATCAATTAGTCGCGACTATTTTTAGCACAAGCCTTTGTTCGAGGTCTCTCTTTAACAGTCTAAAGTGGTCTGATTAGAGCATTAGGTACCTATATACGATTGGAATTCCAAGAGTGATGTCGCTTTAATGAATAGTTGGGGATTTATGGATGGATCATTTCGTCTTATCCACCAGACTTCTGCCACATTATTTAGAAATAATAAAGTATATTATAACTTATACTTAATATTATTTGGAATAGTTAGTTTAAGTTAGTTTAGCTTATATTTTCTACTTTTTTGTGGCAATAAAGCATTTTCATTTTCATTTTTTTCCATTTTTCAGAATACTCGTAAAACATAAAATAAAATTTGTATTATACAATAGCTAAATTAAAACTTTATAAAGTTACCCTAATAGCATTTTCTTGTAGGGATTTTGTTGGGCCTTTGTTTACGTATTAGTTGGGCAACCGTTATATTTGGCCGTACGATTTGCTGGAGGGCCCTCGACAAAGGCCCTCCCGAAGATTCCCAACAGAGGGCCATTAGAGTAATTTTTTCGTTGGGCCTATTTAAATAAATCATACAATTATTCAACGGTGGTGGTTTTGGTTGGGCCGTGGTTGGGACTATACACATTTGTTTGATGGTTGGTTAATTGTTACATTTGGCCGTATGGCTTGCTGTAGGGCCAACTGCAAAAAAATAAAAAAGGGCAATTTTTTAGTTGTGCTTCTGTTTGCAAATTCAACAATTACCCAACGGCAAGTCAGGTAGGTCGGTAGGTAGTCGTGCACCAGGTTGAAGGCCCAACACAGCTTGTCCCACAAAGGGCCAACATTGTAACTTTAACGTTGGGCCTTGTGTAGGATTCTTACAATACTACCGTTGGTACATAGTTGTGTAATTTATAGTGTGCCTACAGGTCTAATTATGTAATGGGCTTTTGTTTACGAGTCCTACAGTTACCCTACGTTATGTAAGTGGTTGTGTAATACGACGTTGGGCCTTTGCTGATAAATATCACAATTACACTACGGTAGGCATTGGTTGTATCCACATGAAGGCCCTAGGCAGCAGTTGTTGTTAATCTTCTCTGTATCGTTCCAATTTTAGTATATGTACTGCCGAAGCAGGTACACTTACTATACACTCTAATTTGTATATATACTAACCGCACTTCGAAACTTCGTAAGCGAGATTTATGTTTTTTGAGATTTAAATTGAGAAAATGTTGGTAAAATACAATTTTTTAAATGTATGTATAAATTTTATAGTTATAGCTATTAGATTTATAAGTTACTTTTAAAAAATATTATGATTATATCCGGAATAATCGAGAAAATAACTATAACTTCGATGTTAGGAGACAGTAACGCCATCTAGTGACGCCACATGCAAACTCAACTGGTATTGTTGGGCATCAGTACCACAGCCAATGTTGGTAAATGCGATATTTGTGCTCACTGGGCCAACGAATGTTATCGTTGTTTAGCCACTGGTACCAAAATACACAAAGGCCCATTGTTAGGCGTCAGTGCCACAGCCAATGTTGGTAAATGCGATATTTGTCATCATTGGGCCATCGTATGATATCGTTGATTAGCCAACGTTACCAAAATAAACAAAGGCCCATTGTTGGGCATCAGTGCCACAGCCAATGTTGGTAAATGCGATATTTGTCATCATTGGGCCATCGGATGATATCGTTGATAAGCCAACGTTACCAAAATACACAAAGACCCATTGTTGGGCATCAATGCTACAGCCAATGTTGGTAAATGCAATATTTGTCGTCATTGGGCCATCGGATGATATCGTTGATTAGCCAACGTTACCAAAATAAACAAAGGCCCATTGTTGGGCATCAGTGCCACAGCCAATGTTGGTAAATGCGATATTTGTCGTCATTGGGCCATCGGATGATATCGTTGATTAGCCAACGTTACCAAAATAAACAAAGGCCCATTGTTGGGCATCAGTGCCACAGCCAATGTTGGTAAATGCGATATTTGTCGTCATTGGGCCATCGGATGATATCGTTGATTAGCCAACGTTACCAAAATAAACAAAGGCCCATTGTTGGGCGTCAGTGCCACAGCCAATGTTGGTAAATGCGATTTTTGTCATCATTGGGCCATCGGATGATATCGTTGATTAGCCAATGTTACCAAAATAAACAAAGGCCCATTGTTGGGCATCAGTGCCACAGCCAATGTTGGTAAATGCGATATTTGTCATCATTGGGCCATCGGATGATATCGTTGATAAGCCAACGTTACCAAAATACACAAAGACCCATTGTTGGGCATCAATGCTACAGCCAATGTTGGTAAATGCAATATTTGTCGTCATTGGGCCATCGGATGATATCGTTGATAAGCCAACGTTACCAAAATACACAAAGACCCATTGTTGGGCATCAATGCTACAGCCAATGTTGGTAAATGCAATATTTGTCGTCATTGGGCCATCGGATGATATCGTTGATTAGCCAACGTTACCAAAATAAACAAAGGCCCATTGTTGGGCATCAGGGCCACAGCCAATGTTGGTAAATGCGATATTTGTCGTCATTGGGCCATCGGATGATATCGTTGATTAGCCAACGTTACCAAAATAAACAAAGGCCCATTGTTGGGCATCAGTGCCACAGCCAATGTTGGTAAATGCGATTTTTGTCATCATTGGGCCATCGGATGATATCGTTGATTAGCCAACGCTACCAAAATACACAAAGGCCCATTGTTGGGCATCAATGCTACAGCCAATGTTGGTAAATGCGATATTTGTCGTCATTGGGCCATCGGATGATATCGTCGATTAGCCAACGTTACCAAAATAAACAAAGGCCCATTGTTGGGCATCAGTGCCACAGCCAATGTTGGTAGATGCGGTATTCGTCACCATTGGGCCAACGAATGTTATCGTTGTTTAGCGAACGGTAGCAAAATACACAAAGGCCCATTGTTGGGCATCACTGCCACTGCCAATGTTGGTAAATGCGATATATGTCATCATTGGGCCAACGAATATTATCGTTGTTTAGCCAACGGTACCAAAATACACAAAGGCCCATTGCTGGGCATCTGTGCCACAGCGAATGTTGGTAAATGCGATGGTGGGCCAATACAAAATTAATGTTGGCTACGGAACGAACCTCATCCCAACGTTTTCCCTACCGTTGGCACCGTGGGCCCCAACGAAAATGCTACTAGGGTACTTAATATTTATACGAATAATTTTTATTAGCTTCGCGGGCAGGATTCTTATGATAAGAATAGGGCTTGCCCTATCCCAAAATTAATTAATATTAGGTATCTTGAAATAGGCATCTTACTGTCTAAACATTCCATTCTAAAGTATTTATTTTAATCCTTAAATATTTTTTGCCTACAATATGCTAGAATATGATGAAGAAGAGCCTCTACCTGAAAGAGCAGCGACCCGTGAGGCATGACGATCCTAAGGCAGTACTTCCTAGCGGTGTCCCACCGGGATATACAGTACACCTCCTGCATGCTGCTGTAGGACAGCGGCCGCTCTAGCATGCCGGACGGCTGGAACAAACACATCACTCTTATTAATACCTTCTTGGAAAATAATTAGTGTTAGATTTCTTTCCCACTGACGTCCAGTTTTTTGCGGGTACGGTTTTCTGCAGGATCCCGTTTTCTATAGTATGCGTGCAGTACCTATCCCACAAACAGAATGCTCGTATGAACGTTACTATACTAGCACGTATTTATACTACTAAAACGGGATCCTGCAGAAAACCGTACTTGCAAAAAACAGGACGTCAATGGGAAAAAGCTCTTCCGGGGGGAAAATCATCCTTCTTTTATTTTCTAACTTAGAAATCTGATCAACGATTTCGACCTCCAGATATCAAAATTTACATTGGTACAGTCACCTGTAATATGTTACTCTTCGAAGATCGCAAAAATATGTGACACGCTCTTAAATATGGCTCTATAAATAAAATCGTGTCAGATATTTTTGCAGCCCTCGTTGTGTAACATATTATTACAACAAAAGACCCACATTATAATGTACTTCAGGCATTTTTAAAACATTATATTCAGGAATGGACTACCTAGAATCAAAGGAATTCTTTCCTGTCAAATAGCGATTAAATTTGAATCGTAAAAATGCTAGTCATACTGCCAAATGTTCTATTACTTGCACTCCATTGTGGGTAGGTATATTCGGTGGTGGGACATTACGAGGCATGTGTGGCAGGCTTTATAACCGACTTGACAATGTTATTTTATTTATTTGTAACAATAGTTATTTCTTTTACAAGGGGGCAAAGTTGACGAGCAAGCGAAAGATTCCAAAATTGAACCACGAGCGTAGCGAGTGGTTCAAAAATGGAATCTTGAGCATTGCGAGGGTTTCAAAGCACGAGGGTTAAACAAAATTTGCCCCCGAGTCAAACGCAAAATTTTTCACCACACCAACCCGAGGCAAATATTTAATGTAAAATATCAAACAAAATCAAACCAAATCAAATCCAAATGAATGTTATTAAATATTTATCATCCATAATCATCATTTAAAAGTCAATTCTACCAGCCAACATAAGAAAACATCTCAAAATTTGCATTTGATTACTTTGCCTCACATGTGAATAAAATGCAACTTTGCTATCAGTTTTTGAAGTGCAAAGTAAGCCTTTCCGAGCTGGTGTGGTGAAAATAGCATTAAAAATAGCTTATTACATTTGTTAATTATAAATAAAATAACTAACTCAATTAAGCTAATTAAATCCTCGAGATTTTAAGTCGTGAAAACAAATAGCGATAATTATCCTCATAAATGTCATTCGGCAACGAAACAAACCGTTGACTGAAACAAATCGAGGCCGGAGTGAGATTGGCCCATGTAGGTTAAGGGGCATCGTTTATAGAGGACGTAGCGTGACGTCGCGGAGCAACGCCCGAGGCCCGTGACGTCAGCACTCCCGGCCGCGCCCCCCGAACGCCCCTCTCCGACTGAACCTCGACCTCCCTAAACAACGACATCTAGCCTAGCGCCGTATTTTCTTTGTTTACCGAGTTTTAGGGCTCATTTTAGACGCTGTGATTCGCATGCGATTTTGATTACCTACATTGCGGGTTTTGATCGGTCGGTTGATTGGACGTAACCAAACAGTCCGCAATGTAACTAAAATCGCATGCGAGTTCTCGCGCCGTCAAAATCAGCCCTTAGTCTTAAGCAAACTAGCATAAGTAGCTTGTACAGATCCGTGGACTTTTCGTAAAGACCACACGTTGACTCGCCTAAAGCAAACGATCATTAAGCGTTAGGAGCTACCCCCGGTCCAGCATTCCCATTGGCTCGCAGAAATCAGAGCAATTGGCAATTGTTAGTCACTAGCGAACTGTCACAAATAGGTGTTACAATTCTCCAGATGATTCTCGTTTTGGTTTTATTGAGACGAATGCCAGGTAAATCTGAAAAATAGATCTATAGTACTGGTACTGATGTTGATATCCCGCATTCGAAACGGTGCGTCATCATTTTGCTGCACATGATCTTATCAGATCCGATATACGCATGAGCGCGAATATTACATTTGCAAAGTTACGAGACTCTGGGCTAAAAATACTTCCAAGTCTATTGAGTCTAGGGTGACCAGATACAAATTTCAAAAGTCCTGACAAAATGTCAGTAAATTGTTATTTTGATTAAAAATATTATTTTTACTGTGTATATAGTAACAGCACCAGTCATGGGACATTTAAGAAGAAATTTGGAGTATTTATGATATTTCCCGTATACATGTAAATGGTCTACCGCTTAGCATGTTAAAAGATGAAAGTCCTATCCGTCTTTCATGTTTTAGGCGTGTTGTATCAAAGATACAGCAATTAGTTTCCACATATTTAACAAATTAAAACTATGCTTTTTTTCTCCAGTCATGGACACCAAAGCTCCAGTAATGGGCCCCCGGTAATGGACGTGGATCCAGTAATGGGCCCCCTATAATGGACATTGCTCTATCAGTATAAAATATTGAAATGGGGAATAAGTTAGGGAAAAAAAAACAATTTTTGGTATAAGCTTTATTGCTGAATGTATTTTTCTTTCCACAGCCAATTATTATTGTATTAGATCCATCGTGACAATTCTAATATAGGTACCCAAACACAATTAGTTAGGGTTTATTGTAGAGCTCCCGATACACGTGTTACACGCTGACACGGGTACCCGTGTTCTTAAGCCCGGCGGGCTTAAGAACCCGAACTACACGAACCCGCCCGGATTCGGAAACGTTTACACGGGTACCCGTGTACACGGGTACACGGATACACGAAATAACGGATCTTATTTACCCGCCGGTTCGACCCTTCACTCTCGTGTAGCGGAGATTCGTGCTATGAAGACATACGATTGAATATGTGGGAGGTTAGGAAGATTCGATTACCTACTTTGCAGTTTTACTGGATTGATTGGTAATGTCAATAATAGGTCTAGTAGTACACTTTGTTAAATAATCATAAGATTAAAATTAACAATATCTTAGTAACCGTTCACCTCATTGATAGGTATTTAATTTTCTTCATTGATGTAGTTTTGAATAATTAAAGTAAACCTAAATGATAACCTAATAAAAAAGTAGATAGTTATGCTTACTGAAACTACAACGAACGGAATATATTATATTTTCCTTTAGCAAAATCAAATTTTGCTCACTGTTTTTAGGGCTCCGTACCCAAAGGGTAAAACGGGACCCTATTATATATCAACAAGTTCTTATACAAATATATATCGATCTTCAATCTGCAAAATGTTTTACATACTACTAGAGCCAAAAAAAGTTACATAAGTGTATGTATATATAAAAAATTAACCCATGTATCCAAAATCAACAGATTCTTATACAAAAATATGCCTATAATTTTAACACACAATTTGATAACATGCTAGGTATTTTTTTATTGGTGTCTCGCTTGCTCTTTTATTACAATTGTAGTTAGGTATAGGTCAGAAAAAATTACCACTAAATAACATTCCGACATAAACAGATAAACCACGTGCTTATCAATTGTAACAATGCGATGCAAGTACGACTCTGGCGGCACATCTGTTATCTCTAAATGCAAAACGTGTGAAGTGTTATTTTTACCTTTAAAGCATTTTTATCCTTATGATAAGACTATAGAGCCGATAATATAATGAAATTTTATGGTATCTCATAGCTGTTTTTCTACTGAGTGCATTCTTTTTAAGTGTCGATGGTTGTTAAATGCAAAAAAAGTTAGGTTAGCCATTATTTAGTTAGTGTATTTTGTAGTCTATTGTTTAAAGAAATAGAGTCGTTAATCTATAAGTACTAACATTTCAAGGCGGTTATAATCTGCTTTTACTACGAGGCGGTTATCCTAATTTGTGGTTTACCACTCAATGGTATTGTATTCTTGAGACTCTTTGAGTAAACTAGCTCAGAT
This sequence comes from Cydia fagiglandana, assembly GCF_963556715.1. NCBI lineage: Eukaryota > Metazoa > Arthropoda > Insecta > Lepidoptera > Tortricidae > Cydia > Cydia fagiglandana. Next base: position 12,639,991 of record NC_085934.1, read on the forward strand.
CGCTTGATTCACACTATACTAAGACTCTGCTGTCCGTCCGTCTGTCACCAGGCTGTATCTCACGAACCGTGATAGCTAGACAGTTGAAATTTTCACAGATGATGTATTTCTGTTGCCGCTATAACAAATACTAAAAACAGAATAAAATAAAGATTTAAGTGGGGCTCCCATACAACAATCGTGATTTTTGACCGAAGTTAAGCAACGTCGGGCGGGGTCAGTACTTGGATGGGTGACCGTTTTTTTTTTGCCTTTTTTTACATTATGGTACGGAACCCTTTGTGCGCGAATCCGACTCGCACTTTCCCGGTTTTTTTATAAGTAGCAAAGTACCCTTGTTCGAGCTGCTGAGGTGAAAATCAATTATATTGTACAACACATATCAATCACATTGAACATCCGATAATATAAAACTGCTAAACAATCGGAGCTCCTGAACCTGAATCTTTGTTTTATTTATAACTTTATACATTACTTCAATCTCCGCTACACGCCAAAGACGGGTTAGGCCCGCGTGTATTTAAGGTCCGTTTCGCCGTGTACACGGGTACACGGGTACCCGGATACACGGATCTTAATTACACGTGTACCCGACTACACGTGCAGAACGGGTCAGAAAACCGTGTACGTGTAGTTCGGAAACGGGTACCGAACACGTGTACACGAAACCCGGACACGTCCGCGAGCCCTAGTTTATTGCGATAAAGTTCCCATGGCCACCTCTGTCTCCATCATCAGATCAGGTCCATGTTATCATAATATTGCATTATCATCCGATTTACATACTTAATTAATACGTACTTACACAAAATTTCAACTGAATCGGAAATCGAAAAGTGGCTCAAATTCAACTACCAAGATTGGACCTACACTAACTAACAGGGCAAGTTAAATATAAGTTTGGAAAAACGATATTAATTTATCCGAAGTCCGAGAATACCTCCTGATTGACATATTTCGTAGATAACTACATTTTACTTCTGTATTGTTTAAACATGAAATTATGGCAAGCATCATTCTGTCAATAGTCCCATCATAGGAGGTACGCAGTTTTACAGCTCCTATAATGGGATTGGGCCAAATACCACTATTTTTTTTACATTTGTGGAGTCACAACATAGTGTATTGTATACCTTATCTCATGGTAAATGCAATTAACAAAACACATTCTAGTTTTCATCAAGTATTAATTAATTGAAATTTAATAAGTTAACTCACCTCTCTTAGCGAAGTTGTTAAGAATTCGTAGTGGTATTTTTTTTCAGTGACACGACAACTTTTGGGTTGACGCCAATTTCTTAAAAAGCAACCAAATTTAATGAAACTTCAAACTGAAACAGCTCTAGGACTCTTATTTATGATAATATACAGCCAGTGTTTATAAACTACTTTTAGATACTTATTTTAGAGAAATTATGTTTTTTTGTCCCATTACTGGTTCCACGTCCATTATAGGGTCCACTACTATACCATTTTATTGTTTTGTTTATTTGTCCTTCGGGAAACGGAAATGCCAAAATTCCTGACATTTCCCTTTTCCGGCCGCATTCCTGACATATGCCTAAAATTCCTGACATGTCAGGAAAATTCCTGACGTCTGGTCACCCTAAAAAGGTCTTGATTCACCCGTATAAAAAAACCCATAATATAGGTTTTATAAGGCGAACAATTACATTTACAAACGATTGCAAGCAGAAACAACACACGAAACACACTTTAGAATTAGAATTTAAGGCGCTTAACTATAAACAGATACTATTTGATTGCATGTAAACCTGAAGCACGTGAGTGTTGGCACATGCTGATGTTTCTGTTCAACATGTAAACTTTGCGTAACAAAATTTACAGGAAAATCTTATCACGTGTTATTTAAAAAATCCATTGACGTCAGTTGGTTTGTGTACCTATATTGGTATTTATAATCTTTGGATGACCCTGATGTGCAAGACACATAGGGAGAGAAAGATAAATCTTTCGTGCGATTCTCTTAGAAAATGAAAATATTAGACCTATTTACCTTATACCTTTAAACGAGCAATTCTTGTATATATGTTTTATTTGTAATAAATAGCATAAAAAATAATTTGTTGCATTTCTTCATTATCAAATAAAATTTATATAAGTATTTCGGGGATCCCGGAAAGGGCTCTAACGATAGGTACTATTAGAAGTAAGAACAAGTTAAATTATTTAAGTAACTCTCTAACGATTTCGATGAAATTTGCTATATGGGGGATGGGGGTTTTCAAGAGCGAAAAATCGATCTAGTTACGAAAAATTACTGATGTAATTAATTAATCACACCAAAACGATATAATATTTTTTTTTTTTATATAATATTGGTTACTTTATTTGTATTCATTATGTTGTGCAACTTCAAGGAGATGCTGAATCTCTCACAAGATGTATAGAGTGCCTACGAGGTAGACAGTCTTTGTTATTGAAAAAAACTCTGCTGCGGGAAATATCCAAGTGGTTACGTGATCGAAGAAAGCTTGTGGGGATTTCCTCTGCAATTAATATATGTTACTACATTCTTACAACAGTCATTCTGGGCACAAGCCATCATCAGTCGATGTAAGTTTAGTAGATAATCAAAAAATACACCTTATGACCATAGACAAAAGGTTTTCATTTAATAAACACCCAGGAGGACAATAAAGGACCTTCAAAAACGTCAGTCTTAGAAATAACTGCATGGGCCAAAATCCCCGATAGTAATTAGATGATTTTTCCTGGTTATGGGTTTACAGTAAATACATACCTAGTTGTAATGAACGTTCATAGGTACCTACATGTAACGTTACTATATTAACTGAATTACACCATCGAGGTTTGAATTATACATACATAGTTACAATGAGGCAAGTTTTGTAAATGCTCATAGGCTAAAATATCGAGAAGTGCAGATCTTAAACAAACGGTATACAGGGTGAAACATTTCTAGAGACTGAGCTGAAATGATAGTGTTATCTATGTAAGTGATCTACTATCGAGTTATTATAATCGTAAAGCTGGATTAAAAAGTAAAACCAAAACATTAAAATGAAATATTTTTATATCAGTGACAACGACAACCCTACAAAGTTATTTATATTTTAAATTGACACATTTCATGTAGCGGAGTCAGTTATGAAGTTGACCCAACAATTTTTTATTAAGCTATGAGCTTCATCACATATGATCTTTGAGTAATTCTAAGCATTTCAAGCCTGGGAGGCAATAAGGGGAGGGGGGGTACAAAGATGGCCGCCACCCGTCATCATTCAAAAAAATCTGTTCTGGTCCTGGTGGCTACTAGGGCAAGTTTGGTATCATTTTCGTATAAACCGGAGACGTAGAATTCATTGCTGATATTTGTTTTTTTCAGCTTCATAGTAATTTTACAAGAAAAACGTAAAAAGATGAAAATTTAGGATGGAGGTTTTTGCTTTGAGAGCTAATAACTTTTGTATAGTGGTCAAAAATATCATATAAAAAATACTATAATAAAGCGTAATTCATGCAGATTCTAAACATATACACGTTGAGTAATATCCTACCGCAAAAAGATGGTGAAAAAATTATTAAATGACCGCAGCGCGGGAAGTTGGACTTTCGTTTATCTTGCGGACCGTCGTTTATCTTACAAAATGATCGAGTACGAGTATCTACGTAGGTAGCAAAGTATTGCTAGATTTTATGATGACGAATAAAATACTTTCATCCAGACATAATTCATCATACAGACATAATTTTATGCACTTTAATTTTAATGCACTTGCAACGATTTGAGTGGGGCCTAGTGTTATTTGACCGGTGTTTTCTGTAAGGTGGAGGTAAGTACGTTCTTCCCCAGTTGGGTTCTGCTCGGATAGATCTGGAATAACTTCCGCTGTACTGTGCCCTACCACACAAAGCGAGATGACATTCACAGTGCCCATACCTCTCTTTTGAACTTAGTTTAAGGATATACCCGGGTCCAAAATTGGGTCCGAGAAATAACTATTATAAATGAAATTATTCTAATAAAATAGCGCTCTTATTTTTGCTGATAATATTAAAACACTATTTATGAAAGAAATTGTATTACTTAGGAAGAGGCAAAATATTTATTTTCACGATAATTTTCATGCTATAACTCACTTTAAGTAATTTTATAGGTACTTACTTGTTGTTTTTAATAAATAACTTCAACCTGCACATAACATTCATTTGGATTTGATTTGGTTTGATTTTGTTTGATATTTTACATTTAATATTTGCTTCAGGTTGGTGTGGTGAAAAATTCTGTGTTTCACTCGGCGGCAAATTTTGTTTAACCCTTGTTCTTTGAAACCCTTACAACGCTCACGATTCCATTTTTCGAACCACTCACTACGCTCGTGGTTCAATTTTGAAATCTTTCGCTTGATAGGGTATCAATAGTAGCACGAGCGGTTAAACAACAACTTTGCCCCCTTGTAAAACAAATAACTATTATGCTGAGAGCTTACATTTAGAAATCATAACAGCTATGTATATTTGTCATACTAATATAGGTTATGCAAGTATGACTTGGTGACAAACCAACGAAGCCCCGCCTCGCGGGGCTTCTATTTTCTGCTCTGAGGGATAAAAGGTAACTAACGAACCTAACCTAACCCAACCTGAAATTGCGGTTGTACATGATCTTATTTGTTAAGCGAGCCGCCCTCCTCTTTATACATGGGGATACCTGTGTGTATTTTTTTAACCTATACCAGAATTATGTCTGTGTACTGGAAACTGCGGACATTAAATATACAGAAAGCATTTTATTCGTCATCATAAAATCTAGCAAAGTAAGCATAGTTACCTACTCGTACTCGACCATTTTGTAACGCTACGTCTTACGTAGGCGAACAACGCGCGAACGCGGCGCGCCGCCTGACATTCGCGTGCAAATCGCGCCGCACCGCGTTCGCAACGAGATCGCTTACGTAGGACACTTCTATGGGCATCAAAGGATTGATTTCGCCGCGCCGCGCCGCGCCGCGTTCGCGCGTTGTTCGCCTACGTAAGACGTAGCGTTAGATAAACGTCGCCTAGCGAGAGTCCAACTACCCGCGCTGCGGTTATTTAATAATTTTTTCACCATCTTTTTGCAGTAGGATATTACTAAACATGTATATGTTTAGAAGCTGCATGAATTGCGCTTTATTATAGTATTTTTTGTATGATACTTTTGGCCACTATACAAAAGTTATTAGCTCTCAAAGCAAAAACCTCCATCCCAAATTTTTATCTTTTTACGTTTTTCTTGCAAAATTACTATGAAACTGAAAAAAACAAATATCAGCAATGAATTCCACGTCTTCGGTTTATACGAAAATGATACCAAACTTGCTCTAGTAGCCACCAAGACCAGAACAGATTTTTTTGAATGATGACGGGTGGCGGCCATCTTTGTACTCCGCCCTCCTCGACTAGACGCACGCTTCTTATCGCCTCCGAGGCTAGAAATGCTTCGAATTACTCAGAGATCATATGTGATGAAGCTCATAGCTTAATAACAAATTTTTGGGTCATATATGGCAGCGATCCGTAACTGACTCCAGTAATGGTCATGGCATTCAATAGGATCTACTTGCTAGGGTTGAAACATACAGATTTTTTCATTAATATTTAACAAACTGAAGCTCAAAAACGATTAAAAATATTAACGTGACTCATAAGTGAAAAATAAAGTAGGTACGTAGCCCAAAAAAATTACCCGTTTGCATAAAAGTCCTTCGTTCTGTTCCACCCCATATTAGTATGTAAAGAACCTCCTATTTTTTCTTTCGTCGGTTATAAATAGGTTAGATGCTTACATGCCAATATAATTACGACTTGCCCGAGTGTGCATGACCTCTAATCTGTTACGATATGTTATGTATCTACTCGTAGAAAAAAGGCAATTATATAATTTATTACACTAACAGCTGCGTTTAATACCTTAATCACACTTATAAATGATGGAGGGTCAATAATGACTGTTATTCGGAAATGTACAATATAAAACCAGTTCATTTTAAATAAGTATCAGAGCTCAATCACATGTTCTCACGGATAAACTTACTGTCATGGAAATCAAATTGATATCACATTATATGTTTCTTAATATGCCCAAAGCTGTTAGTTTTTCGCAAGGTTATGTAGCTAGCTAGTATGTATCTCCAGAATACCGCGGCGTTAGTGAACTGATTGAGTGAACGTATCAATGTGTTTTTATTTACTTATATTTCAGTAACCTGCGATCAATCGGCCCGGCCAATGTAATCAAAGATTCATGGATTGTGTAAAGTATTTTTGTGTGTTTGTGTGTGTGTAAGAAGATGGTGGTGTGCGGCGCCATATGTGTTGTGATAATTGAATTTGAGGGATATATTTAAATATATCGATAAGTGTTGATAAACAACACTTATCAATCTTTATCAGGCTATTTTAAGTCTTGGTTATCTTTTTATGTACCTACTTACAAAAAAGGTAAAATCAAGAAAAAAACGCGGTATTAGAATTCTCGTTTTTCCAGGGCATCCTGTGTAATCACGTTTATCGTTAAAGTATAAAGGCAGGGACACACTTATCCCACTTAATATTAATAATAGCTTAATATTATAGTGAAATAGTGTTAATTACCAATTGTTATGTTCAATCTGTATTTACTGGTAATAACCTGTAGGTAAATGGTTTTTTGTATCATATTTATGTGTAAAACCTCAGTATATATAACAGCTGTATAACAGCTGTTGAATCTCCGAATAATAATAGATATATAATTGAATATGCATGTATTTGAAGAATACAGGGTAGCTAAATAATCCAAATTGAGGATACCCGCGCTTATCGACGAACATCTCCGTCTAGTCGACCCGCCGACCTCTGACATTCGGTTGCACCGCGAACGCCGCGCCGCGTCGCGCCGCATCAGACGCTCTGCGGATAATCTTGCGAGTGCAGACGTTCCGCGCCACCGTCTTTTGTTAATTAGTCTGCTGTCAGGCAAAGTCACTCCAGTCAACAACTTATGAAGATACTGACGATTGATGAATTTTGAATTAGGTTCTTGGTTAATTAATAGAGAGTACCTAACGAAAACAGACCGCTTGGCGCTTGGCTAGACTTGAATTGTTGTACAATTTGTGCATAATACCTACTTAAAGTCGCACATGACACGGAGTCGCGCGCGACAAAGCAAGTCATGCTCTGCAATGTATCTAAACTAAAGGAGTTGTTACTAGCCTGCACGGCACTTTAGGCATATTATATCCCTTAAATTGTACTTACCTATACGGAGTCCTTTGCACCTAATAGATACGTTAATATGCCTACACATAAACAGTTATAACATGCATTAAGTACCTGAGGGCGCCACGAATGACGTACTCATTGTACACGCCTACTGGCAACGCCTGAAACTTAAGCAACAACCGAAGTATCCTCACCTATTTTAGAAAGGCTATATTCGTTACGTCTTGTTGAGATGCAAATATCAGAGTTTCAGTGCGAATGACGTCAAGTAGTGTTTTGATCAACAAAATCCATTTAGGCAGGTGGTGTAAACAATTGTGTAGGTACTTTCAGTCGTGAGCGCTCGTTTACTGCGTGAGATGATACATCTAGCAATATATAGAGAGTTTAACCAGGGGGGGCCTTATTCGACAAGCGACGTTTGAACTTCCGTTGAATCTGAACAATCCTGTGTCAAAATTTGACATTATCAATCCACAGTTAGGTGACAACCAGACCAAACCATTATAAACCTTCATCATCATCATCATCATACCTTCCTGGCCGGTTTCGAACACGGCGACTGTATAGTACTGATTACTGAGAGCGACGTTCGTGAGCTCTCAGGTGGCTGACATAACCGATTTTAGCATTAAATGTACGGCCACATTCACTGCATGTCAGCACCCCTCCGACAAAATTGTAATTGATGACCGCAGGTGGTCGGGCCTTTAACTCGTCGTGCTTCGCGTCGAGTTCCACTCGCCTCTGCTCTTCGAAGGCTTGCACTTTGGTACTCACTGTATGCCTCCACTTTGGCCGATCTTGCGCCAAAGCCTCCCAGTGCTCTCCGCATCAGCACATCTTTGTAGCGCAAAAGTTGGCCTCCCTGTTTCCACTTGCCATTTTGCAGCTCAGAGTAAAAGATGCTCTTAGCCACTCTGTCGTTAGACGTACGGGAGACATGACCAGACCATCGCAGCTGTCGCATTAGATAGCCTCCGAAACGTGGTGTCTCTACCGAAAACACATTCGGACATTGGATAGGTTTCACCTTAAATGCCTGCGTGACATTATGAACATCTCTTGGTCAGATCGTGTCAGGAACACCGAAGTTCTACACCGTGCTAATGTCAGCGGCATTGAAGCCTATAAACCTTAAAGTAGTAATAAAACAAAGTTGATATTTTGTTGAATTAATGGTTGTACCTATCCGCACTTGATGAACATGCGATTCATTCAACTGTTGAATTGGAAGTGGACGCGAAATCTGACAGTTGTACATAATGTACATGTCGAATAGGGGCCCAGCTAAATGTTAAACTCTGAAAACTAGCCAGAGCGATGTTCCATGCAGGCCTGTTCGGATTTCGAGATAATCACAAGATCTAGAGACGATTTAGAGACCAACTAGATCTACATTAGATATCGACTAGATAGATGTGACTTGGATATATAAGTCATAACTTGTCGATATCGTTCAAGAGCAACTCCAGAATCGCGGAAACGTCAAATTTGACATATCTATCTTACAAATATCTTTAAATTTTCCATATCGTAACTTATTGAAGACTAGTAGAAATCTAATTCATTTTCCGATTCGAGCCAATGTTCGGTGGCATGATTAGACGAGCCATAAATGTCACCAGCCAGTTAATAAATAGACAATCACTACTCCTTATAGAGTCCAGTTCCACTGCTAAGGCAGTCTTGGTAAAGCTACTGGTGCTACGATTAAACAATATTTTATAAACCATAATAAAGTTACAATCGTTGGTGATACGATTTTAAATTAACATCTTTCAGTTAATTTCAGCACTGTTTCAAGCCCCATGTTCATGGTTACTATTTACTACTTTTGATCATTATAAATATCCTGAATTTACTACGTCCTTATTAAATTAATTATAGCGCTTGCAGTAGTACCAAAATGTCTAAAACTCATTACTTACAACTGATGTAACTACAAATAGGGTTTTCCGTGACGAACTAACCTAGTTTTTTATTTATACAAGCATATTATCGGACGTAATACAAATTAATGGCTATGTTTTTATGATGTAAGTAATTAAATATGTAGCTAATTATTTAGTGTAGAATTTCGATGTCCGGTTGCAGTTTAAATGATGTGGTTTGTGAAATCAGTGACGCACGTACACCGCACAATCCCCCTTATCTACTGATTGACCTCGTTGTGCGGTTCACGATAAACCCACAATCGGCTAATTTAGTTAGACAAACGTCATAATGCCGCTAATGAGCGACAGTTCACTTACTTTTGAGGAGGCAAAGGTTAGTCAATTTAACGGGTTCGGTAAAAATTGCGAATAATGTTAACTGTTTTAAGCTACGCTATTTTTGCGGTAAGATACGGTTGATAGTACCGTAAAAATTGCGAATAATGTTAACTGTTTTAAGCTATGCTGTTTTTGCGATACGGTTGATAGATGTCGCATAAATAGTGCAGATCCTATATATATATATATATGTATATGGTTATAGTTATAGAGTACATATATTATATAGTGTAGTGGTATATAGGGTTCGAAAATGAACTGTCTAATTTTACATTTCGAACCCTATTATAACGTGAGGAGACATCACCACTTATCACAAATGTAGCCCTATGTAAGCTATCTTTCTAGCGCTATTTTGAATCAAATTGAAATATAACCAGGCGTGTTTCACTCCGCGATTTCGTCGCTTTGCTACACGTAGCTAAAAGTACATCCGTTCGGCCCCAATTTTGGGGTTTGCCATAAGCCGCGCGTGGCGCTGTCGCCACCTAGCGGCCATATCTGTGCTGATCGTAACAGACGCGTTTTGTTAGAGAGTGAGTCTTCTGTAACTAGTACTATTATTTATTCTGTGATATTACGCCATAAAATGGCCAAACGGAATATTACGTAGATACTTAATTGGATATATGTTGGTACCTACTCAATCGATTTGTCCAATAGCTATTTCTCAAAATTGCCCTGAATCTTATAGTAATGTGCTTATATAATCTGCCGTTGTTTATATTGTAACTGGCGCTTGAGTTGGGTTCTGATATATTTAATGTAATAGATCCCTATGGGTCGTGTATCCGCAAGGACCTCGAAAACCATAAGATAATATGTCACGCTGTTCACATGTTTGTATATTCTAAACTTGGAAGCCAACTCACAGAAGCTGGAACCTAAACGATTGCAAATCGATCTGAATTGAGCTTTGAAAAATATTTTATAACAGAAATTTAAACATGTATTTCGTCCAAGCTTTTTGCAATGCTGCCACAATACGAATGTAATACTTCATATTGTTCCTAATTCTAATACCTATGTACTAAGGTACAGTTAGCAGTAGAAGTTGCTAAGCGGTCGAGGTGTTCAAAATGACAGCCATTAAGTGAATAAGCGTGTGTGCAGGTCATTTTGAACAACTCGATCGCTTAGGTACTTCTGCTGCTGACTGTAACCATTAGGCAATGTGGAGAACGATATGACGTATTTATTTATACCTACCTGTTTGAAATTCTTCGTAAGATGAGTATTTGTATGATTTCCCCGAGAAAATATCTGGTTTCAGATAAAGGTGACGGTGACAAGTCGCTAGAGGTAGTTAGAAATAATTGTTATCTGTACACTAACTGTGTTTACGCGGAATTCATGTAAACGTCTAACATTAAACGTAATAATGTTATTAGTCACACAATTTTTAATATATGACACACACACACTAGTCCATCGTAGACTAACTAAAGTCGGTCCATCAAAAGTCTGCAGCAAATTTGATAGCCCACGCAGTGCACATGTTATTTTAAACGTCAAACTTCTATGAAATTATGACGGATAAATGACAGTTGCACTGCGTGGCCTATCACATCCGCTGCAGACTTTTCTTGGTCTGACTCTAGTTTATCTATGGCAATCTAGTTTGGTCTAAATGAGCCTTAGCCCAATGAATTTATAATCATTATTCGGCCAAAAATAAATATAAGATTTTATGAAATTGATGGGCGTATCAAAGGATATCGCACCACGCACGACTATTAAAAATACTTAATTTCCAGCTAAATATCAAAGATAGACAGCTTGCAGGATTGGAATGGAATCAAATATATATATATATATACCGGGTGTGGCCTGTAACACGAGCAAATAATTAAAACATAGATTGGACTCCACAAACAGTGACACTGTTGTTCAACAACTTTAAAAAATGATGAAGTATTTAGACTCCCTATTTTTCATACAAAATAAATATTATCTTCAATGGACGCCATCGCCACGCCATATCATTGTGATTGACGTTGCTTGTCACGCCTTAAAAATAACAAAATTCGCAATACATTGCGTCTTGGAATAAACTTTAAAGTGTATTAAAAATCAAACCACAACTTATTTTTAAAAGTCACTGAACAAATGGTGGTCAGTATGAGGAGTACAGCCTACAGTTTAATTTTTTGCTCATATTACAGGCCACACCCGGTATATATATATATTCGGCCAATTAATGTGAACATTTTAAATTCGTCTCCCTCTCGCAACGTGCCATAAGCTTATTGCTTCTCTTTCAGTTTTATTCGGACCTATCCTATCCCATAGGTAAGTGTGTGTCTTCTATGGAGAAATTGTACAGGACTCAATCATCCTAATTTTGTACTATTTTCGTATTGGGCAAAGTTTTTGGGATATAAAAAAGTTGTAATAACCTAAACGGCTAGATGTCTCATAATAGTTAAAAGAAACCGATGTCGAGTGATTACGAGTGGCTCAATGCAATAAATATTTATGTAAATATGTAGTTAGATAGTTAGTTAATAAGTTTTGTGTGTGTACCTACTAACGAAACGAAATTGCTCCTTTGTTGGTCTTAAATGAATTTAATTTAATTTAATGCAACAGTGAAGAATAAAAATACTGATACTGCTTTTATTATGAGGTATATTAAATCGAAAATACACTGTTCTATGCTTAACTTTTTTCCCGACGCGCTCAGGAAAAAAGTTAAGCGTTGAACAGTGTATTTTCGGACATTTATTCACTCTAAATAAACTTAGTGGTCTTAATGTGAGGGTAATTGGGAAATTGGACCAGTTCGGGTCGGTGCAGATGTAGAATAGGTAGATTATATTAACTACAACTACATATGTGTATTCAGGTACATTACATAAATATTTTGTAGATATATTTGGAAAGCGGTTGCAAATATCTCTAATAATTTTGGTGAAATTTTCAGTACCTATTCAAATAGGTAAATATACCGGGTGTGGCCTGTAACACGAGCAAATCATTAAAACATAGATTGTACTCCTCAAACGGTGACATTTTGTTCAACAACTTTTAAAAATTATGAAATATTTAGACTCCCTATTTTTCATACAAAATAAATATTATCTTCAATGGACGCCATCGCCACGCCATTATCATTGTGATTGACGTTGCTTGTCACGCCTTAAACATAACAAAATTCGCAATACATTGCGTCTTAGAATAAAATTTAAAGTGTATTAAAAATCAAACTACAAGTTATTTTTAAACGTCGCTGAACAAATTTAATATTGGTCAGTATGAGGAGTACAGCCTACGGTTTAATTTTTTACTCATAAATAGGCCACATCGGTATATACTTATCAAGTTTTGAGGACGAAAAATCGATCTATCCAGGTTCAGATTTCACTATCAAAACCTAAAGGATGACTCACGTTAGACCGGGCCGTGGCCGGGCTGGAGCTTCCGGAGCCTCGTTTTCGTCCGGGCACGCCCGGTTTAGCGTGAGTCAACCTTAAATCTGTACCTTCAATGAACGAACGTAAAGTTATGGTGTAAATGGAACAGAGACGATATACTCGTACATAGGTATGCATATGGGACAAGGTGAGAGGGTGTTTGTTTGTTTGTGTGGATCTGTAATGTTGCTAGCGATAGTTCTTAAATTGGATTCACCCAATAATTCAGTCAGTACTTTTAAATTTCCCATTAGGGTTAATTTTATTAATAAAGCATACTTATATTATCTGGCATATCTTTTTATTCTCCGATAGTGTTCAAAACAAATGGCTCCAAATTCCAGAATGTCAATGTCTCGAAGTGATTACAATTTCTGTAACATTACGCACAAGCTCTATGTGATGAGTAATGCTGTTTTCGGATTGACGCATATTTATGTTTGTTCAGATGGCGAGGAGATTACAGGCTATTTAAGAATTCAATAGTTGTGTGAAAGTATTATTTATGATGCGAATACTAGCACATTTTTTGTTGATGCGCTGTCAAATAATAGCTTAGAACTATAATAACCCTTCCGTAAGTACCTACTCAGTGTTTTGTGTTATGAAATGTATATATTATGACAATGGGTTTTTATCTCGATTAGTGTATTAATTTGCTAGAAGAACTGTTGGTATATTTTTTGGTAAAAGATAGAGTAAGACATCAGCACATTACCTACAAGTAAAAAAATAACTAATCTATATAATAGGTACACTTTGTACAATACAATACTTACCTATTAAAAAGTTTAATACCAATATACTCTAAGTAAGGTCTAAACTTATTCCAGAATGCTTCGATTTTTCGAGTATTATAAACACACGGACAAATCACACCAGCAAATCTGATTCAATTTAAAAGTTTTAACACTTAGCAGCAAACCGTAACAGTTACTTACCTACCTACTTGTAAATAGGTAGCTGCATCAGTTTCATTAATTAAGTAATATAAATTTGGAGTCATCAAGATACCTAAAGACGTTATTACTACTCTTTACTTTGTCCGCCCCGATATCGGATGTCGGATACGACCACAAAGAAGTAAAAAAGTTAAAATGCTTTCTGCACTGAGAGAAAAATCATGGAATTAAAAAACAGTTCTGTACTGGGGGAAAAAATGAAGTTTTAGTAATAATTATTGACGTTTCACTATTTCTGTAAAGTTTATTTATTTCTACAAACAGCTCAGTAATCCCAAATATAATTTCAACAAACAGATAATAGAAATTGCAAGAACTAATAGAAATTGCAAAAGTCAATTTGTTCCTATTAGTTAACTCTCCTTGTCCCCGGATTAAGTTTATTTTTGTAATTCTAAGTGTATTTTTGTTGTACTTTTCTCTCAGTGTGTATTTAATATTCTTCGATTGGTTAAATGTATAATGTTTAAAAGAAAACTTTAACTCATAAAAATAATCTTGACGCCATATATATGGCACAGCCTTTCTCCAAAAGTCATCCGACCAAATAAGTATGTTGATTGAAATGCAGGCAAATATATAATGTGTACATATATGCCAATCAATCAAAACAGTCACATTGTCTTGATTATCTTGTTTAGTATTTACATGTAATTTTAAAAATAACAAATAACAAGTGCAAGTCGAGTATTCAGTCACTGTAAACTTGTGCAGTGACTATCTGCACCTTCATTTTTTTCCCTGCCACTTTTAATATCCAATCAGACATATGTACTTGGCTTAATTGCGTCTTACTTGCGTCAATCTGCTTTCACGGAATTACTTTATGAACTATGAAAGCATGATAAGCAAGTGCCTACGTATATGCAGTTTGATTAGGAATAATGTTTTATAACTGCACAAGAGACGTATTCGTAAACGAAAAATTAATAACAAAATAATCTGTTTTAATAACTTAAATAACTAGCAGGCCAATGCGAACGTGTACTGACATCAGAAGGATGTCATTTTGATAACGTTCGAATTGGCCTGCATTTGTGCTCATGCAGGTACACATGCATATTTGCAGTTTACAACGAATGAGCGTGTGTAACCAATTTAATTTATATATAATTTTGATATTGTTTAGAAACGCACTAGAATAAGCCTCCGGTGCATCGAATTGTTCTATGCGACTTGGAATTTTATCGCGTGTTGTTATAGGTGCCTAGAGAATAAGTTTGATGTCGATGAAAGCATACATTTACGTACCTAATGAAAACTGATAAACTAGCATATAGCGATGACTCATTTAGTGATTACCTATATATATACTTATTTGATTTCATCAGTCTGTCTTTATGGATTTCGATTCTAATTTTTTTCTTAGTATAATGATTAATGATAGAGACAATAATATAGGTATATATAGGTTAGGTACATTTAATATTTAAGCTAAACAGAAAATTTGGATCTAACAGCTCCGCTACCCTCAAGAATTCCAAACACCCAGGCCGCGTAGCTCCGTGTTCGGAGTGACTTACCGTTTTAGAAACTATATGTTCCTCCTGCAAGCAGAGGACATGCGTCTCCCAGCGTCGCAGGAACTTAGCAGCGAGGATCTTATCGACGACAGTGCGGGTGTGTTGGAAGGAGCACACCCGCAGCGACCCCTCGCTGGCCAGCTTGTAGCGGGGCCCGGGGGGCGGGCCCGGCGCGCTGCTCTCCAACCCGCCGCTGTCCACACAGCATTCTGGACTTGAGCCCTGGGAACAAATGGACATAAGCGGTCATCCATAAATTACGTCACACGAATTTCGTGATTTTTGACCCTCTCCCTGGTGTGACGTCACACATATTTGTCAATTCTTTTTTCAGTGAAATCAGCATTCTAAGTAAGGATTATTATTTTAATAAAATATATTTAAAAAAAAAAGAATACACACAAACGATTTATCATTGTAAAAACCAGTAACTCAACTGTACAGCGAATACAAAAAAAAAACACCCGTCTTTTACCTAGGTATATACATAATTATTATGTATATAAGTAATAGTGGCGGAACGGAAATTTGAAGGTTTTATCACAAAATCAGATTCACCAATATGAAACTTTAGTAATACGCAGTGAATTAATTACTGGAAATAAATATGTAGCTAATTTGTTTCAAGGTCGGAAAAATAATTCAAGATTAATCCTATAGAAACGACACAAAAGCACAGGCATGCAAATACTTAGAGGTCACTCACGTTATGCAACAAATAATCATTATTTATATACTTAGCTATTTAAATAGTCATTAAAGTTACACCAGGAAAAGTCTGTAGCGATTTTGATAGCCCACGCAGTGCAAGTGTCATTTTAAACGTGAAACTTCTATGAAATTATGACGTATAAATAGCACTTGCCCTACGTGGGCTATCAAAATCGCTGCAGACTTTTCCTGGTGTAACTATATATTTATACAATTATTTAGCAAAAAGAGGATGAATTCCAAATTTTTCAGAGCTTAAAAATATCTACGATGATCTTGTGAGCTTTAGGAGTGTCCAAATCTATTAATTTTATTTTTGCTTTGTGTATGTAGATAAGTCATGTGACCAGTGGAACACGAGAGACTACAAAAAACTATTACAAAAATAAAACAAAGAGCGAGTCTCATTGTTTTAAAGAAATGTAAGCTTTATATGTAATCTATAGACTGATTCATACGTCCGTTCCGTTTTCCGGGTTCAATAGGTATTTTATACATCATCGTTGTCATCAGATAAGCCAGTACCAAATTATTGTATGAAAATTTGCGTGTATGCACCTAATCCAGAAACATACACCCAAATTTTCATATCGTTACGCCTGTTCAAAAGATTTTATTTCACATTGATAAGTAGGTAGTTAGGTTAGGCTCGGTTTTAAAAAAGAGGGGCCCAAAGTTAGCAGACACCGCTCTATTTATTTATTTTTTAGAGATTTTAAGTTTATTATACTGATCCAGTTATTCTTTCTTGAAGTACGGAACCCCAAAAAGAAGTAAAAACGACGACCGCTCTAGCTGCAATAACGAAATCTGATTGACGTCAGTTCCGACCTTGTACTCCAAGTTAAGCACACGTTTTAATAGGTACAAAAAATAACTTTATTGTTTTTTATATTAATATTTTAGGTGCTTTGTTAGTTTTTAATGTTAGGTTGTCGAATGTTAATGATAGATCTAGCTTGACACATTAATTAAAGGTCTACGACCTACGTTAGCTTTGAACATTCTTTCCGAACATATTTAGGTATTTTCTTTTAAGTAAGGCATGGGAACAACTGAGTTGCATGTATGAAGATTGGATAAAATACAGGTAAAAAACATTGTCTTTTCCAGTTTTGTGGAATGCCCTTCTTTACCGACGCCGCAACAGATAGCGTTCAACATGTTGTGTAGGTATTTGATTTGCGCAAACGCAAACACGGCTCATCGTTCTTGTTTTTCTATAGGTACTACGGAAATAGATGCAAAACGGGTATAGATTTACAAACACGGCGAAGTGAATGGCCACCATTAAAAGCTGAAACGTCATAACGAAAATCGAAGCCTTGATTTTACATAAGTCGTAAATGAGTCGTAATAAGTAAAATGTGTGTAGGTAGGTTAGTGCATGTTTAGTCTCGTCTGTCAGTTGTTATCTTATCGGCGTATCTGTTGTGCGGAGGCCGGCGAGGAGCCGGCTGGAGCATGACCCACATGCTGGGGCTGCTGCTGTGACGTCATTGCGAAAATTCGGGTCACGGGGGCGCGCTCGGCACCGCTCGCCTTCCCGACCCGATTACCGTCTTACACTATAGAACAGATAGGTACTAGATACCTATCTGTTTTTCTTAGTCATTATCTAGAATATCAATATTTTAATACGATACCCGTTGACCTACTGTATAAAACGATAATCTACTTTAGGTGCTTTCTTACAAGCATTTAATAGAATAAATATAATTCAGTACGGATTATTAGTTACAATCATACTTGGCTCCATAAAGTCTATCTCTATCGATCAGGGATCAATGGTATTGAAACAAAGTCGGCGTATGGAACGAATGAAACTAATTCGCACAATGTAGGTCGTGGTATATGTTACGTTGCAACAAAGGAGTTCTTTTATCTACAAAAACGTCTGTCTGTATATGTATACTTGTACTTATTACATTCATGTACAATAGGTACTTAATAGTAAAGATTGTTTACCAAGGGATGATAGCATGCCACTTTCAGAGCATGAGGAATTAAAACGTCTTTTACTACCATGATAATAATACCTGTATTAGTTATTCATAAAGGTAAATTAAATAGTTATTTTAAGTAATGTAAAATTCTATTCACGCATTTCAACTTCGCGTAAAAGGAAACTGGGTACACTTACATAAATGAAAACATCCCAGCACATCACATCATCTCTGTTAGCTTTTTATCACCACGCACGAAAACTACCTACACAATGATATCTTATATTCGATCTGACTTGCTTCATTTACTTAAACTCAATTTACCTAATCATACTTAAGCTACTTTAAGTAACCAGCCACATGGGAAATCGAAAAATCCATAAAGCACATTAGTGAAACCAATGAAAACGCGTGTATCGCATACGTAGCTAACTTATCCCTGTACACTAAGATACTCGTACCTAACTATAGTCTGTATCTTTAGGTATTTAAATAAATGTAAACACACAATTTGTATATTTGCGGGTAGTTATAACATTTACTGGTTTACCAAACAAATACAAAACAGCCTAGACCGACTTTAACCTACATTATTTGATCGTGTAATGTCTTCATCTACCCTCAACTGGCTTAAGGAGCCAGAGATTTTGTTTACTTTTATTTAAATACCTAAAGATACAGAGTATACGTATTGTTTGCTAGACATAGTAAAGAACGCTAATTACGTTTAAAACTTTAAATGGAAGGTGACAAATATGACTTGAGTAAACACATCAAATGGGATAGGTAAAAATGTATGAAATGAAATTTGCCATTAGTTAGGTACGGACCGGAGAAAAATACAGTAAAGGCAGGAAATTGCATTTTAATGCAATTGTGTTTAACCGGCTTAGCATTGGTATTAAATTATACAGGTACGTGACTACCATAGAAATACTCTTGGGGCCTGGCTATTAGGTTGTTTAGTTAACTCATTCGAAAATAAATAAAATTATATAAAAAACTGAATGATAAAAACTATATTTATTGTTGAACAACATGTAGTGCCTGGCAAGTTGGCATCTGCAAACATCTCACAAACTCATAACACAAACGTCGACAAGTATTTTTGGGTAAACGTAAAATTCTTAATTTATTTCGGATTTTCCAATATGTTCGTCATTTGTTGTCTTTGAGTGACAACTCAATTAGATTTATTTAATTCATGAGCCTTCCTTTTTTTTGCTTGACGTTTTTAAGCCAAGAGTTCAGTGAATGATAGAATTGATATGTGTGTTGGGGCTGGTAGACAGGTATTCGTTTTAAAAACTTTGGTCTCTAGTAGAGATGCACCGGATATCCGGTTACTATCCGGTATCCGGCCTATCCGGCCATTATTTTACTATCCGGCCGGATACCGGATAGTAACATTGCTTGATTTTGGAGTAAACAAATTGGATTTAAGAAACAGACACGGTCATAATCGTACTTATTTATTATTTTAAAACAATTTAATAATTCCACTGACTTGCACGCGCATTCATTTCGAACCTAGAAATGAGTACGCGCGAACGTTCACTAGGAAACAGGTCAAACCTGCAGAATGCGCACCTGAAAAACCGAAATGTAGGTATAGTTCCGCTGGCCGAATATCCGGTATCCGGCCAAACAACTATCCGTTGCATCTCTAGTCTCTAGTACGCTACCACCAGTTTGGCACTGACATAATGTAGGTACGCTAGCGTGAACGTAACTTACTTTCTATAAGTTTCTCTGCATCCTGCTCGTACTGGCATATTAGCGTGAGCGAGATGTAGGTATACAAATAAATTATGTTTACGTAATATACTACTAATCTGAAAATCGTAATTCAAGACCAAAAAAAGTAAGCCAACAGTCTTGTATTTATGTAAAAATAAGTACCTAAATAAAAGTAGGTACTTTTTTAAATCGTATGAGTAAAATTACCAATAAATAAATTATTTTAGCGTGCTTATTTATAAAAAGGAATTTACTATTTTACAAACAAATTATCGCAGTGGCAACATTGTCTTACTTTTTTTGGTCTTGAATTACGATTTTCAGTTTAGCTTAGCGTATATCGGCGCGATTCGGGAAATGAATTTGACATTCACTAGATATGAAATAGTAACGATATGTGACGTTCCACGGTGAAAAGTACCCTATGGCGGTAGGCGCTTACGCTATTATTAACGCCGCTCCAATATTATTGCCGCTATGAAGCACCTTTTGCAGTGGAACGTCACATATCGTTACTATTTCATATCTAGTGAATGTCTAATTCATTTCCCGAATCGCGCCGTATGCCAGTGTGCCGCTGAGTGACTCGTGGTACGGGTACAATTAACACTAACGGCATATGCACAGCGCAGCGTCACGTTCTATAGAAATGTTGCAGCTTTCCCGAACAAAGTGTCGCTGTATGCAGCGTATGGCGTCAACCAGAGACCAAGGCCAAACATAGCGAATACAATGGATGAAGGTACAATAACTTATCACGGTAGCCTCGCACGTGTTATATGCCCGAAGTCGCGAGAAGACCACGACTGTGACCGTAACGACACGTTGAAGAAATAAATAAATATAAATATCAGTGTGCAAGATTAAGCCATAATTATGACTGCAAAAAAATAACTTTGTAAGTTGTTGTATCTGTCATTCAGTCTTTGTTACATGCCTTATAAATGTGTTCTATCACTGTAATCTGTTTGACACGATGTGCATAGCTGCCTTCTAACACCGCACCACTCTATCGACTGGGTGATGTTTCCTTCCACCTTGGAAGTCTAAAAGATAACGCGCGAAAAGTCAGGTAAGTACAGAGGAAATTCGTGCCAAGAACTCTCCGATAGTAGATAGTGCCGAGATATTTTACGATGATTCTTCACAAAAGAAAAGACAGCGAGCTGCAAAATTGTATTTTCCATGGTATTGAATGTTTTCTATTCATAGAGTGGGTATGCGTTTTTGCAGCTGTACGTATGTATGTACCTATATATGTACATGTTTTTCATGTTTTTGCAGAGTCTGCAATGCGCATATGATACCGGTGACGTGAAAATATGTTATCAGAGAGGAGCGTATACGCACATTTTTGCGACTAATATTTATTTTGTAGGTAAATAAATACCTACATATGTCACGTGTAATATTTTTCAAGATGTTTTAAAATAAATGGGGTACGTATGTTTAATAACAAAACATTAAGTATTTTATTGGCAAACTTCTCTCGCGTTCTGGGCTCTACGTCATGCATAAGTGCGTGAAGTAGCCGAGACGAATGGTCAAGATTAAATTGGTTGTGCATTAGATCAATACAGGCTGCGGGCGATAGTCCTGACGTGGTCGTCATGTGGCGACCGCGTGCTAAAGCTTCTTGTTACCCTGCCACTACATGTATTACCTATGTCCTATATGTATATACCCTACAGTGGCGGCGCGTCCATAAAAGCCGTTTCCCACCGGCTTGCCTGTTTTTGGCCGTTAGAGCATTATAGTTGTTAAAAAAATATGTAAGCCAAATTAGCCCCGGCTTGCCTATGGATATGTTTGACGCGCCGCCACTGGTACCCTATAGTCATTTAACGGACCGCTAGTATGGCCAATTAAAAATAATTTAGAGGTAATAATAGAAGTTTCCTTAGAGTGTAAAGGAGATATGTATTGTTTAGTAAACAAAAATTTGTCATCTTATTATTATTACCGGTACAAGTACGTTTTCTCATATAAAAAACCTTTTTTAGTTGGATTTTACGAAAACATGTTATTTGGTTATTTAATGAGCAATTGAGCATCAAAAGAAAACGCGTTTTACCGGCGCTATGTATTTAGATTGAGAGGTTTTGTACATTTTGTTCAACACCGCTTTTTACTGGTTTTAGATGAAAATATGTCTGTTTGCAAATAACAATAATTGTTTACAATTAAAAAAAAAACACCATTATGTTTACCCACTTCCGGTCCCCCCTCCCCCCGGGTGGAATGTTATCTATCTGAAACATATCATTAAACAACTGTACCGCTATTCGGAACCTAATAATAATATTGAGAGTGGCAACACTGTTGTCGGTCGTATTGTCCTTTTCTAGCATATACGTCCCTCTCTCTCCCACACTCCCACCACAGCAGTTTGCTTTTTGGCGGTTGTCGCAAAAACAAATTTCCAACTCATTGGCTTGCTGTTTTTCCATCTGGAAGGTCGTGAAGCTAAACTGCTGGTGAGTTTTTGAATTTGTACCTCAGTTTAGCTGACTATATTGAAAAACAGTTTCTAACGGCTTTTGCCGTTCGAAATAAATATTTAAATTTAGTGTCCGTTAAACTATCTAGCAAATAAAAACGATCCGGAATAGTAATGTGTAAGTTTTCAAAGGCTGCCTGCGCGCACCGTGGCTATGCTAATGAAAATACTAAAACACATAATGTTAGAAAACACATCGAGCTGGTAAAGCGTGCACTTGTCACCATTAGAATTTAATTAATATTATACCTACATTAAGTCTCTTCTGAGTCTTATTACTTATTACTTTAAATCTTTGTGTGTCTATAATAACGGTTGAAATTAGGTATAACACTTAACTAAATGGTGATGTGTGGAGGCATACCCTTCAGTTTTCAAGTGATTTGTGTTTTCGAATACGAAAGGATCGGATAGTTAATACGTGTTACGTAGAACCTACGTATTAAGGTAGAAGCTTATAGACGTGTAGGGTTTATCTGTCCAAGTATCTATCAGCAACTTGTCGGTTTATCCCGTTCCGGGTTAAATATAATATTACAAAATATTTTTTTTGGTAATATACTTGCTGATAAATAACGTGTACCCGCTTAGGAGTCGACGAAGCCCCGCTTCGCGGGGCTTCTATTTCCGCTCTGAGGGACACAAGGTAACGAACAAACCTACATCGCAAGCATTGCATTTATTTTTGTGGAAAGTGAGTACTTCGGCAGTACGTAAACTTAAGTCTGACTAGATAAAGAGAGAGATTAGCATGGCTCTGCGCAAGAATGACATGGAAATCCTTAAGTATTTCACTCCTTATCTACCAATTTATATCTCTCCAACTAGATCTTTGATTTAAAAAAAAAAAAAAAAAAAAAGATGGTTAAAATGTAGGTAGATAGGTATCTCTTTAAAAAAATAACAGGTACTAACAGCTTAAAAGAACTCTTGCATGTAGTTGCTATATGTGCTTGTATTATTTTGGATTTGAATAACTTGATTATTCATTATATATGTAACTATAGGTACATACATCTTTAAGCCTACCTACCTACCTACATAAATAGTACCTACACTTGTAAACGTTTTAAATAAAATCGGAAGCCTGTGACTTGAAAGGGCATTAACGATATGGGAATGTTTAGATTGATTCATTGACGAAGACGCATGGTTTGCTTCATAATTTCAAATTATATTCGCTAACTGTAGAGTTAAAGTTTAGTTATGGCAAATCTCGTCACCGTGAATGACACTTTCTAAAAGTGCCTATTAAAGTAAATCCTTTCCCCTTGTCGAGCGAAGAACTCTCAACTAAGGGAATATTACCCATAAACTTCATTTGAATGATATTCTTAAGCTATGTCTGTTATGGTTCCATCTGCGTAAGGTGTGCCTAAGAGGATCTTTTATGCAGGCACAAACTAACGTCAAGTTATTTGTGATGAAACCAATATGTTGTGTACCTATTTAAGCCTGCGCAAGGCTGCCATATTTCCACCTGCGTAAGGTGTGCCAAAGAATCTTTGATTCATTCACAAACTGATATCAAGTTATTGATGATGATATTACAACCTATAAATATAAGCCTGCGCAAGGCATGTCAGAAATTAAATAACACAGTCACGGTCATAACACAGGCGAGCGAGTAGGCCACAATCATAAAAATATAACAAAGATGAATATGTAAATACATCCTTTTGGACAAAGGACAAGTGAAAAGGGTTCTAACAAAATAATGTTCTGGGTAAAAATCAGTCGAAATAGACTTCGTTATTCGAGGTTTCATTTTTGTGTATTTTTGTTTTTGTTTATTTTAAGGGTCCCGGACACCCTATGGGCTAAACCCAAAATTGGACTAATTAACATTTCTAAAATTATAATATAATAGGTATAAAATAACCTAAGATTCCAGGCCTATCTCGACTCATTTTTATTTTAAAGATGAAAAAATCTTTGCACCCTAATATAAAATTGTGGTCTGGAGACGCTAAGCCTCATAACGTGGGTGGCATGGATAATACTAAGAGATTTAGTCACCTAAATTCGACCATAAGCCCAGGCAGAATATTGATATTTAGAATAAGGTGTGGTCAATCCTCAAAGGTCCAGATAATCTGTGGACTCTAATTAAATCAGGCTCACTTAAGCTCACGACACAACATAGCTTACGGTTCAATTCTGAAATAAGCTATGTTTAATATCACTCATGGTGTGAAAATAAAATTACAAGAGCACAAACAGCCTGCTCAAGGTGTACAAAGGGTTCCGTTTAGCGGCCCTATGAATATCTAAAAACCTTTGAAGTCTATGCCTGCTATGACAGACTCGAAATTAATATAAATTATATTTGCCTCGAGAGCACTAGTCTTTCAGTTAACATTTTTACGAGTACCTACCTATGTAGGTACACGACATAACCAAGGTTACCTATTTAATTATTATATCCCTGACTGGCATGGTATAGGAAAATTGTCATGTGCTGCACAAGCATGTTGGAAATAAAAATATACAAAACTGACCAAACTGGGCGTTTATGAATGCTTTATTTTACACCCTTATGTCTGCCTTGTGAACCTTGAGGATTCGAATCACCTTGATCGTAAGTGCTCCTATGCACAGATTAAGTTTATTTTAAACTACCCATGCACTAATCTCAAGGGCACGTGCTTCTATGCACGGACCAAATATTGTTATCACTTAATTCACTTTTCATTATTCGTCATAGTTTGATACTATACGTTTAACAAATGTACCCACCGTAGAATGTAATGTACCCAGTCATAAGGTTTTTAATAAACAGTGAATTAATGGTTTGCACGAACGATTCTAGTATAACTTCTGGGCGGTCACGTCTAGGGCATGACCCTCTAGTTCTCAAATTATACAAAATTATAGCATTGCGATACTGTTTGCTTTGCACAATGTGAAACAGCAGCAAGCCTTGCGAAAAGGCGAAGCTATTTTGAAAGGCGAGTACTTTTCAAAAATACATTGTAATATATATAAATATGTTTTTGTCGTGGAACAAGTACACCCAAACAAATGCAGTCATTTATTATAATATGTTAGCAAAACTCTGCAAAAGAGTTATATAGTCTGTCTGTACAGTGTAACTTGAAGGCATCAATGCACATGAATCTCTTGAAACATGGTGGATCAATTAATTTACACCCCGTCTGTGTCTTGCTCCTATTACCAAATCCACAAGTTAAGGACCTCAACCTATATATAGGTACCCTTCTTGCTCGAGACCTGTAAAAAATGTACACAATAATTTCATGCAGTCAAGTGTCGGAAAACTAGGTCCACACACTTAGCGATATCGTGAATATATATCCAAGAACTCTGTATATTGCCTCCCAGGAGGCGGGATGTTATTAGACTAACCTATAGTAGGTAGTAGGCCAGAGATATAGTATACAAAAGTACACTGGCCCAAATTAAGTAATATTATATTTCAGAATATAAAATAATTTACAATCTTGCTATTATTGAAATATAAACAAGTAACAATTATCCTTAGTTCATAAGGAGGATAAGTATACCTAAATATCTAATAGATTCGACAAAGTGTTGATTCTAGCATTGGATAAAATAGCTCCCTCTTAAAGGGCCTCTGCGCTGTTGGCTTTGGGGCCACAGGCGCCCGGCAAATGGTAATAGGGAACCCCCTGGTTTCCCACAGCAAATAATGTAAAATCACGAAATAAGCACATAAATTTGTATTTCGGTTAAAAGCACCTATGCGATGAGCTAGGGTTTCGAATTAAGTATCTGATTCCTTATAATTTACACACTGAATAGAGAAAACTGAATATTCAGAATTAAGCAATGTCTATGAATAGTTTACCGAAAATTAGCCACTTTAGCGGTCAGAACCAATAAAGTTTTAAGGCTTATGTCTACCAGTAGGCACCAAATAAAGTAAACCACTAAGAAACTACTCTTACTACATATATACAAATTTTTGAGTAAAATCAAGGTTATGATAGCTAAACATGAATTTAATTAGAATGACTCTGCAAATATTATTGATAAAGTTCTGTAGCAATTCTACACAAGAACACCACAAAGCGTCATAACTAGTGCCACAGCGCAGTGAACACATGAGTGTTGTGGCTTAAGCTCTCATAGTAACC
Organism: Cydia fagiglandana; assembly: GCF_963556715.1. Taxonomy (NCBI): domain Eukaryota; kingdom Metazoa; phylum Arthropoda; class Insecta; order Lepidoptera; family Tortricidae; genus Cydia; species Cydia fagiglandana. The sequence goes on from NC_085934.1 coordinate 12,666,419, forward strand.
TTCACAATTTTAAGCAAGGTTTATTTATGTACACTGACCTGCGTTCTCGTTAGTAAAGCGTTTAAAAGGGTTAAATGCATTTTATAGCTATAACTATAACCTATAACCAAGTATATGGCTTACAGTCATTAAATAAATTTAGTGATTCCCTATGACATTTCAATAAGTACCTAATTTTATTAACTCTGTTTGTGGTGATAGTGATCTAACGAATAATTAAAATATTCGTCTACTTAATCCCGAGGTATTCTGGAAATAAGAAATGTCCTGTCCTTGTTATATCCCTGCAACTGCTTACCTTACTATTATAGATAATTATTATCAAATTTGATAATAATTGCGACTTATAAATAAAAACTACTCTAGTACTTTATTATTTTTATCTTTTCATACTTGAATTACATTACTCCTTATAACAGATGTGTATGCTCCGTGAAGAGTAGACTGACTTATCACATCTTCTTTTACCTAGTTTTCACATACATTTAAGTAATTAAGTATAGCACCCTTGTGGTGACTCACTTATTCTTTTTGAACATTTATAAGTACATTAAGTACGTATATAAAATGTTAAGTTAGTATCATAATATAATGGAATATCAAATTGTATGCTTTACTAAATACCTCTCTCCTCACAGGTGTTAAAATAAAGGGTGTACTGCATAATTAATTAAACACTCATAATATAATAATATTACATATACATAATAAGTACATGTATAATCACATTGGCTTGGCGTCATCCCACCACCAGGCGATAACAAACACGTCTCAATATTATTATTAGGTTCCGAATAGCGGTACAGTTGTTTAATGACAGCGTTTTACACAAAAATAAAACGCTAATTAAATAACTTACCCTATTCGGAACCTAAAGTTTTAATCCTGCCTGGTGTAAATATGTATAATTTTGAGACAATGAGTTGGAAATTTGTTTTTGCGACAACCGCCAAAAAGCAAACTGCTGTGGTGGGAGTGTGGGAGAGAGAGGGACGTATATGCTAGAAAAGGACAATACGACCGACAACAGTGTTGCCACTCTCAATATTATTATTAGGTTCCGAATAGGGTAAGTTATTTAATTAGCGTTTTATTTTTGTGTAAAACGCTGTCATTAAAACGAAATATTATAGCAGGTTATTATAATTTAATGTTTTGCGTAACCGTATCTCTATTGGGCTGTTTATAGTGTATACTATTTAATAGGATCGTTAAAACGTTCAGTTGCATTTTCTTGTATAACAGATTTCTTAGTGGTAGGTATTTTATAAAATTTAAGATCATATGTTTGTAATATTACAACTATATTTATAGATAATATGACGAACTAGTATTTGAATGGACACCTATACTACCGGGTCTAAATAAATACAAGAAATCTATGGAAGACTTGAAGCATTGAAAAATACCAAATTGCCTAAACCTTTACTACAAGTGCTTATAATTTTCCCCTAGAAGAAATACCTACCGAACTATACGGTAACTATAAATATGTCGAATCTATTTTTGGGAGAGATATCAAAATATCACAGATAATGTTTTAAATGATGTTAAACGTTTCATTGTCATTGTTTAATAAATCGTAATGAGTCAGATGCGTTGTTGTTAAACACGGTACGCCTCGAAAGCAGAACGGACGACGCTTCTCCGATGACGTTACTGCAGGAGAAAGCAAACATGATTCATGTTCAAGTTTGCAGTTTTCACAAAGGCAAACGGACAGGAAATATTTTTACTAATATATCCTTGACATTGTCACGATGGGTTAGTCTAATAATTTAAATGTCCCAATAGCCTAAAAGTTAGAATAGTGAGTGGTATTAGGTAAGTATTATAGTCGATCAAGCAGATTTTGTTAGTAGAAAAAGGCGGCAAATTTGAAAGATGTAGGCGCGAAGGGATTTCGTCTCATATAAAATTGAATTTCGCGCCTTTTTCTACTGACAAGATATACTTGACCATCTATAGATTGTCTGAGAAATAGTCACGAAAATACTTGTACTTATAAAAAGTAATTTGAAGTGTAAGTACATTTTTAAATGTTTAAAAAAGACCAGCACCTCTAGCACAACTGGCCGCGACAGGCGTGAGAAGTGACAGATCGGCGCGCCTTGGCGGCTTGTCGCGTGTTGGCAGCACAACTCACGCGCGAGAGCCGCGACAAACTCGCGATCAGGTCACTGTCAGAAAATGACAACGATCGCGACTTTGAACTAAAATCCGTAGCACAACTGCCTATTTAGAGACAAAATATTCTCTCGTCTTTATGTCAATCCGCGAGTCGAAGTCTACGCGACTTTATAACGCGACTCGCTCTCGCGGGTGGTTTGCTTGTACTTTTTTAACTAAACTCATGATAATTATAACTTAAAAACAAGTTTGATATATTATGCAATAATATAATTTGTATAATTACTTATTGCCCTAAGGAATAAGGAAGTATGGAACAATCACTAAATGCGCTTTACGCACTCTTATATCGATTATGCACGGTGATACCTACAAGTACCACAACACACCCATCATGTTTACAACTTTAATTTCAAACAGCTAGCTTGTAGGTACTCAATTAAGTAATTAGGTACATATGGAGGATTTTTAAATTTCAATTCAGGTTTGTAAGTTTGTAAAAGTAATCCTATGACTTCCTTACACCAAACTTTCATCAACCTAACAACGGAGGCCGCTTTGCTTGTACATAAATGAAGCCGATGAGGTGGGTAGGTACAAATGTTCAAAACAAACAATCCGACTTAGTAAGTAAGCCATAGTCTTAGTAGTAATATTTAGGATCACGGTTAGATGTCTAATTTCAACAATCTCTTACTATTTAGGTACCGTTTGGAACCTTCCTCGACTTCAACAAAACATACCTACATGTGGCCTGTGCCCGCTGCATCGTACTGTAACAGAATGATGTAATACGTGGCTATAACAGGATCATGTCCGGCTCAAAATCATGCTTTGTATGAAATATCAGTCAACTCCCACTAAACCATTCCGTCCCCTGCCAACACCATACCGTGACGTGACTGGACCGAGCCGACCAACAATATTTTGAAGGAGTCATTACGTTCATGTCATAGTCTGCGTAGGTAGCATAGGTACGGTTATCATATGGTCTACCATATTGAAACTCCTCTAAAACATACCCGTGTTCTAGATGTTTCACTTCATGTTTGACAGGGCCTGATACGATCATGCTATGATATGTTGCTGTCAACATTAGGTATGAAGTGGGCCTTGGGGAGCTAATTAATAATGGCTTCTAGGAGTTCTAGGTACTTACCTACCTACTTTATTTTTGTTTCTTTTCAGGTAAATATACAGGAGAGAAAAAAAACAATATTTAAATTAATAGTATATTGCTTTGCCTTATATATTCTTGCAATATTCGACTTCTTATTATTAAACCTAATATATGTATATTAACATCTAGAACCACTATAGAGAAATTGTAAGAATCTTCTTTATTACCCTTGAAAAGTATTTTCTCTCTTCCTTTTTCTTCGACATGCGGCGTAGGACAATTAAATATCACCCTGGAAAGAAAATTGGTTTGTAAACAAGACAATAAAATATGGTCATGACTTCATCAAGGACTATGAAATAAGCTTTTCATATCAATTTGTCAAATCATAAACAGTTAGGTACACAGTACACACACATGCCATCCATTATTGGCACAAGAAAAACTATATGAAACTTATTTGAGAGTTACTGTGGCAGCTTAGATAGGTACGCTATAACCATTAGAGTCATTATTAATAGTTCACTTCCTCGGTGGTGTTCTTAAAGCTAAAGCGCTTCTCACATCTTAGTTAATTTAGAAAAGGGGACAGCTCGGCGTTTGAAACCTACAAGCTTGCCTAGTGTGTTTCTTTTCCTGAATCTCCACTTCGGGTCCTGTTGGCACGTTCCTGTTAATAATATTTTCCTTTGGGTGCCGGGATATCAATCGTGTCTAGGATAATGCTGAACTTATTCTGAAAAAAAAACACTATTTACAACAGGAATATGAGAACAAAAATATTTTATTTTAAAGGTTTATTAAACAGAAATTTTTAAACAATATATATTTTAAGGAATATTATCAATATTAAGTATATAAGGCTCTATTACTTACATTTTTTCATATTTTTTCCCGTAATTAAATGTTGACAAAATTTGAAAGTTCCTTGGCTTTGACAGGAAAAACTTAACCATCGACAAAAAACTAGATTTTTTACCACCAAAGAACGAATGATTTAGCGCATCCCTGGTTTCCGATTCAGTGTTGCCACTTGCAAATATCGATTTGTTTAGACTTTGATTTCGCCGGGTAACACTGACGAGTCGCGCCGCGACTTTGAGTTCTCTACGCGGCTGTTGCAGTCGCGGGTACAAGTTATGCTATGGAAATCGACAGATTTGACAGCCGCGGAAATGGCGACTCGAGTCGCGGTCTAACGCTACGTCTTACGTAGGCGAACAACGCGCGAACGCGGCGCGGCGCGGCGCGGCGAAATCAATCCTTTGATGCCCATAGAAGTGTCCTACGTAAGCGATCTCGTTGCGAACGCGGTGCGGCGCGATTTGCACGCGAATGTCAGGCGGCGCGGCGCGGCGCGGCGCGGCGGCGGCCGCTTTCGCCGCGCCGCGCCGCGCCGCGTTCGCGCGTTGTTCGCCTACGTAAGACGTAGCGTTAGTCGCGGATGCAAGATGTGCTAGAGGTGCTGTTTCCTTCATAAATGAAGTCCTTTTATTACCTAAAGTAAGACACTCGTGTCTGGAAGACATGTAACATTTTTTATTGTTGCGCAATGGTACTGAACCCTCCTTTATTTTATGTATGACTTAATTAAGTGCGTGTAGTTTAGGGCCAAATGGTTGACATAGTTAACAGAGCGCCTTGGCGGTACACGGTGAATCACACGTGCACAAATAAATAATAATCAAGACACGACTTAAAATATGATCCTATTTACAAACGTCACCATTCTACTCGATTATAGCCACCACAGGCGGACTGCATCCCAGCTGTACTATGGAAACAGCAGGAGGATTGCATACCTCTAACATAAGACAGAACATAAAGTGCATAGACTGCATAGAACGCCCCAAATTTAAGAATAGATAAATATGCTATTGGCATATTATTTACAGAATTATACAGCTGGTATAAAGCAAATTCCTTGCAAATGAGTGATGAATGAATACTAACCATAACCAAGGGATAAAAATGATGCCTAATATGACTGAAATTATTTTTGTAGCAATTGTTGAGAGTGATTTCAACTAATCATTTAGGTAATAGTATAGTTATTTATGGAATACTAAGTAAGGAATGGCAAGGAATGGAATCGTAAGTTAAATATCTGAATGGAAATGGTATAACACATCCATTTATAACCAAATTTAAATTGCTTATGGTAAAAAAAAAATCGTAGGTAGTACTTGGACAGTAAAATGCTCTAGAGCACAAAGAAACGTATCACTTTCTGCACACGTTTTAAACAATAATGACCCTCTTTCAGGACAGTTCACAGTAACGGCTGTTTTGTAACTTTTTTAGTCTGGTTTAAAACTTGCATGCAGAATTTTGAAAAGATTTCTGATCATAAACAAATATAAATTGAATCCTACTAGATGCCGTAGATGCCTACAAAACTTCGCAATAGGTTTAAATGTTTCCCTTGCTGGTTTCCCAAACAAACAAACAATATTTTATTTGCAACTTTAAATTATGCTGTAAAATTAAATATGAGCAATTACTACTTTTGACGCAGGTAGATGATCAAGTTTCACTTCACATGCCCCTCTTTCTATAGTAATACTACCCACTTCCCTACTATCTAACCGACATAGGCCCTATATACCTATAGGTACTATGTATAATTATAATCTTATAACGACGAAGATTATGTTAGTTGCATAAACTCATGAATGTTAGTCATAATTCATGAGATTAAATTATGTTTGATGAAGTACATTGAATAAATTTAACCATCGACGTCCGAGAGTAGATGACGTCAGAAACTTGATTTATTCGATAAAATTTCTGACGCCTTTCAACGGTATCGGTGAGTAAGTACATGAAATTCTCCCCAAAATACAATCTAACTGTGATGGGCATCTGTTCGCTTATGGACGAACCAAGGAGCAAAACTAACACACAAACACACATTAAAAAAATCTGATATTAAGAGCCAACAGGAGTAGTCATTTCTCTATACAAACGTACTCGACTGTTTCCTTTGTGGGTTTGATGCTACGATGCTAGAGCAATGATTTTTTCAACACAGATTAGGTAATATTGTTGCTTTTTTTGATATTTTTGTGTTTTGAGGCGCTAGTCAAGCCCTTCATAAATGGCCAAAATGGCCTAATTATGGCGTAGTATTCAAAACTGATATCAATTATCCAAAAAAGCAAAACGTTCCATCACAGATAATTTCACTACCTATCATTTAGATTTTCAAGGTTGGTTAGGATTGGTTAAGTTTTGGAGGAGGAAACAGTCGAGTACGAAACCTCGATTTTTGAGATTTTTCGCCTTGTCCCTATCGCGCTAGTTTTAGGAGCCGCTTCCGTTAGCGAGACTGGTATATTTACCTAAAATATTTAAAACTCAGCTCCTGTTTCGTCTTAATATTGATATAAGTACGAGTAGGTAGGTGCGTGTCGCATTTGCACCAGTAAATAGGTGCGCAATGAATACTGAAATGAATATCATATACACATTTCATATCTATATTTATATATTTATAAAATATCAATGACAACCACCAGCGGTCGGCGGCGCCAGCTTTTACGTAGACCTTCGCGATTGGTTAACCACAACTCCCGCAGATCAACATATAGGGGTAAACGCAAAAGTAAGTAGGCACTGCAAGTACCTAGATAGGGAAGGATATGTATGTAGCCAGTGTACGTACATAAATATTAACAATAAATTTGGCCTTAATATAGCATGTTGTTGGGTTTTTTTTGAGGAATGCCTTTGGCTTCCTTCCAACTGAATTCATAAAATAACCTCCATATTAGCATGAAGTGGTTCAAGATTTGAATCATACATTTTACATAATAAGGTGCTGAGAAAATCCTGAAGGATTTCAAGAGTGACTTATACCTATGCATGTCATGAATGAGTGGGTTATAAACTTCACTGGTTTGAACCTACTTTCATAGAAAATGTATTTTCATAGAATACGCTTTCATAGTTAATGCAAAGTGCCTTTATGGAAATGCAAAGTGCCTTTATAATTGCGACTACGGGGTCCGTTATATTGTTACAAGTTCAGATGCGGCAATTGTCACTAACTTTTAGTATATATGTTGTTGGGCATTACGCAGGGACCATTAACTATATCACCACATATATAGTTGAATCATTTGCTATCTTCTCAGGGTTAGAAATTTTTAATTTGGCGCACATTTTTTTTCACTTCTATGCCAGTTTTTCGTAAATTTCAAATTTTTACTTGCGTAGTAGTAAAAAAAACCATGGCCAATTTTGTTTTTCTAGGCATGAGAAGATAGCAAATGACTCAACCTATCTGCCGTTTTAATTTGGCAAACGATGTACACAAGCACCCTGTATAAATTATAAACCGAAATGGGTGTTACCTACAAGGTGTAACAAAAATTATGGGGGCATATTCGGTATCGTGTTCTGATTAGGAAAAAGCACTTAAGCAGAAAAAATGTTTTGACGCAAAATGTTTTTCCTAATGAGAACATGATACCGAATAAGCGATTAAACGGTTCGCCACTATTTTTATTACACCTTGTACCGAAGGAAACGAGTCGGCGTCTTCAGCTTACGTGGATAACTGAATAAGAATGGTATTCCATCTGTCCAATATCTTGGTCCAATGTGTATTGCGTCTGCGTCTCATATTTTGCTTAAAGAGAGAGTGAGACGCACAGAAATTGGACAGGTGGAATACCATCCTACCTATACCTATGACATCTATGTCAGTTTATAATGGCTCCTCTAGACGATGGGCCAACGCCGGCCACTCCAAGGGAGGCATTTATGCGTTAGAGGGAGCAAGTGATATTGCTATCTCATTCTACCGCATGGCTGCGTCCCTTTGAGTAGCCGGAGCTGGCCCATCGAGTAGAGGAGCCATAAAGTTGTATTCAAATTACAACTCAACTCGTCACCGCTAGATAGGTAATTCTGCTGCTGACTATACTTCATACAGAGTTAACTTTTGGATAATATCAATAAAACGTGCGTACGAATCGCTAAATCAAATTATTGTTTGAAAACATAATGCTAGGTGATTCTAGCTTCAAGGTGCCTTGAGATTCGAAAGTCATTACTCATTACGGTTGAAAGTTTACACAGTGTTGTGGTTGGAATGGGCCAACCATAATGCCTGTGCACACCGGCTGCGTGTGCGTGACGTGCACGTGCGCGTGCGGCGTTGTAGTATAAAGATCCTTATGAGAGATGGCACACCGCTTGCGTGACGTGTGCGTGTGCGGCTCCAACATTTTAGCGCACGCACACGCGCACGTCACGCACACGCAAGCCCAAGCCGGTGTGGCTCGGCCTTAAATTAGTAGATAGTTATCGTTTATCTTTACACTGTAGGTAAACTTAACCGTAATGGTAATTTAAGCACAAGTACCCACAGAGTAACGATAAAACATATGTGAAAACAAGGTAGGCATAGTCATGACGTAGGTGATTAAAGTAAGGGTGGGAATTAGGTGCCGAAATTTGACTTATGCAGTGAAAGATGCATAGAGTACAACAGTGACGGATTTGAAGTCTTTGCCGCCCTAGGCCCCAGGCCCTATAGCCGCCCCTTTCGCAGCACCCATCATACCTATTGACTATCATTTTAAGTTATTTCTTGTTCTCATCAGCGAATTTTTGGCACAATTTGCCGCCCCTAATTTCTTTCTGCACTGGGCCCGGGCCTACTATGGGCATTATGGCAAATCCGCCACTGGAGTACCTACAACCCTCTTCATTGTCAGCATAAAAATCATAATTATTTGGTATCAAATTCACTTACAAAGTACTCGGCAGAACTTTGGTCGGCCAGCGATGGTGAGAGCAAGCAGCCAGGCGAAGGCGGTGCGGTGGCGGCTGGCGGCGGCGGCGCTAGCGAGAGCAACTCGCCAGCCGACGCCGACATGCTGCCCGCCACCGCCAGGCTCCGCAGCCGGTCCGCCAGGTCCGTATGCCCACCATTACACGACTTGCTACCCTTCCTGTCCTCACTGGAACACAAATTGTCAATGATCCTAGGCCGCCTCAGCTTCCGCGAGGCGGCACGCCACCGCCTAAGCCGGCAGGCTGCGTTGTTGAGCACTTCCTCCGTTTCTCTGCACGCAGGCCGTTCCTCATCCGATTGCGTCACGTCTTCAGATTCAATCGGCTCATCTATAAACGGTAACCCGTGCTCCAGGGCCATAGGGGATGGCTCACCCTCACTATCACTAATGACTGCATTTGACGATCCCGAGAGAAAATCCCTTAAGGCGAAAGCGAGACGTTGGTCGGTATTGAGTCCCTCCGGAACGCTGTCGGAACCTCGATCGGTGGGCACAAATCTACTATCATTGTTCGTCTTCTCTTCGCTTAGCTCATTTTTCAGGGTGTCTTTCTCGTTGGAATTGAGATCCACGTTAATTTCTTGACTAAAGGAAGGCATTTTTAAAGGCAACAAGTTGATCTCCCCGTCAAAAAACTCTTTCTGTCGAATACGATATTTTAATTATGTCCTGCAGACTGAGACAGGTCCTTGGTGGAGCTGAAGCTCGAGCTCTGGATTGTGTAAACATAAACAAATCGAAACGACAGATGCGCACATTTTTATCAGGACGAGATGAGTATACACTTACACTTTGATATTGTATTTCGACTACTAAGAATCGTTGAACTATACCATAAACCTAATATTCGGAACGCGTTCACTCACTGTATAAAAAACTATTGCAAGAGTTCCCCAGAATAAACAGCACAAATCAGTCATGATCCGATCCGAACACGCGATAACGATATCTCCCCGAGTCAAGTGGGTGCACGCTCAACCTCTAAATACAAGCAGAGTGCGCAAACTGAGCTCTGCTGTCTACTGGCTGCGCTTGTCGCCGTAAGCTGTACATATACGTAACGTTCTCGTTTCGTTTGTAGTCTTGTTGTTTGTATTGACGTCCGTATGGCCGGCGCTCGGCGTGCGCGAAAGCGGCGCCCGACGAGTTCGTGCCTGGCGCCATCTATATCGGTATTCCGGTCGCTCGCTCCTAATCTAGCGGGCTGACCCAGCTGCCTTCAATGCCGGCTACGAAGTTTTCTAATTAAACTTCGCCCGTTGTTATGACGTTAGCTTCGTAGTTCTCCATTCCAACGACAGATGGCATCTTCTCATGTTTTTTTCAGGCTAATAAAATTCTTGTTGCTTTTACAGTGAGACCAAGATAAGTCTGCAACGATTTTGATAGCACTCGCAGTCCAGGTGTTATTTATATGTCGTAATTTCAGTTGATTATAAAAGGATATTATTTTGAATTTAAACACTGTGACCCACAAACCTAGTATAACTGCTAGTGTGGGACCGCCATATGAGATATTCGACTCCCTAGCATGACTTGAATTGTCGCGCGTCGCGCACGACTGCATACGTACATTAAGACATTAACACATTGAATGCCAGGAACCAGCTCGGCGGGTTCTCTGTTCGTAGTCGCTTTCCTCTACAAAGCGGGAACACGCTGGGATCCGCTACGAGAGCGTAGCGCTACGAAAACTTTGACATTGGACCATCCCAATGAGACAGTGTCATAAGTCAACAACCAGAAACGTCACTTTAGACACTGACAGAACGGTATCGTGCCGCTGTGACATCTTATAAGCATTGTTCGAATTGGGCATGCATTGACTGTCACTAAGAACCAAGCCAATTTTTGCGCTTATGAATTTGGAACTTTCTTTTATTTCTTTATGAGTTCTTAACGCGAATTTAATGTGTACTTGTACAAGTACGAGGGGACTTACAAGTTTAATGATATTATATTTTAGGCTATTTATTTCTTTAGGTCTTTACCTGCTCCACTTACGAATACTTAATAATTTTGTGTGAAATACTATTTACATAGAACATGTGAACATGACTCAGTTTAAACCTCCATAAACGCTGCGATTACAATTATAATTTTTACAGTTCGCACCATCCGTGATTAAGTACTTATTATTTTGGCTACGACATGGTTCGGTGACTAGCAAAAAAACATGGATAATCTGTCAGCGCGAAACGCCCCAGCGGCAACACGGCAGTGGTAGCGAAGGTATAGGTACCTTACCTACCTAGGTTTCCTTCGTTACCTACCTAGGTACCTAGGTTAGCGTCCGGCCACCTTAGGATGCCAAGGCAACGTTATTTGCTTATTAATTACTATGTATAAAGTCTACCGTCAAACATTTCAGAGGGCAGAAGAATGCCAGAAATTGTGAGCTGTAGACCTCGCTAGCAATGCGAGCATAACTGAATAAATGTATACCTAGCTCCGCCATTAAAAAAAATCCAAAATTAAATCGACAAAATATATATTTAACCATCGAACCTGCTCACAAAATTTTACGAGAATCGGTTGAGATTTGAGTTTACCCGAAGAGGAAAACATCTGGACATACGAAAGCATTTTTGCCCAAGCTGAATCGCTCGGTCAATCAGTGATGGTATATATTAAGCCTTTGCCTTATTCAATTAAGAGTTGGCTGGCGCAGTTGGTAAGAATTTATCATGGTCAGCTACGGACTAGTTGAAGGCTTGGCTACATAAAACTGGTTTGTATTAAAAATGTACATATTACTTACATTATATGCATAAATAAACTACCCTACCTAAAACTTGGGGGAACCTGTCCAAAACCACTAAACAGACACCGCAATCCATTACCAACACAGCTCTTACTGAAACAAAGAGCAAGCGGCCGCCCGTATCTCTAGCGAGGACCGTTTGACTCAAATCAATTACTCAATTACAAAAAAAAAACCCTAGTCCCCTATAACTCTAGACTAGGTACCTACTTTAGTTTCAAAACTTAGCTTCCTTCTTCTAGAAAATCACCCCGTAACTTTTACCTTCTTTACCAACTACTTAAGTGGTAGACTTAATAAATCGTAGTTTGTTAAGGAACCCTAAAAAATAAAAAAGTACCTTTCGGTTTCGTACCTTTTCAATACACCACGTACTTACAAGCAAAAGGGAGTACGAATATCTTCGCGACACTTACATTACATGACAGCTTATTGCCCTATTCATGTGATTTTGAATTAGGTGGTCAAGCACCCAGCAGTCAATAAATTTATGTCATAGTTGTAACACTTGCACTACAAAAGATGAATAGGATTACAAAATGTAAAACAAATTAGTTATTCACATTTTGTAAATTGCAACAATTTGACGCTATGTGATCAAGCGCATTACACCATGAAGGCTACAATTGTTAGGGAAATACCATCATAAGGACATATTTAATGCTCACTCATCACCAGCTCCGATTTCATACCTGACCATCAGTCGCGGGCCATCTGCTGTGCGGTTCGCACTCCGGTTAACAATCATAATTTAACTGGACAAAATGTGTTTGTGGCTTTTGACTGCATGTTTGGGCATGCTGCCCGCTAACTCGCCCCCTACAAACGTCATTGTTGTGGGAGCTCCTCCGGCTCCTATACTCGTGCCTACAACGACAACCACAGCGAGCCCTAATATGACTGGACCTCCGCCACCAATGAACATGACTGGAGGACCTCCTATGACCATGACAGGTGGTGGCGGTGGCGGCGCTCCACCAACCATGGCTCCTACAGCTCCAACGGGTCCAATAGGTGGAGTACTTTTACCTGTTATTCTTTGCGACACCCCTGATATTGTTTGTATCATTAATCTTGACGAAACCGCTGCAGGCATGCCGTCGATCGATCCGCGATTTGGCACCACCCCTGCGCCGTCAGCGGCGTTGCAGGTGCCTCCGATTATAGGATATAGTGCCCAAGTGCCGTCTTACAACACCGCTGTGAGATTCCCTAGGGAGCGACGAAGTATTCAATTAAACACGATTCCTACCAATAAATTGGACAAATCAGGCATGATGGAAACTGCCAGTCATCGAATCCGCAAAAGACAAGCGGGTTGCAGGTGCGTAGCAGCAGGCACTTGCACCAATAATGGAACTAATGCTGGGGGTGGTTTGATTGATATTAGAATTGTAACGCCGGTAAGTTGTGACGCGTACGTATATCATATATCACTATCAAGTAGTTGTTGTGGCTACAATATGTGTAATGTCACATTGTTTCAGGGAGGTGGATCAGGACCCACGTGTCCTGCCGGGCAGGTACTCTGTTGTGGCAGCTCGACTACAGTGATAGCATGCGGCACTTTGCAGACAGTACCCGCCACAGCGATCGCTCCAGCCTCTGGGCAGGCCAATTTCGGAGAATATCCGTGGCAGGTTAGGATATTAAAAGTTACGTTCAGTGTGATAAATGTTTGTGTGACGTACTGATATTACTTATGCGCCTTGGTTTACTTTTCCAGGCACTAATTTTAACAAAACAGAACGATTACATCGCGGGAGGAGTGCTAATTGACCAATTCAACGTTTTGACAGTGACTCATCGACTGTCTACTTATGTGTAAGTGTAATTACCTTTTTATCGCCTTTTCATTCAAACGGAAAAGGACTATTCCTCTCTGGATATTAATATTATTGAAAATATTTTGTTGTATATATCAACAGCTATGCCCCTACGTTTGTTTTTTTAAACTATTTAATTATTATAAGAGTTAAAAGCATTAAATATTTGTATGAAATCTGTTTGACACTCCTAATTTTAACAATACATAATCAAAAAACCGGGCAAGTGCGAGTCGGACTCGCGCACGAAGAGTTCCGTGCCATAATGCAAAAAAAAAAAACAAAAAAAAGCAAAAAAAAAACACGGTCACCCATCCAAGTACTGACCACTCCCGACGTTGCTTAACTTTGGTCAAAAATCACGTTTGTTGTATGGGAGCCCCATTTAAATCTTTATTTTATTCTGTTTTTAGTATTTGTTGTTATAACGGCAACAGAAATACATCATCTGTGAAAATTTCAACTGTCTAGCTATCACGGTTCGTGAGATACAGCCTGGTGACAGACGGACGGACGGACGGACAGCGAAGTCTTAGTAATAAGGTCCCGTTTTACCCTTTGGGTACGGAACCCTAAAAAGAAGTCAAACATAGGAGCATAGCTATAATATCAAATTACTTCTGTAAAAATATATATATTCCATAATGTCAATATCCAGAGAGGAAAATAGACTACGTTTGTATGGAGAAGCGGCCGTCCCCTTTCCTCTTAAGTTGTAATATACTTTTCGATTCTTTGTCATTTTTTAACGCTTACAATAGAAACAAATAAAGGAATCCCAGCTACACAGCAAGTAGCAGCAGCAGGAGTGCGAAACTCCTGACTTCGGCCAAACTCGGCTCCGCTCGGCTCAGCATTGCTCCGAGCAATTTTTAGGGTTGATGGCACCACTTGACTTCCTTTTGCGTGCACGACCACATATAAGGTAATCACTTGAATTTTGACAACCCTAAATAGCCGAAAGGGATAGTGCCATATGTTAGAATGGTATAGCATGATTCGACCCTGAACCGCTGTCAAACTTCCGTTTTGTAGGAAGTTTCCTTTCTGTACATACGGTAGTACTATTATTTATTCTGTGGCAGCAGTAAGCATACAACGTAGCCTGGGATCCTAATAAGAGTTTTGACTGTACCCAATTTGTTACATTACAGCGTATCAGGTGCAGCTCCTAACGTCAAGGTGCGCTTGGGTGACTGGGACGCCGCCGGGACCTACGAGCCGGTGCCATACCAAGAGTACACTGTCGCCAAGGTGTCCAGCCACCCCTCCTTCAACCCCACCACCTTGCAGTATGACATCACTGTACTGCGACTGTCGACTCCGGTCCCTTTGACGCCTATGCCTGGTTCTGTTGCTACTATTAACAGAGCATGCTTGCCAGCATCCAATGCGGCTACTTATACTGGTCAGAGGTAAGTTACACGGTAGGTTATACATACAGTATGCATCAGAACGTAAGGCAAAGAAAGAGACCCATTAATGTTTAGGTCATACTGGGCAACTTTTTCTATGGGACCAACCTCGAAAACGCGGAAAAAAATTGGATGTTTTCTACAGGTTGTCAACTACTTATCGTATACACACAGGTACCTGTAATATGGAATCTCTAATCAATTGTTTTAATACCACAGACTTGTCATTGTCACGATGACGCTTTTAATGCCGCTTAAAAATCGATTTCAGGTGTTGGGTATCAGGATGGGGTAAAAATATGTTTGGCCTGCAAGGGCAATACCAGCAGATTTTGAAGAAAGTAGACGTGCCAATAGTAGACCCAGCCACGTGCCAATCTCAAATGCAAGCGGCACGCCTAGGCCCCGGCTTCGCTCTTGACACCACGTCCTTCATTTGTGCTGGCGGTGAAGCAAATAAGGATTCATGTACAGTAAGTACTCCTTAGAGTACTTGGCCCTTAGGCCACTTGCACCATATCCATTTAACCAGGACTATGGTAACCATGGTAACGCCAGGTTTTTTTTTTATAGATTCATAAAATTTAGGTTAAAAAAGGTTTAACCGGTTAACCCCGGGTTAGTGGGATGGTGCAAGTGGCGCTAAGTATATTCAATTCCTGTAACACAGCGAAGTACTAACCAATAGGAAGGGTGCTACGCTACAGCCAGCAGCAACAACAGCTTACAGTAAGAACTACACAAACATACGTAGATAGGTATATATTTATCTGTAAGTTATTAACACTTCTGGGTGCTTTGTCGTATAAAAATGACTAGTAGTGACCATAGGGGCTGTCCATAAATTACGTCATCGATTTTTGACGATTTTTGACCCCCCCCCCCCTATAATCATCCAAAAATCATGCTTCAAATGACCCCATTTCCTCCTACTTCATGCTACCGTCATCCGATGTCCAGACCCCCCCCCCCCTAATTTGAAATGACGCAATTTATGAATAGCCCCATATTAAAGATTATAAGTAGGTAAGTGGCCTTATATGTCCCGGGTATGTCCTTAAACTACGTCCAAGACCACCGGTGGACGGGCAGCAGCGTCCCTCAAATTCGGTGTACTCGACTGCGATCGCCAACCCGCCTGCCAAGCGTGGCGATTATGGCATTCACCCCCCAAAGGGGGAGGCCTATGTTCAGCAGTGGACGTCTTATGGCTGAGATGATGAAGTGGCCTTATATACCTACACCAATAGACTTACGAGTAGGTATAGGTAATATTGATTTTTAATCAACGATGCCGACTGTAATTCCTAAACATAAATCTAAATTGATGTGGTCAACAAACAACCTAATGATCAAGTACTTTTTAATTTACACCAATAAGTAAGTACCTATACAAATTAGCCCTAAGGGCGCACACTGTTATGTGAAATTACGAGTATGTAGCGTGCCCTTGTAATATAGTGCCTTCATGCTTCGTTAGTAATTGAAAAGTAGGACATCCAAGCAGGGCAAAGTTAACAATCGCTCATTAAACGTGATTTCTATAACATTCTATGTTAACTACGTATTAGAACTAATGTTGTGGCATGTCGGAACTAGTGTGAAGGTGGATCCAAAGGTAGTCAATCATAAGAACAACTCCTCAATACCCCTCTGCCGTGCAATACCTAATAAGTACCGTCAGTAATTACTGGTTTAGAGCTCTTTCCCACTGACGTCCAGTTTTTTGCGGGTACGGTTTTCTGCAGGATCCCGTTTCAGTAGTATAGGTGCTAATATAGCAACGTTCACACGAGCATTCTGTTTGCGGGATACTGCACGCATACCTACTACAGAAAACTGGATCCTTGCAGGAGACCGTTCCTGCTGCAAAAAACAGGACGTCATGCAGTAGGACGGACCTCTAAAATCGAAGTTGAATCGTTTCAGGGCGACGGCGGTTCGGGGCTCGTGTGCCAAGTCAACGGGCAGTGGGTGGTGGTCGGGCTGGTGGCCTGGGGGCTCGGCTGCGCCAATGCCAACGTGCCCGCCGCCTACGTCAACGTCGCCGCGTTGCTGCCCTGGATACAGGCTCAGGTGGCTACCGCTTAGGAGGATTTATTATCTCAAGGAATGTCGTATCTCCATGGTATATTAACCGCACGCGCATAATTATATTGCTATCCCGCTCGCACAGTGTCATTGACCGCCGTCGTCATGGGCGGGACCGGGACTCCCGCCCCGGGACAGCAATATATGTATAGTTACGCGACAGGGTTAGAAATAGGAACAGCCTTTTCAATGTATGTACGTAATTCCTCGTGCAAAGCGTCTTTTCCTTACATAGGTACCTTATCTGAGCATTTTTAAAGGTTAAAATAAAACAAAGGTTCGCTTAGATAAATGAAGCTTAACAGGATAATTTATTAACTTAACAATTTTTACAAATAGCCATGTAAACATTATAAAACATACATCACTTAATCAACATAATGATGATATTTTTTTACTTAATGAAAATACGGCGTTCTAAACGCAAAATTTCAACGATTATTATATTAATTTTAACATAACTATCTATCTAACATAAGCTAGTCGGGACGTAATCTAGTATTGCAGCGGGGATGGGCCCGCGTCACGGACGAAATAGGTCAACGGACCCTTCAGTCTTCGTCGGGCTTCTCCTGCTTCACGACGGGCTCGGCCGGCGGCGGCGAGGGCGGCGGCGGCGGCGGCGGCGAGCCCACCTCTATGTACTCGTCCGTCTTCTCCTCCTTTATCTCGGGCTCGCGCTTGACGGGCGCGTCCGGCTCGGAGGCGGGCGTCGGCTCCGGCGGGGCCAACGCGGCCCACGCCGAGGCCGCGCCGCGCGCATACGCCTCGTAGAACGCTCGTTGCGCTATTTCTGCCTCTTCGAGATGCACGAACGAGTGGTTGTCGAGCTCCGCGCGGAAGAAGAACTTGAGGCCGCAGCGCGCGCAGTCGTAGGGACGCGGCGCGGACGCGTGCTCGGGTAGGTGGCGCTGCAGGCCGGCCGCGCTCGTGAATACGGCGGAGCAAAGGTAGCAGGTGAATGCGCCGATGCCCGCGAACGTGTGTTCAATGAGGTGCGCCTGCAGACGTGTGGGCGAACCGAGGGCACGACGGCAGAGGCGACAGTCGTGGTCGGCGGGCGGAGGAGCGCGCGGCGCGGCGTGGCGCGCGTAGCATGCGGCGCAGGCGCGCGCTCCGGCGCCGGCCTCGCCCTCGGGCAGCGCGCGCAGACAAATAGCGCAGCGCTGTTCATCACCCGAGCAGCGCAGGTGGAATCGCGCGTGCAGGCGCGCCTCGGCCTCGGAAGCGAGCGTCTGGCGGCACACGACGCAGGGCGCGGGCAGCGCAGGATGGTGGCGCGCCATATGGCTCAGGAAAGATTCCTCGGACGGCAGTCGCGCGCGGCATCGAGCGCACATGTCACCGGCTACCACCTGAAATTGCGAATTTGATCAATTCTAAATTATATCCATAAGAATTGAACAGAGGAAGATATGTTTGAATATTTGTGTTGTTGTTTAGGTGTACAGTCAGCAGCAGAAGTTGCTGAGCGTTATTGTGAACATCTCGCCCGCTTAGCAACTTCTGCTGCTGACTGTACAGTCACGTCTAAATATATCTTAAAATATGGGCAATAAGTGGCTGGTTTGGTGGCCAAGAACAAACCTAGGCAACGTACGAGACAAGCTACAAAGACTCCAGAGGCTCGCATGCGCGGCCACCACTGGCTGCACGAGGTCCACTCCGACTGCAGCCATGGAGGTCATGCTAAACCTTTCACCGCTGCACCTACACATACAACAAGAGGCCAGTCTCTCAGCGGTAAGGTTACGAACCCTCAATATATGGTCTAACACCACAGGAGCTCTTCACACAGCATGCCTGGAAAAAGTATACAGCGAATTTCCAGTGCTCATGGCGGGCACGGATCGAATTCACAAACAAGCTATCTTTGACAAAAGGTACAAAATACAATTATTTGAGGACGACAACTACGAAGGACTCAATCCCCGGGAGCTGAGAATCTTCACTGATGGGTCCAAAACAGACAGCGGATCAGGCTCTGGAACCTTTTCAGAAGACCTGAACATGTCAATCACCACTCCGCTAGGAGCCCATAACTCGGTATTCCAGGCCGAGTGCATGGGCATCATTAACGCGGCGGCTGCCATCACTGCAAGGAAGGTAGTAGGATCCTCCATCCGCATACTCTCCGACAGCAGAGCAGTCTTAATGGCCCTAAAAAGCCATATAGTCACATCCAAACTTATACACGAATGCCACGAACGACTAATGGAGGTATGTCAGAACAATAAGATCACCTTACAATGGATCAAAGGACACAGTGGATCCCGAGGTAACGACGCCGCGGACGAGCTCGCCAGACAAGGATCGGGTGCGGGGGCGATAGGCCCGGAACCGATCCTCCCGATACCGTTTAGTAAGGTACGCTCAATGCTGCTGGCACGTACAGGGAAACTACACACAGAACACTGGCTAAACCAAACTGGATGCAGACAGGCCAAGCAGGCCATGCCTAGCATGAACGGTAAGCTCACAAGGGCGCTCCTTCAACTAGGAAAGGTTCGACTGAGTATGGTAACCAGTGTCATAACAGGTCATGGACTTTTTAACAAACATCTTTTTATAACAGGTGTCACAGACAGTCCCCTATGCCGTGGATGCATGGAGGAAGAAGAAACAGCCTCTCACGTGGTGTTGGAATGCAGCGGATTGGCCCCATACAGGGCAAAACATCTCGGATCCCCGAGTGACCTCCCCGAGGTCCTACTCAACATCAAAGGTTTGATAGGATTCCTCGAGGAGCTGGGCTGGCAAGACTAGCCCACCCCCTATCACGCAAAATAGGCGCAAGACGTCGAGTTGCGGAAAATCGCCCGAGCTACAATACAAGCTACAATGGGCAATAAGGCCGTGTATACATATTTTTGGCACTTTGTCTGTATCGATATTTCCAGACGTAACTGTAATAGGTACTCAATTTAAATATCTTATCTTCAATAAAAATTAGGGCATTATTTACCTTGCAATGCGTGAGTTTGTGCTCGGCGAGCACGGCAGCGGAGGGCAGGATCTCGTCGCAGATGAGGCACTTGTGCCTGGCGGCGGCGGCGCCCGAGTGCGCGCGCGTGTGCGCCTCCAGCTCGGCGCGGGAGCGCGTGCGCTCGCCGCAGTAGGCGCACTGCAGCGCGACGGCGCCGTTCTTGCGGCGGCGCTCGTCGCCGCCCGCCTCGCCCCCGGCGCACGGCGAGCAAGCGCCGTCCGCGCCGTCGCCGGAGTTGTTGTTTTCTACTCGCTTTGGTCGCGTGCTATCGCCGTTCAAACCCTAAAGTATGAACAACAGGTAATTCTTGTATAATCTGACTTCTTTTTTGTCAATAATAGAAGTCATAGGTAGTCGAAAACGAAATAATCTGAAACTTTCTTTTCGTTGTAGAAGTTTTAATTGCACCATAATAAAAAAATTAAGAAATCACAAACACTTGTTTGTATTTGAGTGTGTCAAGTTTGTTGAGGTGTGTAAAAAAATCAACATACATTACATAATACATGTAAAAGAAGATCTTAGAAATCGTTGAAGATTGTTAGCAGTTATATATTTGTATAGTAATGTCCTTCTAACCTGGTGTGTGACGGCGTGGTGCGCCTGCATATGCCTCTCGAGCAGGTATTGCACGGCGAAGGACTCGGCGCAGCCGGGCGCGGGGCAGCGATAGGCATGCAGCTGCGCGTGCGCCCGCAGCGCGCGCGCGCCCGCCAGCACGGCGCCGCACGCGCAGCGCGCCGCGCTGTGCCGCGCGCGCACGTGCGCCGCGCCCTCCGCCTCCGAGCGTAGCGGCGTGCCGCCGCATGACCGGCACACCCATACCTTGCTCTCGCCGCTGTGCGCTACGGCAAAGTGTACCTGAGGGGCAAGAAAAAATTGTACCTATGAGAAGGAAAAACAAGCGCTTTGTCGAAAGCACATTATTTACGGTTAACCAATCACAATAATTATTAATTTAAATAAATAGTGCTGTGGACTATTCGTTAAATGTAAGAGCTTGTAAATACCTAATCGATATAGGTACTTTATAAAACCTATAAATGCTCACCTGAATGGCTACTTTCGAGTCAAAAATTTCCTTGCAAAGAGAACAGCGGTAAAGGTGATGAGCGTGCAGATCCAGTAGATGCTTTTGCAAATCGTCCGGCGTAGGAAAACTACGCGCGCAGCTGTGGCACGTGTATTCGCAGGACACCGCCAGATAGTGTGCGGCGAGATGGCGCTCCGAAGCCGCCGCATCTGCGAAAGAGGCCCCGCAGTGAGGGCACGGCGTTGGGCTAGATCGATTCAACTCCCCACCCTCTTCGAGGTGACCTTTCAAATGTGCGCGAAATGCTTCAAAGTCAGGGAGAGCCGCGTCGCATTGATTGCAGAGAAGAGTTCCAGGCGACAAGGCCAGTTGGGGCGTCGCAGAGTCCGAGCGCCGACGCTTGACCGACGGTTCTTCAGCTCTCCTGCTTAGATCCGTAGGTGCGGGTTGCTCGATGACCTGATCTGAAGGGGTTTCGCCATTAAGTAATGCTGAATGAGCGGCTCGGACGTGTAATTGCAACTGCTCCATGCTCGTGAAGGTGTCTCGTGTGCAGTAGATGCAGGCAAGGAGCGTGGGTGGCGGCTGCGAGGCGACGCGTCGCGGGGGAGTGAGCGCCGCTGCGTCAACACCGTGGGCGCTGGTCATGTGAGCCTGGAAACGGACAAAAAATGTTTCCGATTGTTAAATTACTAAAGGTAGCTTAACCTAAATCCTAAATCTTAGGTACGTAATATCAATAAGTTTAATTTTAATTGAAGCATATCTTAAGGAGTTATCCAGATCTTCCTCGCGGTCTTGGTTGTGACCCTCTATATGTAACAGCATGTGCGACGTGAGCGGTTTTGCGGTTGAATAAACTAACAATATATTATGTAGGTAATATGGAGGACTAATAACCTGTAAAAGCTCAATCCTGCAGAAAGAGTCCCCGCATCGCGGGCTGCGTACTCCTCGCCGCCCACAGACCAACCTGTGTCGCCGCCGCACTTATTATACGCATTGGTCTCCCGGCCCTCGCGGTCGCGCTAGTCGCACTACTTGCGCGATGTCAGCGCCGCTGCGGTGTTTTAGCCGCGATTGAATAAAGCAAAGCAATATAGGACTATTACTAACCTGTAAGAGGTCAGTCCTGCGGAAAGCGTCTCCGCACCGCGGGCAACGCAGTGCGCGCCGCCGTTCGGTCTCCCGGCCCTCGCGGTCGCGCTTGTGCCCCTGCATGTGCGACGTGAGCGCCGCCGCGGTGTTGTAGCCGCGGTTGCACACGGTGCATTGGAATGGCTTCTGAATGTCGTGCGTCTTCATGTGGATCTTTAGGTGATCGCTGGAAATAAGGCAGTCGTGTAAGAAACATAGAAAAACCCTACTAACTTTTTGTACGGAACCCTAAAAAGCATCATTATTGTGGATCTCGCAAGAAAATGGTTAGTTTACATTTTCAATATAAAAGTACCTACACTGAGAGAAAAATCATCACCAGGAATTAAAAAACACTTCTGTACTGGGGGAAAAAATGAAGTTTTAGTAATAATTATGGACGTTTCACTACCTATTTCTGTAAAGTTTATTTATTTCTACAAACAGCTCAGTAATCCCAAATATAATTTCAACAAACAGATAATAGAAATTGCAAAAGTAATTTTTTTCCTATTAGTTAACTCTCCTTGTCCCCGGATTAAGTTTATTTTTGTAATTCTAAGTGTGTTTTTGTTGTACTTTTCGCTCAGTGTAAATGATTTTTGTTTTTTAAGTACTATTTGCTGATGGATGACTGTGGTACATATTAGACGCTTATAATTTTGATTTTGAAGATAAATGTAGATATAGAGATACCTACCTAGTTAGTACACACGGGATTGTTATGCCATTTATGGTTCTTGCTAAATTGATAATTCTATATAGCGTAAGTATTGAACAACCAATTTAGTTAGGACGCTCAATGGCGCAACAATCGCGGAGCGTAGGTAATGGTACAATTTACTTTACTTACTTATACTTAAGCCTAAATAGAATAATAAATAAGATTCATTTTTATGAGCTAAGCGTCAGACATTCCCAAATTACACCCACAAAAACTGTAAATGTCAGTTCGAAAACATCCACGAGAGATAAAGTCGTCTTTTATGTGACCACTGATGACAATTTGTCATATGAGACATAAGTGCCCACATAAAGCACGAACCAAACAGAACTAACAAAGAGGCTTTTCACGCAAACTACAGAATAGAGGCGTTCGCCCAAACACCTCCGCTAATGGCCGGGCTCGTCGTGCCAGTTTAGGTACGGGCCATTATTTCATTTTTGTGAGACCCTCGACGCCATTTGTCAGCGCATCATCTCTTTTCACTCGACGGCGGTTCGTTGGGCCGACAAATTGCGTGGAATTAGTCACGTGACCGCGGCGAGGTGACGAAAAAGGTGACGCATCGTGGTCGAGGAGCGAGCTTTGTGCCACGACGGTGATCAATCTTAAAGACCCATTGTCGCACCTCGCGTCCTCTTACCGTTGCCGTGTGCCTTACTCGCACGAACATCAATAGGCTTTGACTTAAGGATTTTGTATCCTACTGACTCGAGGCTTTTCTTTCCATAAACACCTACTTATAAGAATCTAATTATGGTGACAACCATTAGGACGGATTCTCCTAAAGCTCATTATTCTTTAGAATTAGAGACACTTTTGTTCGTATACAAATGCGGCCATATCTAGTTACACATATAACATAGCTGTGGGATGTATCTTTGCGCTAATTTTATGCACCGTTTTTTGGTCTAGGTATGCACATTTCTATAAAATCCATACAAAATTCATATTATCTGTAAATAGTTAAGTATCAAGATAGTTCTTAACGTGTTCCTTACCAAGGAAATAAAATACATATCTGGCTATATTGGTCCTTGGTGTATGATCAGTGAGTAGAACAGTGAGCAAAACAAGTGATACCTCCTGGAGAAGGCGGACTCGCAGTGCGGACAGCGGTACTTGCGGTCGCCGGTGTGCAGCTTCACGTGGCGGTCGCGGGACCTCTTGTGCTTGAAGTGCCGCGAGCAGAACTCGCAGCGGAACGGCATCTGATCCGAATGGGTCTGAAACCAAACACAACCATTGCATACATGTTTGAAGAGGCAGATACGAATCCAAGTTGGGACAATCAGAATGTGGCAAATTATCAGAATCGCCTGTCCGAGATTGTTAAAATAACAGAAAATCATACCTAATTATCTTTTTAACTAAGTCTAAGTTTATTTTATTTTATAACTTATAACATATGTACATATAAATAAACTTCTACATATGTAAAAAATATAGGACCAGATAAGTAACTTGATGCGGCTCGAAATATCAAAATGCTACCTCATGAAAAAAAATATAGGTATATAGAAATTAGCATTCCAAGAGAAGCAGTAGGTACCTCCAGTGATCCCACGGTAGGCTCGGCCTGTAACGTTGCGGCCCTTACTTTAACAGAATATAGATAATTATTGTTAAAAATACTACATTATAAATGAGAATTTTTAGAGCACCGTACAAAACTTTGTTCACGGTGCTCTTATGGGATCACTTCGGTCTTGCAAATCGGTTAAATGCGTTTTTCTCAAAGACCGTTTGATGAAGGTACCTATTTATATATATGAGTTGTATGACTAATAACTAATCCACCTAAGTACAAATACTTTTTAAGTCAGTTAAAAAGGTCTCAGTAAGTATCAATTAAATAATATCAATTATTCGAAAAGCCTTTTCGTGCTACGCGTAAAACTAACGCTTAAAATGTGTAAGCCATACGATGATTACATTGAAATAAGTGCGGGTGCTTCGGCCATAAAAAGTCGTGAGAACCGACCCAGGATGACTTGGCTTCCTCATCGAAGCTCACCCATGCCGGCATTTTATAACAATTGGTATTCTATAGGCCAAAAAACGTCTAAGAAATAGTTACTTTTAAATTAGATATCAAATTTGAAGATCGATATCGATGCCTATTCCATCTTTCACTTGACCAAACCACGCTAGCGACCTTACACTCTAGCTGCTATTTTATTGAAAATCATGTAGGTACATATTTTTATGAGAGCATCCTCAAAACGCGAGATAATCGCGGACAAACATACATACAAACATATGGGTCACACTGAGAACCTCCTTTTATTAAGGCGGTTAAAAACATATAGGCATAAGTTTAATTACAAGCGTCGTACTCTTCCTTATTTTACAAGTACATAGGTATATATATCTAGGTGACCGACGGAAATTAAGAACACTACGCAGTAAGGCCAGTAAGTAGGTAAAAATGCCTGTCTGAATATGAGTACCCAGTTAGACATTCTGGTATAAAGTGTTGTTTAACAACTACGCACTAATTTTATAATGTCGATATCAGCGAGCTAAAAGAAGTCGATAAGTAAGCAGTTAGTCGATCGATACTGAATCACTACCACGATTGCGCGTGAACAATCGATACGGAACCGATAACATTCCCGGGGATCCGGCGCGGGAGCCCGCTCGATACACATCGGTAAACCACACCGGAACATCTTCATTGGGCAATCCGTGACTAGCACGATTATTATAACGGATCAGAACTATAAAATAGAAGTATCAATAACATTATCTAAACTCTGGTTGCTGTTTCATTTAGCCTGATTGAACGAGCTTTTAAAACAAAATTTAACTTAACCTAACGATTACGTAGGTACCTATATACTAAATATGAGCAAAAAAATTACGAGATACGACGTAACATAATATATTTAGAATACATTTGATTAGGCCAAATGAGTCGAAAACATGACTGTATTATATCTAAGCAGACAGAACACAACATAACTGCTGCCAATGGGATGGATCTGAGTTCTAATGGGATTTATTAAAGCCATAAAGCTGATTATTTTTTACTGGTATTGTTACTACTTGGCTTGGCACCGGCTTCAAACATATCAGTTGGTAACGCATAGACTTAAAAAAGGATAATATTTTATTTCATTCTTTTTGAGGTCGGTTTCCTTTTTTATTGTAAAAAGTTTTTTTCTGTTTAGAAATATCGGTGTAAAGAACAAACTAGTAATTGTATTTAACCAGGAAACTAAATACCAGACGTGGTTGTTTAATATAGTCGTGTATAAATTAAAATTTTCACGTTCAAAGGATTATTCATAAGTCCATAAAGAAGATGCAAATGTAGCGCTTATGAATCTTGGCTGGCAGCGAGATAATGGGAGCCATCGGCCTTCGCACCAACGTGAACTCACAGCCGAGCCTAACTCTACCACAATACACTCCCAAACTGTGACAGTCACTTCACGCTTTTACTAATTGACCACCTCGACGGCACTCGGCCACTATCATGCTAAACACGTGTTCGGAATGATTGACTTCTATTCTGCTACGCCGCTCTTGAGCAATGGAACATTTTTCTCTAAACAAACTGTATTTCAAAAGCAATTTTGGAACGAATCAATAACGTCAGGCCGCACATGGTTTTGCATGCATTTTGAGCACTGTCGATTCGTTTCCGTATATTGTTTTTCTTTTAACAATTATAGTACAGTCATTATATCCAAAAAACCGACCCTACCCGTGAATAATTAGTTCTTGGATTTTTTTTTCGTAGGTCCCTCGGGGGGGTCACTGGGAGTGTAAATTCAAAAAGTAGGCTTAATCAGGCTCCTGCGTATATTCGAAAAATGGTTTTTTTCCAAAGAAACGGTTTTTCTTCAATAACTCGGCCATTTTTGATTTTACAGTAAAACCGTAAGGACAAAAACTGTAGGAAATTTGATTCTCTACAAGGTAGTCCAGTCATTATATCCAAAAAACCGACCTTTCCCATGAATAATCAGTTCTTGGATTTTTTTTCGTACGTCCCTCGGGGGAATCACTGGGAGTGTAAATTCAAAAAGTAGACTGAATCAGGGTCCTGTGTATATTCGAAAAACGGTTTTTCTTGAATAACTCGGTCATTTTTGATTTTACAGTAAAACCGTGAGGACAAAAATTGTTCAGAATTTGATTCTCTACAACTTCGTTTCCCTTCATTTATGCCGTAAAGCGTGGAACATAGGAGATAATGATAATATTTTGAATTTGACGGGTTTTTCAGGTTTAATTTCTAAAATATCGATTTTGGGGGAAAGAAGTTGGGAACCAAAATTGTTCAGAATTTGATTCTCTACAAGTTTAGTCCTCTTCATTTATGTCGTAAAGTTGAAAATAAACGAGATGTTGAAAATATTTTGAATTTGTCGCTTTTTTCAAATTTTATTTCCAAACTATCGATCCTAGAAGAAAAATTGTGAGGACCAAACTTGTAGAGAATCAAATTTTCTAAAATTTTTGTCCTCGCGGTTTTACTGTAAAATCAAAAATGACCGAGTTATTCAAGAAAAACCGTTTTTGGAATATACACAGGACCCTGATTCAGTCTACTTTTTGAATTTACACTCCCAGTGATTCCCCCGAGGGACGTACAAAAAAAAATCCAAGAACTGATTATTCACGGGAAGGGTCGGTTTTTTGATATAATGACTGGACTAACTTGTAGAGAATCAAATTTCCTACAGTTTTTGTCCTTACGGTTTTACTTTAAAATCAAAAATGGCCGAGTTATTGAAGAAAAACCGTTTTTTTGGAAAAAAAACCATTTTTTGAATATACGCAGGAGCCTGATTAAGCCTACTTTTTGAATTTACACTCCCAGTGACCCCCCCGAGGGACCTACGAAAAAAAAATCCAAGAACTAATTATTCACGGGTCAAAATCTATAATGACTGTACTATTATTAACAATACTTATTTAAGTATCGCCAAATTACATTAGGTATTTATTAAACATCACGCCCTACCAGTGGCGGCGCGTCAAACATATCCATAGGCAAGCCGGGGCTAATTTGGTTTACATATTTCCTTTACAACACTGCTCGAACGTCCAAAAACAGGCAAGCCGGTGGGAATCGGCTTTTATGGACGCGCCGCCACTGCGCCCTACACCCCTGTAGAGTTAAAAAACCGGCCAAGTGCGATTCGGACTCACGCACGAATGGTTCCGTACCGTATGGGAGCCCCATATAAATAATTATTTAATTTTGTTTTTAGTATTTGCTGTTATAGCGGCAACAGAAATACGTCGTCTGTGAAAATTTCAACTGTCTAGCGCTCACAGTTCATGAGATACAGCCTGGTGACAGACAGACGGACAGCGGAGTCTAAGTAATACTTGGGTACGGAACCCTAAAAATGGTCGTGGAACCCTAAACGCAAGGATAATAAAGTAAAGTCGCCACAATCGATAGATAAGTATTGATCTTTTGGGAAGATTGTTGTTTGCCCAGAAGGGTTTGCGGTCTCGTGCTCCCCCAATTACCACGGGGTAGCCGGCCGGGCCATTAGCGCCACATCTCAATTCGTTAGCGCCGCGGCGGGCAGATACAGTCAGCTTCATATAGTAAGGTAGCATCCAAAGTATTCGAATAGTTCGATACACCTTATAATTTGTGTGGCGTACCGATCTATTTGAATACTTTGGCTGCTACCTATTATATGACGCTGACTGTACAGACAGACGCAAAACAAACTGCTCGCCTCAGGCTGTTATTATTATAGCTTTGCAGCTTTGTGAAACGAAGGCTCTACAAAACCAGTGCAACCGATGACACAGTTGGTTAGTATCTCGAGATATTGTTACGATTGGTAGTCCTACAACCAGACCCGCCGTCGCTCGCGCAGGTAAAATGGGGATAGACAAAGACACCCCGATTATGAGTTATGATCTTAGCAAATCATTGAGTTTGTTACTATATACCAGTTAGGAATACAAACATAATCACTAGAATGCAGGTATCTAATTACGAATTCCAAATTGAATGAAAAATTTATACAGAATAGATATAGAATATAAATTAGTTTTTTTATACCTAATTTGTTATCGCTGAACATGGCTCATTAACTATAACTATAATTAATTTTAATATCTAGTTAGGATAATACATAGTAACTAGTAAACGTACAACTCGTCTTTTGTAAGAGGGTGTGGCACATGAATGTTTATATTATCAGATGAGGAGTGTCACTGATTTTTTTCGAAAATATCTGGATAGATGTGTGTACCTACCTATACACACAAAAATGTAAGAGTATCTTTTGCAGTAATTATGGATAACGGTGTCCGGCGGTGTAAGGACCTAATTGAACTAAGTGGTGGCGCTTCCGCCGTCAACAAGAAAGGAACTTGTTCCCTCTAACTACGGTTATAGTCATGTCATAGGTAGGTAAATACTTAATATATAATGGAAAATATACTTACATATAGGCATGCACATACCCAGTATTTCAATGTGTATATAAACTTAGGGCCAATAAACTTAGAGGTGACGTCTGTGCAGGATCTATGGGAAGCTATTCATCTAAATTAAATCATTAGCGGACACCATATATCAGGTAATCTAAGCCAAGAGCTCGCTGCATTTTAATTAGGTAAATACAGCTACTTCCAACGATCTATGTATCACACTCACACTAGCTGTGAAATAAATCGAAGTGGCAGTACTCACTATAGGTATTTTTAAAACTCAGATTTTTATTTTTCCTTTATTACTTTTGGCATGTTTCTACCTAATAGTTAAGGTGTTTTCTTAAAATATTTATTGATTTTTTTAAAGATTAAAATCTAGAATAAATCGTGACGTGATAAGAAATACTGAAATGTCAAAATTTAACAATTGATATCTAACTTGAGTTACCTACCGCATAATAACTTGATCACTCGATTATATTTTATGCGTAGACACATAAATATCGTCTTGTGATTTCAGTTAGCAAACCCTACTGCCCCAGTAAGTGACGCACGTGCAAGGTGTGACGCATGTCATGTGGATAGGTACGAGTAGGTACACTGACTTTGTCACTCAAATAAGACAATAGTCGCATTAGTTGAATTCCAGCGAGCAATCTATGAACTTATTTAGATAATTTTGTTTGCACATCAAGTAAGTAAGATGTAAGTACCTTTAAAAATGAATATTATTTCGGAAGCAATTTTAGTGCTGAAAGAGCCTAGATTTAAAGATGGAACTGTTCTTATTTGTGTAAATAATGTTAATAAATGCAGATGTAAATGGTAAGTAGGTACTAATAGGAAAATTTAATAGAAATGTTAAAATGGTAAAGATTTATCGTTATTGTTAGATCCACGGCTCTATTCATTTATTATTACACAATAATGTATACCTACATAGGTACGTTGCACTATAATTCATAGTGTCCGACCGAAGGTTCGGTTTCGGCCAGTTTCGGCCAAAAAATCATGTTTCGGCTGTAGTTTCGGTTTCGGCCAAAAAACGGCCGAACCTTTCGGCCGGGCCGAAACTTACGAAATGGTACTTCGGACAAAGACCAAAAGTTGGGGAATAAGTAGGACAACAATATTAATATCTACATAGATTCATGTATAGGTACAGAAATTAATTGGTTTATTATAAAACACAATTCCACTAATGAGGGCGCCACTGGACGGCCGACGCAGTCTTAAGAGGCTGTCAATACTTATAACGCGCACACTGTCTAATTGTATCGGAGTGAATGAGATAGCACTGTCGCATGTTACTGGGCCCTGGGCAAGAGAATAATAAGAAAACTCATCATCTTCCTCGCGTAATCCCGGAATTTTTGCCGTGCACTGGCAATGGGAATGGGAGCCTGGGGTCCAATATACAACTAATCCCAAAAATTGGTGTAAGCACTAGTTTTTACGAAAGCGACTGCCATCAGACTGACCTTCAAACCCAGAGTGTTAACTAGGCCTTATCGGGACTAGTCCGGCTTCCTCACGATGTTTTTCCTTCACCGAAAAGCAAAATAGTAAATATCAAATGATATTTCGTAGGTAAATAAGTTCCGAAAAACGTCGAACGTCGACGAAACTGCGGTCTCGCTTTTTAATACAATGGACATTGGTTGGAGTCTGTGCTCAACTACTTATCCTGAAGCCTGAAGCACGGCTTTGACTTCGCATGAAAGTTTGCCTCACTGGGGCACTTCGGACTTTTAGGCCCAGGTGAAGATCGGTACCTGGCCTTGCGATATTGTCACAGATTATATAATAGTTCTTACGAACAGATACTTATCTCTCAAAGAAAACGCAAATACCTACCGGTTTGATACCTACACAAAAATACAATGGAGTGACCTTCAGCGCGCCGCTCCCCGCACCGCGCGCACCGGCACAACGCTAGGGTTGCGACGCTTAGAAATTTTTATACGTGTGAAGACCGGTCTCTAATTCTATTGATCAAACTGTCAAACTAGGTAACATTAGAACTTGCCATAAAGTATATAACAGCATAGCGTTAAATAACTACATTTAAGCAAGTTAAGTTGCAATCATTTATAGTATTCCGTTTATGCGTTAGGTTAGGGTAGTGTTTGCGAAATACTCATGTTAAAAGGTCATATGTTCCTGCAGTGACCACAGTATTTACGCCGTCTTATAAACCACGCAATGAACCCAGAATGAATTAGTTTTAAAACTTCGTGTAATTTAAAATCAGATATAGATTAATGTAACACAATAAAGAAAAATAACAGAGAACCCATGATTACAGGCAATTCATTATAAGATAACCCGAGCATAAAAAATGAGTACCTACCTATTTTCCGGTGTAAAATTAAGATCTTACTGTCGATAAAATTAACATTTACCAAGTTGGCTACCTATTTCAAATAGATATCTAACTATAAGTACATTTGTCGTAATAAACACTACATGTTTAATTAAAGTAATTCAATAGTACCTACGTAGCTTGTAACTATCGTAAAAATTATCAGTGCGGCGCGCGGTGACGTGCGTGCGTGATCGTGTGTGGCAACCAACTGGCTCGCTTTTCTACCGTGAACGGGAGCAGAATCGTAGGTATAAATCCGAGCTCGCGCGGAGAGTTCCATAGGCCTGATATTGTTAACAAAATATTTCGCGCTCGCTGCGCTCGCGTTTTTGGTTGACCCTGTATCTACATGTTAGCTTGACTGGTGACTGAATAGAGTTAGACCAAGAAAATTCTGCAATGATTTTGATACGCAGTGCAATTAGTGCAAATGTTATTGATACGTCATAATTTCATAGAAGTTTTGACGTTTAAAATAACACTTGCACTGTGTGTGTTATCAAAATCGTTGAAGAATTATCTTGGTCTTAGTAATTTTCTTAAAAAAACTGCTTAAGTAACATCAATTTCAAGGACATTCGGTGTTGACAGCCCCATAATATGTGTATAAAAGCGGTTTTATGACATTTTTCAGCGATTTTATCAAGTCTACAAAAGTTTCGGTTTCGGTTTCGGCAAAAAAACATGTTTCGGTCGGACACTAATAATTCATATTGAATTAAAACATCCACTTAGTTAATTATATTCATACATATTTCAATAAAATATCGCTTTGTTAAAAATAGTAAGTAGTCATTTAAGTAATTCATAACCTTGGAACAAGACCGGTTAGATTATAACTCCAATACCAATAACTATATATACCTACCTATATTCTGATACCATTTAGCAAGTCCCAATAACCACCAAAGGATTCCCTTTGCAAATCTACTAATTGTGTAGTATTTTTTATTTTATTTTTCTTTGTGGTGCAATAAAGAGTATTTACTTACTTACTTACTTACTTACTTAATTGCTCTGTACCTAGTACCTGTAGGTTTAGATAAACCCCTAAACCCCTCGAGTCACATGCCAGTTCGCGCGCGTTCTCACAACAGTATAATACTTACAATCAGTAGGTATTTCTTACAATGACATGACGTTATTTAGTATATTCATACCTGCATTTAAAAGCTACGTACTTGCATTTGACTATATACTCGAAACGTTAGGTGAGTTACCAAAGGCCAGGCCAGTATTTCGCCCTGAGAATTAGCATCGCCATTCAACGGAGAAATGCGACCAGCCTGCTGGGCATACTGCCTGCTAGTAATTATTTATGACATGACTAAAGTACCTTAGTCACCTTAAACTATTGGTATGTACATGTGACCGTATCTAACCTTGTTTTTCCATAGATCCTATTCACTATTTTTCTGTTTAAATGAGTATTGAGTAGCAGAGCAAAATTGCATGGACACGATGGAATTCATTCATAAAGTGGCGATTCACTTTTTCAGCTCGGATGTTTTCATCATCGTCTCTTTACTAACTTACGAGTACTGGCTGATACTGACAGTAGTACTGCGATCCGAGCACAAGGCATAAACATGACAGCGGCATGTTTACTCCCCGCGCTTAATTGGAGTAATCCCGCGCCGACAGAATTAATAAATCCAATCGTCCGCAAACGATAAATCGCAGCCGCTAGCGCCCATGCCCGTGGCCCACGCGTCTGCGCAAACTGAATCACAAGTGCTTTCCATGGATCTGGATTACGATTCGATTTGTCGATGATACGTTCAAAATTGACAAAAAAATGCTCCAACTTTACTCTTCTGCACCTTCAGCCTAAACAAACAACGAAATCGTATCGTAATTCATTTTAAAGACATAAAGTAGCCAATTATTTAACTGCCATGAGTAATAAAATAACCCAGAGCCTTAGAGCATTTAATAACTGAAGTGGCCATTAAGGGCCCCTCTGCCGAAAAACTAGCACAATTGTGCCAACTTTTGTATGAACTGACATGGTTATTTGTAGTACGTTACGTACAAATCATGTAGAAATCGGCAGACTGTTTCGTAACTTTCGTAAAGAAAATGAGGGCGATGACATTTCCAGTTCCTAAATGCTTTAAGCCCAGAGCCTATGATTTAATTAGGTACGGAATCGCAATCAAGGGGAATGAAAGAAACGTGATTATTGTATAGCATCCCACAGTGAATAGAATACGATTTTCATTATCATACGTACAGAAAACCTTCTACAATATTGATTCACGCTGTGGCGAACACATTGCGAAATTCATCTAGCATCGACATCTTCGTGCGAGTGGTCAATAAGCGGAGCGCCGCGCGCGCCGCGGGAGCCCGGCCCCTGGGTGCACGGAGCCCTGCTGGCCGGCCTCTCGCCGTAACACCACCTCTGTTTATGGTGAAAAGACACGCGAATAACCACGGTTTATTATTACCACAACACCGTGAGAGCGCACGACGAATGTTTCCGAGTAAAGATCACCAAAAACAAGTTTTAAATGTTGATGGTCAATAAAAACGGTGGAATGGGCACTGGGCGGCTACTGAGTGGCACCGAGACTTTCACAGGTGGAGCGACGGCGGCGGCGGTTCACACCGCGCGGGTGCCCCGGGGTCAGAATTGCCCACTGCGCCTACCGTGTAGCCAGCGATAGGTATGTTAGACAACAAATTTACTCTTGATGTGTATCATAATGGCATGTTCTGTGTCATGTTTTATTTTAATGAGATTCAGGAAATTTCAACTCGTACCTACTCTACTAAGAACGCACACAACTTATAAAAATACTTTTTTAACCTAGCCAGGGCAGGGGTTTAGTACCTAAATTTTATACCAATGGACGTCATATATATGTATAACTTTTATTACGACGTCACGTATTATATTATTAGAATTAAGATCTTCAGGAGGCGTTGTTTACCCAAGTATTTTTACCTACACTTTTTATCGGATTAAATTACTTAACTAGGTTGGTTAAGTAATTTAATCCGATATTTATGGATCTAGTTTCCATCGATTAGAAGGTTAAATAGATTGTTGTATGTGCAAAAAGCAGTGTCTTTGCCAATAACAGCAGACCCTGCAGCACCCGACCTGGGATAGGAGAATGATTATCTATTTACTTGACGTATGTAATAAAAAGGAAACTATTGTAAATACTTGTTACATTTATTGCTTTTTATCGGTCTATTACGCTGTGCACTCATCGGTCTTAAATTAAACAGCAAGCTTGAGGAAAGGATAACGTTATAAATGCAACATCAGTACTAGACGTACTGATCCTCTTAATTGGAAGTGGAATCGCAATAAGACAAGTCGGCTATGCCACGCCACTAAGCAGAGTGGGTGTGATGCCGTCGCCACACCACCGCGGGCACAGCCGTCTCTGAGACTGCTTTATTACCCAGAGATTGCGCTCCGACTGATCAACCTCTATCAAATACAATACGTATCAGACGTCTTAATTAACTCCGACAGCAATTCCTAACGCACTCTCCTTTACAGTTTTACGATTTCCCCGGAGGCGCTGCTCGCCCGAGACGAATGGCTGCGTGTGGACTGCCAATTGATTTATTTTTAATGAACGCCTTTCCCAAGCTGCGGTGCGATGATAAAGGTGTGGCGCGCAGGCTAGGGAGTTGTTATCGCAAGCCTATTTCCGGCCGTCACCGCTCTGTCGCGCGCGAGCCCGACGCGACGCGATCATCGCCCGATACATTTGTCGGCGACCACGGCTAAGATACAAGTTCGCGTCTGCGCATGCACTGATCGATATCTACCGAGACGCAACGGCGACTGTGCAATTTCTTCTGATAATCTAATGAAATCCTTTAGCAATCAATAACCTTTTCCGATTTAATTGCACTGCCTAGCTTAAATCATAACAAGGTGTTATTTTTGTCGCTTTACGTGTGATTTGTATCTAGGCGGATTGGGGAGCGGCGGCATGTAAAGTGACGTTTCTATTTGTCCTATCTTAGCTAGATCTGTCGCGGTGTGTGTTGTAATCGTAACGCAGCGAGATCGCGGGCGAGCGGCGCGCACAAAGGGACCGAGATGTACGGCCGGCGTAATGGCCCTCACGTCACAGACCTCAGCTCGGTGCAAGGCGGCTGAGATACATATCTACACACCGGCTCTGTAAATGGGCCGTTTTGGGTATCTACTTGCTAATGAAGCGCAGTGGCTGCATGGTGAAACTGGACTGTGAATTCATAGATATGACGGATTTAATGGCCACATTGTTCAACCCGCCGACCAGGTTATGTTGCCACAAAAGACGCCTGAGATAACTCGTTGGGTGATTTTAAACGATAATCACTGCAACGTACCTTAAGCAGCTCGTCCTTTTCTATAAGTTTTAGATTTCAATTTATCTAATACATATTTTGGTTTAACTCTCTGTGTCTGTCCAAATTAGAATACGATCTTATTCAGATACAATAATTTAATTTGAATAAGCACGTGCCAGTGAAAATTATTCACCCGCAACGCACATTATTACACAGCTATATAGCCCCCTAATTATAGATTTGTAGCAACTAAGTGTGCATATTAGATACGACATCCTGTGAAGGCCTGTGTTTGTTGTCAGTGCATGGTGACAAATAACTACTTACCTGTTCATGTTTCTTAAGATAGGACAGCCTCGGGAAGGCCTTGTCGCAGAACTGGCACTGGTAGGGCGTATGCTCGGTGGCGCCGAGCGTGAAGGGCGGCTCGGCGTCGGCGTCGGCGTCGCCGGGCTCGGCGGCGTCCGTCGTCGGCGACGGCGAGGGCTCCGGCGTCGACGACGGCCACGAGCTGCCCGCCGTGCTGCCCACGCTGCCCAGCGCCTCTGTACAACAATGTTTATAATAATTAAGAAGATATTCACAGAGCAATATATTTTTATGTTGTCTTTGTGTTGCTTATAATTAATGTATTGCTTGTAATTAGTAGGTATATATTATTTGTAAATAGTGTAGCTTAGTATTCAATAATCACGGAAGAGCGGTGCCTCCCAACACAGGCATAAATTGCTTACCGGAAGACAGCACCATCCCTCATATTATCTGTACAGTTTTTTTATGAAATAAAAAATTTTGTATTTGTATTGACGCTTTTTTTGCTGAGCCACCTGGGTTTAGGCACTTTAGTTTTAAGGCTCAATTACTATAGAGGCCGAATTACAACTCTTCCATAGTTAATAATGATAACAGGAACATTCTAGATACTACCTAACTTACATACGGACCTACAATCAAACAGATTTATTACTTATTATCATTTAGTAATAAAATCCTTCTACCATTCTTTTAACAAATCCAAGTACCTAAAGGAATAAACAGTAAATGACAACTGAGACGCTTTTACAGGCGCTGTAAAGCACATTAAGGCAGACAGCGTAGCTCTAGGCTCAGATAAAGCCATCATAAATATCGAGAAAGCCCCACATTTCAGCTTTAAAGGCGATATATCTCCGGGAGCACCTCGAGTGGCGTGAAATATAAACAAATTGAATGGGCCGCAATGACGAGCGGTATCACCGCAAATGATGAGTAATGTCCACGGGCCCCGGGCTCCCGCCAGTGCCTACCAAAAGAAAACACGACTACAAGTAACGAAAATTACCCTAGCAATGCTAAATACAGAGTATACTAATAAATTCAGTTTATGTTCGTATTTATTGTCGTAAATAGTTATCGTTTGCATTTGCTAACGTTACTAACTTACAGATTAACCCTGAACATCTGTATAGGTTTATTTTATCTAATAACTCGTCCATTTATTTACCTACGAATCCTTACTCAGAAAAAAAGTTACATAGGCCCGACTATGTATCATTTATTAATTAATACTTAGTACCTATGGAATAATCAATGGGCGACCCCCACATCTAGCGTCTTTCGAGCGTCGGCGTCTGTCGGCGTCTGGTCAGCGCTATGGAAAATGACGTCGCTGCGCAGTAGCGTCGCCGCTGCGTCGACGTTGCGTCGAACAGCGGCCATAGAATTGTAGACGCCGACGCTCGAAAGACGCCAGATGTGGGAAGGCGATACAACACCGTAAGATAATATAGGTAATTGGTTTTTGTTATTAATGTTTAGGCATAGGTCCTATTTACTGATCGCTAAGTACATATTCTAATACCTTTAAACGAGCAAATCTTGTTTATTTATTTATTTATATATATGTATATTTATATTGGGGATCTCGGAAACGGCTCTAACGATTTTGAGGAAATTTGCTATATGGAGGTTTTCGGGGGCGATAAATCGATCTAGCTATGTCATATCTCTGGGAAAACGCGCATTTTTGAGTTTTTACGTGTTTTCCGAGCAAAGCACGGTCTCCCAGATATTTTTAATAATAGAACAATCATTTAATACGCTAGTTCAACTTTAAGACTTTCTTTATAAAATTTGGCTAAACACAGTGTACATATATATGTATATGTAGGTACATCGCGGTACTCACAAGCGCATTCAACGGTTGTCTAAGAGACCATTTTTGCAGTGCGTCTCCCCGTTCCCTAACAAGGACTATTAATATCCATCTGTTCCCACGACGCCCCGGACGCCGGCAGCGGCGCCTAATGGCCAAAATGATAACAATTGAATTTGGACGTTCGCAGCGCCATTAGGGCTGCTTTATTTCCACGTGCATCTATTTCATTGCACGAGAGATTTAATACGGCACTACTTAATCAAGTGCATTCCTTACAGGGCAAAAACTTCCGGTATCGAATTTAAAGTAAGAAATAAAAATAAAAATGTCCAAGAAATAACAGAGAGCCGACAATCTCCTGCCACACCGCCGGCTGAAAAATATACATTTAATATTTATAGTTATATTGCTACTAATAATGTTTAAAGGAAGCTAATGACGATAGTTATTTACGATACAAGTGCGAAATGTAAAAAAATTGCACGTGTATTGTACAACGTTTTACAGTAGGTACCTATGGCCCTTTATATTTTTGACACAGTCACGTATTGTGCTAATTACCGCAATAGGGCGGTAAAATAACACCATATGTAATGTAAATAACTTTTATATAACATACACATACCAATGTTACCTACATATATCTGGATAAATGTTGTAGGTATATGATATACCGTATATCTATCTAAATAAATGTTTCTTGAACCACACGTTTAGTTTAACAAAACAACAATTGTTACGTGTGACATTTTTGTCACAACGTACATATGAGTATAAAATGATTTTCCATATAAGTACCTCAACAATGTATGTACCTGCCATATGTTACGAGAAAAATATAACGTTTACTCTGCTAGATATTTTTTTAACCTTTTTGCAAGAATGTGAAACTGCTTGTTTGACTTTTTGAAAAAAATTAAGTAACAAACATTTTAACAACTGTACCCGTACCATGACTGACTGACAGTGTCAAACTGACGTATAGGCTAACGTCTACGTAATTTACTTTCTATATACATCTCGCTCGTACTAATATGCGATTACGAACGAGATGCATAGAAATTAAGTTACGTTATCGACAGCGTTTATATCAGTGCCAAACTGGTGGTAGCAACACTTATGAAAACTTGCTAATTAAAAAATCTTGCTAATGTATACCTATTTCGAGAACGTCATATACCATATTTTTAGACTGAGATCACCCATGAAGCAGAATATGTGGAACCTTGTTCGTAAACAACCATCATGTATTTTGATGCAGTTTACGATAAGGCGTGGACAGTAGTTTGTGGTGCAACACCGGTTTTTCATTACGCACTATCAAGATCTTCTGCTCTGACCATGTGACCCAAAAAGATGGTACATTTTGTACAAATAGTAAGAATATCCGTATGATTTGATGCTATATTACCGCTTTAACCTAATTCTGTGTTATCCCACTTGGTTGACCGTAAAGTATTAACAGGAACATTAATTAGAAAGGCCAAGTACGGATTTTGTAGAGACGTACCGCCATCATTGCAAAAGCATTTTTTTAACTAACTTTCGTCCTTGTAGAAGTCGTAAAAACTTTCGACTCCACGTTCACCCTCTCTTAGGAGATGTATTTCAATAAATCCTTTCTTATTGGTGCTTGCCAACACTTATGAAGAATAGGTATATGTTTATATTTCAAAACTCTACCTTCAGCGCCCGCACCCGCCATTCTAAGTCTCACAACCCTCACAACCAAACCACACAGAATAAGTAATAGTATTATCATATCCAAACCCTAGAAGGTGAATCCAAATACATATGTGTAGTGTAATTCATTCGTTTAGGCAGCCAATTGACACTAATAAATAGTATAGTAGTAGTACCTACCTACCTTTGACTTATTATCGTTTGTTTTTGGTTGTCGTAAAGAAAACGTACTTGTTACCAGGATCCTTTGGATATTAGCAGGTGAGGACGGTCAACGGTACTTACCACGTACGGATTAGAGAGGAAAGTTGGTGGTGGGTTAATTAACAGTAACTTGCACCACGCAAGCCGTGCAAGTGAGCAGCGAGTGGCGCCGGCGCCGGTGGGCGGCGGAAGCGCACATCCTAATTGCGCCGTCTGGGACACCTCGACCGGCGCCTGCGCAATCAACGCCGATCGCGAGCTGTTTATTGTCCTTTATGTGATATCACTAAGCCTAGCCTAGCCTACTCTCCTTCAAAAGTTGCACGTGATCTCGGCTTTATATTCATTTGATATTACTCGCAGTGCATCTCGCTCTTATTCAGAAATACTTAAGAATCCGTGCAAGCGATATGTAAACTTAATATTTCTTTGAGTGAAGGACTGTAGAAAGTCATTGTGTTAGACAAATGTCAAGTGTTGTAAACCAACTGTAATTTTTTGCTGCAATGTGGGTAGAATTGCAAAAATAACATACAATTCCACGCGAGCCAAATCGCGGGCAACACAGATATAAATTGGTTGTCAATATCACACAATATTGGTAGTTTGTTTTGTTCCTGAGACAATCGGAAAGGGGTATAGATAAACTATTACGCTTATCGTCCGTCTTAGCTAACTTTGCACTGACTTGAATAGATCAAAATGAGCGAGTGTCATTATTATAAACATCATGTTTCGTAGAAATTTGACATTAATGATGACATCGCCACAATTAGTCGTTATTTTTACATTTTTGTGCGAGAAACCTAAGTATATAGGTACCTAAAACGTTTCCTCTTGAGACCTTTCGTATCTCTTAGTTGTGGACATCGTCATTAATTATGTGAATGTCAGTGCAATATAATAATTTGGAGCCGTTATGCAAAACGTTTATGCTAAATATTATCATTATTATTCATATTCATGTCGATATAATTTTAAGCATCTGCGTGTCCAAACGAGGAAAATGTACTACTTACCTAGGTAATTAAAAAGATATTTACAGAATATCAAATTCTGTCAACATTAACCTGAGGGCATACCGCGAATACCGAAGTTCGCAAATTGCGGGCATCTTTCTCTTTAACTCTAATTACGCCTTAATTGGAGTAAAGGAGAAAGATGCCCGCAATTTGCGACCTTCACTGTTCACGTCACGGTAGACCCTCTGGACTAAACCTTGTAAGTACAACAAATACAGGATC
Source organism: Cydia fagiglandana (assembly GCF_963556715.1). NCBI lineage: Eukaryota > Metazoa > Arthropoda > Insecta > Lepidoptera > Tortricidae > Cydia > Cydia fagiglandana. Next base: position 12,707,828 of record NC_085934.1, read on the forward strand.
GATGTACTGATGATGATGATGATGTGATGGAAAGACAGTGAAATCTTATCGCGGTCGACCCGTTCGTGTAAATAATTAAATATGTCGATATACTTATTCGTTATTTATTATATTGAAATGTTTTAGAAAAATTAAACTATACGACTTCAAAATACTGACAAATTGTTTATAAATAAATAACTAAGAGTGGACGTAAATAAAAGAATCCACCTGCTGCTTGATTGCGTCGCGATTGAGGCGGATTGACCGGCGCGTGGCGCGTGCCAAACCGCTTCGTCCAATTAATTACCGCTTAATTATTATTGTTTTGCTGAAGGACCGTATTATAATGAGACTGACTAGTCAGTTAGCACGATTTGTAGGTTTCTTTATAAGACGGTTGAACAAATCTTGTAATATTTTAACGTCATAAGTACTTTTCAAATAAGTTTCTAAGGGTGGTATTCCACCTGTCCAATTTTTTTTGTCCAATGTGTTAGGTACACATTGGACAAAAAAAATTGGACAGGTTTTATCTCACATTTTACTATATGAGAGAAATATTGGAATCACATTCGACTTTTTTGTAGGCACTGACACTTGTTAGATATATCTCATGTCTAGATTATATGTTTTCGCGATAATCATTACGTCGGACCAATTTTATGAATAAAATAAATGTTTGACTTACTAGGTAGGTATGCCTTTGTACCTATATTCGTTTGCAACAGAACTTTAAGTTAGGTCGTTGTAGATCACGATTATTGAGTAAGCTACCTACAGGAAGTCGCAGTTTTATGTGCGGGCGCTTGTTTTATTTTATTTTATTCATAAGTGTCTGAGCAATAAAGAATAATGGTAGGTATTTGTCTCTATTAAGGACATACAATATCTTAGATTGGATTAACGTCAACTTTGTAGAGTCATATATTGACACAAATGTAGACAATTTTTGTCAACAATCAATTCAATTTTTGTCAAAAAATGACTCTACATTGTTCACGTTCCTATTTACAGGCGTGCCGACGGAAACCTTCGAAATTTTCCACTTGAACCAATTTCAGAAGTTTGAACATTTTTATACGATCAACGAAATTTTCCGTTTCCAAATTGAAAAGTTCTTAATTTTTTTTCGACATGTTTCAAAAGCAACCCGAATACTTACGTAGGTATTATTCTTTTTCAACATTTTATCGTTCATTTATATTGGCCATAATTCTTATCGCCGAGAGTGAGATGCTATAAGTCAAAGAGGGAATAAGTAAAGAAGTGAAATGAAACATACGTGATAATGGTGATACTCATTAAACAGAGCCAAAAAGTATTCGTAAGAGATGGTAGAATAGAAGCTCGAAAGCTAATAAGAAACTTAATTAGATAAGCTTTAAAGTTACTTAGTTTACATAGGTACTATGGACTGCCCGACGCCGGGATAAACATCAAGTTAAATATATCAATAGGCACACAGTAGGTATATGTATTTTACATAAAGTAATTAATTTAAATAATTGAGCACAGATTGGTCACATAGGTGCCCATAAGTGATGCATACATACTAATTGTTATTACAAGTCATACACACTTGTCCGTCCACATTATCAAAGCCTGGCTCACCTTTTAAATCCTCTGACGTCACGTCGTGGTTCTCCTTGTTGGCCTGAATCTTCTCAATGAGGTGCTCCAGCCTACTGCTGTTGCCTTTGAATAGCATGATCATGTCGGAGACTCGGGGCGAAGCACCCGGGCTTAAGACCGCGACTGGGCAGATTGCTGCAGGTGCATCGGTTCCAGTTTATTTCGGACTTTTTTGCGGGTGCAGTTTATCGCGACTGCGAATTAACGTACGCGTGCGGGCCAGGTGCCGCTAATTGACGGGGCGCCCGTCGCGGCTGCGCTTCCTTCACGGCAATTATTTGGGTGGCCGCTGATCGGCTTAATTACCCACAATCATTTAGGGCATGCACCTTGGTTACAGGTGAATTTGAGGATCGTAATTACTTTGTGTATTTTGAAGTTTGAGTGAACGCCGGCGTCGGCGGCGGCGAGTGCGGCGCGACTGCGGGCCGGTGGGCGAGCCGCGGCGGGCGCTGGCACCTCGCGGCACCCTGCGCCCCGCCTAGCGCTCCGACCCGCCCACACGATCCCCCCTCCACTGCACCCACGCCTAAACTGTTTCAACACTAACTCTACTTAAGTTCAGAAAAAATATGTAGAGATAGATGATTTGGTCATCAATTTAGGTAGTACCTAGGAGATATCAGTTTTAAAGTTTTAGTAGGTACTTACTTAGAACTATAAAACGTCAACCAATGTTTTCCAAACTACTATCTAGTAGACAGAAGTGTGATACAATAAATCCTAAACACATCCTAAACGAATCCTAGTGCTTGCTTCCTCCTCGTATTGTCAAGCAATCACATGATTTGGTACCTAAGTTGTCAAGCATAAAGTCACGAATCAGCTACAAGTATAATAAACTGACAAATCAAAAACACTCCGTAAGTACCTAAATATTCACCTAAATATTTTCTATTGAATATCATTCAGTTCCCGGGAGAAACAATCAATCGTGACATTCGTGACACATTCACATTTCGTATTCAAAAATAAAGCACACAAGACGTAATGACGAGTCGCTAAATGACACACGACGCTAAAAGCTTTTAGAAATTTTAGAATTTCGAACGTGATCAAGAAAAACTGTCTCGGGGATTTTCTCCGTTTCCTCCCACGGCGTGGGCGCGACCAATGGGCGCCGGCCCCGCGCGCCCCGCACCACTCACTAACCTCACTATACAACTCTTTTGTCTACTACTTTTGTGATGTGCATTAACTATATCATTAGTACTACGGCTGTGATATCCTGATATTATTGTGTAGCCATTATGTCCACTTTCAGTAGGGAAAGTTCTTTTTAATACATGAGCTAGCATGGAAATAATTAATATTCTTGGTAAATAGTTACTCGTATTTTTATTAATTTTAATAGTTGGCGTGAACTAGTGAGTCAATCGGTATTCACTTATTCACCTAAGAACGAGCTTTCTAAAGAAATACTTATTTTAAAATGTCTACATTACATAGTGATATCATCTTACAATATATTAGTGGTAACTTCACGAAATAACCGTAGTGTAAAATCACACAGGGTTTACAAAATGTTTAGGGGTCATATTCATATTGTTAGAACAAGTAAGTTGTATTGGTCCCAGCCGGCAGCAGTGTCCGCGCGCTCGGCATGTAATGTTGACCCGCTGGAGAGCGATTCCGCAGCGACGATTATTTACCTTTTAGTTCGGAATACATTACCCGGACAACGGCTATGGCGCCGCAGCGGTCACTTTCCGGATTAACTTGACAAATATTCACAAGTAATCGCACCCCTGACAATAGGATATATGAAGCAACGTAAACTGGATACTAAATAAATTAAGGATTAGCTACAATACAAAATTAAGGATATTTAAGTGCAATTGGTTATTCTCTACTATAGGAGCTATTTATTTATGAATAGGTCAGTCAACTGTAAAAATATGGGTGCACAAATCATCTCAAAAATATGGTATCGTCTTGGGACGTCCCATTCGTTTTCGTCAAGTTCTTAAATTAGTCCTATTGTGCTTTCGTCACTCATTCTACATTCGTCACAATCGTCGGTGGCTTTCAATGTAGAATGAGTGACGAAAGCAGAAAAGGACTAATTTAAGAACTTGACGAAAAACGAATGGGACGACCCAAGACGATACCAAAAATATGTCCCATAGCTCTTATTATGTCAGCGAATTAAGAAGTATGGGACATGTTTTTGAATAAGTTGGCTACACCCATATTTTTACAGTTGACTGTACCTACAACAGTTAAAGCCGAAATCACCTGATGACCAGCGTGACCTGTGTGTACTTTTATTTTATTGTTTCTTTTTACAGATGCATAGTTACATGTTTTCTACTAGGTGTATTTATTTTTGAAATATTCGATGTAAATGCGGCATTCCACCAGTATCCGGCACCGTGCGGGACAAGCATATTCAGTACAAAAGGGTCAAACAGAAAACTGTGTTACGTCTTTCCTGTAGAAATACACAAGAGTTAAGGGCTATAAAGGTTAATTTTCTTATTTAACCCTTATCCACGTAAAAAGGTCCTCCTGGGTTCGCGCGAACTTTACATTTTTCTCTTCTGTGGGCAATAGTTTAACAGCTTGTGGGCATGTAAGTAATGATTTTATCATAGTTCTCTAAATAAAAGGAGGACCTTTTCACGTGGATAAGGGTTAAATAAGAAAATTAACCTTTATAGCCCTTAACTCTTGTATATGTCTACAGGAAAGACGTAACACAGTTTTCTGTTTGACCCAAAAATACTTGTGCCGCACCGTGCCGCATACTGGTGGAATATATGTATTCTATTTTAAACATTGTTGAATTTTAATCACGCATTCAGTTAATAAGTTTGTTTGTACCATAGCGGTAGAGCAAGGTCCTAATGGGCGTACTGATTCTCGCAAATTAATGAACATTAAAAATGCAAGAGTTCGCGAAGCCGGGCGGGATTGACACTGAGTTGTCGGTTGTCGGGCGCGGGGTTGAGTACAAAAGGGTTAAACATTAATAAGCACCCCCTCCTCTACCCTGACATGGACGATTAGTCTGTCACTGAGCCAAGTCTCGGAGTACTGAATAAAGTATTATGAAAAAGTGCTTCTTATCGCGCGAACCCGCCGACCGCAGACGGTCTGATGAGGGTCTAAAAATATTTCCACTTGTTTCCCACTTTAAGCTTGGTCTGAAGGGACCACTTTGTGATTTAGAGACAAATATGTGTTAACAAAAAAACATCCTATTTGGATAAAATTTATGTTGGTAAATCGTAAATAGCTATATTTAACTATTTGTCTGTCTCTTTGTAGGTTGTCTGGAAAAGATAGCTCTTTAGCGATAGGTAATATGATCTCCTGTTTTCTTCCTCTATATTTAATCAATCTTTAATCAAGTTGTTTTTCCTTTATCTTTTACTGAGGTGTGCTAAGGATTATTGTACGTATATCTATCGGGTATATCTATTGGACCACTAACTACCTACCATCACTGCATGTCGACTTTGAATTTCGAGTCTATTGTATTCGAGTAAATAGGAAATATCAGTTGCTTTGCTAGCGACTCGCCCCGGCTTCGCACGGGTTACACAAAATATTAACAAATTATACACCTGAATCTTCCTCAAGAATCACTCTATTGATAAATGAAAACCGCATGAAAATACGTTCAGTAGTTTTCGAGTTTATCGCGAACACACGAACATATACAAACACACAGACGCGGCGGGGGACTATATTTTAAGACGTAGTGATAAACGCTACAATATATTCCCAGTTATAATTACGAGCAAGCCTGAGCTGCGGCCATGCATATTTGATGAGACGGACTGACAGCCGCGAGGCGCGTATTCCAGCAAGAACGTGGCGGTCGAGGTGTCGGGAATCCATCGGCACGTTAATCTTTAATTCACAAAACTGAACCTGGAAACTTTTTAATGTTTGGGTAGTTTTGTCACTAACTTTAGATAAAGGATTGAGTCGAGGTGGATAAATTATAAAGTACCTACGCTCCGGTTGTGAAATGAACTTCCTGTCAAGGATTCCAAAAAAGAAGCGTAGGTACGAGTACAGCTATAGGTTTCTAAATATTCGGTAACGTGCAATGTGACATTTCTGGAGTTCCAAGAGTCTATTGTCTACCTACGGCATCAGCATCCCTTCAGGCCGAATCATATTGCAATCGACGTGATATGAACAAAAGTAAAAAAAAAACTAATTTATTAAAGCTACATTTGTGTGTAAAATCGGACCAAGCTAACTCTGCACCAATTTTGACGTGACAAAGTTTGGAAGTAACTAGGTACCATATACATAGTAACAACATTATGATATTGGTATTATTTACCTACTAAATTAACTCAACTTCCCTACTAAATTAACTAAACTTAGAACGTATTGAACATTAAATAGCCTAAAATGTGAATAAAGAAATATCTCTAAATGGCAATTCACAGACAATAAGAACACGTTCACGCATTTAGAGGGGCTGAGAAACGTTGTAATGGGCGAACAATTTAGATTTTCGGCAAAATGCAAAGTACGAGGTCTAGGTAACTGTTGGTACCGCGAAAATCGATTATTTTTGGTCAATGGTGGAATGTTAAAGATTATATTTAAAGCTCCTAGTAAATTAGATGATGACATTCGGAATAAAAGGTAGAGTGTTATATAGAAAACGTTACCTAATAAATATAAATTTTAGTTTTTACACTGTTCGAATACATTTTCTTCCTCTAGTCCGATATTCACCATAAACCTCAAAAATAAAGTGACGTCCAAACTGGCCAAATACATCGAAACACGTCCTTATTTATTTCTGGTAACAAATGTAACAATGGTGGGTTGCGTTATATTTGGCTACTTTAACTGTCACTATCTATTTGATGCTAAAAAAGCCAGAAGAAACATTACAGTATAATAGCTCAATCTAACAGTAAATCACGATTCGATGTAAAACCTTAAGTGAACCCCCCATCAATGTACGAGTACACCATGACGAACCGGCGTTGTCAACAAACACCCCGGAACTTTTTGCCTACCTGAGCCCCGAGGGACCGCGGCACACGTCAGTTCGCATCTCAATAAATCAATGGGCTGGCTGAGCCGTCACTCCGGTGTATTAGGACGTCCTTCACTCCCTTTTTGTCATTTTTTGCGTAACTCCTTTACGCTGCTCTATTTGGGACGTGTTTGGGGGGAGTTTTGTTGTCGATTGGGGTAAATTATTATCTGTATGTAACGTAAATCTAATTACTTATTAACAACGTGAATTAGACTAGCGCATTGAGGTCTGCATGATTATTCAGAATCTAGATAATGTTAATTTTAAGTGGTGTAAATATTTCACCAACTAATAGCCAGCAGTCGTAGGCGAAGTTTTTATGCAAAAAGACAGAAAAATACATAGGCACAATAAATTGGTTAGGCATTGTAGTCTCGTGTTACTTTGATTCCTAGGGTAACTGGGCAAACTTGAACAACGATTTTTTGCGACGACAAACTAAGGTACGAATTAGATATTTGGAAGTGAGCTTAAGATTTAAATTATGTGATTGGCTACCTTAATAGGAGCATTCCATGAAATTGTCTACCATTTGTCCCGTACAAACGCGATTTTCTGAAGATTTGCAAGTACAAGAGTTTCCTTTTCTATGACAAATGGTCAAAATTATGGACAGAAAAATAATTGGCTACTTTAAATGCCGAAAAAAAAGTAACGCAACACAGGAAATAAAATGCGTTTGTACGGGACAGCCCGTGGAATGCTCCAATAGAAATACACATTATTTTCAGCGGTGTTAAACTGAAGAGTTAACGAACACAAGACAGAGTTTATTTCGTTTATAATATCAATAAGGCAAAAGGTAAATATATAAGATTTCAAAACATTAAATAACTTTACGTCCGCTTCTGTCACGGTAGGGAACCGAAGAAAACTTTGAACGGATATAAGTAGGTAGTTTAGTCCTGTGAAGGGTTGTAAATCTCATTTACAACTCGAAAAGGGTGCGTATACGTCGATCGATCAAAAATGGGTTGTTAATTGTCCGTCGAACAATTTTACAGATCTTGATAAGCGTAAAATGAAGGCCACACAAGACAAATAGAGCGGGGGTGTGAGGTTTTTGTGCGAGATGGCATCGAGATAGTGACGCAGGGTGGTCCGCCGGGAGACAAGTCTCACCCATGGTCCTAGCACTTTTTCTGTATTGAATATCTCTACAGATACTATGAATATTATAAGTATTCGTGTTTTCAAAAATTATTGGAGGACATATCTAATAATGGTATTCATTTGTAAAACAAAAGCCACTAACTAGTTATCGGTGCATTAATGACAATTCTCATTAATTGGAACAACAGAGAAGTTCCTTAATAAGTAAATATATGTAGAGTCAATTGTAGGTACAATTGGTAAAAAAATTAACTTAAAGCGCTTCTTGCGTGTAATTATGTACACTATGTATGAAGAGTAGAGATGCCAGTACCCATACAACCATTTCCAGTCGCCGTTACGACGCGGTGTAGACACATCTTGTGTCGACACCGTCTGTTTCGGTCACAATTCCAGTCGCAGAGTCGTCGCCGTGTCGACACAGTTACCAGAAATGGGGAAGGGTCGACACATGACACAAAGTGACATAAAGTGTGGTCGCCGTGTGCACACATTGTTTCGGGTTTGCGACTACTTTATGCCAAAATCATTCGTTCATTCGTTCATTTTGTTCCTGTCAAATGGAAACTGTCAGATGGAAAAATAGTTAAATAAAAATAAGTGACATTAATACGCCATCTCTAAAACGGATTACAAGACGTAATTATATATTGTTTGCATTTATATTACAATAGGACTTAAATTATTATGGGGAATTAAACTGCTCGAGTGATTTGATAAACTAAGTGTAATATAATCAACGCGCCACCACATTGTTTTAGTTTAGCCGGAAATGAAATTGTTTACTTCTCAGTGCTTGTGTTCATAAATATATTATTTGATGCATTTTTAGTACTTCGATGCGTATACTATACTTAAATAACAGAAATAACGCTTTACATACTACGAAACTTGTTAATTATGATGTATAAATATGGTTTAAGGCTGAGAAATATTGCAGTCACAAAGTAGTCGCAAATGTTTCGACTTTGTGTCGACTCTGTGTAGACACATGACACGCGCTGTCAAAAGTAATAACAAAGTTACTGGATTTGCAAAATGGCTCCTTGTGTTCATTTGTTTTCAGATATTCTCAAAGTGTAAAAATGACGTGGTCAGAGATGGGACTTAATAGATTAACTGTTTATTCGACTAATTAATGGAATAAAAAAAGTTAATCCTCAAATTTTAATCACGATTAGTTTAGTCAACCTAACATAGATTGAAATTGAATTAATCTGAACATTAATCGAATAAATTATCGATTAAATCTCGGTTGGAAGTTGACAGGGGGCCATTTTTGTACGTAAAAATAATAGAAATGTCTTGCATGCAGATGATAGCCAAACACTTTGTCATAAAAGTCGAGATGGGTGTCGATTTATAGGTTTTAGGGAGTGCCGATTTCGAAAATGATGACCATTTTGGAATCCAAAATGGCGGCCATGCACTGTGTCATAAAAGTCGTCATGGATGTCGTTTTATACGTTTTAGGGGGCCCCAATTTTGAAAATGATGACCATTTTGGAATCCAAAATGGCGGCCATGCACTATGCCATAAAAGTCGTCAGGGGTGTCGTTTTATAGGTTTTAGGAGGCGCAGATTTCAAAAATGATGACCATTTTGGATTCCAAGATGGCGGCCATGCACTATGTCATAAAAGTCGTCATGGATGTCGTTTTATAGGTTTTAGGAGGCCCCGATTTAGAAAATTATGACCATTTTGAAATCCAAAATGGCGGCCATGCACTATGTAATAAAAGTCGTCATGGGTGTCGTTTTATACTTTTTGGGGGGCGCAGATTTAGAAAATGATGACCATTTTGGATTCCAAAATGGTGGCCATGCACTATGTCATAAAAGTCGTCATGGGTGTCGTTTTATAGGTTTTAAGGGGCGCAGATTTCGAAAACGATGACCAATTTGGATTTCAAGATGGCGGCCATGCACTATGTCATAAAAGTCGTCATGGATGTCGTTTTATAGGTTTTAGGAGGCCCCGATTTAGAAAATGATGACCATTTTGAAATCCAAAATGGCGGCCATGCACTATGTAATAAAAGTCGTCATGGGTGTCGTTTTATACTTTTTGGGGGGCGCAGATTTAGAAAATGATGACCATTTTGGATTCCAAAATGGTGGCCATGCACTATGTCATAAAAGTCGTCATGGGTGTCGTTTTATAGGTTTTAAGGGGCGCAGATTTCGAAAACGATGACCAATTTGGATTTCAAGATGGCGGCCATGCACTATGTCATAAAAGTCGTCATGGATGTCGTTTTATAGGTTTTAGGGGGCCCCGCTTTCGAAAATGATGACCATTTTGGAATCCAGAATGGCGGCCATGCACTATGTCATAAAAGTCGTCATGGGTGTCGTTTTATAGGTTTTGGGAGGCGCAGATTTCGAAAACGATAATCATTTTCGATTCCAAAATGGCGGCCATGCACTATGTCATAAAAGCCGTCATGGATGTCGTTTTATGGGTTTTAGGGGGCCCCGATTTAGAAAATGATGACCATTATGAAATCCAAAATGGCGGCCATGCACTATGTCATAAAAGTCGTCATGGGTGTCGTTTTATAGGTTTTGGGGGGCGCAGATTTCGAAAACGATAACCATTTTCGATTCCAAAATGGCGGCCATGCACTATGTCATAAAAGTCGTCATGGATGTCGTTTTATAGGTTTTAGGGGGCCCCGATTTAGAAAATGATGACCATTTTGAAATCCGAAATGGCGGCCATGCACTGTCATAAAAGTTGTCATGGGTGTCGTTTTATAGGTTTTGGGGGGCGCAGATTTAAAAAAATGATGACCATTTTGGATTCCAAAATGGTGGCCATGCACTATGTCATAAAAGTCGTCATGGGTGTCGTTTTATAGGTTTTAGGGGGCGCAGATTTCGAAAACGATGACCATTTTGGATTCCAAGATGGCGGCCATGCACTATGTCATAAAAGTCGTCATGGCTGTCGTTTTATAGGTTTTAGGGAGCGCAGATTTCGAAAATAATAACTATTTTGGAATCGAAGATGGCGGCCATGCACTATGTTAAAAGTCGACATGGATGTCGTTTTGTTGGTCATGGTCATCATTTTCGAAATCTGCTCTTCCTAACACCTATAAATCAACATCTATGACGGCTTATATGACAAAGTGCACGGCAGACATCTTGGAATCCAAAATGGTCATCATTTTCGAATTCTGCACTCCCTAAAACCTATAAAACGATATTCATGACGACTTTTATGACAAAGTGCACGGCACACATCTTGGATTCCAAACTGGTCATCATTTTCGAAATCGGCACTTCCTAAAACCTATAAAACGATATTCATGACGACTTTTATGACAAAATACGTAGCGGCCATCTTGGATTTCTTCTCTTTATTCTCTCTCTTTATTTTCAGATCTAACAAATTGCTACAGAATACAAAGGACAAAAAAAGAAGCGAGGAGGTAATGAAACAAGCAAAAATACAGATGATTCCTCGACGCAATTGGATGCTTCTTAAATTGTGTCCAGATTTTTTTGTCATAAAAGTTTTTATTTTTCACGTATTACTCTCACAAGTTCCGTGATATTTCGACCTTGTAATTTTTTAAGTAAATGTTTTTGTTTATCTGTGAGGATCTCACTAGAATAATATAATCAAGGTATGTTTATGTTTGATAATTGAAATAGTAACGCAAAAAAAAATATATTTGTGTCTTATATTCCTGCCGAAGACTTTTATTTTTCCTTTTCCTTCTACACAAGTTTGGTCAAGTAATAAGAATTTAGGGCTCTCAATTTTATTTTGACTTCTACAACAGTAAAGCTACGAGGCCATGTTTGGTATCGTTTTCGTATAAATTCGCAGTACCAAATTTAGTTATGGTATCACATTGACACCATTCCAAAGTAAAAACATATAAACTTACTTTCTTTTAAACTCCTCTTCACGCTTAAACTGCTGAACAGTTTTAATTTAAATTTAGTACACATATATTTTGAGTCCCGAGACAGGACATAATAAGTTATCTCAAAAATCATCCTTCAAAGGTGTGAAATGAGGTGTAGGGGGGAATTCAGAATTGACTTCTTGAAGTTAATACTGTTTAAGTTTAGGTTTGAAGTCATGTTTTTTTTATCATTTTTAACTAAATCAAAGATGTAGACCATCCCAAATTGAATATAAATCGGTTCAGCGGTTATTGATTTCCCGTACAAATTTCCACGCCACTTTTCACACCTTCAAAAGATGATTTTGGTTATAAGATCTATCCTATGTCCTGTTCCGGGACGCAAACTATTTCTATACCAAATTTCAACGAAATCGGTTCAGCGGTTAAGCGTCAAGAGGAGTTTAAAAAAACCGACCAAGTGCGAGTCGGACTCGCGTATTAAGGGTTCCGTACATTAAGTCTGACTCGCGCTGACTGCACATTTCTAATAGGTTTTCCTGTCATCTATAGGTAAAGAACTATTTTGTGTATTCAGACAGACAGACATACAGACGCACGAGTGATCCTATAAGGATTCCGTTTTTTGCTTTTGAGGTACGGAACCCTAAAAAGATTTTTTTAATTTTGTGGCAGGGCTCGGAACCGGTATTTTTAAAAAACCCCGAATTAGCCCAATATTTTGTATTATTTTATGCTCTTTATGTAGGACTGAATCAAGTATTTAGGTAACGAGTTTGTATTATTATAGATGGTCCCATTAAAAGTGAAATAATAAAGCAAAGAACGAAAAAGAACGAAATAATACCGGTATTTTTGTATGGAGCAAGTACCGGTTTCCGACCCCTGTTTTGTGGAATGGTTTCAATGTGATACCTTAAATGGATTCAGCAACCCAGATTTATACGAAAACGATACCATACACGGCCTAGCACTTTCACTGATGTAGATATATCAAGATAAAATTGAGAGCCCTAAATAAACTTTCAAGAGCGGATATCTCAAAAACTATTCAACATATCGAAAAAATTGACTGAATAAACTTGTAACAAATTAAATTAACTTTCATTTTGTATAAGTGGCCATGTCGCTAAGATGCATAGTTTCCGAGATATAATCGAAAAACCGGAAAATGGGACATTCAAAGCCCCCTCTCTTCCCCCCGCTCAAGGGCTACGGCCGGGGACTTTTGATATGTTCACCTCCTAACTTGTCCAAACCAAGTTACAGAGTCAAAAATTGTGTTCCGAGCATTTCCCTCTACAACTTTTTTGAGCATTCGTTGGCTGACCTAAGTAGCTTATTGCATTTCTTTAAAAACTTTTCTGTAAAAGGTTGACGGGTGTTGGGTGTTTATATGGTTTTGGTCGATTATTATCATTTGCATCGCCCATGATGACTTACTAGAATTACTTACGAGCACACGAGACACTAATAGTAGTTTGACAAACCTTGGTTTTCAAGAGGTATTTTATATTGACATTTGCTGTCACAAATTTGCTGTCAGATTTAGTCGCAAACCGCACGCAAAGTGCACACAAATGTGTCGACACCTTGTTACGGAAAAGTGTACACACGGCGACGACACTTTGTTTCGAAACAATTCTAGACACATTGTGTGGACTCTGTTACGACACATCTGACATTTAGTTACCACTTTGATGATTCTGCGACTGGAATGGTTATATGGGTAATATTCGGCAACTATTCGGTATTCGGCCTATTCGGCCGAATGTTGCCTACTATTCGGCCGAATACCGAATATCTGTTACACCTACCTAAAAAGAAAAATGTCAAAAAAATAACCAAAAACAAAGGTATATTTAATATTTAAAATGTATTCTCATGGTCATGGTGTTTTTCTATGTATTTACCTAAGTATTTATATATTATATACATATATCGTTGTCTGAGTACCCACAACACAAGCCTTCTTGAGCTTACCGTGGGGCTTAGTCAATTTGTGTAAAAAATGTCCTATAATATTTATTTATTTATTCTTGGAAAGTAGTTATTAAATACAAAAGCACGTTTTGGAGCATTTGTTGATGACAAAATAATTTGTTTTTATCATGTGTTTAATTTGATTGAAAATGAAATAGAGCAAAATAGGTTTTGTATGAAAAATTTAATTCGCTATTTGTTGAACTAAGATATCTGAAGTCAAGCCACATAAAATAATTACAGGCACAGATATCCGTTATCCTATTGTAAGTACAAAGTTTCAGAGCAATCTTAGCTAGTCGTTTTTAAAATGAGTGCGTAACCGTTACTCGATCTACATCATTTTGGTTACCTCAATCACCCGCCATTTCGTCATCCTCATTTTCATCAGTGGACGGTACAGTCACTGTCATTATCTTAATGGCGTCTTATTTTTTAGTACAGAATCGTACCAATAATCAAACTTGAAAGATAAGCAAAAATTTGTTTGCAAGTTATACAGTATAGGTATATTAATAATTTCATAAATGGAATGTCTATTTGAAAACTTCATGCATACAGGCAAGAGTGATGGCTTTTGAGTTAGTAAAGTGTTTTACCTACGAGTATATAGGCAACCCATAAGTAACAACCCTTACAAACCCTACTTTCCTGAATTAACCTAGGTAAATAAGATAAGCAGCTACATATTTGTTGTAAGACTACCTATACTTAGCAGTTAAGAATAGTAATATTAAGTAAATGTAACACGAAAGCTTTGTGTTCATAAACATTAAATCGTGACGAAAGTTAACACATTTAACCGCAAGTATGCTAGATTCCAACACGACAATCTACGTAATAAACACCCTTCACGAAACTTGCCCGCGTTGATAATGATCGAGTTATCAGTTAACTGGTGGTGGAGTGTCATGTTAACTTTGTCACCCTCGGAGACTGTTTAATAAACAAATTTTAAAATCAACCACGCCGTGTACAGGATAGAGTTCATATTTGAGAACAGTGCGAAGCTTAAAACAGTGTTGGAAAAGTAAAGTTAAGTATTTTGTGAAGGTAGTGTGTGAGAGTCGCGCGCGACGTGCGACGGTCACGTCGCGCGGTGATCGTATCCCAGACGCGGCGCGCGCTCTCGTGCGGCGCGGCGTACGCGCACATCTCACACGAAATGGGTCAATTACGACGTGGGAGTGGAGCGATACGTGACCGTAGCGCCTGATCTAGGTGATATGACGGTGCTATGTTTCACGCCTTTGTGTACCTGTGAGTTGGTGACAATTTGAGTTTAGAGATACATCCGAAGTAGAATAATTGGACCAGAGAAATGTATTCGTTCATATTCTGAACAGCCCAACTCATCTGGGAAGTAGGTATCTATCTTCCTATTCTTCCACATTTCGTTTCCTTTGCAGTAATTACAAAAACATGGCAAGTGAGAAATCTATAGGTATTTAGATAGATTGAACTTACCTAAGTATAAGCGTATAAGCTAACGTTTCGATTCTCCAATAATTTAAGTCTCGAATAATGTTAATCCTAATATGTTATTTCATTTTAAGGATTCATAAAGCGTACCTAGGGGCTATTCATAAATTACGTCATTTCAAATTACGGGGGGGGGGGGGGGGTCTGGACATCGGATGATGGTAGCATGACGTAGGAGGAAACGGGGTCATTTAAAGCATGATTTTTGGATGATGTTAGGGGGGGGGGGGGGTCAGAAATCGTCTAAAATCGATGACGTAATTTATGGACAGCCCCCTATCTATACGCAACCTATTGCAAATATACTAGCGCCTATATACAACCGTATTCACTTACAATTCTATCTCCAGCCAAGAAGACAATTAACGGTGTACTCAAGAACATATTTAGTATTACAATAAATCAGTCTTCGACGAATAAAACAGGGGCGTGAACCCTAAATTGCGATCACCCTCCCGGAAAAGCAACATACAAGTGCCTACACATTAGCACATCACGCGTAACAACACCACTCCTGAGCAGTGACACGCTCCATTAGTTTCCACGTTTCTTCAAACAAAAACAAAACGAACATTTAAATCGTAGATGAGCATGAACAAATAGGTAACGACGTAGATTACGCTTAAAATTGCCAATTGCGGTGGCGTAATTACTTTAGTCGCCGCAGAAACGAAACTTCGACAGATCTCTTTCTACAAAAAGTTTTGAATAACATGCCTACGCTGGCTACGCGTGGGAAATTGATCCAGTTAGAGTAATTTAGAGGCGAGCGATTTAATTTGAACAGCATGAGAGCATGACTAAGAACCATAGTGTGCCGGTGGAACGAATGAAGAGGCATGCCCATTTTGGTGACAATCCGCGCGTTCTCAGCGCCTACGACGCCGAGGTCACCCTGACGCCCGACTAGTGCGCCTATGATTTCGGGAATCCTCCGCATCCGCACCCTAGTGTTTTACAAATTGCATCCTTAAAACACAAACATCCCCCACATCTAATGGCAAGAATTGTGACTTTAAAACTAGTTTAAATATCAAGTCATATCTATTAGTTGTGATCAGTTGTTTTTTCAGTATACGCAACCTGCTATAGTATGAGCAAGGTGTACACTGCAGCTATTTAATTAGTATTTATTTATTATAGCTTTCATTTTAGTAATTTAATATTTGGCATCAAGGCAATTAATATTTGAATGCAATGGATTGATACCTGAATAAATAACATTTTCATTTTATTTATCATACAATTTCACGAAAAAAAAAACGATATAAAATACAAAAATCCCTGGACGCCATAAGTGG
Source organism: Cydia fagiglandana (assembly GCF_963556715.1). Classification (NCBI taxonomy): domain Eukaryota; kingdom Metazoa; phylum Arthropoda; class Insecta; order Lepidoptera; family Tortricidae; genus Cydia; species Cydia fagiglandana. The sequence continues at coordinate 12,724,232 of NC_085934.1, forward strand.
AAAGTTGTGCATTGAATTGAAGAACTGACAATAGAATAATCTATAGACAAGTCTCTTATAGTTAACTCAATTGTGTAGACACAATGTAATAAATACCGATTCTGCGACAAAGTGGTTGTCCCAGCAGTGGTATTATTCTAATCGTTTGACTAGCACAAGCAAGATCAGCTATTGCCACCAATATAAGTGCGCACTCCGACCACTTTGCCGATAGCTGTAACTCGAGGTTGCATCTACACTGGTAGGCTTAGATTTCATTTCGTCTATGCTAGATAAGCAATATAAATACATGGCCTGGCCCTGGCCGGTCGTGAGCCGCCATTTTCACGGAGCGTCACGCAGCTTTTTACCAGATCTTGGTGAGCTATGACGAGTTAGTCTGCACGACTTTGGTTACAACACGCTGTCACTGTACAAGGCGACAGACAAACTATTTAAGTGCTGTAATGAGAAAAGGTGGCAAATAAAAAAATATGGCCAAGGGCATATAGATTATTACCATTTATACTTTTATCCTGGAAAGTGGCTCTTTAATCATTATCAAACTGATATGGTAAAACCATGCATGAAGTTTGCGGGTTTTATCGCTATATATAGGTACAACTTGATCCTAAGAATTGCCGCAGGTATCACGTTTTTAGGGTTCCGTACCCAAAGGGTAAAACGGGGCCCTATTACTAAGACTCCGCTATCCGTCCATCCGTCCGTCCGTTCGTCTGTCACCAGTCTGTATCTCACGAACCGTGATAACAAGACAGTTGAAATTTTCACGGATGACGTATTTCTGTTGCCGCTATAACAACAAATACTAAAAAGTACGGTGGCGGTAGCTACCTCGGTGGGTAAGTCCGGTTTTTACAAATGTCATCTAACCCTCCAATCCAGATGGGAAACTGGCTTATTAATACTAGTCAGGTTTTCTTCATCGAAGAGCAACAGATATAGTAAATATCAAACAAAAACCAATTGGTAAATAGGTATGTTCCGGAGTTAGAAGCCACAACCTTCGGTTTGGAAGTCGCTACTATCTAGTAAAAAGGTAGAGCATGGTAGAGCAATGAAAGAGAATATTTGACATGTGTAGGTATATTAAATTAATTAATCACGCTGACAATATATTCATAATGAAACGATCTGACCGTTTATCCTGAAATAATGATAATTTCAGGTTTGTTATCATGTGTAATACATAAAAGTATTAAGAAACGAAGATAAAAAGGCTACAAACTGATATTGTGAAATAGTACATTTCGATGCTAGTGCGGAAGGTATGTCATTACTTCACGAGTACCGAGATATCTTGCCACGAGCCGCAGGCGAGTGGCAAGACTCGGAACGAGTGAAGAATGACATTTCCGCACGTGTATCGAACGACGTTTTTTAATACAGTTGCGAAAAAATAAGAAAAACATTGTTAATGTAACAGTGACAGCTCGGTTAGACGTCGTCTTTAAGTATATTATATCTATGGGCGTTTGGCAGCTATTCCGTTCCATTCAGTCAACTTATTAAGAACGGAATTTTCAATATTGAATATTAAAAAATAAACGTGTTATAATGATGAAGAGGTAAGTAATTAAATATGAAATATGTAATATTTTTCGTATTCTTACATTAACGGTAGGTTTTTATGCTGATTACGACGTTTAAAGGAAACTAATATTAACACTCATCAATAAGTAGTCGTGAATTGGAACAAGTATAAATTTAAAAAATTGGAAAAGTAAAAAGCACTAGTTCGAGATAACCAACTTTCCGCACGCTAAACAACTACGTAAAGTAGCACTTTTTGAGCAACTGTATTAAAAAATATATTTCTAACAGAAAACTATCAGGCCCCTCCGCGCGTGCGCCGAGCGAATCGGCACGTAGTTCCGGCGGCGGCGCGCGGGCGCAGGTGGATGCTGCTGCGGTCTCGCTCCGCCGCCGTCACCTGCGCTGTCATTCCTGTACCCTGACCCAAACCAGCATAAATGTGACCTCGAACTCCGTACCAACTATAAATTATCGCAGACCACACCTATGCTGGTGAGGTAATGGGAATGGGAATTACTGCCTGTAATCCTACAGTGCCTGAATTACATTGAGGTAACAAACACCTGCCTAATGCCTATGATTTGCTAAGCGTTTCAATTGATTCAAGGTGTCGATTGTTCCCATTTCACACCACCAGTCAGAACATCTTTGTCAGTTTACGGCTCAATTTTGGTTTTACCGAATAATAATGAGGTTGGGCGATGCCTGCGGCTGATTTATTAGGTACTTACTGATGTGGAATATTGAATCACCTCACCCCATAATTCAGTGACTATAAGACCTGATTAGAAATTTTCTCGTATGCATAAAACGATACTCATTTTTTTTTGCTAGCCTATTAAGGTGTCCCACTGCTGGGCAAAGGCCTCTCCCCTTGTCTTTCACGACTTCCGACGTAGCGCCTGCTCTGGCCAGTTACTGAGAAAGGTGTCTAGGACGATACTCATTAAGTAGGATTTATTTGCATATATTCACACTTAACAAATAACAATAGTTCTTAAGACTGGGGAAAGGAAATCAAGACATTTGCATAAGACTAAGCAACGGATCCCACAGAATCGGACAGGAAGCTCGCCCTCCGGACCGGCTGAAGCGGGCTGCACATCCGGTGTTTCCGGAGACGCGGAGTACGCCTTAGATGGACTTCCGCCTTTTAACTGGCTACGCAAGTTATGGTCATTTCATTGTGTATCGTGCTCGAGTTTTAGATAAAAATAAGCTTTATATTTGTGAATTTGAAAATGTTCCTCTCCCGTAAATATTTAACACAAAATAATATTTTATGATAATGTTCTTTTCATAAAATATTATCTTTCACATGAATGCCATTTTTTTTTGCTGGCTATTTACGCCCTTATCTATATTTATTGATCTTCTACATATTAATTGAATGTGTGATTCATTTCTCTTTGTAAGCTGAAGGGCATATCATTATCAATATTACAAAATATTACGCGTGGCTGCGTCAAATTTATGAACCTTAAGAGTTTATTCGACGATATGACGGTAAATAATTATTATCTACTCACACAATAATTATGCTAATTAAATCAGCACTACATCAGTTTAAACAGTTATCGACATAATTTACGTAATCGGTTAAATATCTCGGTGGTATCTAAGATGCCGTCAAATTGTAAACTAACCCAGCTAAAGCAGGAACTGCGAACGAACAAGAAGACAATGGCAACAATAGATGCAGGAACCAACAGGAAATGCCAAAGCTGAGATGAACCGTACGAGTATCGGATAACTTTTGCGTACAACAACAATAATAAATGACGTCAGCGATTGATAGTAAACATTTACTAAACCAATTGTGCGTGTTTATCTTCGTGTTTACTTAGCAACGTCCGCGCAAGACCAAAACATTTAAGATTCGGTAAATGTTAGGTATTAGTGTAGTAAACGAAACAAGTTGTTGTATGGAGACCCATGCATTAATTCCTCAGTCGATGAAATTTTGCTTGGTTATTGTATAGTATGAACCGAAACTAACATTATAAATATCCAAAAAAAAAACCGGCCAAGTGCGAGTCTGACTCGCGTTTCTAGGGTTCCGTACATAATTCCGACTCACGCTTGACTGCACATTTCTAATAGATTTTTCTGTCATCTATAGGTAAAGAACTATTTTGTGTATTTTTTTCAAAATTTTAGACCCAGTAGTTTCGGAGATACAGGGGGAATGGTTATTTTTTGGCTATTTGTATTTTCTTAAATAACTTCGAACCTATGTATTTTAAAATTATAAAAAAAGTATGTCCATCTTTGTGTTACTAATTTACATATGTGTACCAAATTTCAACTTAATTGGTCCAGTAGTTTCCGAGAAAATAGGCTGTGACAAACAGGCAGACAGACGTACGAGTGATCCTATAAGGGTTCCTTTTTTTCGTTTTGACGTACGGAACCCTAAATAAAAACACTCCTAAGTTAGGTATTTATACGTAAAAATACGAATCTGTTTAATATATTTAACCGAGTAATTCCTCCGTCCAAATTTTTTTTTACCAAATATGTTATTGGTATTTCTGCTGGGATATTTTTTTTAAATATTTCATATACATATTGTTGCAATACGTTAAATGAATATTTCCGGTGAAGACGAAAGTTTGAAAGGAGCATTATTTTGTAAAAAGATATTAACGATTTAAGACTTTAGGTATTTACTTTAATTCTATTATTATTATTCTTTGGATATTTATACAATACTTATTATTTATTGATACTTTATCATACTGTAAAGTTTTTTCTGGCTGAGGAATTACTGCGGGATCCACTACCTTTATTTACTACACTATATGTAGTTTGAAATTATTAAATTGATTTGACGACTACACTACCAGCATAATTTTCCGTTTTTATTATATTATTTGAATGAAATTCTGTCATTTTATTATTTGTGGCTTGGCTATGTCTTGTTTCTTTGAGCTCTGCAGCCCGAATAACTTGACAGATTTTAAATAAAATATAAGTAGTTTAAAAATAATAATATGTACATACTATATATTACCTAATATACACAAAGTACATTTTTATGGGTCCAGATTCAGATATTATGAGTAAGAATGCATTATTTTAAAATAACGACACACGTTCTAAAAACATAGTTCATTATAAAATGAAAATTGGATCGTGTCCGCAAACTGACGTATCACGGTTGTATTCACATTTTTTACCCCCTTAAGAATAAAGACATTAAAGTTGTAGGAAAAAACAGAAGTGGTACCTAATTACCCCACAGATTACGTAATAGCCATTGATAGATCCGTTTCACTGAGATCAAATCCAATAAAGTAGCAATTAGGGGAAGTTTAGGGGCAAAAGGATTGGTTCCGCACGCGCTACTGTAGGCTGCCGTTTTACCACCTGCCTTTGTTCTTACACCTGTGACGTAAGTAGTTAGGTATTTAGTTTAACGCATTTCCAGATAGTCACTTCGTATTTTGAAACTAATCGATATCCCACGATGAGTCTATATAAAGGTAATTCAAAAATATTTAAAGAAATACTTAATAATATAGGTACCTAGTCATATGGTCATGATCTTATGATAACATATTCACGATTCACGAAGAATTTCCAGGACGACTTTGGTCTCGACGGCTCTTTTAAGAAGCTAAATATAGATTAACTTCCTTATCATGTAACGTACTTTTGTGATTTTTATCAATATACTCTGGCAAGCCAACTTTGTCAGTGGGAAAAGGAAAGGAAAGGAAATTTGTAATGGTTAAAGCTTAATACATATAGGTACATAAGTGTTGTGCTTTCTTGGAAGAATAACTGACTGCTTTATTTAATCCAATTGAGTTTAATATTTTAAATAAACGCGCGGGCTTCGACAGAATATGATTCCGTTAATACTACTGATTAATTATTTAAAATCTCAACTATGTGTTGACATTTATTTCTGATTTCAGATGCATGTCAGTCTGCAATAGCTGTGAAAGATTTCGTTAACATCACATCATCATGTGATGACCAATATAACTACATAAAAACTCGCTAGGGAATTCTATCAGCAACACTAGAATTGAATAATATTTTTCTAATCCATTATTTTGTAAATCAATCCATCATCATTCATATGCCATAATTTCAAGCTACGGAACAAAATAAATAACTTAATCTCACGCCGAACAGTAACTATTTCTCAAATGTAATCGCGGAGGTAATCTCGCCCACAATGAGCGCTGTGATGAGTTACTTGTAAAGACATGAATACGCTAATTTTCCGGAGTGACGGGAAACGTGACCGGGGCGTTTGGCGTTGGCCGCAAGAGAACCACCATGTAATCAAAATTGAGCGCTCATAGATACTTACGAGTAGGTAAAAGTGAAGTGTAATCTGGGTACCGCCGTTACACCTCTGGTTACACAATTAAATGCAACGTTATGCGTGTTTCTTAAGATCACGTTTTAATAACAATAAACGTAATTTAAATGTTTTTTTTTCGAGTTCTATCTCTCTTACGATTAATAATATAGTGCATATTTCTCTTATTCTGTGCCTGCTTAGTAGAACAAATTAAGCTGGGTGCTCTCCAACTCCAACAAATAGTACATTACTACAGAGGCCGGGACGAAAGGGGTTACCGGCCGAAGACATATAGACGGTCTGATAGGTCTGAGCGATAGGTCTGGTAGATAGGTCTGAGCGCGGGCAACCCCATTTCCCGCCGAGGTATGTATAGTGCTTGTCTCAAACATGCAATGAAAAAAATAAAATAAAAAATCCACGAAACCCAAGTTTTATTTATAGAAAAAAATAAAAGTAAACTACACCCAAAATATAACCAACACGTACCAATATCATTATCACGCGTATGTTTTACACGAGTCGTGTATTTTTACTACCCGTATATTTTCATGTATCTTTGATTTTTTCGCCTTGTATCCGTCTGACTGTCGTTTTGTCACATAAGTTTACATAGTCTTTCATGTTGATATCATGTTTCACATACATCGTTGCTTTATGCATGGAGTAAATAAGTATAATTTCCACAGTGTTGACGAATTTGTAGTTACATTCATTTAAAATATGCCACAAGACTGTTTCTAATAAACTGTAAGTCATTTTTCTTAGTTTCTCAAATAATAAAATTGCCATAAGCAACCATATACATACTTCGTCTTTGACTTGGCGGCAGAGGCAGCAAGTTATTTAAAATTAATTCTGCTTACGCTGCCAATTCCAACACCTACGATTACAATTAATATTAATTTCATTATTTCGTCGGAACTCATATTAAAGTAAAAACATCAACAACGCACCATAAATCCAATAAAACAGAATGAATTTTTTTCAACTTTACCTCCATAACAATTTAAAAAAAATGACTACGCGTGTTTAAGTAGACCTTTTTAAGTTTTTACCGCTAACGTTTAGATGAAATATTTTAAATATTTTTATTTGTGTAGTTAAATTTACTATTTAAAATTATAGAATTTGGTTAATAATGTATTATTTATTAAGTTCATGTTGATTTTATACAAATAAAACTGCAAATTATAGCAAACATTGTTTTTTGTTTTTTTTTATAGGCGTAGTGGCAGTGTCATTACGAACCATAAAGCAAATACTGCCTCTAGTTTTTTTTTAATGGATGCCAAGATGCTGTGTCACAAATATCTGTGAAATGAAAATTAAAAAAGATGACTTTGCCGGCCTAGGCCTGCAAGATTTGTATGAAATTCCATTAACTACCTTTTGTCCTAGCCGCACCTGAAACGTCATACTTCGCAGCCTATTATAAGGAACATAGCATCAATATTTCATTGCATGTATGAGAAAATAGTTTTTTTTTAATTCTTATTAGAATGGTATTCCATTTCACCGAATGAAATCTTCAAAAGATCATTTTAACACATTATTAATTAAATTATTTCATGTGACAATATTTATTACTTTTTATGTTACATGGTGATCAGGCCTAGAAATTTTTCTAGCACGAACAAGGCATCGCTAGTGACTTCCTTTCGGGACATACATATTTGGTTTACGTTTATAGTAATTATATACTTCCTTTACCAAAGTAAAGGAAGTATATAATTTACCTACATTCATACTCCCATACTCAAAAATAACCATGACACACATATATCACGATTGTGCCTATAAATTTAAGGCCATAACAATTATCATTCGAATCATAAATCATACTCATTTCTACAGTGCTCTATATCGCAGTATAAATCTGTATTATTAGACATGGCCAATCAATGAAATCTCATGCATTACCAGCAATACAACCCCCCCTTTAGTATATTTTTTATGACATCCACCACTTTTATCTCTAGTCGAGTTAAAAAGCACGGGCACCGTACATTCTATTTTTGGGTGGTCGAGTACGCAGGCGGGCGTTCATTTCACGCGTCAAATCGACTATTAGCTACCGCGACCTTAACTCCATAGATGGATAAACACAAATTAGAATATCCAAGTAATCGATGCGATTTGCTTCTGAAGTCTGATTAATGATTAGACAATGAAGTTGTCTTTTTTGGAGGTTAAACTTTTAACTTTTTGTATCACCGCGGAAATAGTAATGTATTAGGTAGGTAACTAGTACAGTTACCTGCAATAATATGCTACTCTTCGAAGGGCGCAAAAATATGCACTTATGGCTCCACAATCGTGTTAGATATTTTTGCGGCCGTCGTTGTGTAATATATTATTGCAGGTAACTGTACCTATCACTAGATACCTATCACGAATTTCCCAGATTGATGACATAAAGACGCCTATTGGCTTTTACACTTACTTGCGTATATTTTACGTATTGATTACAACTATTTAGATTATTCTATTCTTCTCTATTCTATTTATGTACCTACACACCTACAAACAATATGTGGGTACGGTCACCTGCAATTATATGTTACACAACGAAGGCCGCAAAGTATGTATGTATCAGTAGTAGCTATAGTGGCAGCAGCAGCCAGAATAGTAGGTAGGTATAGTCCGGGAGCCGGCTGCATGAAACAAACCTCATCAAAAAATAGAATATACCTACCCTGTAGAGGTACCTGACATTTAGTAGCTTCCAACGCACTTGGTCGGCCTAGGCTTAACCTGGCAGATTTTGTACAAATGGCAAAAACGTTGGACAAAAATTCATCAAAAAAAACCTCATCGAAAAATAGAATGAAACTTGTATTGGTAGGATACCTGACCTTGAGGACAGTAAAAAAAAAGTGGTCGGCCTCACCTTAGCCTGGCAGTTTTTGCAGTCCGACCAGATTTATTGGGTCACGTGAGAGCTACAATTTACCTCATCGAAAAATAGAATGAAACAAACGGATTATAATAGCTAAAATAAGCCTGTTGACGTATGTCTTGGTCGGCCTCACCTTAACCTGGCAGTTTTTGCAGTCCGACCAAATTTATAAAAAAATCGTCAAATTTTTTTTATAGAAAAATCGTATGAAACTTGTATGGTACGATAGCTGCCTTTGAGGACAGTAAAAAAAAAGTGGTCGGCCAAATCCTGTGTTGGCAGGTTCCTCTGTCCGACCAATTTTGTGGTACCACGTAAGAGCTACAATTTACCTCATCGAAAAATAGAATGAAACAAACGGATTATAATAGCTAAAATAAGCCTGTTGACGTATGTCTTGGTCGGCCTCACCTTAACCTGGCAGTTTTTGCAGTCCGACCAAATTTATAAAAAAATCATCAAATTTTTTTTATCGAAAAATCGAATGAAACTTGTATGGTACGATAGCTGCCTTTGAGGACAGTAAAAAAAAAGTGGTCGGCCAAATCCTGTGTTGGCAGGTTCCTCTGTCCGACCAATTTTGTGGTACCACGTGAGAGCTACAATTTACCTCATCGAAAAATAGAATGAAACAAACGGATTATAATAGCTAAAATAAGCCTGTTGACGTATGTCTTGGTCGGCCTTACCTTAACCTGGCAGTTTTTGCAATCCGACCAAATTTATGAAAAAATCATCAAATTTTTTTTATCGAAAAATCGTATGAAACTTGTATGGTACGATAGCTGCCTTTGAGGACAGTAAAAAAAAAGTGGTCGGCTAAATCCTGTGTTGGCAGGTTCCTCTGTCCGACCAATTTTGTGGTACCACGTGAGAGCTACAATTTACCTCATCGAAAAATAGAATAAAACAAACGGATTATAATAGCTAAAATAAGCCTGTTGACGTATGTCTTGGTCGGCCTTACCTTAACCTGGCAGTTTTTGCAGTCCGACCAAATTTATGAAAAAATCATCAAAAAATTTATATCAAAAAATCGTATGAAACTTGTATGGTACGATAGCTGCCTTTGAGGACAGTAAAAAAAAAGTGGTCGGCCAAATCCTGTGTTGGCAGGTTCCTGTGTCCGACCAATTTTGTGGTACCACGTAAGAGCTACAATTTACCTCATCGAAAAATAGAATGAAACAAACGGATTATAATAGCTAAAATAAGCCTGTTGACGTATGTCTTGGTCGGCCTCACCTTAACCTGGCAGTTTTTGCAGTCCGACCAAATTTATAAAAAAATCATCAAATTTTTTTTATCGAAAAATCGTATGAAACTTGTATGGTACGATAGCTGCCTTTGAGGACAGTAAAAAAAAAGTGGTCGGCCAAATCCTGTGTTGGCAGGTTCCTCTGTCCGACCAATTTTGTGGTACCACGTGAGAGCTACAATTTACCTCATCGAAAAATAGAATAAAACAAACGGATTATAATAGCTAAAATAAGCCTGTTGACGTATGTCTTGGTCGGCCTTACCTTAACCTGGCAGTTTTTGCAGTCCGACCAAATTTATAAAAAAATCATCAAATTTTTTTTATCGAAAAATCGTATGAAACTTGTATGGTACGATAGCTGCCTTTGAGGACAGTAAAAAAAAAGTGGTCGGCCAAATCCTGTGTTGGCAGGTTCCTCTGTCCGACCAATTTTGTGGTACCACGTGAGAGCTACAATTTACCTCATCGAAAAATAGAATGAAACAAACGGATTATAATAGCTAAAATAAGCCTGTTGACGTATGTCTTGGTCGGCCTTACCTTAACCTGGCAGTTTTTGCAGTCCGACCAAATTTATGAAAAAATCATCAAAAAATTTATATCAAAAAATCGTATGAAACTTGTATGGTACGATAGCTGCCTTTGAGGACAGTAAAAAAAAAGTGGTCGGCCAAATCCTGTGTTGGCAGGTTCCTCTGTCCGACCAATTTTAGCTATCAGCTATCTTACCATACAAGTTTCATACGATTTTTCTATAAAAAAAATTTGATGATTTTTTATAAATTTGGTCGGACTGCAAAAACTGCCAGGTTAAGGTGAGGCGGACCAAGACATACGTCAACAGGCTTATTTTAGCTATTATAATCCGTTTGTTTCATTCTATTTTTCGATGAGGTAAATTGTAGCTCTCACGTGGTACCACAAAATTGGTCGGACAGAGGAACCTGCCAACACAGGATTTGGCCGACCACTTTTTTTTTACTGTCCTCAAAGGCAGCTATCTTACCATACAAGTTTCATACTATTTTTCGATAAAAATTTTTTGATGTTTTTTTTATAAATTTGGTCGGACTGCAAAAACTGCCAGGTTAAGGTGAGGCCGACCAAGACATACGTCAACAGGCTTATTTTAGCTATTATAATCCGTTTGTTTCATTCTATTTTTCGATGAGGTAAATTGTAGCTCTTACGTGGTACCACAAAATTGGTCGGACACAGGAACCTGCCAACACAGGATTTGGCCGACCACTTTTTTTTTACTGTCCTCAAAGGCAGCTATCGTACCATACAAGTTTCATACGATTTTTCGATAAAAAATTTTTGATGATTTTTTTTATAAATCTGGTCGGACTGCAAAAACTGCCAGGTTAAGGTGAGGCCGACCAAGACATACGTGGACAGGCTTATTTTAGCTATTATAATCCGTTTGTTTCATTCTATTTTTCGATGAGGAAAATTGTAGCTCTCACGTGACCCAATAAATCTGGTCGGACTGCAAAAACTGCCAGGCTAAGGTGAGGCCGACCACTTTTTTTTTACTGTCCTCAAGGTCAGGTATCCTACCATACAAGTTTCATTCTATTTTTCGATGAGGTTTTTTTTGATGAATTTTTGTCCAACGTTTTTGCCATTTGTACAAAATCTGCCAGGTTAAGCCTAGGCCGACCAAGTGCGTTGGAAGCTACTAAATGTCAGGTACCTCTACAGGGTAGGTATATTCTATTTTTTGATGAGGTTTGTTTCATGCAGCTGGCTCCCGGACTATACTACCATGGACTATAACCTATTGGTTATGGTCCTTGGTACTACTTAGGGCATAATGAAAATTCCTGGACAGGCCACTTAGAAAAAATAAGTCGTCTCATATATCAGAATCCAGAAACTTTCAGTATAATAAAAAATAAAAATAAATAAAAAAATAAATAAAAAAAAGCCCATTTATTCCATAACCAAAAATTAAGTTAACATATCAAAAAGGTAATTAAAATCTATTTTTTATATTTTGTACACTTAAACTATTTTTTTTTTACTATAATTATATTATTTGGTAAGGACCCCTCACGGGTAAAGGCCTCCTCCAGTTCTTGCCATTCAGTATAATATCGATATAAGAAAGAGTACTAAAAATAGTTGCTACAGTAGTGAAAACAAGTAGGAGGAGTTGCGAAGTGGCTTGGGTGCACACGTGGGTGCGCGGGCGGGGCCGGATCCGCCCAGCGGCTTTCGGCCACGCCCAAACGCTACTGTCATGCCGCTATTTTTATATTTTAAAATAAGCGTCATAATGAAACAATGTTCTTGAACATCAGTGATTGTGAGGATACCTAATATGTGTTTATAGTAACAACGAGAACCAATCTTTCTATTATATTCTAATATATTTTATATTAAAGTGACATTCCATTTCCAACTGCAGCTGCAATACTGTTCATTTTCTATGGAAATTGACAATGACAGCGACGCGTTTCCATAGTAAAATGAACAGTATTGCAGCTGCAGTTGGAAATGGAATGTCACTCTTAATCGACAAACTAACGGTGACCAGTAACATTATAATAGCGTTTGGGATACCGATTTCTGTAACTAGGCTACGTTGCCCCAACAACTTTACAGGATTACTGATCTAATTGTTACAATAAGGTAAGTATTTGACTAACAAAAGCCAATCAGCTTGTGAACTATCAAAACGATTTAAATACTCTGGGATATAGGATACTGTGTGCTTCTGGTGCATGGTATGAAATTATGTATTTTTAAGAGTCACACAAAACCGCCGCCAAAAAGCCGCTACCATATGATATACGATTGACGTGACGCTCTAATTTTAAAACAACATGCTTAATTTTACATGAAATTATCGTTACTACAAGAACCATTGTATTAATAGAAAAGCTTAGATTAGAGCATTTAGTAACGCAGACGTCTTGGCTGTCATTTTCTGTACAGAACAGTCTGCCAATTTCTGCGGGGGAGGGGCACATCAAATGTATGGCTATTTGTACGTGACTTGTACGTAACGTGTCTTAATAGCCATGTCAGATAAACGCTCTTAAAGGCGACTCCAGTTATTAAAAGCTCTAAGTAAAAAGTCATGAACAGTTTATGCCAAAGTGACGGTAGCGAAACGGCCAAGCCATATATTTTCACTAAGGAGTAGAGTTTGTGAAGTTAGTGCTTGTAGAAATAGGGCTTGTAGAGTTAGAAACTTTTGGCTCTACATGGGATCTGATAACTTTTTGACAGTGCGAGCCATGTGGTCTCTTTGCAATAGGCCTGCAGTCAAATTAGATCCGAAAAAAGCGTTTCAAGGAATTAATTGCCAGCGAGCCGGAAATCATTTTAATACCTTCATTTTTGATCCTAAATGCGTATAATCTGAGTTTGCTCCAACCCAGGAGTTGTGTGATAAATTTTGAGAGCCTTCGGAGATGAATTTTACCTTGGATAACTTGGATTAACAAAACCACTCGATGTAGAAGGAACCCACCATCAATTACAATGTCTACCAGTAAATACCAGTAAGGTTTTTGTGAATTAGACACTGGTGAAAAAAAATCGGATTATAACACGATTTACAAAAAATAAGAAATTCAGAGTAGCATTTTTGACTACGAATTCATATTAAGGTACTACCTTTCAGATCCTCAGATGTCAATTTTTATCATGATTAAAGCAAATTTTCCAGAGCAAAATTATTTCCACAACTCCTGGAATAGAGCAAACTCGGATTACACTAATTTTTAACCAAAAGAAGGTATTAAGATGCTTTCCAGCTAGCTGGAATTAATTCCTGGAAAAAATCTAATTTGAGTGGCCTACAACATTTTTATATTTTAAATGTTTTTGGTGGCATTTCACTTCTTTTGGTATGTTGCTTTATGACAAGCTTCCATCCCCTAATTTTAAAGGTCAATTTTATCATCAAGGTAAATTTTAAATGGTGGCGATTTATTAAAAATCCTGTATTCTGTAATGTCTTCTATTATTTATAAAAGAGGGAATCAGAGATTATTTATCGTAATGAGGAGGAGGAAGAGGACTAGGAGGAAGAGGACGAGGAGGGGGAGGAGGATGTACAGGTTTTTAAAAGGTCGGCAACGCGCATGTAACACCTCTGGAGTTGCAGGCGTCTATAGGCTACGGTGACTGCTTATCATCAGTCGGCCCGTATGCTTGTTTGCCACCGATAGGGTATAAAATAAAAAATGGGGACAAGTGCGAGTCGGACTCGCGTTCCAAGGTTTCCGTACATTACACAATTTTTAACAATATGTATATTTTTTTATGTGAAACGTGAGTAGGGATCGAATCAAAAACTAAGTCCTACTCACGCTTGACTGCACATCTCTAATAGGTTTTCCTGTCATCTATTGGTAAAGAATTCTTCAATTACCTTTAAACTGTTTTTCCTAAAATTATAAAAAAGAAATATTTGACATTCTCAGAATGAGCTCTTTCATTTTATATTCAACAACTTTCAGCAAAATCAATATCTACTTTATCTAATAACTAAAACTAGAAATGGCCTGCAAATTCATGTACCTACACGTAGATATAGTAAGGTTAATCAGGGGAACCTCCAGCCCAAGCCGAAAAGTTCAGCTAAAATTAGCTCTACCTAATACTTTATACAATTATTCATATACGGGCTCACATTCCCATACACTACCTACGTTAGGATCAATAAAAGAAACTTTCCCGTGTTCAAAGGACTCCTCGCTAGTAAGTTAATTCCTTAGTTTTCCGCTAGATGTCGTAGCGCGCCTGAGGAAACCTTCACCCTAACGTAAGCCACCCGGCGACAACAGCTTTTATACATCTGTTAACAGAGTGCGCTGAAGTGCGGTTATTTTATAAGAATTTCATGCAGAAAAATGGGACAAAGTTTTGTAGCTACTGTCGTACTTTTACTGTAGGTATGTCGGTTTCCCTCTTCTCTGCCTGTCTGTCTGTTTCTCTTTTAATGTAATTTAATAAGACGACGACTTTCGCGGTTCCTTTTTAGGGTTCCGTACCTCAAAAGGAAAAAACGGAACCCTTATAGGATCACTCGTGCGTCTGTCTGTCCGTCTGTCCGTCTGTCACAGCCAATTTGCTCCGAAACTACCGGACCAATTAAGTTGAAATTTGGTACACATATGTAAGTCTGTGACCCAAAGACGGATATGTAACGTCAACAAATGAATTTTAAACATAGGGGCTACTTTTGGGGGGTAAACGATAAAATTAAAAAACAAAGTTTTGAAAACTATATCGTGTTACATATCAAACGAAAGAGCTCATTTTAAGAATCTCAAATATATTTTTCTTATAAATTTACGATAAAACGTTTAGAAGTTATTCAAGAAAATAGACAAAAAATGACCATTCCCCCCCTCTATCTCCGAAACTACTGGGTCTAAAATTCTGAAAAAAATACACAAAATAGTCCTTAAGAGGGCGTAGAGGAGGGTAAATTTTCAGATTCTGTCAAATTACCCCATTTCACACACAAACGCAGCTCACGCACACTACCTCAATTTACTGGGACAGGTCAGTGACCCCTAATGTTTTTTTAAAGGTGCTGCTTCGAGTTTAGTGTTAACTACTAACCTTCTTTGAGGAATTCAAACTGTCACAGCTTTCCTTTGTGAGAAGACAGAGAAAAAACACTTTTTTATATATAGCTTTCCTTGTTTGTTCATGTCATGTCATAGGTATGTGACGTATTAGGTAATTAATTATTTTCGTTGTTGACTTTTGTATTAAGATAGGTTCAAAACGGCGACGCTCTTAACTGTCCATCGGTGGACCTTATGCCTTTTGTAATAAGGTTTACGGACTGTCAGTTAACAGTGTGGTGGTGGGCAATGGTAGGTATGCGGTTTGTAGACAGACCGAATTAAACCTAGGAGTTTTATTATTAAAAATATAAGAAATCATCTCATCTATCTACTCGAAAAAAGTGGACTATATCTAAAATTATCCCTTTATTACTTATAGGTCTTGTAACATATTTTTTTACAACTAAAGACGCTTATTTAATTTCACTTATAACTTAATTTTTAAAGCTCTGTTAATAATAAAGCTTTAATAGAATAATAAAACTACCGTTTATTAAATAATAATCTCAAGCAGTTTTATCTCTTACGACACCAACGTTCTTTGAGGGGTGAGTCATCGTACTAAATATTTAGGAGTTAGGGAGGGTTTAAAGTTAATGTTTGGGATATTTCTGCTTTTATGAATAAAAATATTAATGTATTTTACTCATTGGATTACGCGCTCTCTATATCAATTCGAAATTTTCTGATATCTGTTATATTTACGGAATTATAGCCTGACTACACTTAACGATTACAC
Source organism: Cydia fagiglandana (assembly GCF_963556715.1). Taxonomy (NCBI): domain Eukaryota; kingdom Metazoa; phylum Arthropoda; class Insecta; order Lepidoptera; family Tortricidae; genus Cydia; species Cydia fagiglandana. Next base: position 12,740,597 of record NC_085934.1, read on the forward strand.
CCTGTATATCATTAGATAGTTCATAGCCTATATCGATAGAATATATCGTTCTTATGAGCGTATTTGGTGGGCATACCTTATTATTAAAAAAGTCTACTGCTTTATACTCGGAGTAATTAACAATGGAGCCGCCATTAACAGGCGTTCCCCTCTGTCGAAAATAGGCGGCCAATGGTCAACCACATGTCAACCATATGTATGGACTGACGTTTGGCTGACTTGACGTACCTATACATTTGATGTGCCCCTCCCCCGCAAAAAACGGCAGACTATTTTGTACCGAAAATTTTAGACATGGCGTCTCCGTTGGTTATATCCTCTAAGGCTTTATAATAGGGTGGCACTGGTGGCAGAAACTCATTTCATTTGTAAAATTATCACCTGTAATTTATCTGTAAAATATAAAAACATTGTATTCACACTTTTCAAATGCCAGATGATTATTTTATTTAATTTTATTTCAATATTTAATGTTTGACTTGCCACGTGCGGTGCCACAATTATTATTCAGAAAAAATATATGAGTGCCTATTTTATAGTGATACTTTTTAGAATGGAGAATAAATGAGCAAAATTTAACAATTTTTTTATTTAGTACAAATCACCACACTGTGATTGTAAAAAAATACATATAATATTCATTTATTGTGCAAAAATCAGTTTATTTGTATGAATCGTTATACATACCTATAACGATTATTTAAAAACTGAATTCCTCGTCCCTAGATTATACAAAAATGATATATAACTTGCCCTAGTTGCTAAGAGCATGAAGAAATATAGCATAGATTGGACCGGGGAGCCGACCATTTCCCCTCTTCCCTTATTTTTGGTATACGGTACGATCTCGTTGCTACCGGGCCTTATCAGCCCATTATTTGGTAATAACGGTATGCAAGGCATCTAACACAACTAATAAAACCTCCATGAACAGAAATGGGTGACATATTTTATAAGATTTGACAGTATCCAAGAAGAATCTTCAGATTCAGAATCATTAAACGGCAACTAAGCCACTAGTATTGGGTTGCCTATAATCATTTTTCTGTGAATGTACTCGTAAACCTCTATCCGTTAGTATGCGATTCATTAATGGACGCACCATGGCCCAAATCGGGACACAGTTCTTTAACACGTAATGTTAATAATCAGTGAACATTATTAATTACGCTCAAATGCTTAAGTTTCAGTACAGGTAAAAGTACATATGAGCTGTACTTTTAATTGTTAGTACAATCGGCATCAAATAGATAGTGACGGCCAAAGTGACCAAATATAGTTATAGGATCTAAATGTGAACGAATAAGGTCAGGTGAGGCATATAAGGCCCACCTTTATATTAACTGAAATAGTTTTATTAATAATCAGGATATTATGACCAAACCAATTCAATATATATTTCTCATTTGTTCATGTTTCTTACACTGCTACTGTTGCTGTTACTGTTACCGACACAAACACCAGAGAGGAGGAGATCAAAATACGCATCCAAAACGCCCTGCGGTGCAGTGCAGCCCTCCACAAAGTGTTGGTGTCCGGGCTTCTCAGCAAACATACAAAGTTACGGATATATAAAACCGTTATACGGCCTATCCTAATGTATGGCTGTGAGGCCTGGTCCCTAACACTAAAAGAAGAAGGTCAGCTCCTGGTAGCAGAGAGAAAAGTTTATCGCAAGATCCTGGGACCTATTCAGAGAGATAACGGCACCTGGAGGATCTGGAAAAATGCCGAGATCGAGGAGTTAGTGGCCGAACCCAATATCATCGGCGAAACGAAAGCGCACAGACTTCGCTGGTTCGGTCACCTACTCTGAATGGGAGAGGATCGGGCTGTCAAGAAGGCGTTCTTGGGACGTCCGACTGGTAGCCGTCCGGTGGGTCGGCCCAGGTATCGCTGGGAAGACAGTGTGGCGGCGGATCTACTTCAGCTTCGCGTCAGTAACTGGCAGGAAGTTGCGCAGGAGCGGGACAGGTGGCACGCTCTCGTTTCGGAGGCCAAGACTCTCTTTGGATCGCTGAGCCAAAATAGTTAGTTAGTTAGTTCATGTTTCTTAATACAGCTTTTGAAAAATCCATTTTATAAAAAAAAACATACCATGTTGGTTCGGAACCGGGCCTTGTTACTGGCACTGACAGTGGGCCTTCTTACAATTAGTCATAGTACAAGTTCAAGAATAACAGAAAATACTACCGGGCCTTATTAGCTTTTATCATGAATTAATTTCATCTTAGATTTAAAATGGTCTATAGTAAAATACGGCCTACATGAGTCATGGAAAAACAAATTGTATTTTATTTAGTACCTATTTGTTGTTCAAAATCTTCAGTAAGCTAACTTATAAGACTCTTTCTATTATAATTAATCTAGATTGACAGTTTACTTAGCAAATTGTACTTTTACCTTTAGGTTTTATGTCGGAAATATTTCACCCAATTTGTACTGAAACATAAGCATTTGAGCGTAATTAATGATGTTTACTGATTGTTAATCTTAAATATACCTATTATGTAGGGCACTTAAATTATTTTAGCGGACCAAGCGGATGTGTATGTTTGTGGACCACTTTTTTATTTAAATAATTAAATTGTAATTCATTCAAAAAAAGCTATTACAATTAGGGATTTAGATACCTCACCTACCTTATTACAAAGCATTACAAAAATGTCCAAAGGCCAAAGCCACGCCGATAAGACATAAGACCTCATAAACGACTTCATAAATATAAACGTTCACTGAAAAAACCCAAATTCATTTCTGATAATTTTATTTCGTTACTGAGTTATCGTTTTGCACCGAATATCAATGAAATAAAAGCACGTTGTTGTTTGATAGATACATTTATATAAACATCGTCACATGAAACCAATATAGGTACTCGTAAACCAGACCACTGCGATGCCACTGGCTTTAAATATCGTTCTTTCAACTGATGATATAGCCACAAAAACCCGCTGAAACTGCAGGTCGAGTCTTGATTTCAATTTCTTGATGATATATCATTGCATTAACTTTCAAAGCACATGATAGATCTTAGAATAGCAACAAAACTGGTTGAAACTAAGAATTTTATTGCTGAAATTATGTGAACAACATTGCTTCGTCTTCATAAATAAAATTTTAATAGTTTATATTGTTTAGGCTAAAATGTGAAGAATTTTGTTGATAAATTGTTTATCTAGTATATTGACATTATGTCATATATGTTTTTAAAATGACGTAATATGAATACCAGCACAATGAAAATTTATTCCAATAAGAAATAACAAATCTTCAAACTTTTTTCATTTTAAGTGAATTAGGAAGAAGCTAATTATACTGATTTGGTTGTATTAATATATTTTATTAAATAATTTGTCATATTTTTTAAGTATTATGACTCGTGAATAAAAATAAATCGAAATTTTAATGACTCTAGATCTCCGTGTGACGTTATTTATTTACCCTATTAATTTTGAACACAGTTTTTCACTGGTATCATCATTCGTATACGGACATGAATTTCTGTCAATATATATGCCAAATCGAACTGTCAACTTGGAAAAAAGAAGTACGCGTCCGCTTCCAACGGCCCACAGCGGGCATCTGAGGAGAAGGAGAATTTGACAGATATGGCGGATGTATGGAAATTATACGAAAGTTTACGTTTACGATTGAATTTCACTGTAGCCTTTAAGAGGAAAAATAGGAAAAGCCTGATTCGTTGTAGTCCAGTTATCTGGCTTTCGAAATCACTCGATTTTATAGCATGAGCATCGATTTTTTTATACAAATTTTACTAAACGCTGACACTCGTTCATCACGTTTTAGGTACAACTTTGCATAAGTGTATTTATTATATTGTAAAACATTTCAGATTTTCAAGGGTGATTCGTTGTAAACACACTCTTTGGGATATTAATGACATTTATTATAATTTTTTTTATCAAGAGATGTGAACGCTAGCGACTAAACGGTGACTGCCTTTTTCGCTGATTTTGCTCGATGCAGTCTAACCTATCAGAAATCTAGAGTCAAGCGTGAGTCGGATTTAAGAACAAAAATGCGGTTAACGTTTTTTTAGGGACACAGCCGCAATGGTTTAAGTGAAACGTGATGTAGACAGCTATTGCGAAAGCCCTAGGCCGATATCCGAAGCTCCCCAAAGAGGTGTGCCTTTAGCTTCAAGCGAGAGTCGGACTGAAGACAAAAAATGCGACTAGGCTGTATCTGGCACATAGTCGCAATGGTACTTGTAGTACAGTCAACAGCAGAAGTTGCTAAGCGGCCGAGGTGTTCAAAACTACCCTGACATGCTCTTATTGTCTTAACTATAAAGTCGCGTCCAGATCATTTTAAACCACTCTCCCGCTTAGCAACTTCTGCTGCTGACTGTACTGATTGATTGGGTTACTATTGTTACGTGTTTTAAAAAGCAGTAGGTATACAGGGTGGCTTAAAAAATAGTGTAAGTGTATTCTAATAAGTGTATTCCCGTTGCCAACGTGCAACCTTGAAATCGCGAAAAAAAATTTGGCTGTTTCATACATTTTGGCTGGTCCGTTTTCTATGGGAGGATACTTCTATTTTCGCGATTTCGGGGTTGGTCCCATACTAAAAGTTGCTCAGTATAATCCCAAAACCTCCTTGGCTACGGGAATACACTTATTTTTACGTCGCCCTGTAGGTATTATCTCTCTTCGGCCTTCGCTTTTAAAACACTTTCGGAAGTTGTAGGAAGCGCGACCCGTCGGACGCTCGAATTTTCAGCTCTACGCATTTGGACACTTGTAGGTACTATTGTTCGGCATTTAATCTTCAGAGATGTAGAGATATGCCACCACGCCAGAAAACTTCATGTTACATCTGGTTTTTGATTGACCCATTCGGGTTTTTCAAGACGTTTCACTCACGTCACGTTTCACGTACAAAAAAAATTTGAAAATTGTGTGATGTACGGAACCCTTGAAACGCGAGTCCGACTCGCACTTGACCAGTTTTTTGTAAACCTCGATGCTCGGTGCTAATACTGACTGATTGTAATCAATTCACGTTAGTGCAAATAAGACAGAGATGAGAATTTTACGATGTCCGGTAGCGGTCGGCTAAGATGAAGGTGCTTCAGATGCAATCACAGCCTTTGCGACGCCTCGCCGCCGCGCCACGATCCTTGCATCAAATTGCTGATAAATATTGCGTTTATCTCTCAATTACTCATCGGTGTGAGTATTAGTGTTTTTTTATGAAATTCGGTGACAATGGTTGATGGTGCGGGCGCGGATAGCAAGGCACGACACGCAATGTTCCCACGCCGCCGCTTTCCCTGGGCGACCCCGCCGCGTCGGTATTGTTGCTGCCCCGTTAGCTACTCGCAATCTGGTCGTGTTACTCGAAATTCCACAACCCATAATTCGTTCGATCTTTGTCTCTCTTCAGTTGAAAAAGCACAGTGCGAGAGTGACAGCTATAATAATAATGATGTCGATTTTTTGTTTACTGGAAGTCGCATCGCGTACTGTTTTGACTACTCCACAACAGTAAAGCAGAATAACAGTAATCTTTTGTTGAATATTTAGGAATGTTATGTTTGATGTTAAAATCTCAGACGCAGCTCTGCTACTTGTCCCTATTAATTTAATGGATTAACTAATTTTGGCTGTATCCCTGTAACTTCATATCGTCACCTGTTGTTTGAAGATTGCCTACTCTTTCTAAAGCTTTGGCATCGCGCACTGCTGTGACCGCTCGACCGCCATTCGCTGAACAACAATCGCAACAGTTATGTTCTTGATCAAACATTAGCTAAGGCGCACCGCATTCAAACGAGTGATCGTTCAAGGTGAAAATCGATGCCCATCGTGATTTCACGCCTCTGATAACGTTTTTTCTGCTATTTTAGAATTACGGAGCGAAGGTCTAATTGTACGATCAGTTATTCAAACTACATTCCCGCATAACTGTTTTTAAAAATCATTTTTGAAGGCAGATTTGAAGCGCGTTTGCACCAATTGTGTAGACGAAATTAAGTAGGTAGTCATTAAAAATCTTAAGAACCTACAATATTACAAGCTTTGTGAACTTTGAGTATGTTACTTAATTCGAAAACTTCTTACAGCGCGTGATAAATTTTAAACTGACCTATCAGAAAGTTGGCCAAGCTCACGGATTTGGGAGACCGGTATCTCTGTCCATGCATAGTTAAGTGCATCTGTGTCAAGTGTCGACGCAATATCCTAGGTTCCCGAGGGGTTGGTGCTTGTCGATTTAACTCCATGGCCGGTCTGCAAGTTCGAGAACAAACAATTGCCGGGTCTATTATGTGATGTGGTACTCGCGGCAGTGTTCATGCATAGATAAAGAGGCTCTCCCGCGTCGCGTTTGGATGCGCTCCCCGGAGTCTGCCGCGCGTCTTGAGATATTACTGCTTTCGCCTTCATGACAACTCCTATCTGTCGGAATACGTGAACAACTTCACGGCATTTCGGTAAATTTAGATAGAAAACAGCAATTGACCAATTAAGAGACTTAATGGATTCGGAGTTTGTTTTTTGATTGGATGGAATTATAATTTTACTACCGTACAGCAAAAATTTTGTTTACAAAAGATAATTTAAAGAAATCTCGTAGAAGTATAACATCGTATTTTTGTTGACGTTATATTATATTCATTCATTCTTAGAATAAATACATATCGGAATTGGTCTGATTCTGGTAATCCAGCATTTGTATTAGCTTTTATCCTTTTATTTAACTTTACCTTGGTTCATGATTCATGTTATCAAAGTTTGCTATTCAAAACCACCGTAAATTGACGTTATTAAAGTGATTGTTTTTACATACTTGTTGAGAACGTATGCCAAAAACAATCCCGTTCGTCCAAAGTAAGCTTAAGTATCGCGAATTCCATTATGCGACATATCCGCAACGGTCTGCATATAATCTTAAAGTTTAATTGAGCAGACGACAGAAGTGGCAGCAGTGCTCCGCCCACCCGGGACCGCACCGAGATTGGCCCACTGCCCCCGAGAAGCACTACATCTGAAATATGCATATCTTCATCACATCGCAAACAACTATTTCCATAATTTTTATTCTAGCATATAATTTGATCAGACTCGTATGAAAGTTATGTCACAATTTAATTGAGATTTAATTTCATTACACGTGTTTTAGAGGTTGGGTTGTTTGCCACCTCGAACATCCCCGTACCGCCCGAAACCGTCAGTTCTATATTATCCTCCTACAATCTCCAAGTGGCGTACATGAATGCCCGAATCTATTCATACGCCGCAATTCACCATAAAAACAATGACCGTACCCTTCAGAGCGCCCGAGTGAAAGAGTTCAAAACAAAAAATCAAAACATAGGTTCTTAGGAACCCTTTGGCAAGGCAATCGAATGCTTAAAACATTGGAATCGAATATGAGCCGGTGGTGGCGGTGTGTGAGGGTGAATGGTGAATGGTGGCGAGACAATGGCTGGCGGAGTGGCGCAGCCGCAGCGGCGGGTGTCGTGTGTCGGAGGCCCGCGGTCGCCCACGCCTCGACCCGCGCCCGCGCCCGCCGCTCCGACACACGATATCGCCTTTTTATTTCATAATTCCTACACAATAAACATGCTGCAAAGGCGTAGGGCAAAGACAATGCGCCCGGAGGTAAAAAACCGCTCGGAAACCCTTTATATCCAATTTATTGTCTCAAAATAAAATCGGGTGCAAATTAAAATAAAGTAGTATTGAATTCTACCGCCCAGGCCCTTACAGCCAGCCGCTTTATATTCAAATGGTGATCAAATATGAATAGCCGAGATTATTTAGATTGGTCCCAAGGTAAAAGGAAGTAGAACGGTATAATCGTGTACCTATATTATTTGATACTGTTAATGGAGACACAGTGAATTCGATTGATTAGTCTAGTCCATACAAACTCGGTGCGGCCAGTCGGCGCCAATAAATTTGTGGGAGGCTTATCGAGATTGGCGATCCCGAGTAATGTGTGTTTCGGGTAATCAGATGTGCGCTTACCAAGTTTTAATTCCCGGCGCTGGAGTGCGTGAGGGGGGGAGGGTCCGGCGCCGACGCCGACGCCGATATCGCATATAAAAAGGTTGCGGATCGCTCGCTCCTCCATCCGGCGATTGGCTAGGCGGCGCCCGCTGGTCCCCGGGGCCCTATACGAGAAGCGAAATGGGCCCCAGAACACCCATAAGAGAGCGACCCCGCCCGCCACGGCCGAATAATTAGGGCTCTTTGTTTAGATAGCGGCAATTTTATTTGGGAGCGAGCGGGCGCTGGGGACGTCTTCGGCCATTCCAACCGCCCGATATTAATAAGAAACGTGTGTGCGACTTCGCTTCAACCTTCGCCAAAGGATAATACCGTTGTACTTACTTTATAATTCACCATTGGGATTGCAGACGACAAAATCCTTTCGAAAATAAAATTATATACAAAATATTTTAATCGTATAAGATGCAATTATTTACTTTAACTATGTATTGGCAGAAACAGTTTGAAAAGTGTGGATTACTTCACCGCGTATTCATAGAGAAGAAAAGGGGGACGCCAACGTTCACCAAGCAATATCACATAAATAATGCAGCCAACAAAATTGGGATTTTGATTTGTTTTCTTCGAAACTTTTGCCTATTTGTCTTTGCTGTGAACGGGGTTACTGTGAGGACAATAGTCCGATTCTTTTGTTCTCGCTTAACTTTTATACTTTAGTTATAACTTGAGAGAATAAAATTAATGAGGTGAATAATTTTATGGAAAACGCATTTCATTTGGTTTTCATTCGGCCTTAGAAAACTTTAAATCTGCTTCAAACACGCCTGTGAAAATATAATTCGGTAAAATTATCTTAAAATGTCTAAATTTTGACTGTGCGGAATTGAGAAACTATAAAAGAAAATGTAGCGCAAAATTTCGGAGTTAGTTTAAAATTAATTCCATTCAATATGGACCTCGAGAGTGTAAAAGAAAGTTGGCGAAGCGGCGTGCTGGTATCCAATTACAAGATAGACTGCATAATGGTGTTGTCGGGTCTCGGGTCTCGGGCGCAGCACTCCGCGGGGGCGCGGGCACCTCGCCTTTGTCTCGTCTCCGCAAACTTGCCATAAATGTTAATATGGGATCTCTTCACATTTGAATATCTATTTCTTCGCGAGGCCTGTTCGTTAACGCGGCCTTGAATTTTAAATTTTATCGCCGCAACGGGAGCGCGGCAGATGAGGTGCGCGCCTACGTGCGCTCCCCAAGAAAATAACCGAGAAAAACTTATTTTTGTTCGCCTTCTCTTTGTTGTAAGTGAAATAGATGATGACATGCCTATTATGAATCCCTAGGATTAACTGTGGAATAACCGCATATTAAAAAAAACATAACGTAATGTAGGCGCATAAATCACGTTTTAAACATTTTAGG